>NC_086380.1:69384462-70584462 GCF_036588685.1 Mytilus trossulus
AAAGTGCATTATTTGTTAAAAAAAATCATTAGGGTTCAGAGGAACCCATAGTCTCGCCTACTTTTGCTGTTAGTTGCAGGCTCATCAAAAATGGGGAAAAATTAGTAAAACATTTCCTCTAGATACTATCTTATGATTTTAAAAAGCTTCTGTCCAAGTTTGGTAACAAGAGGCTCTCAAAAGCCTTAATCGCTCACCTGTAATTTTTTGCTTAAATCTTTCATCAAGGATTATTTTCGATTTTCAATATATATTAATGAGTGGCTTAAAAATTCCATTTAAATGTTCTTTGTATCTGTCATATTTTTTTCAAAAGCAAAAAATGCAATTTAGCCATAGTGGCTTTGTTCCTTGAAGTACAAGGAAATAAAATACAAAATTTATACTACTGAGATACTCTGAAACTCATTCAGCCCAAGTTTGGGTGAAAATGATTCAGCAGTTTCAAAGGAGAAGATTTTTTAAAGTAAGAAAACTAGATGAACAAATTGTGAAAAAAAATGTCTTTAAAGGGCAATGACTGCTTAAGGGGTCAATTGACAATTTTGGTCATACAAACTTATTTGTAGATCTTACTTTGCTGAACATTTTTGATGTTTACAGTTTATCTTTATCATTAATAATATTCATAATAACCAAAAACTTAAAAATTTCCTTAAAATTACCAATTGAGTGGCAGCAACCTAACAATGGGTTGTTAGATTCATCTGAAAATTTCATGGCTGATAGAACTTGACCTAATGAACACTTTCACCTCACATTAGATTTGCTCTAAATGCTTTAGTGTTCCAGATAAAACCAGATGCTCCGCAGGGCGCAGTGTTATACGACCGCACAGGTCGAACCCTGAACGGTTGGGGCAAGTATGGACACAATATTCAAGCTGGATACAGCTCTGAATTTGGATTGTGATTAAATAGTTGACACATTATAGGTTTCTGACACAGAATGAATGTGGTCTAATGAACTTACAATTTTTATTTTGCTTTTGAGCAATTTACTATGATGTTGAATATCAATCCTCTAAAAGAAAAATATATGAACAAATTTTCTTTTTAAATTCTGAAATCTGAAATGAGAAAAAAAATTTGACCTCCACCCCAATTTTTTTTCTCTTCCCCTTTTCCCTTATTCCAAAAATGATCTCAATTCAAATTTCTAATGGAGTTTGCAACAATAACTACTCATTTAAATACATCATAAAATATTGAAACATAAAATGTCATACAGTCATGGTTAAAATTAATATTGATTAATAGTATCTTCTAAAAAAATAAATGGGGAATGTGTCCAAAAGGACACAGATGATGCCCCCGCTAGCATATAATGTTATAAAGGGACATAACTCAAGAACTGTAAAATTGAAGCTGTCAAAAATTGAACTTGAGCTTAGTTTAGAGGTTATAAGCACTTTCTTAAGACAAACTTTAGTTAAGAGAACAGAAACTAAAAAAATCTTCAATTTTTCCACTTGTAAAGGGGCATAACCCAAGATTGGTTATTAAAGAGCTTGTTATCACTGAATGGTAAAGATTGCTTTAATTTATCAGTTGGTAGTAAAGTGAATATTGCATTGTATATTGTATATAGCATTGATTTAAGTTGATTCAACTTCTATTCTGGACAAAGAGGGATAACTCCAATTTTCAAAGAAGATTATTAAAAGCAGTGGTTTAAGGTGATTCAACAACCATTCTGGAAAAAGAAAGTTTACTCCAATGTATTGGCTTGAAATTACAAAAATGCTTGTTTTGGTCCCTTTTTTGCCCTTTATTCCAAGACTGTTTGTCCCATAACCCTTAATATATATCTCAACCTTTTACTTATGGTATTTAACATGGTAGTACAATTTCAGAACAATTGAAATACTTATACACAACTTATTGTTCTGACACTAGATAAATGCTGTTTTTGGGCCCTTTGGGTCCCTAATTCCCAAAATCAATAACAAGCTTCCTTTGGTGGTTATAAACATTGTGTAAAATTGTTATTGATTTCTGTTTACTTATACTAAAGTTATTATCCGGAAACCATCCGTCTTCGGACGACGACGATGGGATACCAATATACGACCTCCGAATTTTTTAGAGGTCGTATAATAAAACTGCCAAAAACTGCATTTACCCCTATGTTCTATTTTTAGCCATGGCGGCTATGATTTTTGGCGAAACAGAAAATAAAACACAAACTTTATTCAAGATACTCTAAGGATCATTTAGCTCAAGTTTGGTAGGAATTGGTTTAGTAGTTTCAGAGAAGGAGTTGTTTGAAATAGTTTACATCAGACGGACGACGACTGACGACGACGGTGAGCTAAAAATCAAGGATGGTATATGAATCTAATAAATGTTTTAAAAACTTTAAACTGCAGACTGTATGTAATGTTCACTGGAAGAATAAACAGCTGCGCCATGAGCACATGATTTGCCCGTCACGTTTACGAGGAATAAAGTTTAATGAAAATTGCTCAAAGCACTTTAAGGATATTGTCCGAAAACTGGAAAATCCCCTTTTTGTAATGAATAAAACCCCAAAACTCAGAAACGTAAAATCTAAAATTTATAAAAAAACGTCAATAGATATAAACATTTCACCAAAGTTTCATACAAATTGGTTAAAGCGTTTTTAAGTTAATATCTGACATATTGATGACAGACGTACAGACAAACGGATGGAGGGACAACTGTTTACCATAATACGTGCAGGGCCGTAACTACATTGAGGCAAATGAGACAAATGCCTCATGTTAGAAATTTAAAGAAAAGAAAAAAATGAAACAAAAGAATTTCTTTATATCAAATTGTTTTCACGGAAAGTGTCTAGCAGGAAGCAAGTTCTCTTCGCTCTCTGGTGTCGTCCCTGTATGTTTTTCGCGTGGTCCATGTTTCTATTTTACTTTTAGTTTCCAGAGTTGATGGTCTATTGTTTGTACTTCTGTGTCCCGGGTTTGTCTTTTGATCATTTATTGTCCTATTTCATGACTATAGTCTGAGTGTTGAGTTTCATTTGTAAACGTGTGGTTTTGCAATGTTGCATGCCCACCCGATGTCCAGATATTGTGCGAGAAAATATTTTAAGAATAGACGATGCTACAAGACACAGAATCAAATGGTCGTTTCTGCAAGGAGACTGATTGAACTTGATATCGAAGAATACAAAACTGGCTCTTTTTTTGTAGATAAAACTAGATAGCTGACATGGTTTAAATTAAAGTAAGGTCACCAATTTCCTGGTATCAGAAAAAAAAAACAATAATGTATTGCCATATGACCTTTTACATTGAAGGGTTAAACTTGCATTAAGTCATGTTCAGATCCTTTCAGAAAATAAAGGAATATGGAGTAAGTGTGGACGATACCTAATCGCACACAAAGTCAATGCATAGAAATACTAAAGGTCAATGGTCAAAGTTGCTGGAGGGTCTTCAACAATAAAAGAATCATTAATACCGTAAACCAGGGTCAATATGGTCCCTAGTGTTGACTTAAGCAGTATACTAGTACTTAAAATATAATACTGCATTGTCACTATATTTAAATCTAGTCATGAAAAAATCACCAAATTCTAAGCACATTGGCAATATAAGACAAGAACAGACAGACAGATCCGGAATAAATGATTATGAGAATTACGATTTTTACTTTATCCTACTTTTCTACATTGACTAAAGGTATAAGGGGAGGGTTGTGATCTCATAAACATGTTTAACCCCGCCGCATTTTTGCGCCTATCCCAAGTCCGGAGCCTCTAGCCTTTGTTTAAGTCTTGTTTTATTTTTAATTTTAGTTTCGTGTGTACAATTTGGAGTTGAGTATGGCGTTCATTATCACTGAACTAGTATAAATATTTGTTTAGGGGTCAGCTGAAGAACGCCTACGGGTGCGGGAATTTCTCGCTGCTTTGAAGACATGTTCGTGACCTTCTGCTGTTGTCTGTTCTATGGTCGGGTTGTTGTCTCTTTGACACATTCCCCATTTCCATTCTCAATTTTATATCGGTCTTTTAATGTTGTCCATAAACCTGTAAGTCTTAAATTACAATGAATCTATATTTTTGCTTTGAGACCAGATTATTGTCGGAAAAATAGCTAAACTGAATTAATTGCGTTTCAATGTCATAGTCCGGGAAACGCTCTGAATGCACGATTTTGCGTTATTTTTTCTCAGAGCTTTTGGGGGTCTTGAGAGGCCCCCAGACCCCTCGCCAAAAAAAATTTCGGGAAACATTTGCCTCACTGTTAGAAGAGGCTGGTTACGGCCCTGAGTCGTTAAAACGGACGTATAAAAAACTAAGTCCATTTGTAAGTAAAGACGGGAAAACAGGAAATAAATTTTTACAAAATTTCCTTCTAGATACTAGCTTTTCATCATAAGCAAGCTTCATTTAAGCAGAGACATATATGTGTATATATGTCTCTGATTTAAGAAAGGTATTATTAAAATTTTCAAGACTTTAACCAGAGTGAATGAAATGTTAACTGGCAGAAAATCTAAGTGCATTTAAAAGTAAAATACGGATAAACAGAATTTTTTTTTTACAAAATTCTTATTTCTGGATACTATCTTAATATGATCATAAACAAGCTTCTGTCCAAGTGTGGTAGACTTAGTTCATTTATAAGTAAAATACGGATAAACAAGATTTTTTTTATTTTTTACAAATTTTTCTTCTTGATACTTTTTTATGATCATAAATAAGCTTCTGTCCAAGTTTGGACAAATCAAACTTATTAAAATTTCAAGGACATACAAAAACTTTAACTACAGGGTGAATATTTGTGGAAGCTGCCACCACCGACGGAATGTAGAATTGCTTTGTATAGCTTTTCCGACAAAAGTCACAGGCTCGACAATAAATGGGGAATGTGTCCATGGGACACAGATGATGCCCCCGTTTGCATATCATATAAAGTTATAAAGGGACATAACTGAAGAACGGTAAAAGTGACACTACCCAAATTTGTTAGTGATCTGCATTTTGTAGTAATAAGTCTTGTGTACAAGTTTTATAACATCTGGTTAAGGCAAACTAAAATTAAAGAACGAAAACGAAAAATTCCGCAATTTTTCCATTTGTAAAGGGGCATAAAGTATAATAACTCTAGAACGGTTGAAGTGACGCCACCAAAATTCAAACTTGATCTGTGTTTTGTGGTAGTTAGCATTGTTTGTAAGTTTCATAACATTTGGTTGAGGCAAACTAACATTAGAGAACAGAAACCAACTTTGGGATGTACTGACGGACAATGGTAAAACTTAATGCCCCTCCCCTACGGGGAACATACAAATACATTTCAACTACACTTGTTATATTCAGGAAATAATGGGTGCAAATAATCAATTGCCAGTCCAGGTTATGGATTATTCTCACCTTTTGAAATATTAAATTTCATAAAAAAAAAGTTTACACCAATGACATTTGTTGCAAGACAAAAGAATCTATGCATGCTTTGGTAAATTCAATTAGAAATATCCATACTGACCAAAAATAACTTACACCAAAATGCAAGTCTAACTGTCTAATGAGCTATTAGACAGAATTTTATATCAAAATTTAAATCTAAACAACATGGTTTTATTACATAGAATGATTTTTAACAATGCATAACAAAAGTATTTTGAGAGTTATTTTCCATTTAGCAATGTTTATGGTCAATAAGTTAAATGTGCTGTGAAATGATATATGTTTAATATACACAAATGATATATGTTTAATATACACATCACAGTTTTTATCTATTAAGTCTCTTTAACAAACAACATTTGTATGATTTTCTCTTCTAGCTAACAATTATATTTAATGATCGCAGGTTTATTTTGTTTAATTATATAATAAGCAGAATAGTTCTATTGATTTATTTTATCATGTTCGCCGAACTTCTAATTATATTATTTCTATTTTTTGTAACAAATGTACAATATTGGTATGATTTTCTCTGCTTGCAATATCTAGTGGTGTTAGTCCTCTCCATTTAATGTTACAATCTGCTTCATGTTTTAACAACAGTTCAACAATCTCTATATGACCTCTATAACAAGCTATACATATGGGGGACAGAGGTGATACTCTTTCATCTATACACTTATTAATGTCAGCCTTATTGTTTATTAACATCTGTACTACTTCAGTATGTCCATTCTGACAAGCAAGGAACAGAGGTGATGCTCCATCATTACCACATTTATTAATGTCAGCCTTATTGTTTATTAACATCTGTACTACTTCAGTATGTCCTTCCTGACAAGCAATGTACAGAGGTGATGCTCCAGAATCTTTACACTTATTAATGTCTGCCTTATTGTTTATTAACATCTGTACTACTTCAGTATGTCCATTCTGACAAGCAAAGAACATAGGTGATGCTCCAGTATGTCTACAATGGTTTACATTATTGGTACAATGATATAAACACCATGTAACCAGATCAATATCTCCTATATAACAACTCTGTATTAATGGAGTGTTTTGATATTGTGTGTCATATAGACTAGCCAATTGTTTCTGTTTTGATATTTCTAAACCTTTTAAATGTACAAGGATTCTTTGTCTGAAGATTTGATCATTCATATTGATGTTACAGAAGACATCTACTATCTTTCCTCTAAACCAGTCATCTATCAATCTATTTATATACATTTGCTGATATCTTTCTGATACATCTATTAAAAATTCATCTGTTTTGTCTTTTTTTTCAAAAACAAACCTTTCACGAATAAAATTACTTGAAGCATTATTAATTAAACAATAAATCATAACACTGCCAAAGTAAAAAGCAAGAAAGTCAAACAGCTTGTCATGTATTGTTCTGTATACTTCACCATCCTTTCTGATAAATGTATGAGTAAGTGAATCCAGCTCATCACGAATTACCAATCGAGATGTTCCTTTCACCACTTTACAAGCTTCATACGTGTTCTTTATAATGGTTTTGATATCTTTATCGACATCTTCTGTGAGCCATTCTTCTTTAAAACAATTGTTAAAAATAACACATAAAGCAAGTGCACAGTATTTAACATGTGCTCCTTCCGTCTGTAAATTATCTATCTCTTCTTTGTAAACTGTAAATGGATTCTTAAAGAAATCTTCTATTATAAGATTTTTGTTTTGGCTGTACAAGTGACATAAAAGAGGAAAACAGTCAAACATGTCATAAAATTTCTTGATCTTAGACGCGTTTGATTTCAAGTAAAGTTCAGCGATAGATTGTTTTTCTGTTTCTGATAAGTGTTTATCTTCTGACAAAAGATTACATTCACAGGACTGATTAAAAGATAAAGATTTCATTTTTTCATCCTTAAAAACCTGAAGTCTACAAGACATGATTAATTTGACTGGTTTTTTTTCTATTAATGTTTTGATTTTTTCCATCAGATTTTTCCAGCTTTCTAACTTCATAGGATTTATGGTATATGTTCCACAAAAGTCATCGACAACAAACAGGATTTTCTTACTTGGATTGTACCACTTGATAATTTTTTCAGGGTTTGTTACCGGTAAAATGACATAGCCTTCTTCCTGCATTCGTAGAGCAACATGACGCATCAATGATGATTTTCCTGTTCCCGAACTTCCGGTGACAACAACACAACCATTTTCTTTGATACATTTTAATACACTCTTTGCTCCATTTGTTTCTATAAACATTTTGTCATCTTCTGTCCAAGTTTCTAATTCTTCTTTAATTTGACCTAAAAAGAAAGAATTTGATATTTCTTTAGAATTTACAATTATTTTGAGACTGACTTCTGTTATTTTGCCATACTGATATGCATGTACTCATCTACCTTGAAAAATTAATCAAACTTTAGGACCTGAGCTTACATGATCAAAGTTTTTCCTTAATAAAAGATATAATGTGTTTTTGATCCAAACAATATCTTTTTATAGAACAAGCATTCTGTGAGTATTGCATGGCAAGATATAGTCCCCTACCGGTTAGAAATTTATTGTATTGAAACAAAATTCTAACTTGATCTATAACTTGTCATGGTGTAAACCATATTACAAATATCAAGTCAATCTCTTCAAGAATGACAAATGAACGTGCGGAAAACTGAATAATTCAGTCCAAGGACCATTACTCTGAACAAAATCATCAGACCGGAACAACATTCAAATTTGAACTGTAACTTGTCATGACAAGAGTGCACACGCTGCAATGTCTTGCCTTCTTTTCTAATCATTATTATTATGTTGATAGTCCTAAATATAAAGCTTTACTACAACTATCACATGACCTTAATTTGATCCAATAAAATGAAGTCAAGGTCATATTAACCAGACAAAAATTGCATGTACACATTACAATCATTCAATACACAAAGTACAGCGGATATAGGTACTAACCAAGCGGACTTGATCTATTTTGAACTGATACGGTAACGAAAATCTTTTTTTTTGTTTTATCAACATTCAGTGTACATTCCACAACATCTGAAATTCCTGCACCCAAATAATTTCGCATCGATTTTATCCTATTTATAAGACAACTTTGATATTCTAATTAGAACAATTAACTTGTACATACGCAAATAGTTGTGAATGTCAACACTAACTTTCAATGTCGATACAGTTGTCCAGACATTTACATGTTTTATCTGAAAAAAAGCTATTACAGGGCAAAATTAATAGTTACCAATCATAAACCTACATGTGAATACTTATTTCCTGAAACTTTTTGGGTAAGAAACGAGTATGAAAATAACGTTTTTATGTACGGTGTAAAGCAACTTAACTATGTACCGTATAGAAGGATTTATGTGGTCACCTTAACGCCAAAAACACCGCTTCTTTTTCGGAAAAAAATATCGAAAAATAACATATGTATGAACGATTTCAATGCCAATTATTGGAAACAGCTATACTTATTACACACACAGTGGCCTACTATCAGAAAAAGTATTTGCACATATTTTTAGTAATCATTCTTGTTTTGGGAAAATAATGAGACATCTCTTATCATCAACATATGACCAAATTATTTATTAAAACAACAATTATGTTAAGATTGAAGTACACATTGTTATAATGTTAACAAAATACAGATTTTCGTTACCGTGTAAGGTCAAAATCGCTCACGCCCGCTTGGTTAGTACCTATATCCGCTGTACTGATGATACACGGTGAGGTATAGTTGCCCTATTGCTTATAGTTTTTAAGAAACAGACATAACCAAGTAAACTAAACATTGACTAATGAACCATAAAAATAATGTCAAGGTCAGATGAACCATGCCAGGCAGACATGTACAGGTTTCAATTCTTCCATACAACAAATATAGTTAACCTATATTTATTGCTTATGGTTTAAGAAAAACAGACCAAATCACAATAAAATGCTCCGCTGGTTGCAGCTTGTTACGACCACAGAGGTCAAACCCTGAACAGTTGGGGCAAGTATGGACACAACATTCAAGCTTGATACAGCTCTGAATTTGGATTGTGATTAAATATTTGACACAGCATAGTTTTTTGTCACAGAATGAATGTGGTGTAAAAACTTATACATATGAAATTTACCTAGTATGGTCCAATATCAAAAATCGAAATGCATGGTTAGATTCAGCATATCAAAGAATCCCAAGAATTAATTTTTAATGAAATCAAACAAAGTTTAATTTTGGACCCTTTTGAACTCAATGTAGAACAATTTGATAATCAGGCTAAAATATCAAAAATCTAAATTCATGGTTTAGATTCAGCATATCGCAGAACAGTACAGTAGTTGTCGTTTGTTTATGTAATACTGTGGATTCATTATTATTCGTTGGATACCAATTTTCGTGGATTTCGTGGGTACAGGTGAACCACGAAATTAAATGTTCAACGAATAACATATTTTTTATAGGTTTGTATGCAGACTTTGCCAAAACCACGAAATTAAATTTCAACGAACGTATAATTTTTCCTCTATCCACGAAAATTGGTACCCACGAAAATAAATGAATCCACAGTATATACGTGTTTCTCGTTTCTCGTTTTGTTTATATAGATTAGACCGTTGGTTTTCCCGTTTGAAAGTTTTACACTAGTAATTTTGGGTCCCTTTATAACTTGTTGTTCGGTGTGAGCCAAGGCTCCGTGTTGAAGGCCGTACTTTAACCTATAATGATTTACTTTTTAAATTGTTATTTGGATGGAGAGTTGTCTCATTGGCACTCACACCACATCTTCCTATATCTATTTAGATTCAGCATATCGCAGAACCCCATAAATTCAATTTTTGTTGAAAATCAAACAAAGTTTAATTTTGGACCTTGAATTGAATCAACTAGAAAACTGGGCCCATAATTAAAATCTGAGTTCATGTTTAGATTCAGCATATCAAAGAACCCAAAAGTGTTCAATTTTTGTTAAAATCAAACAAATGTTAAATATGGACCCTTTGGACCTTAATGAAGACCAATTTGAAAACGGGATCAAAAATAAAGATTCTAAATACACGGTTAGATTTGGCATATCAAAGAACCCTAGTAATTCATTTTTTTATATATTTTTGACCCTTTTGGCCCCTTATTCCTAAACTGTTGGGACCAAAATTCCCAAAATCAATCCCAAACTTCCTTTTGCGGTTATAAACCATGTATTTAAATTTCATAGATTTCTGTTTTCCTATACTAAAGTTGTTTTGCAATAACCAAGAAAAATGCTTATTTGCGCCCTTTTTTGGCCCTAATTCCTAAACTGTTCGGACCAAAACTCCCAAAATCAATCCCAACCTTCTTTTTGCGGTCATAAACCTTGTGTTAAAATTTCATAGATTTCTTTTTACTTATACTAAAGTAATTTTGCGAAAACCAAATAAAATGCTTCTTTGGGCCCTTTTTTTCTTGGCCCCTCATTCCTAAATTGTTGAGACCAAAACTCCCAAACTCAATCCCAACCTTTTTTTTGTGATCATAAACCTTGTGTTTAAATTTCATAGAGATACAATCACTTTAACTAAGGTTTTAGTGCGAAAACCAATGTGTCTTCGGATGATGACGAGGACGACGACGACGCCAACGACGCCAACATCATACCAATATACGACCACATAATTTTTGCAGTCATATAAAAACTTAACACTGAGCATTGAACCACGAAAATGAGATGAAGGTCAAATAAAACCTGGCAGACTGACATGCACATCATAAAATATTTCCATACACCAAATATAGTTGACCTGTTGCATGTGGTGTTTGAAAAACAAACCGAAACACAAAAACCTAACTTTAACCACTAAACCATGAAAATGAGGTCACGGTCAGACGACACCTGCCAGTTGGACATGTACACCTGACAAGCATTCCATACACCAAATATAGTAGACCTATTGCGTACAATATTAGAAAAACAGTACATAACACAAAAGCTTAACTATAACCACTGAACCATGAACATTAGGTCACGGTCAGATTACGCCTACCAGTTTGACATGTACACCTGACAATCATTCCATACACCAAATATATTAGACCTATTGCTTATAGTATCTGAGAAATGGACTTGACCACGAAACCTTAACCTTGTTCCCTGATCCTTGAAATGAGGTCCAGGTCAAGTGAAAACTGTCTGACGGGTATGAGGACCTTGCAAGGTACGAACATATAGTTATCCTATTACTCATATTAGGAGAGAAATTAAAAATACTAAAAATCCTAATTTTGTTCAAGTAGTCACTGAACCATGAAAATGAGGTCAAGGACAATGGACATATGACAGACGGAAACTTTCATAAGGCATCTATATACAAAGTAGGAAGTGTCCAAATCTTCTTCCTTCTGAAATATTATAAGCTTTTAAGACGTTAGCTAACACCCTTGCTGCAACTGGATCACTATCCATATGTCCAGCTTTCTGCGACAGAAGTCGTGGGCTCGACAAAACTCATCAATTTAGGACTGGGGAAGTACATTATAAATAGGACAGATTTTTCTAAAATATTCAGGGTAGATAGAGTTTGTCATGCTAACCATATTTCCCTTTTCAGTTTTTCACAACTGGCTCTAGTTTTCCAGATACTAATCAAAACTGTAATGTTTCCCCTATGTTATATGTTTTTAGCCATAGTGGCCATGTTGATTGCTCACACTGGAGGAAAATTTCAAACTATATAGTTGACATCCTTTACACATGATACATGAACAGACAAACTTTGGTTTCAAACAATTGAACAGTTTAACAGAAGAAGATTTTTCCAGAGAAGTTTAGAGACGACAGACTTTAAGATAAAACAAAAATTACATTTTACACCTATGTTCTACTTTTTCTAATGTCAGCCATGTTGGTTTGTAGAAAGGATCATTAGACACATCTATGACAACTTGCCCAGATGTTAATTTTAGAGTAGAATGTTTTAAACTTTACCTGATAACAGACAATAACAACTGACATCAAGTGACACCAATAGCTCCTTTGATGCTTAAGGTAAGGTGAGATAAAAAGCCAAAAATACAAGAAATATAGTAAATATTGAAGGTAAATTCCCTTGTTGCACATCCTTAGCTATATAACATGTATAACTCTACAACCTTTGTCTGAATGATTATAATGTACCTCTGATATTCCACGGTATTGGGTCTTTCAAAAGTTCTGTGACTTCCGTGTGTTCAGTCTGTAAAGTAACGTGGGAAACTTGTAACTTCCTCAGATTGTCCTTCACTTCTGAGTGCTCCAACCCCAAAATATCCACTGTTTGTCCTAATTCTTTGATCTTTTCCTGTGATTGTTTGATTTCCAACATAATTTCCTGATTTGACTGATCTAATATTTTAACCTTTAACTCTTGGCACTCTTGATTCATTGGCTGACCACCCAGTCTACTTACTGCCTAGAAAAATATTTGGAAAAAATGGAAAATGTGTCCCCGTGAACACAAAAGATGCCCCCGCTTGCATAAAACATTATTAAATCAAAGTGCTTGAAAGCACTGAACAGTAAAGATTGCTTTAATTTATCAGTGGGAAGTAATATTAAATATGGCATTGGTTGTAGTTAATTTAACAGATATTCTAAACAAAGGAAGATTACTCCAATTTAACAATGACGTATTTTATATTTTTAGATTAGATATAAGATTCCTGCACCTTGCAAAAGTTATGTAATTTTCTTGACAAGTCTAACATAATTTTGTGCATTGAATATCTGAGCATATATTACATTGATAAATTTTTTTGAAATGTTTATGGATAGGATGTACAGAATGTTATTATCAATGCACTATATTTTGTGTATCAAAGAAGGTAGTGATAAGCCTTTGAACATTTAGATATCAAGTCAGTCCCATAAGGTTTTGATTGCATTGCATGCAATCTTTACCTAAAAAAATGCTTTTACAATTCTTAACTAATTTTTAAACAAGCTATTGGCTTAGGGCTATTGGTTAAACCTCCACTTAAATTGCTAAAAAGAAATTGAATTCCATCCATTTAAATAAAGCATTTGAGTGTAGGAATCAATACACATTTTTTGAGTTTATGACACAAAACAAATGTCAAAATCTTACAAATCTATTGCAAAATATTGCGCAATTAAAGATTTCTTCTTTTAACTTTTCAAAAATTTGGAATTCGAGAAATTTGAAGAAAAAAAGTTGAAAACCATTACCACCCCCACTTTTTTAGCAAAAAGTCCAAAACCTGACATTTCAACGAAAGTTGTGTAAGGGAGGTGAATCCGAACATACGAAACATTGTATGTTCAATGTTTTAGAATTACCTCCCTTACACTGCTTTTAAATTGTCTAAATTGTCCTATTTCCTAAACTATTGACACTGTAACCCCCAAAATCAATCCCAATCTTTCTTAAGTGGCATTGAACTGTCTTGTAAAAAATTATAGAGATCCATACGCTTAAAACACAAATTATTGTCTGTAAACTAGAAAAATGCTTGTTTTGGTCCCTTTTTGGCCCTTAATTCCTCAACAGTTTGCCTAATAACCCCTTTAAATAGATCACAACCTTCTACTTATGGTATTAAACATTGTGGTACAATTTCAGAACAATTGAAATACTAATACACAACTTTTTGTCTTGAAACTAGATGAATGCTGTTTTTGGGCCCTTTGGGCCCCTAATTCCTAAACCTTTTGCACCATAACCCCCAAAATCAATCCCAAGCTTCCTTTTGTGGTTATAAAAATTGTGCTAAAATTTTAATAATTTCTTTTAACTTATTCAAAAGTTTTTATCCGGAAACAATCCGTCTTCGGACGACGCTGACGACGACGATTGATACTTTTAGAAAAAAAATGAAAAGTTAAGCAATTTTTCATTTTGTAAAGAGCATATCTCTACAACAGTAAAAGTGACAGCACCAAAATTCAAACTTGGTCTGTATCTAACAGTAATAAGCATTGTGCATAAATTTAATGTATGCCTTTTTGTGATTCTTCGTTACATTTGTTGTTTTTATAGTGATGCAAGTATGTTTGTTTTGTTCATACTTTTAACGACAAAATTATTTTTATGTCTACCTGTACGAATTTCAAACGCGCATTTTTACACCAGCAATGAAAACCTTCTTTCCTTGACGGGTAGACTTTATATACATAAATTAAGTGGTACAAGAAAAGCAAAATGAGTATGTTAATTTTGATGTATGCCTTTTTGTGATTCTTCGTAACATTTGTTGTTTTTATAGTGATATTAAGATGATAACACAATTATGACTGCTGTACCCCTATTTTTGACATTTTTACTCTTTGAGTATGTTTGTTTTGTTCATACATCGTTGACAATGTAATGGAATTTGATGTGACTGTCATACAAGTGAGAGGTTTAGCTAGCTATAAAACCAGGTTCAATCCACCATTTTCTACATTAGAAAATGCCTGTACCAAGTCAGGAATATGACAGTTGTTATCCATTCGTTCGATGTGTTTGGACTTTTGATTTTGTCTTTTGATTTTGGATTTTCCTTTTGAATTTTCCTCGGAGTTCGGTATTTTTGTGTTTTTACTTTTTAATAACATTTAGTTGAGGCAAACTAAAGTAAGAGAACGGAAACCAACTTTTGGACGTACGGACGGACGGACGGACGTACAGATAGACAGACAAGGATTAAACTTAATGCCCCCTCCGCTACGGCAGGGGCATAAAAAAAGTATTCTATCAAACCAACATATCATTCAAAATTAATGCAAACAGACTTTTTCCTAAATGAATTTTACACCCACCTTTATATAATATTAGAAACATTAACATTTGAAATCACTTAAGCATGAGATAGGGAAATCGCATTCACTGAATTTCTTCCTATATCTTGCTCATTGAAAATTGTGAGGAAAAACAAATACATGTTGGATCAAGGATTTTACAAGAAGGCACACATTCATATTTTTAAATTGGGCAGATCCCCTGGGTCCCTCATAACCTGTCAGTGCTATGTATTAATCACTGATATTTATGTAACACTTACATCAGATATATTACTCCATGCTGTATTGAAATCACCAGTGGCCATTGAGTTACTATCATGATGAGCTAAAATATTCCTGTACCATTTAATCCTTGCTAGATCAGCTCCTGCAGTTTTTTCCACTAATGGAGGTAGTCTGTCAAATCCATTGATTGGCTGAGTAACAGGTGTCAAGTTTCTGATCAAGCAAATCATCAATGTCACATCAAAAGCTGAGGAAACGGGTACACCTGTAATATCAAAAGTATCATAATTAAGTAACATCAACTGTATTAGAATCTGATACAACTGTAATATTTTTAAAAGTATTAGATAGTTATCAAAGGTACCAGGATTATAATTTAGTACGCCAGACGCGCATTTCGTCTACATAAGACTCATCAGTGACACTCATATGAAAATATCTATCAAGCCAAACAAGTACAAAGTTGAAAAGCATTGAGGATCCAAAATTCCAAAATGTTGTGCCAAATACATTTAAGGTCATGAAGGTTATCTGTGCCAGGGATAAGAAAATCCTTATTTTTTCGTAAAATTCAAAGTTTTGTAAACAGGAAATTTATAAAAATTACCACATTATTGATATTCATGTCAACACCAAATTGTTGACTACTTGGCTGGTGGTACCCTCGGGGACGAAACGTCCACCAGCAGTGGCATAGACCCAGTGGTGAAAATAGTTATCAAAGGGCCGGGTACACCTTAAAATTAATATTACAATCAGGACACCTGTATTATCAAAAGTATGAGAATCAGACACACTTGTTAAATCACAAGTGCTACTATCAGAATCAGGAAATAAAATTGAGAATGGAAATGGGGAATGTGTCAAAGAGAAAACAACCCGACCAAATAAAAAAAACAACAGCAGAAGGTCACCAACAGGTCTTCAATATTGCGAGAAATTCCCGCACCCAGAGGCGTCCTTCAGCTGGCCCCTAAACAAATATATACTAGTTCAGTGATAATGAACGCCATACTTATTTCCAAATTGTACATAAGAAACTAAAATAAAAACATAAATACCGAAAGCAAAGACATCAGGTACAAATGTAACAACAAATTATTAGTTAGCTACACTTTAACATCAAAAGTGTTAGAGTAAGGTACACTTGTAACATTAAAAGTATTGAATTTAGGTACATTTGTAACATAAAATGTATAAGAGTCTGGTATGGCTATAGCATCAAAAGTTATAGACTCAGTATAAATAAGAAGATATGGTATGATTTTCAATGAGACAACTTTCCATCCAAGTCATAATGTATCAAACAATTAAACAATGACTGGTAAAAAACAGCATTTAACACAGAACCTTGACTCACACCGGACAGCAAGCTATAAAAAGCTCTAAAATTGTTAGTGTAAAAATAATTCAAAATGTACCACTTCAACAAACAAACCCAATGAACAGCAGATTCCTGACTTAGGACAGGTGCATAACTGTGCAGATGGTTTAAAGGATTTAACAGGCGCCAACATTCACCCTTACCTCAGACAGTAGTGTAACATAACAACATAACCAGATGCTCCGCAGGGCGCAGCTTTATACGACCACAGAGGTCGAACCATGAACAGTTAAGGAAAGTATGGACATATCATTTAAGCTTGATACAGCTCTGAATTTGGATTGTGATTGAATAGTTGACACAACATAGGTTTCTGACACAGAATGAATGTGGTCAAAGAACTTAAACCTGAAAACTTTAAAATTTTAAATTGGATATTCACCTGTTCTGGTCTAATATCTAAAATCTAAATGAAGGTTAGATTCAGCATATCATAGAACCCCGAGAATTAAATTTCTGATTAAATTAAATAATGTTCAATTTTAGACCCTTTAGACCTCAATGTGGACCAATTTGATAACCGGGCCCAAATATTAAAAATCTAAATACATGGTTAGAATTAGCATATTGAAGAACCCCATACATGTTGAAATCAAACAAAGTTTAATTTTGGACCCCGATTTGGACCAACTTGAAAACTGGGCCAATAATAAAAAATCTAAGCACATTTTTAGATTCAGCATATCAAAGAACCCCGAGAATTCATTTTTGTTAAAATCAAACTTAGTTTAATTCTGGACCGTTTTGACCTTAATGTAAACCAATTTGAAAACGGAACCAAAAATTAAAAATCTACATACACAGTTAGATTCATCATATCAAAGAACCCCAATTATTCAATTTTTGATGAAATCAAACAAAGTTTAGTTTTGGACCCTTTTGGCCCCTTATTCCCAAACTGTTAGGACCAAAACTCCCCAAATCAATCCCAACCTTCCTTTTGTTTTCATAAACCTTGTGTTTAAATTTCATTGATTTCTATTCACTTATACTAAAGAAATTGTGCAAAAAACAAGAATAATGCTTATTTGGGCCCTTTTTTGGCCCCTTTTTCCTAAACAGTTAGAACAAAAACTCCCAAAATCAATCACAACCTTCCTTTTGTGGTCATAAACCTTGTGTAAAATTTCATAGATTTCTATTTACTTTAACTAAAGTTATAGTGCGAAAACCAAGAAAATGCTTATTTGGGCCCTTTTTGGCCCCTTATTCCTAAAATATTGGGACCAAAACTCCCAAAACCAATCCAAGCCTTCCTTTTGTGGTCATAAACCTTGTGTTATAATTTCATAGATTTCTATTCACTTTTACTAAAGTTAGAGTGCGAAAACTAAAACGACGACGACGACGCCAACGTGATAGCAATGTACGACGAAATTTTTTTCAAATTTTGCGGTCGTATAAAAACTCAACAAAAAGATTTTTCTGATAATAAAATGATCAAATGTTTGCACCTGTCCTAAGTCAGGAATCTGATGTACAGTAGTTGTCGTTTGTTTATGTAATATATACGTGTTTCTCGTTTCTCGTTTTGTTTATATAGATTATACCGTTGGTTTTCCCGTTTAAATGGTTTTACACTAGTAATTGTGGGGCCCTTTATAGCTTGTTGTTCGGTGTGAGCCAAGGCTCCGTGTTGAAGGCCGTACTTTAACCTATAATGGTTTACTTTTTACTTTTTTATTTCGATGGAGAGTAGTCTCATTGGTACTCACACCACATCTTCCTATATCTATATACTAAATCCCACCACTAGTCAGCCAGTGAAATCTTAAGGCTCCTTTATTAAGCAGTCTATGGAACTGCAGACAGGGGGAACTTGAGGTCATTTGTTTATTTTTTTATTATTATTATTATTCATATTAATGTAAATGTCATCATTATAATTGTGTTTAATGTAATTAGCATGCCTTTGGTCCTCTTATGGATGTAAGTTGTGCTTTAATAAAGATAGTCATATATAGTTTTAAACACATTTTTTTTTATTTTCAGTACTTTCAGACCACTAAATAATTATTTTCTGTTTAAACTGGGGTAAAAATGTTTTGGATTGGTGCAACCATATAAACATACCATTTCTCGGAAACAAAAGATTCCACTGAGCCTGGTTCAAAACTCTCTTTAATTTCAAATCATAAAGAGTGTTGTAACCTTTATTCAGCGTTGACGGTAGATGAGTAGGCGGAAATTCTCTGTCAAAATAAGTACGGACTGCTCTAGGTGACACTCCTTTCAATAACAATGTTAACCGTACATAATTTTCTTCTTCTTCCAAGAGTGGTGCCATCATTTTAAATATTTTTCTGTTTACAATTGAAGCCTATAACATTCTTACTTAATGGTCCATGCGGTCCTGAAAAAAAAATAAAAAATTTAAGCATCGGCAGAGCAATAAGCTACACTTCCTTATTTAGAATATTGATAAGACGGTTTTCCCTTCTGTTGGGTAATTATTTTTAGATTTAATAGGTTAATGTAACTCTGTGCCTTTGAATCTATCTGACTGCAAGAGCAGAGTCCAAATGACATGGATTCTCATCTTTCTGTAACCATATATTATGTTCATATCGTCCTGAATATGCATGAAATATTTGCCACTGGACGTTAAGCAACCAACAATCAATCAATCACATTATGTTCATGTAACAGTATTCGACAATCGATTGAATTTTTTTTCTAAAGTATAATAATCTTGTCAACAATATTCAATGGTATCATTTTGTCGATAAAAAAAAGTAAAATCACAAAAATACTTAGGAAAATTCAAAACGAAAATAATAGCAAAAACCAAAAGATTAAACGCATCAAACAAATGGAATAACAACGATCAATTTTTGTACCCAATTAACATACTTCCTTCGTGTCAGTCAACTGGGTTACTTTCATAATCATTCTGTGAACTATATATTAATATTATAGTCGGATCGCCATCGTATCGATCCTATTTTATCCATACAATTGTGTCACGGTTGTTCAATATATATCTAAAACCTTGCACGATCGTATCCATCGTATACAATCAATAAAAGTGTGCCACAAATGATCACCATAATCAATTAAGTCAACTCTTTATTTATATCATACACCAAACACTGTAGTACCGATCGTATTCAATCGATACAATCGCTCCACGGTTAATCAGTTAAATCAAATCAATCAACTCTATATTAACCTTTATAAACATAGCAGAATTGTATCGATCGTATTCAATAAATATGATTGTGTCATGGTTAATAACGTGTGACTTTTTGTGTTTCTTTGGTACATATGAAGTGGCCCTGTACTTTTAAAGATCCCGCCATTATGCTATTTTTTATTATATTTTTTTAAATACTTTGAACGACAAGATTATTTTCCTCGCGTAGTGGTGGTATTAAACATTTGTGGATACTTAAAAATCATATAGAAATGATGGATAATTTTAAACCATGGTAATTTTCTGAAAATTAGTATTAACGATACTTTTGATTTTTCAACCATGTATACCACCATTCTCCATGTAAAATTATGATTTTGAAAATTCTTTGAATAACGAAATTATTTTATATTTCTTCCTGTGTGACGTTTACATTTTGACGTCAAACACGCGCTACACTAGAGTTCATGTGAATGCAGTCACAGGACTTCCACTATTTAATCCTTTAAGGGTTGATTCAAAATACATCAAATATTATTTATTTATTATTATGAGGCTAACTTCATGCAGGAACTTCTTAGGAAGAAAGATAAGAAGTTATCAATATCCTTTAACTCTACTTTCCGCTATATAGATGATGTTCTTTCACTAAATATTTAAACTTTGGTGACTATGTGGAACGCAACTATCCCATTGAACTAGAGATAAAGGATACTACAGATACAGTTACGTCGGCTTCATATTTTGACTTACATTTAGAAAATGACAATGAGGGTCGGTTGAAAACAAACTTTACGAAAAAAGAGATGATTTCAGCTTTCCAATTGTGAACTTTCCATTTCTAAATAGCAACATTCCAGCAGCACCTGCATACGGGGTATATATCTCCCAATTGATACGATATTCCCGTGTTTGCATTTCCTATCATGATTTTCTTGATAGATGGTTGCTGCTTACAAGGAAGCTATTACACCAAGAGTTTCAAATGGTGAAGTTGAAATCATCCCTTCATATATTTTACGGACGCCATCACGAGTTGGTTAACCGTTATGGAATATCCGTTTCGCAAATGATATCGAATATGTTCCTTACGTCGTAACTACAATCCCCTTCCCTTTCATGACTGTGACCTACCGAATTAGACTATTTACCGGATTTGATATCACATAAGCAACACGACGGGTGGCACATGTGGAGCAGGATCTGCTTACCCTTCCGGAGCACCTGAGATCACCCCTTGTTTTTTGGTGGGGTTCGTGTTGTTTATTCTTTGGTTTTCTATGTTGTGTCATGTGTACTTTTGTTTTGTCTGTTTGTCTTTTTCATTTTTAGCCATGGCATTGTCAGTTTGTTTTAGTTTATGAGTTTATGTCCCTTTGGTATCTTTCGTTCCTGTTTTAAACATCAAAAATATAAGTAAGCAATTAGTGTGTTTGTTAAATTTGATTGGTTATTTTTTGTGCTTCTTTGTTAAATATTTATTTGTTTTTATTTCTATTTGGGATTGTGAAACAGTAATGACTGCTGTACCCCTATTTTCACAATTTTTTCACATTTTCTGTCCTTTTTGTTCATGCATCGATGCAAATATAATGGAATTTGATGCGACTAGCTAGCATACAAGTGAGAGGTTTAGCGCTATAAAACCAGGTTCAATGCACCTTTTTCTACGTGAGAAAATGCCTGTACCAAGTCAGGAATATTAAGTTGTTATCCATTCGTTTTAGGTTATTTAGCTTTTGATTTTGCCATTTGATAATGGACTTTCCGTTTTAATTTAATTTTCCACTGAGTTCAGTAAGAAAAAAACATAATGCAATTGTTCAGATGCTAATGAACAATAAGGTTAATAATGATAAGTGTAGAGATACTGGAACATCACCTCTGTACGTTGCTTGTCAGGAAGGATATACTGAACTTGTACAGTTTTTATAATAACAATAAGGTTGAAACTGGACATGCGTATACATATTTAAGTACATGCACATCGGTGCATCAAATGTTGCAGGTCACTGCCATCATAATTAGAAGATGTGCATTTACCATGTTCTGCGTTCAATCCAGTCTAAAGGTTTGACGAATTTAGTCTGAGATTTTACGATTATAATTCAACGACATACACGTACAATACATACATGTATGTATAAAGGTACAATTGTGTGTTCTATTTTGCAAATGTTTTACAGAGCAAGAACTCGAGTATCGCTCGGTAAATCTTACGAGTAATAGATTAGTAAATATTCACCGAGTTGACATCCATAGTATGTACTAATATCTTTTTAAGATAAATTTACTAAAAATACTGATTGTACAGTATATAAAAATGTACTAACAAAACTAAAATATATTGATTGTTCAAAATTCTAATGAAGAATGATGAAGTACTGAAATCTACTGGATTTATTGACTAAAAAATATCCTAATTGCACAATGTACTAATCTATAATACTAAAATAACGAGGTCCAATTTGTCAGCCGTCATGGGGTAAAAACGACAAATCAAAGAATTCGATTTTATACAAAGCTAATATAGGACAATGGTGTTGATTAAAAATTACACCACTCCAGACCTTTTGTTTTCCACATAATTAATATTGCCAAAAATTAACAAGTTCCGGGTCGAATCCGATACCGATACCAACAGTGTATTCACCTGTTACCTATTACCTTATCTGTACGTTCCACATCTGACGGGCGCACCACCATACGGTGTAAAAGTTTTCAACGTGTTAGCCGGCATGACGAAAATCAGCGAATCAAAGAATTCAACTTTATTTATAACTAATATAGTACAATGCTGTTGATTAAAAAATACTCCATTCCAGGCCCTTTTGTTTTTCCAAAAAAATAATATTACCAATAATTGATAAGTTCCAGGTCGACGGGTTCAAACAGAATGATTTTGAAAGCAGTGAAAACTGTGCATCTTATAATTGGCATGATTTTATTAGATGACAATACCAATACTATAATAAAAGAGAGACAAAAGATACCAAGGGGACAGTCAAACTCATAAATCGAAAATAAACTGACAACGCCATGGCTAAAAATGAAAAAGACAAACAGACAAACAATAGTACACATGACACACCATAGAAAACTAAAGAATAAAAAATAGCTATGGTATCGGTAATAAGGCTTACGCATAGTTATATACTTTAAATTCAGTCACGGGTGTGTTCTAGTATGTACTAAAATTATAAAACATAATGACTGAAAAAACAAACTTATACAAAAATAAGTATCTACAAAATGTTGATAATGTACAAATAACTAAGATATGACTAGACGATCTCAACTGATCAAGATACTAACTATGTGCTAATATCTACTTAAGAAGAATTGATTAAAAACGTTGATTGTACAGAACAGTATACATGGTATACTAACAATGTACTTACAAAACTAAAATATATTGACCTGGTCTAAATCCTCTTTTTGACTGGATACAGATGGAACTATAATTTTAGTTTGGTAAACAAAATGTACAATATGGTATTCTTGGTCTTAGACCTTTCATTTTATATACATGATATAGGACATGACTTTGATTCAAGAACTTTTGATTTTGGTATATTAGGACCCTAAATCATGGTCAAATCTCTTGAAAAGCTTAGATCCAGATGTAACAATTATGAACCATCCAAATAATGTTTAAATCTGAATCCCTTACTCTTCATTTAATATATGAAACTATGAAGACATGTTGGTTTGGTACAACCTTGGTCTACCACATTAATTTGGTAAAAAAAAATGTGGATGGACCAACCCCACAGTTTAATAAATCAATACATTTACTTGATGATTTGACCGGATTGATATCCTTCTAGAAAGCATTTAACACATAAAAGGTTGTCATATCTTATCATGTATAAACAAATCTATAAATAACATGATTAGTAAGTATTGTCTGTCGGCCACGTTGCAGAGCAACAAAACAATCTATTTATAAATAACACTTCAGGTCATACACCTTTTCACACGTTGTGTAACGTGTGTTTTAATAAAGATGCAATTTATTATTTATAACCAATTGTATTATAAAAAAACAGAAAGTGTAAAAAAGTGTTTATATTATATAAATCTATACAAGCCACTGTAAATTACAGTTTCAATTTCACTTATTTTTTAGTAACGAAACTAAATGAACCTAAATCGTTTCACGATATTAACAATGATTAAACAGTGTTTTAATAATAACGAAGCGTAAGTTAATATAAACTCTTGAGAATCATGAATAATACGCCAAAATCAATTATAGGATCTTATCTTCAGATAGATAGTTATTTAGTAATACTAATAGCACTTACGGGCGTTCTTTTCTTGTGATTTGTGGAACTATAACGTGTTGATGTTCTTGAACAGCTGATAGGAAGGAGCCTGAGACTATTACAACACAGATATTAAAATTTATCGTAATAAGTGAGTAAGTGGAAAAGTTAGCAACGTTAATTTAACGTAGTTTCGTATTCAACCGAAGCAGACGACATAAATCACTATCTAATAACTGGGACCACTTTCACAGTATCGGATATTATTCAGTTATTCTTCTTTAAAACTAAATTAAAAACAAAATTGAATTAATCAAAAAGGAAAAATAGTTTTCATCAATCAAAATGAAGTTATTACTATTCATATTTTAATTTTGTTTTTAATCATTATTGTTATTATGCAACTCTTGAGTATGTGATTGTGCACAGATTAATCCCACAGGGGGTTTATTTCTATATAAAGGTATATACATATCTGCCGCAGAAATGGGTCCCTTTTTTAATACGTCAAATATAGCGTTGGGGTGCAATTTTACCGAGGAAATATATGAATATGTAGTAATTGACTAATTGTGATATCAATGGGTCATAATTTTTCTGTTTATGTGCAACGATCTTCACTGAATTTCCCAACTTCTACAATGTATGTCCTTTAAATTTCTACATCTACAGAAACTTATTGACAAACGTTTGTTATAGTCCAGTCGATTTGTGCAGATGTTTGACAAAATTGCTGAGATTGTGGTAAATAAAGGCAACAGTAGTATACCGCTGTTCAAAACTCATAAATCCATGGACAAAAAACAAAATCGGGGCAACAAACCAAAACCGAGGGAAACGCATCAAATACAAGAGCATGAAATTTGGCATAGTAGTAGTTTATGTCATGGACAACATTTTAAGCTATGGACCCACTCTAAAAGTCGAAATTGATGGAAAGGCGGCCATTTTAAAATGGCGGCCGTTTGATCTCTTTAGATTGATAAAAAAAACCATGAAAATGATATTAAAAAAGATATTGGCATGAATCCTGGTTCATAAAATAAAAGTGCTGATTCCAATTGTCTTGTTGAACAAACTTTTTGGAAACATTACCCATATTGAATGGCGGCCATCTTGAAAAATCGTGATTTTGTTTTTAAACCACAATAGGTAGTCATTATTCGATAAAAATAAAACAAAACGCATTGTCGAAGATATACAAATGTATTTGTTTGAGCTATATAAACAGGACAAAAAGCGAGCCTATCCCCCTCTCTGATTTATTCTTCTGTTTCGTAGCGGGTACAAATAACTTTATATTTTCCGACAATGTACATTTATTGTAACAGTTATTATCTGGTTATTATCCAAAAGTTCACACCCACACTTGAAACTTTAGTTGTTTAAATCTGAATCATTGTCTCTTATGTTCAAAAGCAATTGAAAGTTAAAACGCGGACCACGAAGTGGATCTTAAAATGAACTACTAGCATTACTCTAAAAGCAATATTCGGGCCACCGCTCGATCAACATAAAATAACAGGAGAATTTTAATAAACAAATAAAGCAAAAAAATATTTCTATACCTGTCATTTATGATAGTTGGCTGATTACAAGGCAATTCGTTTTTGTTGATATTGTTCATATTAAACAACATTCAAAAACCTTGATTGCAGACATAATGAATTTCATGTCATACAAGTAATGTTATAGGAAACATCAATTGCTCAAATGTTCTCAATTGACGTTAAAAATATCTAACAATAAATGAAAGGTACATGTTTTGTCAAACCACACTCTGTCTATCATGTTCTATCCCATTGTCCTCCACATTTATATAGAGTAGTACAACTCAATACTGCCTTTACATATTTGCATTTCCTTAGTAACCATGGTAACCGTGTTCACTTTGACTCACAAGTTAAACGCTTGTTGCATGAAGTTATTATATAGTCATATGCTATATTTATCACAGATGATAAGGACTGTCATCTAAGGAATTTATATATATTTATTTCTTGAAACCCATCTTGAATAATGGCCATTTTGAAAACATGATTTTTCAACAAATCATTATTAGCTAATCTTATTAAATCACAGTTTGCATTCATACTTTTTTTTTAACTAATGTATATTGGATATTCACAAAGTGGTCAGTTAAGACATGCACATGTTTACAAAATAAAGATATCAGTACCAGAATTTCTGTTACTTACACGTTTGCCTAAGAAACTTTTTAAAACAGAAATTACGTATATATGATATAAATTATGACCGAAAGTTGTTGTTGGAAAAGATCAAAATTGTAGATTACAGAAACACTGGAGCTAGATATCAGAAGAACACAATGGGCGATTAGACTGGAAGGAATGAGTGAAATGGCAAGAGAGGACATGTGAGGGTTTGCAATGCCAAGTAGATACAAACAGAACAGACATAGACATTTGGGCTGGAAATCACTCTTTTAATGCAAGCATACGACGATGTCGGGTCTTGAATTGGTTTTCCTTTCGCTCAATTTGAAACAGTTGAATGAGGGATATTGAACTACAGACGCACTCAGAAATAACAAGGCAAAATGGCACAAATCCTGTCAAACAAATTTTCAGACCTCAAAATATTTCATCAGTTAAAGGGAAAACATACTCATGATGTTAAAGATAAGTTGCAAATTGAAAGAAAACAATAAACACCCAAACACTGTAAAGTGGAAATGAATCAACAAAAACAATGACTGCATCTGAAGATCTCCATGATACATCGACATTTTCATATCGACAAAAATAGGGCATCACTGTGCACCTGTACTACAAGACATATTCTCTTAGCCAAATTCAGAGCTGAAGATGTCAAATCACTAGTATCCGGCTTGATGATTGATAAAACTTGACAACATGGCAAAAAAATAAAAGACACAGAAAGAAAGCCAGGAATCTTTTATCCTTGGTGATGTGCTTTCCAAAATAATTCAATACATTGACGGCAACACGGTCTGAAAGAGGTATTGTACCAATCTCCAAGCTTGCAGATCACGCTAAATTGTACAGTAAACGCCAGGAACAACTTCGAGTTATCAAAAAGGAAGAAATGATACAACGCATCTAACAAAATTGGAACTTTTCAGTCCTCAGATAGTTTAGTCGATTTGTGAAACAATTGTTCAGATTGTGGTAAAAGCATAAAACTGTGCAGAGTGTTAGTTGAGATCATAACTAACATTTATAGCTATGGACCAAATTCGGAAAATCAAAATGGCGGCTCTGTGCGGCCATTTTAAAATCTTGCCCAAAAAATTAATATAAATTATCAAAAAAAAATTTAAAATATATTACTTTACCAATTTTAATAAACTTTCGTACTTCTTATGACATGAGAATATCAACTGAGGACTATTGAAATATTTAGTGACCATCTTGAATGGTAGCCATTTTGGAAACGTAAATTTCCAATATATCATTATTCGCTATCCTAAATTGTTATTTGAATGAATACTAATTTTTATATGCTATTACAACTAGTTTTGCTAATCATTTATTTATGACTGTAAGTTGCTATTCATATAGGATATATTCACAAAGTGCTCATATAAGGCATGCATATGTTAACAAATAAATGTATTTAAAGAAATACGTAAATTATTTTAATTGCAGTTTAGCATGTAGGGCTTAGTTACTTTTTTACCACCAAAAAAAGGCGTATATACAATATGCGTTATGACCACTGTATGTTAACAAGGAAAAATACGTAGGTATTGAAATTATTGGAGCTGAAAAAACTAATAAATAAATAGACTGAAAAGAATTCCGTAACGCCAAGACAGGACACGTGAGGAGTTACAATGCCAAGCAAATACAAAAAGAGCAGACATAGACATTTGAGCTGGTAATCAGTCGTTTTTTGTAAGCATACAACTGTTCCAAGTTGATGAAGGCAATGTGATGGGAGAATCACAAGGCAAAGGGTACTTGTCCGGTCAAAGCAAATTTTAAGATCAAAATATATTTTGTCAGGAAAAACGAAAAAGTCTTAGATTGAAAATACCAGCAAAATAACCAGCCACAGTTGTGATGATTCATCAAGAACAATGATTGCAGGGATTTTTTTCTTTGTTTGTGATGAGGTGTCTGACTATCATCATGAAACATCGACAATTATGATCGACAGTATAGAACGTGAGTGTCACATGAACTACTAACCATTGTTCTTTTAGCCAGTTGGAGATTAATATTTCATGAGAATATAGCATGCTAAATGTTTGTTAACACTGCCCAACAAGGCAATTAGACAGAATTCGAGAAACAGAAAGAAAGTCAAGAATGTGTTATCCATGGAATGTGGTTTGCCAAACTAATAGAAAACAGCGACGGCTCACAGTCTGGAACAGATATTGTTTTAATATTTGAAAAAGGTGATATCGGTAAATTGCTTAGTGAACGTTCTTAGTAAATATGAGTTGTCATGGAAGGAACACTTCTGAAAAAAATTAATAATAGCTGCCGTAGATGATATTCTAGTACATATGCAAGGTAGCGTCTTTCTCCGGATTCTCAACGAATATTTGGGGAAGTTCTGAAACAGGTCATGTCTATTAGTCGTGATGATGAAGGCCTCTTCATAGTCAAAGTACTTAGAATAGTTTGAAGAGTTAGGCTTGCACTATAAAAAATTTGCAAGGGTTCCGCGGAACCCAGTGTCTTGCCTTCTCTTTCTGTTAATTGCAAGTTCAACAAAAATGAGGAAATAAATCAATAAAATATTCCTGTTGATACTATCTTTTGATAATAAGAATCTTCTGTCCAAGTTTGGTAAAAATGCAGGATATTTTATGTAATAAATGTTTAAAAAATTTAACTGCACACTGAATGTAATGTTAACTAGAAGAAAACAAAATGTCCTTCTAGATACTAGCTTTTGATCATAAACAAGCTTCTTTCCATATTTGGTACAAATCCAAAATAGAATGAGACAGTTATTATTTTTTTTTAAATTAAACCACCGAGTGAATGTGTTCTTTCGCAGCAAATCTAAGTCAATTTAAAAGTAAAATACAAAAAAAATAGATTTTTTTTTTTTACATAATTTCCTTTCTAGATACTAGCTTTTGATCATAAACAGGCTTCTGTCCAAGTTTGGTACATATCCAAAATAGTATAAAAAAGTTATTAAAATTTAAAAAAGTTTAACCACATGGTGAATGTATTGTTTCCTGGCAGAAAATCTAGACCATTTAAAAGTAAAATACAGAAAAATAGATTTATTTTTTTACAAAATTTACTTCTGGATACTATCTTATGAACATAAACAAGCTTCTGTTCAAGTTTGGTACAAACCGAGGATATGTTAAAAAAGTTATTAAAATTTTAAAAACTTTAACCACAGAGTGAATGTTATGTTTCCTTGCAGAAAAAAACTAAGTCCATTTATAAGTAAAATACGGAAAAAATGGAATTTTATTTTTACAAAATTTACTTCTGGATACTATCTTATGATCATAAACAAGCTTCTGTCCAAGTTTGGTAGAAATCAAGTATAGTTTAAGAAAGTTATTAAAATTTCAAAAACTTTAACCGCAGAGTGAATATTTGTGGACGACGCCGACGGAATATAGGATCGCTTAGTCTCGCTTTTTCGACTAAAGTCGAAGGCTCGACAAAAAGGTTCACAGGGACATTCAACGTAGTCTTTCAAAATGAATCTGTTCCACAATATTTGATACATCTTACTAATGATCAATTTATATATATACATAAATGGGCTGTGAAAAAAAGTAGAATCACAAAAATACTGAACTCCGAGGACAATCCAAAACGGAAAGTCTCTAATCAAATGGCAAAATCAATAGATAAAACACACCAAACGACTGTCATATTCCTGAGTTGGTACAGGCATTTTCTTATGTAGCAATTGATGGATTGAATCTGGTTTTATAGCGCTTACCTTCTCACTTCTATGACAGTATAATGTAGCATCAAATCCCATTATTAACAACGATGCGTGAACAAAACAGACTTAATAGGTAAAACTGTCAGAACATGGTTACAGCAGTCTATATATATGTATAGTTAGGGATTTCATAATTATTCAATATATGAAGGTGGTTAAATCCCAGCTGCACAACTATACCCGCAACCTTTTGTTGAGATCCTCCGTAATTAATCCTTTCCATTTAAAAATTTTCACTGTTTTACTACAGATCCGTTAATTGTATCTATTAATATACAAATATTTTACTTTAAATTCACAGTTGAGCCTTCGTGTATCTTGTTCATTGTAATAAACCTTTATTTTGTAACGGTAAAACACATGTTTTTTTTCAAAAGCATGCATAATAAATTTTGATTTCCACAATTGGGTGCCCAAGAAACACGTTTCTTGTAGTAAACATTGTCAAATATCGTCGGTGCACTTATAAGATTCAAGAGGGTGTGAATGGGGATTTACATAATAGAGAACGAAGTGCCAATAAATGATGAATTTGGAAAATGGGCCAAATGAAAAAGGATAGAGAATGAAAATATTGAGGTGTTAAAATTTAAAGAAAAGAGAAAAGTGGCATAAAAAATTTAGAACCCTTATTAAGATTCATCATCTGAATTGTTCATTTTCAATTTGTTCAATATAAAGTCTGGTGGTGAAGAATTAACAATATTTCCCGAATATTGGGTTCGTTGCGTTTTATATGACGTACATCATTCTATATAATTTAATGCTTGAAGCTCAATCTTAAAACTCTTTTTGTTTGGTTTATGCCTATTACATTATGCTGTCTGAAATATCTAGTCAAGATAAAAAGTGTTCTAAGTTGAAAATTTCCGAATTTGGCAACTCCTCACTTAAAGTTTTTGTTTTTCGTGAAGTGTATTTACTGGTGGACGACATGTTGTTTTATATTATATAAATGTAGTGCAGCATCAGGTTTATTGACGTATTACTAGATATTTTAAAGGGTGAAAAGCTTCCAAATTACAAAAATTGCCTTTGTTAATAAAAAAAGAACCACACTAGTGTACATTACAATATCAAATTAACTACCACCATTTTTTAGAAACCTAGACAAGAAAATTTGTGTTTCAATACAGAGCCATAATGTTTTGAAAATTGTCTTTTGTTTAAGTCTTCTTTCTGTGCAACATTATTTGCAATGTTTTCGTTAATTGTATAATATAAGGAAATATGTAATTGAATACCGTTTAAGTATCATGCATATATGTGATTTATATTTCAAATTCCATCGAGTAGCTAGGTTTTTAAACTTTCTAATTTTGTCCAAGTTAGTGAAACTAATTCAGGGGAAATTTGCCATGTTTCTTTATTATCGAAATACCTATTTGAAAATTAAATTGATATCCCCCGTCAAAAACAAAATGTGCATGCATAACGATCCATCGCTACACTTTCCTTTATACTGTTTTGTACTGAACAGTTACGATTGATACATGTGATACCAGGTGGTGAATTTTAACAATTTGTATAAATTTTCAGTATCACTTGTGTAGGCATGCATGATGTACCAGCTGAGGGAAAATAAGAGCATGCAATCTATGCTTGTGAAAACCGAGTCCTTTCCCGTAAACACGTTCTAACGAGATTGAGAATTTCGAAATAAGGGTGGAATAAAATCATTGCTCTAATTCTTACTCGATTGATAATGAAGGTTGCATTGATTATTTTTATCAGAAGTCCATACTGATAAATACATACCGCTGTTCGAAAGTCATCAATCGATTGAGAGATAACAAATCTGGGTAGAAAACTGAAACCGAGGGGAACACATCCATGAAAAGAGGAAAACAACGAAACAACAGAAACACTAAAAAGTAAAATCACAAAAATACTGAACTCAGAGGAAAATCAAATCGGAAAGTCCCTTATCATGGCAAAAGTTAAATGACAAAACACATCAAAAACGAATAGACAACAACTGTCATATTCCTGACTTGGTACAGGCATTTTTAAATGTAGAAAATTGTGGATTAAACCTGGTTTATGGCGCTAAACCTCTCACTTTGTATGACAGTCTCATCAAATTCCATTATATTTACAGTTATGCATGAACTAAACTGACATAATAAATAACATAGTCAAAATATGTGTGCAACAGTCATCATCGTGTTACAATTTTAAAAGAAATAATTGTTTCGCGTGTCTGACGTCAGAAAATGTAAACGTCACATTTTTTTGTCGTTTAATGTTTATACAAACAATTTTAAAATTTCACATGGGCAATGTTAGCATACAGGGGTTAAAAAATCAAAAGTATGTAAGAAGTAATTTCAGAAATAGACCAAGATTTGAAATTTTCCAAAAGTTCTATAGAATTTATAAGAATCCACAAATGGTTCATTCCACTACGTGACTAAAGTGCAACAAAAGACAAAACAACAATTTAACACACATAGAAACGAACTATAAGTAAACAACTGCTATTTTCAAAAGTCAGAAGTCCATTAATTAATACAGTTTTTCTTTAATCGACGTTTGCTTCGTTTGATCCGGGCTCAGTTTGCCATTAGTAGAAATTCGATTACATCTAATCTTGCTTTCCTCTGAAATTCCCATTGTGACCACATGGTTTTATGAAAATTACATTGTCAATCATTACAAACGAAATAGTGCTGAGGTTATAAATGTCAACAAATTAAATTGTAGCTAATCTATCTATGTTTTGCCACGTGAAAAACATCGACTGGTCAATATATTATATTATACAAGTGTAACAACAAAGCTCAAAGAAGAAGGTTATTGTTTATGCTCTTAGGAGTGCTCTGAATAATGAAGGATTCCCAATACAAACATATAAAAATCCTTATGTTGGTTACTCTTGGTTCCTTGTGTAAAATATTCGATCAGTATAGCTACTTAATGGTCAAACTTGTCAAATAATGTTTTGATACCAGTTACGAAAGTAATCTAATGGACAATTTCTTTTTTTTTTTTTATTCAACAATATATTGCTTTGTAGGACATGAAGATGAGCCGACAATGAATCGTTATTTGTACCGCAATTTTGTGAAGCTTCGGTATCAAATACACTGAAGTCCTCAAGTTTAATTTTCAATATAATAGATATAGGAAGATGTGGTGTGAGTGCCAATGAGACAACTCTCCATCCAAACAACAATTCAAAAATTAAACCATTATAGGTTAAAGTACGGCCTTCAATAGTTATCAAAAGTACCAGGATTATAATTTTATACGCCAGACGCGCGTTTCGTCTTCATAAGACTCATCAGTGACGCTCAGATCAAAATAGTTAAAAAGCCAAACAAATACAACACGGAGCCTTGGCTCACACCGAACAACAAGCTATAAAGGGCCCCAAAATAACTAGTGTAAAACCATTCAAACGGGAAAACCAACGGTCTAATCTATATAAACAAAACGAGAAACGAGAAACACGTATATATTACATAAACAAACGACAACTACTGTACATCAGATTCCTGACTTAGGGCAGGTGCAAACATTTGCAGCGGGATTAAACGTTTTAATGGGCCCAAACCTTCTTATGTTCATTTAAGCCATGATGGACTTAATTTCTATTTTGCCAAAATATCATCCTAATCAAATAATTAATTTGTGTATGTGAAATTACCTGATTGCTGATTTATTCCTAATTTAGTACAAGTACTTCCTGTAGCTAGGTGAATGTGATGAACATTATCAACTCTACTCCCTGATGTAGACGCAGTCATGGTCATCGTCATTATACATCACCTACTCTGCATGCTGTCTCTATAAATTTCTTTTTCCATTTTAACAAAAGCTGTTAGGTATTCATCACATTCGCACGAAACTTTAATCATACCAAATATGATTTACCTACCACTTGTAAACTAGACCTAATCACAAACTAATACATGGTTGACGCCGTCGCCGCCGCCGACGCAGGAAACAGCATTCTTGTGTCTTGCTTTTTTACTTTCAATCAAAATCATTATGTTTGTTTATAAATAACGATGTTCCCCTCTCTCAAACAATATATTTGTATCTACTGTGTCGATCCAATTTTTTTTTATGAAACACTGCAGAACCAATTTTGATCAATTGTCTTGAGTAAACCTTGCTAATACGTATCCGATATCCTTGCTTTCTTTCAATTTTATACAGCATGAGTACCTTGTTGTAATAAAACAGTTATCAAATTTAGATAGTATTTTGATCTAAATGTAATGACTGATTCTTATTGCTGGGGTCAGAACATTATATTTGAAATGCTGTTTATAGTGATTGTGAAACCATGTATGTATTTTTTTGTAATTAATATAATTGCAAAGCAATATTCAAAAAATGTTTATTTTCAAATGATGAGATGAATCACTTTCATCTTGATTTTAAACAATTTTACAAGCATCAACAGAAAAATAAAAAACTTATAAATAGTTTTCATAAATATGAAATATCCTCTAAAAAAATGTTATCACAGAAAATGAAATACAACTGACCTAAAAAAAAAAAGAACTAAAATATGTACAGCAAACTTAAATTGAATAATTTTAAAGCATTACCAGCTTACGGAATGTTTGTTTGTAAAAGATGATATGAATCAAAACATAAAAATATACTAGACATTCTAAGTTATTCAACATGACACTAGTCTCGATATCATATAATTATCTATTTTTTGTAATGCCCTTAAATTGTAAATTGACTTTAAATTTGAAGGAAGAAATGTATGCTAAAGATCCGACCTTGACAATAAACTCTTGAAATATAATATCACTGAAATCAATATCAATAACAAATTCATAGATACAGATTCAACTAAAATTATATGTGTTATAAACTCGCAAAAAAGAAGTAATGTGGTTTTAAAGAAAGAAAGGGGGTCAAGATTTGCAATGTCATATTGATAATATTGATTAAAGTGATTTCAAGAATAGAACAATTAATCATTATCAGGTTTATAACATGTATCTTACATGTCTTATCCTTTTTAAGGGGGAAAGGGGGTTCTGAAATTGTAAATGTAAAATGAAAAGGTTTGATTATGTCTTATTAGGAACCATTTTTCCATCTTAAATTTCAAAAGGAATATATTAATATGGCAATGAATCATAGATAAAACAATGACTAGATAGAAAACAGTTTTTTTGCTAAAAACTTCAATATTAGTGTCTTTTCATGATGTCACATGTGGTAGACATTTTGATAATTTATCACAACTTCCATTGAAGTTTTGGACTAGAATATAGATGTCGTATGTCAACAAAAAAGTCGTGTTAACATTTTTGTTATATTATTCTAAATATCTTACTTTTATTTTTATTTTTGTGAAGCATGTGCTTTTTTTTTCTATGTTGTTTATTTTGTAAATTTTCAAATTTTCAAATTTAAAATTATGACTTATAAAATAGGTGATAAACTCTCTAACTTGCAGCCCCATCAATGTTCATGTGAATGTATAGCTCATAATTACCAATTGGCAAGACTCATATGCAATGTTTGCGGTGAATTTGTTAATCACAATGAGCATGATGTTAGGATTTTATCAGTTTAGTAAATTATCTGCCTTATTAAGTGCTTTAAATTAAGTTAAAATATGCCTAAATGTCCATTAGCATTTATGTTCCTTTATATTATGTATAATACTTGTGTCTGTACTAACACATTTTTCCTTTTTAAGAATATTGACTTCAAGTAAAATAACTACCACTCATTGATAGATTGCAAGTTTGCATGGATTACATAACAGTACATTTCAGTAAGGATTATGTAATTAAAAACAAAACAAAAATATATAATATATGAAATATTTGGCCAGTTTGACTGCTTAATTCATATTTCAACCTGTGCAATCCATTTCTAGCAATGAGTAAATTTAAAATGACTCACACAGTTATAATAATATGCAACTATATAAAAATAGGCAGCATACAAGGATGTATATTAAACCATGAGTCGAAATTAAAAACAAAAACAATCTACTCTAACATGATAAAAAGTGCATAGGTCCATGGAGGGGGTCTGCGGTCTGGAATGCACTCTTTTTTTTTGACAATCAAAACATTTGAATTGGGACATTTTGGTTGTAACCACCCCCTTTGTCCTAGGTTAGGAACACCTCCCCCTTTTTAAAATGGCTGGATCTGCCCCTGACAATGTGTATTTAGCAGTATCCTGTATCAGTGGTTTCCAAAAGCCTGATAGTGAAAACAACGCAGAGATCAATTTACAGAAAAATAACAAGGTCAAAATGTTAGCTGCTCTGATGACATGCTAAACTATTTAAAAACCACATTGCTTCATAAACTCAATTTACTTTATTATCATTATTGCACTTTCTGTCTTGAACACTTTGTAAACATCCAATTTAAAAATAAAGGAATTCAGGCAAGAACCTTTTAAATTTCATTAAAACAATCAATCTTTGCAATATGATACTTGAATGATACTTAGTCTAATGATGTGAATATGACTTTTTGGGGTGTTTAATTACCTTTTACAAAACTGGGAAGTCTGGATTAATATTAATTTCTATTAATGTTTTCAAACATTCATTAATCATATATAAAAACATATATTAATACATGTCAGATAGCCTTACAGATGTTTTAAATTTGAAAAAACAATGGGTACAGTTTATAAACACCGAAACACCAAAAGGTTTTATAATCTGGTTGTCCAGACAATTGTTCCCTTGTAACATAAGACCTCAACTGGTGTTCAAATCCAAATATGTAAATAAGTGTGTATGTTTTCCTTAAATAAAACCGAAGGACCCATGTTACTTATCGCTACATGCATTTTTAGCCAGATTCCAATTTCAGGTTTATGTTTTAATACTTACAAAAGCAGGTCTAATGGAATAACAGCAAGTTAAACACAATACATATTGTAATATAGAGGCAAGATGTGTTGGACTACAGTTGATTGATTATCCGAAGATTTTTACATAACCCTATATGTAAGTTAAAGAAACTTAAAATTGTAGTTTTTAAACCTTGGACCCATCAGCTATTTTTTGTTTTAATCTTATTAACAGAAAATAATTTAATTTTGGATGTAACGTCTTCTGATTAGCTGACATTATTTTGTTATGAGCCCATAGACATAATTTAGTCATGTGCATGACCATGAAGTCATCAATGTTTTTTTATGGTTTTCTACGGTTTAAAAAGGCATTTAGAATTAAATTTTAAGAAATGACTGTAAATTTTCTGTCTATTTGAAATAACATTAACAAGAATGTGTCCATAGTACACGGATGCCCCACTCCCACTATCATTTTCTTTGTTAAGTGGATCGTGAAAATTGGGGTCAAAACTTTAATTTGGAATTAAAATTAGAAAAATCATATCATAGGGAACATGTGTACTAAGTTTCAAGTTGATGTAACTTTAACTTAATTCATCAAAAACTATCTTGACCAAAAACTTTAACCTGAACTTCGCACTTTCATTTTCATGTTCAGTGGACCATGAAATTGGGGTCGAAACTATAATTGGGCATTACAATCAGAAAGATCATATCATGGGGAACATGTGTACTAAGTTTCAAGTTGATTGGACTTCAACTTCTTCATAAACTACCTTGACCAAAAACTTTAACCTGACGCAAACGGACGCACAGACAAAAGAACGAACAGAGGCACAGACCAGAAAACATAATGCCCCTCTACTATCGTAGGTGGGGCATACAAATTTGGTGCACACTGTTAAAAAACCCAATACATGCGTTATTCAGTGTGCACCAAATTTTTTATGTTATTTCTTCATAGACAGAAAAAAATATTATAGTCATTCCTTAAGTAAAGAAAACATATTTGACATTTGTCTGAATATCTGGCAAAAATTTAAAAAAACAAGAGGAGCAACCATCTTTAAGAAAATATATTTGACATTAGCTCAAGGTTGTGTAGCTGCAAACTACATGATGACATAAAATAAAAGAATGTATGTAATGTAAGTAAACAAGCTTAGCTTCATTTGCTTGAGATCAAATTTAATTTAGTGGTCTCATTTACTGACAAATTATAATTTATAATCATCTCATATCTGTAAAAATATATTCTTGTCGACTCTTGAAATATCACATAATGGTATAAATAAATATTTTTCCTCTAAAGAGGGTTAACTCAATAGTAACAACTATTCTTACTCAAACTATAAATACCAATTAACAATTAACAAAGTACATAAAATATCTTAACTAAAGCTACATGCACACATATACAAATTAAAAAGTACATAAATTATCTGTGTGAGTGACATATTATACAAATTAACATTAAGTACATAAAATATCATAACTACAACCAACATATACACATTACTATTTACATACCTATCTATTTATGTATAAATCAAAGAAATAATATAAAAACTTTTGGAAAGTTCACATTCAATTCATACTCTTTATAAATATAGGATGATGTGGTGTGAGTGCCAATGAGACAACTCTCCATCCAAATAACAATTTATAAAAGTAAACCATTAAAGGTCAATGTACGGCCTTCAACACAGAGCCTTGGACAACAAGCTATAAAGAGCCCCAAAATTACTAGTGTAAAACCATTCAAATGGGATAACCAAGGGTCTAGTCTATATATAGTCAGTACATTTACTCTAAGTAAAATATAATCTTTAGACTGTATGTAGCCATCGGTACAATTCCATCATCATGCAGTAATATAGTTTTCAATGAGACAGGTTTTCAACAATAACTGAGACCAGAGTCCCCCAGACAACAAGCAACAAGCTAGAAACTGAGAACACCTACATTATCACTTCCCTGTATTTGAAAAATTCATAACATAAGATAAGGACTTTTAAAGTCTCGATATACAAATTAAAAAAAACATCTATAAAAGTCTTGGAAAACAACAGCAGTTATAAACAGGGGAGACAATTATTGGCTTAAAATACAAACATTACTGAAAATCAAACACAAATGTAACTGGAAGACAAAAATGTCCCTCACCAAGACTATAAGTTACTAAGGCCTGATTGTTAATGATACACAAATGTAACAGGAAGACAACAAATTACCACTAAACTACACGGAAGACAACAGACTGACTTATTTTAAGGAATATTGTAACTTTCATACTTTTTTTTAAACTCCTCTTTAGGTAACAAGACTTGCAAAATCAAACTTTATTCAAAACATGATTAATTACGAACAAAATTTCTAAATTCAAAATTTTAACTCAAACTTTTAGTCTGATTATGACATGTATAAGTAGAACCTTTTTGTCACAAAATAAATATTTCAGTGCAGCATTAATATTATTATTCTATCAAATATTGTTTAAAATATATATGTGAGCAGTGTCAAGAATTGTTTAAGTTTTTAGCAAATAATGAATCTGTTTTGATACTTGTTGAAATTTTTGAGAAGTCTTTAGATAGAGATTTGACAGACATGATGGCCTCCTTTGTAGAAAGTGGTTTATTATTGATATTGTCAGATTTCCCGACACCAAAATAATTTGTGTTTACTCCAAGTCTATTCACTTTTTCATCAATTTTTCTACATTCTTCTGTTGTTTCCTTTATTCTTTCAATCTTTGCTTTTTCATAAGCCTGTAATATGAGAAATGTATTTGTAAATTTAATATTTAAATTCAAAATTCAAAAAAAATATTCTGGCTTCATATTCAGAAAGTATTACAATAGACAATATTTTATTCACACAAACACATTTACATTAAATGGTTATGGCATACAAAATTAAGACAATAAACTGACAATAGTTCATACATTTTGTATGATGCTGAAAGAAAAAAATTGCTCTGGATTGACTGAAAAAAACAATTTTAGCCGTCAGGTTTGCAATGGAAAAAATAAATGTGGTTTGATATGAAATAAGTTTAAAGAAAATACATTTTATCAATGAATATAAGAAACAATTTCCTCAATGTTATATTTTTGATTGAAATATATAAATACAAATAGGCATAATATATATATGTAGTAATGAGAATACATGTTTCTATAATATTTTGATACTAAGGGAGATAATTTGCTGTTTTTATGGGTTTTTTTATAAATCATGCAATAATTGTGGAATATTAGTAAGTCATATTTTTCATTTATTAACCCAAAAGATGAATTACAAAATTCTTTGAAGTCTGATTGGTCAGTGAATTATAACCAGTATATTTTAGGTACAAGAATGTTAAAATGTGGAATTCAAAGATTTGTATAATTTAGTATTAGTAAAGATATTTAGCACTAGCTTAAGAAATAATTTACTTGATAAATAGTTAATATAAATAATCACAATTTTAGATAAGTGTAAAGCAAATTATTATGTAATCCTCTGAGGGCTAAATTGACAATAGAGAATTAAGGATTAAAGAAGTGTTATATTTACAAAAAGGATTTCTTACTTTTTAAGATGATTTAGGTTATGTCACAAATAGATATAGGAAGATGTGGTGTGAGTGCCAATGAGACAACTCTCCATCCAAATAACAATTTAAAAATTAAACCATTATAGGTTAAAGTACGGCCTTCAACACGGAGCCTTGGCTCACACCGAACAACAAGCTATAAAGGGCCCCAAAATTACTAGTGTAAAACCATTCAAACGGGAAAACCAACGGTCTAATCTATATAAACAAAACGAGAAACGAGAAACACGTATATATTACATAAACAAACGACAACTACTGTACATCAGATTCCTGACTTAGGACAAAGACTGGATATTTGCAAAATAGATAAACTAGCATTATTATGTAAATTAGATTATTTGAGTATTAATGTTATGTAAATTAAATAATGAAAGACAATATATATTAGTTGACCAGGTAGTAAGGGACAGTCAGTATTGACACTTGCTTTATTGTCACGTATTGGACACTGTGTTATAGACTTGGATTTATGTTAGACATGCTGTTTTATTATGTCTCATAAACTTATGTGATTATTGTGATTGATAACTATATTGAATGCTGATTAATAAACATTATATATTGAACTTTGAATCTGTGTTACGTTGACATGTATTCATATCAAAGCTACCAGCTAGTTCCCCCAAACTAGAAAGATGAATAACCAGGTCAGGAACGAACATAGTACTGGCCTTGGTTATAGAATAATCAATATTTACTTTGTACAAAAATTTTAATATGCAATTATCTTAATCTTATGCATGTTAAGTTAAAAAAAAATTCAACAAATAAAGTTTTGTAAACAATTATTAGTTAATTATGAAAATTTAAATAACAATTCATTTAAATGCAGAATTACAGCTGACTACTGGCATGGCAGTCAGTGGCTGATGGGCCTCAACCTCTAACAGCAATAAATCCATAAAACTGAAGTTGTAACAAACCTTTTTCCTCTCCTCTGCTTGTTTTTGTTTCTGGAAAATCTCTTCTGATGATTTTATTTTATTTACTTGTGATCTTTGTTGGTATTCTAAGAAACGTGCTGGTGGTTTTCCTGATTTTGGTCGAATATCCTCAAAATTAATTTAATATCAAACACAATGCAATCTTGTCCGTCTTTGTTTACATTTTCTGAATCATCCATTGTCTTGGTAGTTAGTCCCTGGAAAGCAAAAAATATATTTTATCTTAGCATCTATTATTTTAATACTACTGTAGAGTTTTCCTAAAAATCCATTCTGTATATCAATATGTATAACCAAATGTATGAATTAAATTATTTTGGGGGCATACATGTACATTGTACATTATTTTTCTTAATTTGTAAAAATAATACAGATTTTAATTTCTTATTTTGTTTTTATGCAGAAGATTATATAGGAAACGTGTAGTGAGTGTTACATACATGTATGTACCATATTTTAATGTTAAAACATACTGTGGATTCATTATTATCCGTTGGATACCAATTTCCATGGGTATTGTGGGTACAGGTCAACTACAAATACTACATTGTACAAAAATGGTAAGTAAGAACTACATTTGTATTTTGGCCAGGGTTGGCAAAAACACGGGTTTTATGAGTATTGCCCAGCCTGGTGGCAAATACTGGGAAAACCCGGGTTTTACTGGGTTTTAGTGGGTAATACTGGACAATACTGGGTAATATAAAATACTGGTCTGAATTTAATAGAGTATTCAGTGATCAAAGACAAATGTTATACATTCAAGATATATATAACCTTTTTTGCTTACAAGTCTGGATTGGTGAAACTGTAAATATAAAGCAAAAATTGATGTTTTTAAAATAAATATAACTCCTATGTTAGGATTAACAATTACATGTAAGAAAAATTATATTTGAATTGTCTATGTACTGCCACTAATTAGTAAGTAATTATTCAGATTACAATTAATGCAGATTTGTTTATGTAACAATAATCAGCCCTTTCAATTCTATAGTGTTAATGGCATGACCCCTTAGGGTGTTTATTTAGCAATATGAATGTATAACATTTGAAATTAACAATTCCCTTAAATATTGCAATGTTTTTTCTTTTTCTTTCAAAGTATGGATTAATATTGAAACAATGCTTGGTAATTAACAAGGTTTCCTTAAATGTGCAAATCTTGTGTACTCTGTTAACATAGAAGGGAATGAAATTGAAATTTTCATTATTTTAAAAATGACTGTCAATGGTTTATCTGTATAAAAAGTATATATTTAGCTGTAATACTATGAAACTACACCAAGATTTTACCATTTGGTGTTAAGATAAGCTTAAACAAGAGGCTGTCACAACGACAGCAAACCGGATTTATTAACATTTATTTGTGTCCTGGCAATATCACAAGAACCATTACTGATGATTGGTGAAAGTGAAAATCGTCAATATCAAATTTGACCTCTATTTTGTCATCAGTATCAACATATTAAAATTTGAAAAGCTTAGATTGAATGGTTCGTGAGAAAATGCAACAACGTGAAAGGAAACACAATTTTACAATCTTTCAAGAACCATAACTCCTGAACGGTAAAAGTCAAAATTGCCATTATTTAACTTGACCTTCATTTAGTTGTCAGTAACAACATATTAAAATTTTAAAAGCTTTGGTTGAATGGTTCATGAGAAAATGCACGGACACGACTGGAAACACCATTTTTCAATCTTTCAAGAACCATAACTCCTGAACGGTAAAAGTCAAAATCGTCATTATTGAACTTGACCTCCATTTTGTCACCAGTAACAACATATGAAAATTTGGGAAGCTTTGGTAGAACTGTTCATACGTAAATGCACGGACACGACTGGAAACACCATTTTTCAATCTTTCAAGAACCATCACTCCTGAACGGTAAAAGTCAAAATCGACATTATTGAACTTGACCTTTATTTAGTTGTCAGTAACAACATATTAAAATTTTAAAAGCTTTGGTTGAACGGTTCATGAATCAATGCACGGACAACATTTAATTGCCGCCCGCCCGCCGAGCATCCCCAAAATCAATAACCAACATTTTTGTCACAAAAATCTGGTCACCAGTAACAACATATTAAAATTTGGGAAGCTTTGGTAGAACTGTTCATACGTAAATGCACGGACATGACTGGAAACACCATTTTTCAATCTTTCAAGAACCATCACTCCTGAACGGTAAAAGTCAAAATCGCCATTATTGAGCTTGACCTTTATTTAGTTGTCAGTAACAACATATTAAAATTTTAAAAGCTTTGGTTGAACGGTTCATGAGTTAATGCACAGACAACATTTAATTGCCGCCCGCCCGACCGACCGCCCTGCCGCCCGCCCGCCGAGCATCCCCAAATCAATAACCGCCACAAAAATCCGGTTAAAAATCATACTGCCCAGTAATGCCCAGTATTCCCATTTCTGAGAGTATTGCCCAGCCTGGGAAAACCTGGGAATTCCCGGGCGGGTAATACTTTGCCAACCCTGATTTTGGCTTTGTAATATTATTCTTTCAAAACAAAAAATGAATGATTTTGTCCTGTAAATTTGTATGCTTCTGATTGAATCAAAAATGGGTTGAAGGCATGATTTGGGAAGACATACAGTACATTCATGTCAGTAATAGCAGACCTAAAAACAGGTACACAGCAACTAAAATAAGTATACTGGGTTTACCCCATTTCAGTGGTCAACGTCACAGTTATTCTTCATATCCATCTTCAGGTCGAGCTGAAGACTGAACAAATATGTTACAAATAAATAAAATTCAGGAGTCGATTTCACAAAAAAACTTATGACCATGATTGATCCTAAGTATACAGTTCGTTCTTATGTTGTACATTGTACTGTTATACAATGTACCACTGTCCCAGGTTAGGGGGAGGATTGGGATCCCGCTAACATGATAAACCCAATGACATTATTTAAGCATCACAGTGTCTGTCCCAAGTCAGTAGCCTGTAATTCAGTGGTTGTCATTTTTTTATGTGTTACATATTTGTTTTTTCGTTCATTTTTTTAAAATAAATAAGATCATTAGTTTTCTCGTTCGAAGTGTTAAATTAAAGGGTACAATCAGGAACATATATATTGACGTTAGATAAATATACTGTTCCCAGGTACAATTAATGTCATCAAATGTGAAATACATTTCATTTGTTAACTTTCATAATTACATTGGTTGCAATGAACGTAACATTGATTTCCCAGTTAAATAAAAACCAAGACATTGATAACGGTTGATCAAAAAGTTTTCTAATAATTCCTAGGCTTATGTATCTTCTCAGTAAATCAAGATATGGATAATCATCTTTATGAAAATTTGCTGCAATTACTTGCAATTACTTGTATCAGGTCCGTTCACGCCCAATACATTTTCGCACCCTTCACATTCACACCTCGCACATTTGCTCCCAAGGTCCGATCGCACCCAATTTAAAATCAAATTCCAGTTGAATAATTTATTATGAAAAAATCAAGATGGTTGTTTGTAATTGAGTTGAATTAAATAAGTACTGCATGTATTTAACTTGGTATGAATAAAACATTGTTGATTTTAAATGAAAAACACAAAAGATTTTAACAGCTTGGTCATTTTGATCTGAAACAATGAAACATAAATTTAATAGCAATACACTAACCGACATGCTTAAAATTTATTCATCACAAAAAATATGTTGTAAGAGTCTCACTTTATTTTGAAACATTTTGAAATAAAAGTTAGCAATACACATACCAAAACAAGAATAAGATATACATTCAACACAAAAAAAAATGTTGTCTCACTTTATTTTCAGACAATGACAACAAATATACTTATATGAATACACTTGCCAAAACTTGATTACAAAGTTATTTTAAAAACACAAAAAGCAATGAAAATTGGGTGCGAAGGTGTATATAGGGTGCGAAAGTGAATGGGGGGGAATGTAACCGGGTGCGAACGTGAATAGGTCCGAACGGACCCGATTCCAATTTTCATGAATATTTGCCATTTTATGAAAAAAGACTCAGTTAAGAAATTTTTCTTTTTTAGCAATACTAAATGATTACTCTGATAAAAGGAGGTTTTGGGAAACAGTTCCTTCTGTAACTCGTCTAATAGAACCTGCCGCATATCATTATTTTTTTTTTTATCATAACCCATTTTTGAGGGGTATTTTTGGGGGACTAGTCCCAACCTGTTTTTGAACTGTTTAATGGGCAATTTGTTTTTATCTTTTTTCGACATACCTTTTCATACGATTGCAAATATTGTCCACAGATTGGATGCAAACTGACTGTATTACTAGGCTGGTCCTCTCCCTTGCAACATACGGGTATCACAGATACCTTTGTTGTCAAGGGCCGGTAACTAGTAACCATTTTCTGTGTCGGAATTCCGACACAAAAATATGCGCATCCAAACTGGCGCATTTATACGGAAACGGATGTTAAGAACGTAAATACGCCTGCTGGAAGGACAAGAATGAGATGACTATTTATAGGAGAATTTTTATATATATCTTTACCGTTTTATATTTATATATATATTTTTTAACTTGATAAATTTTTTATATACATGTCTGAATCTGGTCAAAATGTTAAGAAAAAGAACACTGATGAATGTCTGGTATGTTCAAAGCCACCGTATCAATCTAAGAAAATATCTTCCAAATTATTAGATTTTTCGATAAAGGATTTGTTGTTAAAATATGGAGGGATTTCAAAGGATAAAGGGGTGATTTGTCGGAATTGCGAACGCAGATTAGAGACACTTCACAAGAAAACAGTAGAGTTTTATGACGAGTGTCAATCGGCCGCCAGAAAAGATGACTTTACAACACCAGTAGTCTGTAACAAGAGGTTACCAACTTCACCTCTTGTTGGGTTTCACCCTAAAAGAGCTTCTCTTGAAATTAATGAGGGTAGGTAACAAGCGAATTTCATCCCAATGCAACCAGTTATTATGTAATACAGTCATACAGTGTTAATCTGAAAACAGAAATCATTTTGAACAAAGTTATAAAGGCACACTACTTATGAGTGGAAAAATAGCCTACATAGATATATATAGGGAGATGTGGTGCTAGTGCCAATGAGACAACTCTCCATACAAATAGCAATTTATAAAAGTAAACAATTAAAGGTCAATTTACGGCCGTCAACACAGAGCCTTGGCCAATTTACCAAATTCAAAATTACTAGCGTAAAACCATTTATACAAGCTAGGAAAGCCAACGACCTAATACATGTAGATAATTTTTATCTGAAGTAAAGATTCTGGTCAGTTTTATTTTCCTGTGATGACACAATCCAAATGCTTCAACAACTAAAAAAAATTCCAGTTCTAACACATGTCTAAATTGAATTATCTTTTATAAAAATGTATATATTTGACTATGTATATATTTGACTGTTAAATTCTGTCCACTTACATACATGTATACATAGGGATCAATATTTCATGGAAATCCAAATGGATCATATTATTTGACACCAAAATTATATATTTTCTTTTGCTTTCTTTTCATTATAAATGCATGAAATGTACAAAAATGTAGTAAAGTTCTTCAAATTAGATTTCCTTTCTTCTTACATGTATTGTGATTCTCCTATTGCAATTAGCATTACATGTTCATTTAGCTGGGTATTTTTAGAACTTTAATGCCCATATTCACTTCCATTAATTAATAATTCTTCAGTAATAAATTCCACCAGTCTTTGCTTGTTTGATTGTTGATTTGTTTGCCATATATATTTTTGTAAATCATAGATACATTTATATATATATCTAAAATTGAGAATGGAAATGGGGAATATGTCAAGGAGACAACAACCCGACCACAGAACAGACAACAGCAGAAGGTCTTTAGTGCAAGGAGAGATTTAAGCACCCAGAGGCGTCCATCTGCTGGCCCCCAAACAAATATATATACTAGTTCATTGATTATAAATGTCATACCAAACTCCAATTTATACAATTTATACACAAGAAACTGAAATTAAAAATAATACAAGACTAGCACAGGCTTTTATAATTGGACACATATTGTCAAAGTCTTAAATTTAAAAGAACCTTGATATGATCAGGATGCAAGGAACAAACATATAATAACAACTTAATTCTGTGAATAGATATAGACAGATGTGGTGTGAGTGCCAATGAGACAACTCTCAATCCAAATATCAATTCATAAAAAAAAAACATATTCTTGTTTGTACAAATGCTTTACTTTTATTCAATTAAGTTACATTTGTAATGAGACACATATATATTTTACAGATTTTCAACAACCAAGTCAACATGCAAGTTCTGAGAATATGTTTGTTGATTTATCTTCCAATGCAGAGCCTAGCAATAAAGGTGTGTATCTAACATGTCTAAACATGACAATTTGTTCAATTTGTTCATTTAATTTGTTTAAATTTATGTGATTTGACCAGTGCATGTACATGTATGATTTTATGGGTTTTTTTTTCAAGTGGACAGACATGCTAAGCACCATTAATCTTTGGTAAATTTATAAGGCTCCATACACCATAGATCTTTGGTACATTTACATTTGTATGGAACATGTAAACCATATATTTAGTGTAAATTTATATTGCAACATACACACTAAATACATGTTCAATATATCTATGGTAAATTTAATTTGTACTTCACCATTCACCATAAATCTTTGGTATATTTATATGTCACCATTTGATATATCTTATATCTATGGTGGTACATTTATATCTAAATCATAATTATTTTGTTTCATTCTATATATCTATGGTAACCTCTTACAACAATAACTCTTCCTTGCAAGCAAAAAAAGGGATGTCCTCATTAAAAACAACATACATGTAAAAACTACAGTAAAGCAAAAATACTTTTATACTGTCATATTATGCTAACTTTTACAAGTTAAGAGAAACTCAGACCCATGTTTGAAACCATATGGGTTTTTTTATTTGGGAAGATAAAAATAATCTAACTTGTTACTGTACCTTAATGAGGAATTGGAAAAACTATCAACAATGAAACAAATCTATGTTTTAATGAAAACGCTACCAGTATGTCAATAAGCTATTTATTTAAAAAGCCCTTATTTTACGGCCAGTTAGTAAATGAACTATGTTACTTTTACACACAAACTCCAATAACATTTATTCAATATACATACATGTACTACAAGAAAGTGTTCATGAGTTTTTACTGCTTGTTGTTCATTGATGGCCTGCTTGTAACAATAATCCAACAGGTCTCTCTGAATACTATTATGTAGTATTGATTCAAATCAGCCAAATTTCTTGACAATAATGGAAATGTATATTAATTGTTATTATAATTTTTTGTTCAGTTTTATGTTACAGTTATACAGTTATTTTATGTTATGGTATCCAATCAACTGAAGACAGAAAAGATACAGCGCAGCATACAGAATGCAATTCATCTGACAAACCTTGAAACTTACAGGAAAAGAACATTGAACATATAATTTATTGTACATTTGGCAATTAAAGTTATTTGATATACATGATTGGGGACTGGGTTTAAGTAAGAGGTATACACTTACCGATTACACCCAGATAAATGTCCTGATACTCTTGGCATTGAAAGTAACTTTTATTGCATATATGTGCATTAAGTTAACTTATTAATAGATCTAGTTTTGAAATAAAGTGTATGTTAATAGTATGTGCAAAGATAAATTTTATCCTTTTAGATTATACATGTTATATATGCAAAGAATAAGAATATGAAACATAACTGTTAAACAGAAAGGAAAATAAGTAACATAAACTTGAATTGAACACTTACATGGGAGATAATCCTGATAATCAGTGTCTATGTATTTCGGCTTCTTTTTTTTAATATCTTTTTATTATAAAAAAATGAAATTTGTCAGTTATTATATACATTGCATACTTTTTCAAACAATATTATTTTGTGGTCAAAAGGCTCTGTTCTCATAGTTTTTTCCTCTGTATTAATTTAAATGTTAAATATAAGCATTTATATTCATTTTAGGAATTCCTGACCATAGTTATGCTGGTGAAACCATTACACCAATTTTGACACAACCGGAAAATAATGTAAGGACATGTATTGATTCTGACCATGATTATGTATACATGAATAGAAATACACTTTACAATCCAGTTCTACCAGATATTACAACATTTTTAAAGACCACTACACCAAGCAGAAGTAACAACCATTTAAACCAGGAAGAGAATCCATCTTAATCAATGTCATTCAAAATGACAATAATATATATGGTGCATTAATGAAGATGGATAACTTTAGAAATGGAGTTATTTCTGAACTATGTTCAGAAATAGACTCATCAATTTCTACAATGGGAAACAGGAAATTGCTGTTTGTCAGTGAACTAATGAAAAAAGATGTTAGTAGCTTGAAATCGCTTGAATGGTCTAAAATAATCAAAGAAATGATGGAAAAATTACCAGTACTTTGCACACTGCTCTTTTCAACCATGCTTCCACCACAACAACGATCCTGTTACACCAAGATTGAAAAAGTTATACCAAAAGCTGCATTTGTTTATGCCATTTTGATGCAATCCAGAAATATAGAGTTGAGCCGTGTACAGAGAATGGTGTCAATGTTATTGATGGATAACATTTGTGATCAGAAGGTATAAAAAAGTATAATATAGACTTCCACTGTTCTTTTTGCACAAAAAAAAATTAATACATAAAAAGTTGTTTCATGGGTGATGGGTATCCAAAAGCCAAACAGATAAAGGACAGAGAACCAGTCTAACTGTATTTCCTGAAAAGATTTGTTTAAGTCAGTCAGATATCTGTTTGAAATCTTTGAAATTGTTGTGAATTGGTATAAGCCTAGGACAGGTTATTTGGGAACATACCAGTTAAAGAAATATTCAGTTCTAGTTGTTTACATTAACGACAGTTCCGAATGTCTAAATTGAAAAGATAGATTTTACTGCTTTATAGTTATTGTACTTATTTGAAAAAAAGTTACTCAAATATAATTAATTGCATTAATAATCGATAATATCAATATTCATAGCCATTGAATATTACATAAATATCATTATTATTTACTTTTTCAAGTCTTTTATTTATGTGATGACATTAAAATCGTTCACTTATTCTGAAAACTCTTTCGGAACTACTCAGATGTTTTCTACCCTAAACGCTGTCTGCTACAATAGTCTGAATAGAGAATAGAGCATGGAGCAAAATGAAGATGAAGAAAAGAAAATTGACCTGTTCCGAGAAACCCCTGTTAGATATTTAGGTCTGAACAGTTTAAAAATTGTAATTGAGACTGCAGTAAAACCAAATGTCTTAAAATATATATTATACATAAGTTATTACACCTTACATGATCTTATATAGTTAATGGCTAATGCAGGATAGTCCAAATCAAAAATGACTCCACTCTCCAGTCTTACTAATTATTACTCATCTAAAAAAAAGATGTGGTATGACACAACGCTCCCCAATAGACAGAATGCAGAAATTAACAACTAGAGGTTACTTAGCTGCGGAACCGTAGCTCATAGGTCCTTATGTTATTTTTTGACTATTTGCGGACCATCAAAAAATAACATAAGGACCTATGAGCTACAGTTCCGCAGCTAGAGGTTACTGTACGGTCTTTAACAATGAGCAAAGCCCATACCACATAGTTTAAGTCAGTTTTACCAATACAAATTTAAAGGACACCAGAATCACACAGACTATGCAAGGGCTGTATAGCCATGCAGTCAATGTCCTTAAAAAGGAAGCAAGTAAACTCGTACCAACGAAAACTCGTACCATGTTAACTCGTACCAAAAAAGTTAACTCGTACCAACGTAAAGTCTTACCATTAAAAATATATTCAAAAATATGAATGTTTTATGGTGTTTTTTCTTTGTAAATTTAATAAAAAAAGTTGAATTACTGGAATTTTATACTGGATTTTAATGAAAACTTTTTTTAATTTAGACACTAACATTAATGCAATTTCTTATAACCTTGAAACTTGTAAGATTGGTCTATCGTTGAGTAGTGCTGAATATTATATATAATAAATTTCATACTTTTAACTGTTGGTCATAAACAATTTACAACCTTTAAAACACAATAAATTAATTCTTTCAATGAATAAAATCTGCCAAGGTATTGTCTATTTAATACACATGGAACATTAGCTTCAAATTGGTCATTGTACTTTCAAATTATATACATTTTACAAACTTAAGAGGTATCAAGGAAAAATAACAGTATATTTTCATAATTAAACACCAATCAAATGCATTTAAATAAGTTGGTACGAGTTAGCAGTGGTACGAGTTTGCAATGGTACGAGTTTTATTTTAGTGGTACGAGTTGGCGTTGGTACGAGTTTACAATGGTACGGGTTAACTATAATTCCTTAAAAACTTCCATTTGTTGTAGTAAAAACAACTGAATCAAGAAAACTATTGACCTAATTAAAGACCTCATAAAAAGTCAGAGAAAAAAAACATGACCTTGTGCAATAGCAACATACTGGAATCAACAGATTGAAGTTTCATGAAAGTGCATAAAAATGTATATAAAACAATGATAAATTATTTAGTTTGCTTTTAATTCAATACAAATAACAATTAATTGATAATAATAACAATAAAACAATATTCAAAGATCGAATTACGTACAGTCTTGAATTCGTAACTTCTTCAAACAAGTTTATTTAAACATGTTAAAGGATCGATAAGTTTACCAGTGAGGATCCTTTCTAAATATCTGGTCGCGGTAAACAACATCTGATTAAAAATGAGGAAGTGCTATCCCTTTTGAAATAAGTTTTCTACAGGTACAACCAAACTTCAAAACCAAATCTTTATATTAATAATAATACATACATATTTGTATATTTCAGAGTTGGGGTAATTGTAATTGTAATCGTTAATCAGCTGTAATTGATTACAATTTGTCAAGTAATCAGTGTAATCATTAATCAGCCTCAAATCTGATTACATGAAATTTAATTTAATCAATTACTTTTCAAAATAGCCTGTAATCCTGATTACATTTTGATTACATTCTGATTACAATGAAAAAAATCTAAAACTGTGTTTATGTCAAAAAATGAACTTTTTATTATTCATAATTAATAAATATTTTACATGTTAAATTATTTTTGTTTACTTTAAGCATGCTAATTTGATTTGCATACTTCAGCAAAAATATAAAATGTTACAGTATTGAAAATTCATCACAATTGCATGTCTCTAGCCTTTGAATAAAGATATTGTAAATATATTCACAATTTACAGATACATATATACATTTGATAATAACTGTTACATTCAAGTAATACTTTTCGTTATAAACTTAAATTATATTCTTTTGTTAAAATTGTGATTTTTGTCAACTTTGAATTGACAGGTAGGAGACTAATTAAGGTTTTATTGCAATTACCAATTGAGCATAGCTGTAGGGCAATACATATGATAAAGGTTAAGATTTATCTAATTAGCACAAACTAAATAAAAGTGGACAAACATGTTGTTTAAAATAAACAAATTTTGTTATGGATTTGGACATGCAAAATGCAATGATTTTAGTACTTATAATTTGTTTACAATATGATGAAACAATTCTATTAAAAAAAATCGCATACTTTTTAACTGTTAACTTTATTTCATTCATATTTCAACTTCCATAAATTGCACCTTGTAATACATATAAAGCCTGGAAGAGACCAGAAGACAAGTTACAGCAAATTATTCATAAAACTTTATTCATTAAACTTTTCAGAGATCAATGGCGATAAAGTGTGATAGGTCATAACCAATGGCAAAATGTGCATGTACATGTATATATACATTGAACTTTTGTGGTTTATTAAACTGATGAAAATTGAAGTAACCATTTTATAATAATTAAAAAAAATCCTATACTTTAATAAATTGCAATTCGGATGAAGAGTTGTCTCATTAGGGCTTACACCACATCTTCCTATATCTATATACTAGCTATATTTTTAAACATTTATTCATTGACATCAAAAATGTTATTTTTTTATTCATTGTAATCAGATGTAATCATGATTACTTTGCCAATGTAATCATTAATTTAATCAGATACTTTCAGAAATGATGTAATCGTTAATTTAATTTAATCATACAATTGACAAAGTAATTGTAATTTAATCAATTACATTGAAAGTAATCAGACCCATCTCTGGTATATTTAGGTTATGCTAATGAGGTTGGAGAAGCTTTTAGATCAATGGTGAATGTTAATCTGGTACGGTTTACATATGTGGTTGCTAGTGGTTACGTGGTAGCAGACGCAGTTCACAAGGGTCAAGAGGCATCACAGGTAAAGATAAATATAGATATACAGTGAAACCTGTTTTTAACTATAAGAGACTAGTTACAATCACAGTTCTCATTGTCTGGAGCTTGGTTGACTCAAAATTTCAGATGATTTGAAATTTTCACGTGGTCCTGAGCTTTTTTCCATGTAAATGGATGTATTTCGACTCCTGATGAGTTTTTTAGGTGATCACCTTTATCCTTACATTATTCACCTAATGGGTCCAAATTGGATGAGCTGAAATTTCACCAAAGCATTAAAAACTCATTATTTATCTCAAAATTAATACAAATATGTCAAAACATGGCCTCCGGATTCAAATGGATTGAAGAGTTTTATCTGACAATACACATGTAATTAAATTTCTAGTTACTGACTGCTGTATTGATTTATGACATGCTACATGTATTTCCATGAGTGTTTACCTAAGATTATCTTTATAGAATTTTTATAGATAATTAGTGATACATTGTTAATGTTCATGAAAAAGTATTTAAAATATTTACAAAAAAAGTAATTGTGATTTACGCCAAGGACGTATGTTAGTTATATGTCCTTGTTTTTTTACATCCTTGTTTACGCTAATGAGCTTGAATGCAAATTAAGTGAGGATGAGGTGATCACCTAAAAACTAATTAATTTACATCTTTAATCTTGTTTTATTTTCTTTTGAACATGTTGAACAGAAAGAGTGGGATGAAACAAAAAATAAATCAATAAATTGAAAATGAAGAGAAATATGAATTTTCTAAAATCTCTTGTATCCTAGAACATCAATTTTGTCAACTTTGAATGACCTACATTTGTAAATGATGCTTAGATTGATTGGAAATCACTTTCTCTGTTAACAGCCATTAGAAAAAATTGTAACTGAAACAATTAAAGTCATATGAAACGAGTGAGTACTCAGTAGTGTAAAATAATTTTTGTCCAATTCTTGAACCAATGCATGTATCTATAATACTAAAATTACGAGGTCCAATTTGTCAGCCGTCATCACGTAAAAAGGATGAATCAAAGAATTCAACTTTATATATAACTAATATAGTACAATGGTGTTGATTAAAAATTACACCTATCCAGGTCCATTTGTTTTCCATGTAAATAATATTGCCAATAATTAAGAAGTTCCGGGTCGAGTCAGACACCGATACCAATAGTATATTCAACTTTTCCTATCACCTTATCTGTACGTTCCGCATCTGAAAGGCGCACCACCGAACGATGTTTTTAGAATTTTGCTGTATACTGTTGAGTAAAAAATACTCCATTCCAGGCCCTGTTGTTTATTTTAACAAACTAATAATATTACCAATGATTGATAGGTTCCAGGTCGACGGGTTCAAACAGAAAGATTTTGAAAGCAGAGAAAACTGTGCATCTTATAATCGGCATGACTTTATCAGATGACAATAGCAATACTAAAATAGGGCATACGCATATAGTTATATACTTTAATTCAGTCACAGACCCGCGATATCACAGGTGTGTTCTAGTACATCATAAACTTAGTCCTCTGTGCCTGATTTTATCATTATTTTCGCAAATATATCATATAATTGTCATTTTTTTTTCTCTCTGTTTGTTATGATTTAACAAATATGGCTGCTGATTAAATGCCGTGTTTTGAAGCTGAGTTTTACCGATTGTCACCTGATAGTAAACAAATCACAAAAAGCATGGGTATTGAGCACGTGTTTAACATGTTATTTCAATGACAGATCCATGCGTATTGTGGTCACCAGATTTTTACGAGGAGGGTTACGCTCGTGTCACTATGCATACGGAAAATATGTTGACAAATTGCTTCCTGGAAGCAAGTAATTAAAAATAAGTAAACTTCTTATAAAAAAAAAAAATCATCAGAAAGAAGTATATGTACATAAGTTGTATAATGAAACTATTCATTTAGTTATAAAAAAACATGCATATTTTTTTTTAATTTGAGGTTTGTTATGACTTTAAGTTACATGTAGTAAAAATAATGTTATTATAATAATGAAAGACCAGGACATTACTCTAATACCAGAATAGCGATCCCCATCCCATATTTATCTGGACTTATTTTAGCTTTACCAAGCTAAGCAAGAGTTGTGTCCCTTGGTCTGTCAAAACATCTGGTTTTCGTTTGAGTCAAAATATGTGTATCTTGAAGTATTTCTCTGGTCCGGCTGACTTTGAGATAATGAGAGTTGACTGTTTTATAAGGGAGAACAATGAAGTTTTATACAGTTTCAATCTATATGAAATTACCGACATTTTCAGAGAGACCTTATGTGTCTTATGACACAGGGGTTTTGCTTAATAAAGGTGCTCTCTTAAGCACATTGGAGTGTGCATGTATACCAGTAGTTCTTTATATCATTGTATATCACTCCAAACGTGAAAACATTATTTGAAGAATTTTTTTTTAAAAAGTTGTGTAAAAAATAAAATCACAAAAATACTGAACTTAGAGAAAAATCAATTAGGAAAGTCCATCATCACATTGCAAAATCAAATAACAAAACGCATCAAAAATAAATTTGTTTAACAGAAATATGAAATGTAAATACACATACATGTACTGATATATCTAACAAATAATGTCTTCGTATTCACTGATATAAGGTTATATAGATTTTTAAAGAGTGTTATTTAACAAATTAATAGTACTTTCAGACTTTATTCGTTACTGATTCACAGAGTTATCTCGCGTTTTATAGGTCTTTCCTTCAGGTTCAATAATTACTGACAGTTCATATTGTCAGATTGTACATGTTATCTACTTATAAAATACTTGTTCGTATCAATTGTCTAATTTATTAATCATGTTAATCTTTGTTAATTGTGTATACAGGAATATAATTTATAGAAGCATTTTTAACATGGCAACAACAAAAAACCAACCAAGCAAAAGCAACAACAACAAAAAAAAAACTATGAAAAAGGAGAGGTGGCCAATATGACAATCAGACATGGATTTAAATACCACCTTCAAATCAGTACAGTTTTAAAAAAAAAACTGACATGATAAAATGAGTAAGGATAAAAGTTTTTCCAATTCACAAAATTTTTAAATAATTTACAAATAAACCGACCAAAAGGTTATAGTTATAATGGTTTTCAACTTCATTAATCATGCTTTATTGGCATTTTGAACCCCTTTTTGTATTCGAGCAGCACTGATGAATATTTTGAAGACAGAACACATATATATCTATGATGAGTTTCTTTACTTTTCAGAAAACCTATCAGGATGAGAAGAAGAAACAAAGCCGAGTTAGAACAGCAGTATTAGATACTCTTATTTGGCAGGGACTAGCCTCCGTGGCTATACCAGGCTTTACTATAAACAGAGTTTGTACATTTAGTGGTCTCCTTCTGAAAAAATCTACATCATGGCCTGCTCCTATGAGACATTGGACTACAACCTTCATTGGATTAGCTTGTATACCTTTTATAATAAAACCAATTGATAGATCTGTGGACTATTTCATGGAGAATTCTTTCAGGAAATGGTTCCAGGTTGGACCTGTTTTAAAAGAGTTGGTCCATCATGAACGGAATGATTGAAAACTGTCAGCCTTACTTGTAATATTTAATTCCAATAAACCATTATTTTTATATCTATGCATAAATTAGTAATACTCAATTTTAATTCATTTAATCAAAGCAAATGATAAGAAAAATAGGAAAAAATTGTATGTTTAACAAAATGTCTAAATTATTTGTCTTATGTGATAGAATTTTTTAGGAAAAGAAACCGGGTCAGTATGGATCATTTTTTGCCAAACCTAAAAACTAAACATTTTTGTATTTTAGTCAGAAAAAACATGTCTTTCTGATCAAATAAAATTTTCTTAACTTTTTTGAAGCATTTTTCCTAATGAAATTTTTTTTTTTAAAAGTAAAAAAATCGAAGGATGATGATGGATTTTTGAGTGCATATATATATTTATTCATACATTATTTAACAATATTTCATTAAGTTCCCTTGTGACTCAAATAAACATAAAAGAATGCAAAAAATAGTAAAAATAGCTTCAAAAATATATTTGGGACATTTAATTATCATTACAACCTTGTATGCTTTGATTTTACACAATATCATGTATGTAATTTGTGTTTTTTTTCATGAATTTGAAACAGCATTATAAACCATGTTTGACTTTTTTATAAGATTTGAAGAAATTGTAATGGATTGTTGACTATTTTAGTATGCAATGGTTAATGTATTGTTATTTTTTGTTATTTAGAATATTTTTATTGTTTTATAAGAAAATAATTATTGCTTGCTTTATTTATTGCTATATATATTTTGCCAATTTCCATGGTAGAGATTGATAATTATAATGATCTTGTACACACATTTTTGATCTATCTTTATTACTCTTTCTGAAAAACAACTTTCAGGGGCATATTGTAATCTGTTTGTCAATCCATGTGTCTCAAGCTGGTAACTCAAATGTCCCAATCTGTCAACTATGATGTCCCAAGATTTGATGTTCCTAAAGGGTATGGGAAATGTGCCTTAATGGTCACTCAAAATACCCAACCTGGTAACTCGAATGTTCGTAGATGGTAACTCAAATGTCCCAAAATTGCAATTCTAATGTCCCTTAATGGTAACTCAAATGTTCCTTGATAGAATTCAAATGCCCCAAGCTGGTAACTCTAATGTCCCAAGATGGTAATTCTAATGTCCCTTAATGGTAACTCAATTGTTCCAAGGTGTTAACTGGAATGTCTTGATGGTAACTCTAATGTTCCAAGCTGGTTATTATAATATCCCAAGATAGTATACTCGAATGTTCCTTGATGATAACTCTGATGTCCTAAGATGTCTTAGATGGTCACTCAAATGACCGTAGTTGGTTACTAATGTCCCAAGATGGGATGGTAACTCTATTTACTTAGATGGTAACTCGAATGTTTTGATGGTAACCCCATTGTCCCACGATGCATGGTTACTCTAATGTCCATTAACGATAACTCGAACGTTCCAAGATGGTAACTCGAATGCCCCAAGCTGGTAACTCTAATGTCCCAATATGGTTACTGTAATGTCTCAAGAAGGAATGTCACAAGATGGTAACCCCAATGTCCCATGATGGTAATACTAATGACGCACTATGTTAACTCGATTGAAACTTGGCAGTAACCCAAATGTCCTAAGATGTTAATTCAAATGTCTCAAGATGGTTACTCAAATGTCCTAAGATGGTAACTCGAATGTTCCTTGATAACTCTGATGTCATAAGACGGTAACTCAAATGTTCCTTTATGGTAAGTTTGCCCTATGCTGGTAACTTAAATGTCCCAAAATTGTTACTCTAACGACCTAAGAAATTATGCCCTAAGATGGTAACCCAAACGTTCCTTGCTTGATAGAAATGACAGATATACAGATCTAAGATCAGGAAAAAGTAAAATCACAAAAATACTGAGCTCCTAGGAAAATTCAAAACGGAAAAGTCCCGAATCAAATGATAAACCTCATTAAACGAATACACAACAACTGTCATATTTCTGACTTGGTACAGGTATTTTCAAATGTAGAAAATGGAGGGTTGAACATGGTTTTATAGCGCTAAACCTCTCACTTGTATGATAGTCGCATCAAATTCCATTGTATTTACTATGATGCGATACAACAAAACAGACACAACAGGGAAAATAGTTAAAATAAGGGTACAGCAGTCATCACTGTATCACAATCTCAAAACAAACAAATATTTTTTTAACAAAAAAGCTCAGAGAATATCCATCAAATTAAAAAACCACATGCATTGGTTTCGAAAAGGGGACTTTCGAAGGCCTTATTTGAACAATTTATTATAAGGTTTTTAATTGTACAAAGTGTGCTGGTAAGAAGAATAGACAATTTAGTAGTTGAACAATGGATTGAAGACGAAATAAATCTATATTTGTAAGGGGTTTTGTGTAGCTTCGGAAGCCAATACATAGTTGGGACTTTCATTGTATTTGGCTCTGCTTGTAAATCTGTAACAAAACTGAAAAATGACTTACATGTCCCCGTCTTTCCACCAACAATACGGTAAGGTCCACGTTTAATGGTCGCACATTTTCTTTAAATTTTGAAACTGATATAACTTGAAAAACAAACAGTATTATTTATTTACTCACATGAAACAAACCGGGGTGTGGTATTCAGTACGTAGGAGAAACTGGACGATATTTATCTAAACGCACTCAAGAACATCTGTATCGTTTTAAAAGACCAAATAAATTCAAAAGTATCATTTACCAACACCTTAAGAAGCACAACCATCCGTTTAAATATTTAGCAGTTCAACCTTTAGAAGTAGTAAATAAGCAGCCTGGTGAATCGCATTCAAAGTTTGTACGATCACATCACGGAAAATAATTGAATTAAATTGGATTAAAAAATTACAGACAGTTTACCCTCTCGGTCTAAATGATAATATCATGGGAATTGGTAATATATCTAGAACCAATTCCGTTAACATTTTGGATATAGTTTCTAAAACTGTTCGTAAAAACCGTTCTCACGGTCGAAGAACAAATCGCAATCAAAGAAAATTTCGGGCCAATCATACCAATATTTCGGACCTAATTTCTATTTCAAAAAACAACGGCAGACATTATCTGTTAAGGGCATACGATACAGTTACAGGGAAGGCAGTGACGTTGCTAACGTAATTTGTTATTTTCGCGACGTCAAACTGTGACATATCGGGAAAAGATGCATTTTTCGACTGATTTTTATCATTCAAACTGATTTAATTTGAAAACGAGTTCATGGACCCCTATTTTTCAAAACAGCATTTTGTTTCATTTTGCAGGGAGATTATGTGACCCAAATTTTATAAAACTGTAAATAGAGGATTTTTCTTAATTTTGATAAACATGCAGTAAAAAATGACGTTTTTTCCTCAATTCATGAACATTTGATAAATATGAGTTATTTTTTAATAAAAAAAAATTGCATATTTTTTAGGATATTTTTAAAACACAGAAATTACCGATTATTTAACAAAAAACAGTTTGTGTTTATCTTTTATAACAAAACAGTTATGTCTTTCTTTCGAAAAAGAAATTACGGCCACAAATCTGAATTTTGAGCAAATATACAAAATTTCGACCTCGTTTTACTAAAAAAGTAGCACATGAAGGTATATTTTTTATTACATATTTAATTTAATCAGGTAAAAAATAGCCTATATGCAAATTGTCATGAACTTGTAAATACAGGATCAAAACTGTATCGTATGCCCTTAACAAAACTCTGTTCGTTACCGGTTAATAAGTTAAATAAAATTTTGGAGGATTGCAACACAATTTCATATAGCAGTCCTAAGTATGAAATTGTTCAAATTATTATGGCATATTGTTATTCTAAATTATTTCCCAAAATTGATCGCCCTGAAGATCATAAAAAACATTTTCTTAAAATTAAGTATGTCAATAAAGGCTTTGATTTTGTAAATATTGCCGGTATATTTAAAAAACAAATTCCTGGTTATTTTGACAATACTGAGCTACCTCTTATTTGTTATATTTACAAGAAATCTACCCGGAAATTTGTGTTTTATTATAGTCAATTGTGTAAAGATGTTAATATCAGTGAAAATACACCTACTTCATGTAATTGCAGTAATTCTGCATATATTTATGGACCCATTTCCCATGTTATAACAGGAGATCTTAACATAGTTCAAGACCGAGAGTTAAAATCATTCCTCAGTAAAGGACCTAAATATCGTCCCCCGTCAATTATTAATTGGAATGAGTCGTAATATCATCCACGACTCACTCCATACTTACTGTATGAAATGGATAAAACAGGAAAAAGTTGACAAAAAATCTTTGGACTCTTTTTTTAATTCAGTAATGAAGATAGTTGATATACGTATTCAACATTTTAAAGAACATTTTACTGTTAACAATAACCGCAATAAACCTATTTCTCGTATCAAACATAAACTAAAAGAACTAGCCAAGGAATTTGTTTTTGTCCCGGCCGATAAAGCTGCTAATAATATTATTATTGTTTGACGTAAATTTAACATTGAGGTTCTGAAAAAGGAAATCACCAATTCACCAACATTCCAACTGACTCCATTTTCAGAAAACGAAATATGTAACAAACATAAACTTTTAGCCACCGCTTTACAAGCAGAGCCAAATACAATGAAAGTCCCAACTATGTATTGGCTTCCGAAGCTACACAAAACCCCTTACAAATATAGATTTATTTCGTCTTCAAGCCATTGTTCAACTACTAAATTGTCTATTCTTCTTACCAGCACACTTGGTACAATTAAAAACCTTATAATAAATTGTTCAAATAAGGCCTTCGAAAATAGTGGAATAAATTACTTTTGGAGTGTCAAGAACTCGTTGGAAGTACTTGATAAATTGCATGCTCATATTGGTGATTTTGAATCTGTTCAAAGTTTTGATTTTTCTACCCTGTATACCACATTGCCTCACATTCTCATTAAGAAAAAATTCACACACCTAATTAAATGGGCATTCAAAAAATCAGAATGTGAATATATATGTTCAAACTCTTTTAGGTCATTTTTTAGTAGCAATAAACAAAATACTATGTTAATTGGACATGCTTTGATCCTTTATATGCCCTGGAATTTTTACTAGATAACATTTTTGTTCGCTTTGGGGATTCCGTATATCGTCAATGGGGACTAACTGTGCACCACTATTGCGGACCTCTTTTTGTATTGTTATGAGTTACAATTTATGACAAAAATAAGCAAAGACCCATCAAAACAACATCTGATAAACAAATTTAATAATACTTTTAGATATTTGGATGATATTTTGGCTCTCAATAATGACGACTTCAGTATGTATATTAATGAAATTTATCCTGCTGAACTTACTTTAAATAAAGCTAATACTAATAATGACCACTGCCCTTTCCTCGATCTTGATATCTATATCACTAACGGAAAGCTGAATACTAAAATTTATGATAAAAGGGATGATTTTTCATTTCCTATCGTTAATTATCCGTTTTTAGATGGTGACGTTCCCTTGTCACCATCTTACGGTGTTTATATATCTCAACTTGTACGATTCGCTCATGTTTGTAACAATGTTTTAGATTTTAACGAGAGAAATCTATGTATTACTGAAAAATTCTTACACCAGGGTTTTCGATATCACAAACTAGTCAAAACTTTAACTAAATTTTATCATCGGTATAAAGACATCATTCGTAAATATAGCTCAACATGCAGACTTTTTATACGTTCAGGTATTTCACATCCAATTTTTTATGGAAATATTCTTTATAAAGCACAAAGGTGTCAGTATTCATCTCAGAAACTTACAAAACCTTTAAATAGACTGATTAAGAAGGGATATAATTACGATACTGTTGTCAAGTCATTAAAGATTGCATATTTTGGCGTTAATATTGAGTCACTGATAAGGTCTTTGCGTCGGAACTAAAGACATTTATTCTAAAAACAGTTGTTGGCATGACACGGGTTATGTTCTTCTCATATATGTTGTGATGGTATGATACTAAACCCCTAACGGGAAGGATTGTGCCTGATGTTCATATGATGAAATCATAATCTTTCAGTCAGTTTAATTGAAGTCTGGAGCTGGCATGTCAGTTAACTGCTAGTAGTCTGTTGTTATTTATGTATTATTGTCATTTTGTTTATTTTCATTGGTTACATCTTCTGACATCAGACTCAGACTTCTCTTGAACTGAATTTTAATGTGCGTATTGTTATGCGTTTATTTTTCTACATTGGTTAGAGGTATAGGGGGAGGGTTGAGATCTCACAAACATGTTTAACCCCGCTGCATTTTTGCGCCTGTCCCAAGTCAGGATTCTCTGGCCTTTGTTAGTCTTGTATTATTTTTATATTAGTTTCTTGTGTACAATTTGGAAATTAGTATGGCGTTCATTATCACTGAACTAGTATATATTTGTTTAGGGGCCAGCTGAAGGACGCCTCCGGGTGCAGGAATTTCTCGCTACATTGAAGACCTGTTGGTGACCTTCTGCTGTTGTTTTTTATTTGGTCGGGTTGTTGTCTCTTTGACACATTTCCCATTTCCATTCTCAATTTTACTGATTGATTGATCGTTGCCAACATAGTTTTTATAGGTTAATGCAGCTGGAATGCCAGGAGAGAACAACGGACCATCCGCATAAAAAACTTACAATCCTATTATATTAAGACCAGGAGATGAAAGACATAAAGAAGCGACATAAAACGTGTTCATGTGCAGAAAAGGCCTATAGGTCAATACCGCTGTTATTACAATGAGAAAAATGATAAAATGGTTATTAGTTGGTAACTTGAGTTTTCCCCAACTAGAGTGGGATGAAATTTAGATTATAGTTGGGAAATAAAGGAAAGGGGAAGAACACTATAAATTGTAGGACATAAAGGTCAAGGTCACTGTTACTAAAATATGTTTTTTTAAATTTGGTTTCAGGACGATATTCGTCTATGAATCGTAAGACATGTTTTAAGATATTACTATTACATGTTTATTTGTCATCTCAAGCAAACTTGCCATTTAATGAATTAAAATGGCTCTCAATGTATGGGGGAATCGGTTAGCAGTGTCATCTTTCTAGTTTATATATTAGTTTTAATGATGTTATATGGAAGAAGCTTTCATCATATACAATCTTAAACAATGTTGTACAATTGAAAATCAAACTAATAAACGAAATTGTCCCAGACGTCCTTTTTCTTGTCCTGGATAAGTATTTCATCCAGGCGTACTCTGAAACCTGGTGTATTAAAGTGCCTGTACCAAGTCAGGAATGTAACAGTTATATAAATTATCAATTGTGTGGAACTAATATTGTAATCTGCATGTCAGTCTACCCGTTTGTTAGTCCATTAGATACTAGTATTACTGTGACACGTTGATCAGCTATCACTTACAAGAATGGATTCCTAATTGGCCAGCAGCTTGAGTGTGAATAATTGTAATGTATGAGTACTTTTCTGACCTATTTATGGTTTGCTAGAACTTTCAATTTTTCAATTGAATATGTTGGATTACTAGTAAATAGAATTTGCTTAGTAACACATTTCTCCGGTACATCTGAGACCAATGATGTCATATTTTGTAAGCAGCATAACAGTAATCTCTTGTAATGTGTGAGCACTTTTTCGGGTTATGTTATAATTGTTATCCCCATAGCATATATTGTACAAAAGAAAATCATATTTGGTTTAATAAGAAACTATATTTTGTACGTGTTTTTAACAGAAATATCAATGATTTGCTGATGCTTGTAATTGATGAATACATATATAGACTTTTATAACTCAAAAATACCCGGAGAAGAAAACTAACACTTGAAATAGCACAAATTTATTTTAAAAGGGGTACGTTGCTGAAACACTTCGAGGTCGGTAGTATGCCGTAACTCTGTATTCTGGATGATTCCCGCAATGATGCCAGAAATATTCTGCTCGGGACAAACAACTATCCATGTTATCATCTGAAATATACATCAAATTATACAAACGTCGTCAACTTAACGTAGAAATAGAAATATGTTATGCGACTGCTAACAAGTGAGAGGTTTAGCTAGCTTTAAAACCAGGTTAAACCCACCATTTTCTACAAAAGAAATGTCTGTACCAAGTCAGGAATGTGACTTGTGATTCCTTCGTTTGATGTGTTTGAGCTTTAGATTTTGCCATTTGTTAGAGACTTTCCTTTTTGAATTTTCCTTGAAGTTCAGTTTTTTTGTAATTTACAATTTATAACGTAAAGATGGTTATAGTGAACATCAGCCAATAGTCATAGATGAATTTATTTACTGAAGTTCAAATTTCGTAACTCGATGCGACGGAGACAAAGCAAGGGTAATGAATTTAATATTTTTCGTTGAATGTTTGATCAAACTGTTGATTTTAACGTTACTGATAAGTTGTTATGTAGACAAAACGTGCATCTGCATACGAAATTATAAACTTGGTACTATTGGTGAGATTTTAAGGCAAGAATTGCAAATGATAGAAATCTGCTTTTTAGCTCACCTAGCCCAAAGGGCCAAGTGATCTTTTCTCATCACTTGGCGTCCGTCGTCGTCCGGCGTCCGTCGTCCGTAAACTTTTACAAAAATCTTCTCCTCTGAAACTACTGGGCCAAATTTAACCAAACTTAGCCACAATCATTATTGGGGCATCTAGTTTATAAATTGTTTCCGGTGACCCGGCATACCAACCAAGATGGCCGCCATGGCTAAACATAGAACATAGGGATAAAATGCAGTTTTTGGCTTATAACTCAAAAACCATTTAGCATTTAGAGCAAATCTGACAAAGGGGTTGAAGTGTTTATCAGGTCAAGATATATCTGCCCTGAAATTTTCAGATGAATGGGACAACCTGTTGTTAGGTTGCTGCCCCTGAATTAGTAATTTTAAGGAAATTTTGCTGTATTGGGTTATTATCTTGAATATTATTATAGATAGAGATAAACTGAAAACAGCAAAAATGTTTAGGAAAGTAAGATCTACAAATAAGTCAACATGACCAAAATGATCAATTGACCCCCTAGGGATTGCCCTTTTTGTCAATTTTTAACAATTTTCATAAAATTTGTAAATTTTCACTAACATTTTCCACTGAATCTATTGGCCCAAGTTCATTATAGATAGAGATAATTGTAAGCACCAAGAAAGTTTAGTAAAGTAAAATCTACAAACACATCCCCATCACCAAAACACAATTTTGTCATAAATCCATCTGTATCCTTTGTTTAATATTCACATAGACCCAGGTGAGCGACACAGGCTCTTTAGAGCCTCTAGTTTACAGTGATCATACAAATATGAATCTAGACTATTCACATCGTTTATCTACATCATCAGTACTGCAGTTTTATTCGTATAAATAATTTGTAAATCATTGTATAAAACTAGACCTGTTTGAAGGTTGGCCGCACCAAAACCATCATAGAACATGTGCTTTAAAGTAGTATCTGCTGGGCACTTTTCATTTTTGATCCAACATCCAGCTCCCGCAGCTCTGAAATGACCTAAAGAGGACAAACTAACTAATGTGTTGAAGTAGTCCGTGCTCAATTACGAGCATCAACTGTTACTGGTTTTTTTTCTGTTCTCAAACGGTTAAAAAATTCATTCGACAAAGTATTTGTACAATGGGTAACCAGATTACCAACAGCTACATGTTTTGTGTCTAATGAAGATAAAAAGCGTGCTAAAGAACTTACTTATTAGAATAGTAAATATTCGTTCAATTACTTGTATGTCAATTCAACATATTTGTGACCACGTACTCGCACCACAACTATCATTTCTAGATAATATCAACTTTTTTATTTATCAATAAAATTTGAATATCTATGAAACGAATGAAGATTTTTTTTCTTTTTTGCAACTTCAGGGGTCGACTCAAGTCAGTACAACCAATGGCATGATCACATCACTAAGAGTTTTATTTCTCTCAACTGCACTAGTTTCAAAATGTTTTTAATGCTTGAAATTCTCAGCCGAACAAATTTTACTTTTTTAATAAATACAAAAAGTTAATCACAAAAATAATTTGTTTTGACGTTTAGGTCTTCCAAAACATACTCCTTATCAAACATTTTAAAGTAAAAGGAATATAGACAAAGCGAGAATAACAACAATTGTGAGGCCCAACTGAACTTATTGGTTACAACACAGGGCTTATCATACGGTGTCCCAAACTAGTATTAGTTTACTCCGCTAACTATTCTAGAAGAAAACATTTATTGGTTGTAAGAAATTTTATCAACACTAAAAGTATAAATAATATAAAAATTAACCTTACTTACTATGTTCGGCAAGATTTGTTGATAAAAAAATCAATACCTGTTGGCTTAAATATGCTGACTAAAGGGTATAATTTACTACTTCCGCACCATTTCCATTGTGCATTTACTCGTGATAAACATACTGATTCGTTATGAGCACCATTTAATTTTTGATCAGCATACTTGTCCTCGAAAAATCCTGTTGCATTCCATCCTGTTCTAGGACAATAATATCTCGCAAAATAGCATCCTTCCCCTCCTAGTGTCATGGCACCTTTGATAGAATAAATGTTAACATATATGAACTCATAAAGTCAATACTTTTTAACGCATTTACACGTTACAAAAGGATTTATCGATGGAATTACTCGCAATCATAGCCTGACTATGCATTATTAGTTACCAAAGGTACGAGGCTTATAATTTAATACGTCAGACACGCATTTCTGTGGTATTTTTTCCCTGATAAACCTATTATTTTTACTTTGTCTTATATTTCGCAACTCATACTTACTTCGACTCATATGATAATTTTGTTCAGTTACTTTTATATGTGTGATTGTGTAAAGTTTCCTGAGCTATTGATTGCATTAACGCAAAAGACAGGTCCTTAATAAACTTTCCGTTTAAAAAAAATCCAGAATAAAAAGAAAAAATCTTTACCCGTGGGACCATATATAACTGCAAAAGATGAGCCACTTCCACATTTGTTCACCATTTCCGGAACTTTGTTGAGACACGCGGTCTCATTTGTCCCAGATTGATCACTTTGTTCAGCTTGTGTGTCTCGATAAAACTGATTGGATGTTGGTCGTCTGTGTTTTTCAAGCTCTTGGTGATTGGGACATTTGTCAAATGAAAACCAACAACCTGCAATATAAATAGATGTACTGATGTTCACCTATATCTCTTAATAATACGCTTGTACAAGTCAAGAAATATATTCATATAGGATAATGACATGTTTTGTTAAACAGGTTTCATTTGGAAAAATTTCAAGCGAGACTATAAGTGCAAGCTGATGAATAAATTCAGCATAGATACCAGGATTTAAAAACAATATTTATGCCACACGCACGTTTCGTCTACAAAAGACTCATCAGTGACACTCGAATTAAAAAATATAAAAAAAGACAATAAAGTACGAAATTGAAGATCTTTGAGGACCAAACATTCCTAAAAGTTTTGCATGAAGTCATTTTCAAAAGATAAAATGCCATTATTTTATATGTACAATGTATCTACTTAGTATTCTTTTTTTTTTGTTTATAAGAAAAGTAATAATACGACTCAAGAAAAACAGAGGCTGCAGTTTATGTGACTCATGCGACATTGGTCATGAGTACCATAACATTATGACTTGCACAATATTTTTATGATAACGAATATTTTCACAACAGTAAACTGCTGATCAAACCATTAATGTCTATAACATGTATCAGTGTATTCAACTATTTGACTCAATAAATATCGTAAATTAAAAAAAAAAAAGAGAAAAAAAAAGAAATTGATCGAGTCTTTGAAGTTACTTTCTTTGTATTGTTCACAAATGTATATATATATTTTTTTTATCTTATAGTAAGGTTCAGATATACAAATAAGAAGATGTGATGTGATATAATTGCCAATGAGACAGCAGGGGAATTTATTGGTGTGATATTCATAAAAATGTGAATTTCATTGACATGATTTATAAGTAGATTTGAAAACTTTGCAACAGTTTATTTTCAAACGTTTTTTAACTCGTGCATAACTGAACAGACATTTATTGTTAAACTGCACACCTAATACAGCAAAATTGGTACTGTCAATATTATTTCTAAATCTGGTTCGATACCTCTGCTAGCGGACTGTTAGTCCCTGATGGTATCACCAGCGGCCCAATAGCCTGTTCTTCGGTACTGGCATGGGCATACGAATATTGTGTTTTTAAAATTAATGTTACACATTTTTGTACTTATTTCAAATTTAGGAATATAACTACCTCATACAAAGCTCCGATTCCTTCCCTGCATTTGGCTATATATTTTTTCTCATCTATAAGCTCAATATTTTTAAAAACAAGTCTACGTTTTTCAAATATTTTGGCCTCGACTATTACCAATCAGATTTATTTTTTTTCGATTATGGATATAACTTAAGTAAAAGGATTGATTGTATGTCCTCCTTACGAAATTCATTGTGATGGTCATTTTTAACTTTCAAGCTTTATGTATTAGCCATAATATATATGTATGATTTTGTTTTATCCTAATACGTGGTTTCAGTAAAAATATCTTGTTGTGTGTCAACAATTCTTATCACTATGTTCATGAATTTCATTTACAAAACATATATGAATAAACGGAATATGTTGCTTAAATTGCATTAGGACATCAAACCGTCAACAATAACCAAAAACCATCTAGATACCAACATGAATCTGCAAAAAAAAGTAAATTGTAGACCAACCTTTATTTTCAGGAACTTTATACAGAGTATTTGGCATTGATCCATCAGGCAGATATACTGGAGTTGGGTGTTTTGCTGGAGGTTTTACTACGCAGTTTGAAGTTGAGTGGGGACTACCGCTCAGATATCCAGTGTCTGGTTGGAAAGTCTCTACGTAATATAATTTATAAATGCATAATATTTAATTGATATCAGAATAAACTTGTTAAATGAAACCTTTTATGATATTTCATCGACGGGTATTGCCAATTTCATACACGTAAGATACTTTTTAGAAGCTTATATGTAGACTTTTTTTTGGGGATGCGATATATTGTTATTTTGCAGGACCAATTTATGTCATTTCTTCTCATATATTAAGCTGCACACCAATTTGGCGTTTCATGATCTCTGGTAATATAGGTAACTTTATTGTTTATTGTGTGCAATACAAAATAAAACTTCACACTATTGGTTGAATTTCTGTTGTGCTGGACATTTTTAGCCAATCAAATAGCCGTGCTGTTACTTTTTTCAAAATTTTACTCATAATTATTAGGATCTGAAATGGTCTATTCATAATTTTTGAACTCACTGATATGAGGAGTACATTCAGTACTATCGGTATTGTATAAAACGTCACACTATTGGTTAAATTTCTGTTATTTTATACATTTGTAACCAATCAAATAATTGTGCTTTTACTTTTTTTTTTTTTTCTATGAACACATTGGATTCTGAAATGGTGTATTCATATTTAAAAAAAACTTACGGATATGAATAGGACCGACATTGTTCCTTGGTCCGACTTGATTAGGAAGAATAGGGTCTTTGAAATTTGTCTGATTGACAAAATCTTTTAAAAGACATCCTGGTTTGAAATTACCATATCGAGGAGCAGAAAAACTTCCCACATCAGAAATCTACATAAAAAATATAGTTATACAAATTAAAAAGGGACCGTGAGTTAATTAGAAATATTTTCACAGAACTAGTCTATGTGTTTTTTGTTTTTTATTAAGATACTTGATGGAAGTGTAGCATATTGTCAAAGACATGTTTACTGTGCTCTCTTTGTCTGGTTCTGGATCTCACTCCATTTGAAGCATATTTTGTTTTATTTGTTTAATGTAAATGGAATTAAGAAAAGATAACAACGGTCAATGGCATCTAATCTGGCTTTGCCATTGAACCAAGCTCGGTGAATCACGGATTACTAATATCACTCGAGGAAGTTGAAATATCTTTGAGAAAGAACAGGCGTGGTTTTATTATTTTGGCATGAAGTACATGTTTTAACCGATAATTAATGAGATTTCAAACTCTCAGACTTTTGCATGATATACAGTTTCCATGTTTTAAAGTTCCTCCATTTAAAAGCCTGTCTAAACAAATCGACATTACCATGTGCGATCGTTTTTATGTAGATTCACCGTTCATAAAGATTCAACTCATTCGAAACGACCGGGGTTTTCCAATGCAACGATGACAAATCGAGATTAGAAATGATATTTAATGTTTAAATGATATATGTTTCGTTATTGATTCGGTAATCGACATTCAGAAATTATTGCGATGTTTGGTATATGCAAACATTGCGAATGGGTGAGTATCGCAACGATACGAACTCGCAATCTGTATGCACTTTTGTTTTCGAAAGCGCAATAATTAAACTCGCATTGAAGTATCGAACTGATAAATGCGCGCATCATCTTAGTGATTCCAACTGCTTTGATTCTAGTACCGCTCCAGTATGTTATGTTGATTGCTTGGTAAATTCATGTTTTACATTTAGGTTTTATAAAAATAAATGTGTTTTATTAAGCCGAAAAGTTATATTAAATGCTAAGACATATTGTTAAACTTCAACCATAAATAAATTTATATATCCATTATTTTCAATTATCTATACAAAGTGTTTTCATTATTTATAGAGATAAGCACATTTGGTATTTCTATAGCAAATACCACTTACATAAATATTGTTCGAAACATTGAACCAATCACTTTGGAATTTCTTCCCATATGTTTGAAACTGTGGGTAACCAACTGCATAAAATATGTTTTCTGTTACTTGGTTTCCTATCAAAAAATTAAACAAAAAATGTATACTGTACGTGACATTTAAAAAGAATTTAAAAACAATGATAATTGTAACAAAAATACCGATTTCCAAGTTAAATAGATAAATTGAGATAATATTGAGAATGGAAATGGGGAATATGTCAAAGAAACAGTGCAATACACCTGACAAAATAAACGCTCGACTATATATGCCAATGGGACAAAAAATCTTTCTAATTCAAGTTAAAACAGGCATTGTTTTTACAAAACTGGTTGGTTTAACCTGTTTTAATAGCTATCTTAAACTCGAACGAGTATGACAGTTGTTTATAGTTTCATTCTGATATTGACAAAATTGTGTGAGCAACACAAACAGTCATAATATTATATATATTCGCAGTCGCATACAATGCTGTTATGTGGACAACAATGTGGGAACAACACAATCCAACATAATGAATATTTCAACAACAAAACACAAAATGGCATATACACATACACATACATATGGCATGTAAAGCTGATGCCCGCCGCTTGGAGTTGTATTTATACGCTGTGGTAAAGACCAAATGTTTGCCTTCGTCTGTTTTCTTTTCATAGGTTGGGTTTTTGTTTCCTTGACATATTCTTCATTTTCATTCTCAATTTTATATAGATATATAACATAAATTGTAATTTTTCATATAAGACCAAGGATAACTATTGCTTTCACGGCTATGAGACACCAACGAAAAAACACTGTTAAATCTGCCGTCTTCACCTACCTTTATGCATTTATTGATATTTTTTATTTTTAGCATTTGTTCAGATAAAGGTAATATTATTGATATTTATTATATTGAAAGTATACATACAGATCTATGATAATGTAATAACAGATTAAAATAGTATTTGAAAAATTATTTCATGGTAAAATGCCCTACCCTTTCACCAATAACAAGTAAAAAACTGTACCTCCAATCTAAAACAATCAACTAATAAAGTAATAAGATATGATAAAACACAATATGACGTTGTGCATTTCAGTAGGTCGTTTTAATTTATGTCAAATATCTTATATATGAAGAGCATTCGGTTTGAATGAGTATATTTTATTTGTGAGTCACTGTATTCTCCAAGGGTTGAAAAGAATAAAGATTTTTTTATAGATTTTTACTCAGTTATACCGTAGTAGACTATACGGTAAAATTATATTCTCTTTGTTGAAGGACGGACGGTGACCTTTATTAGGATTTAATTTCTTAATTAGACTGTGGTGATTTAGTTGTCTCACTTGGAAATATGTCTCACCTCCTTCTGTGTATATCGATAAGCTTTGGCAATGATATTATATAACTTTAATAACCTTATGTGACATAGCACCGATTGTTAAACGTAATTAAAACAATGATATTCATGCTGCAGAAATATTCTTTCTCATCATTTGAGAGTTGAATATGTTTTTTTTTTATAAAAATGTAGCATTAAATCATAACTTAGAACGTTTCAAGTTAGTAAATAGAATTGGTCTTACCAACGGGATCTCCAGGGTTATGTCCGGACATGATAGTTGCTAGCTTTGGATACCTTTTGCTCCATAGACTATTAGTGTAGGGTATTTTCTAGAACAAGAAAAAACAATTCTAGGCTTACGAAATACAATTGCAGAATTAATCATGATTTATAATATTCAAATCTGCTGAAGACAAATTTTATAGATTGGATTTGAGTATTTCAATTTAATATATTGGTTCGACTGTTGAATGCATTTTTAACAACACTTATTGGACATAAAACTACATACAACGTTTTTATATGATGATGCCGCTTTAACATCTACATCCTAACCATGCCAAAAAAAAAGTAAAATCACAAAAATACTGAACTCCGCCAAAAAGTCGATGGTAAAAGTTCCTAATAAAACGGCAAAATCAAATGACAAAACACATCAAACGAATGGACAACTGTCATATTCCTGACTTGGTACAGACATGGGCACCCCGAGTTCGTCTCTGCTTTTTGTGGGGTGCGTGTTTCTCAGTCTTTCTGTTTCTATGTAGGGTTTTATACTTGTTTGGCCTATTGTCGTTTTTATTCTATTTGGTTATTGCGATATCGGACTTCATTATAGTTATGAATTTTGCATTTCCTTTTTGTAACTTCAGCCTCTTTTAACATTGTACTATGGATTCAATGTACATATTTTTTTTGTAAAATTGTTAAAATACTCTCTTCATAAATTGATTCTACATCAAATACACTGCAGAATCAATTGCACTTTTTATGGTTCGAATCTTTATGATTAATATTTGATATCGAGAGTTATATGTTGGTTATTGTTTGGTTGCGTTTGCTAGCTACTCTAAAGCCTCGTCTGTCATTTGTCGTTTTACCAAAGAATTTCCTTAGTTGGGTGTACAAACTGAGATGAATATTACACTTTATAAATTTCGTGCGTCCGAAACGCTTAAAATCAATAAATTTACATTCGCCGGTAACAAAACCAAAACCTTTAAATTGTCAAAGCTCTTAATGAATAACATAGGAGGTATCTACTGAGAAACTAAATACACTCTTAATTAGAAACATCCAGATGACATGAAACAATTCGAATTTTACTCCAAAATTGTTTACATTTAAATATCTTAACATATCTGATGTATGCCATTTTCCATCCGCTCCTCTGTCATCTAACTGCATGGAATACTGTGTTGTGTTGTAGAATATATTTTGATGTACAATGTTGTCCCTACCGCCTCCGATGTTTACATGAACGTCGTTCTGAAATAGACCAAAAAAATGCGATTTGACACATTGATGATTTATTTCATTATATATCCAAATCTGTATTTTAGACTAAACACTAATAATTGAAAATATTCGGGTTTTTTTTTTGCAATAAACCACCTCTATTTTTTCCGCCTGTGACATCTTTTTAACTTTCTATATATTACAATTAGTACATGAAATGTGATAGGTGCAACCAATTACTGTCAATTCTACCACCCAACTGAGTCCACCCTCGATATCAAGTTTGGATAGTGTTACTAAAACTTTTTCTTGCACTTTAATTTCGTAATTTATTTGAACTTTTTTATACCAGCGTCACTGGTTTATCTTTTGTTGTAGAAATGAGCTTTGGCGTATTATATTTTTATTTAGGGGAGATTTCATGAGTTTATTGGCTGTGAATAATTTTGTGGGTATTTATGTTTTTCATCGTGTTTTTGCTTTTGCATGATGTTGTCTATTTTTATCGACCTATGATTTTTAATTGTATCCTTTGTATCACTTCCCTATTTTTGACACATTGTTATATAATAGTTCGTTGCTGTCTGTGTTACGTTGTAATGGTGTGCTTCTGTTATGCTGTTGTTTTCCTCTTATATTTGATGCGTTTCCCTCAGTTTAAGTTTGTAACCCGGATTTGGTTTTTTTTTCTATCGATTTATGAGTTTTAAACAGCGGTATACTACTGTTGTCTTTATTGAAAGACTGATAAATAGTTATCAAAAGTACCAGGATTATAATGTATACGCCAGACGCGCGTTTCGTCTACATAAGACTCGTCAGTGACGCTCATATCAAAATATTCATAAAGCCAAACAAGTACAAAGTTGAAGAGCATTGAGGATTCAAAATTCCAAAAAGTTGTGCCAAATACGGCTAAGGTTACCATCCTGGAGTAAAAACTGATCTTAGAAATCAAATTAACTCCTAGATAGATATATCAATAACTTCACACTCTTAGTGCACCTTTTGACTAGGAATTATTCATTGATATGTACTATCAAGGATTTGTGTAGTAAGAACCTACTTTCTATACAAATCCTTCTTATCTTACTATACAAATTCTTGGTACTATTTGCATCCTTTGTTGATGAAATTAATAAGATAGTTTTTGCGTCTTTTGTTAGTATATTGGACGGTCTTGTTTTACATTGTTAGTGAATTGTGTGTTTTTGGAGTCAAATGTTGACGAATGTGGGGGTTTTAAACCCTATGTTTATCAATAGGTCATGTAGGTTAGCCTTTTAGTGTCAAGTAAGATTTATTGCCATTAAAGACAGAAGGTAGATTAAAACTACTTACCGTTCCAGAGTTACATATTTTTAAATGGAGGTTTTGAAGAGGTAAAATGTGTTGTCTGTGAAGAATTGTCTTGAATTTTGTTTGTTTTTCGTTCACTTTTCCATCAAATTATTGTGTATTGCTTCAATGAAGCTGTTTTAATTTCAAATACTTGTAGTTAGTCATTCTAAATTATTCTAAATTCATTTGAAAATTACAAAACATGCTTGAAGAGACATTAATCAAAATATTCAGTACGAAAAACTTATTATGTATTGCCTCTATGAAGTTGATTTAATTTCAAATGTTTGATTTTTCAACGTGATGTTATTCATTGATTTTTTTTCTAAATGTATTTCAAAATAACCAAAAATATTAGAAAAGTCTTAAATCAAAATAGTCACTACGAAAACCTTGTGAAAGGAGATGCAACGTCGTTACAAAGGAAACATGAATAACGAAATCAAACAATAAATCTTGACTCAGAGCTGTACGAATTGATCATTAAAAAATGGAAAACAACATGATTGATGATTTCATGCATCCAAAGCGCTTTTCTGGATTAACCTTCATCAGGAACGCTCAAAGCCAAACATTTGAAATCCGAAGTTGTACCGAACCCGTTGAAGAGCTATATGACAAAAAAAAATACATAAAATAAATAGCCAAATTCATCCAAAGTCAACTTTGCCTGATGTAGTTGAAACCTTACTTTCTTAATAATTTCATTTATAAATTAAAAGTCTGCCATTAATCAGGAAATACGCTTATTTATAAATTTCTAGATTTTCTATTGTCACACGGTCCAAACAGATTTAACGTTGGCTTACTTGCTTTGTGTGTATAAATGTTGGCTCAAGCATTGTACGCTGCATTATAATTAACATGCAATAACATTTATATACAATTTAAATCCCCGCCAATCTGTTCATTGCAGATGCCAATCTTAATTACAATGCTTGAGCAAACATTTATACAAAGCAAACAAGCTGACCAAACCTTCAAACCTCATGCGTTTGAAAAGTAGCCCTAACACGATTGTGGTTAATGACATACATGATTAAAAACGTTGTGTTCTATCAGTACTCCTGAGAGCTGGTCATCCAACATAATCCCTCTGACGTCTGCGCCAGGAACCAATCGTCGTGTCTCTTGGATATGATTGTATCGTATAACATTACCTCTCTAAAATTGTTATATAGTTTTTCATTTAAATGTTACTTTATTTTTGTAACATTGACACAGCTGTTTTCATTATTGATTAAATGATCAAATTAATTCCTAAAAAATCAGTGTATACTATTTTTATATTGGTATAGAAAAAAACAAGCTATATAATCCTGGTATGGTGTCACGGTTTGCTATTGTACATCTTGAATTGTTACTAATTCTAGAGAGGCTATATGATAAAAGTGGACAATTCACCTCTGTAAACTTGCTCTAAATTCCAAAAATTATAAAAACATGTTTTTTACAGTGAAAACATTGGACGTATCTCCCAAAACGGATTATGCACGTAACTTGGCTCCGTATATAGATATAGAAAAAAAACTGCACATTCTGAAAAGATCTTATCCGAATAGAAATCGAAAAAAAGACTTCCTTTCCTTACCTTCTCATCCTTTGGTTATAGGTTACAAATATTTTACCAATTTTTGTATTTTTTTGACATTTTGATATCGTTGCTTTTCCATTAGAATTTTGACATGTTGTTTCTATCGTATGGTCACCTTTTTAACATTATTACTTTCGTGTTGTATCATTGTCATATTGTCACTATTGTTTCGTTTCCTAATAAATTTATTACTTGACTATGATACTGGTAACATATTTATACTTTTAAGATGCTGTAAAAAAAAATGATTTATCGTTTTTATTTTGAACAATTCTTTCATGGTGGAATACAGACCTAAACATCAATTACGTTCTGAAAAGTTGCGATTCGTTACCACATTAAAAAGTTTTAGTTTTGTATTTAGCAGTCGATTTTTCCAAAATAAAACGTCATTTTTTAAATCAAGCTACGGATTCCATACCCATGAGAAATGGCGTCCAGATTGAATAGCTCCACAATCACTTGCTTTTAAGCACATTTTAGATATATGGTTGTGCTCGAATATGTGATCATTTCCCTGCAATGAAATGCATATATTTCAAAAACTATACATTTTATTCTAATTTTCGTTGTTGATCTGCGGTTTGAATGTTGTGTCGACTATTATAAAAAGTAAACTCACAAAAAATGAACTCCGAGGAAAATTCAAACGGAAAGTCCCTAATCAAATGTCAAAATCAAAAACTCAAACACTTCAAACGAATGGATAATATATTATTTGTTTGTTCGTTTCTCTGTTATGAATATATTATTTGTTTGCTCGTTTCTCTGTTATTAATGTTCTTGTGTGTGTCTTTATTTCTGTCACGTAGTTTTTAAGCGATTTTTTTTTACAATGCGGGAGGTTGTGCATGCATTAAAAATAAAAACCCACCATTTCTTCTTAAAATGTCATGTACCAATAAAGGCAACAGTAGTATACCGCTGTAACTCATAAATCCATGGACAAAAAACAAAATCGGGGTAACAAACTAAAACCGAGGGAAACGCATTAAATATAAGAGGAGAACAACGACACAACACCGAAACGGACCAAGCAACAGACAAAACACCACGAGAATAACAAATATAACATCAAAACCAAATATATGAATTAGGGATAGACAAGTACCGTGCCACGTCTTATCTCAAAAATAAGAGAAAACACAAACGACTCAACGTTAAAATGCAGCACACACACAGAAACTAGCAATATTATAACACTGGCCATCTTCCTGACTTGGTACAGGACACTTTTAAAGGGGAATAAAAGTGGTGGGTTGAACCTGGTTTTATGGCATGCCAAACCTCGCACTTTAATGGCACAGTTAAATATAACATTGAAATGAAAACAAATCTGTTATATGACAATTGTTATCACACAATTCCTTTCTATGCGTTTCTTTTTGTTGCACTTCGGTGTTTCTTTTGTTTCCTTTGTTTCCTTTATTAAAGTTGATGTGTTTCCCCCAGTTTTGGTTTGAAACCGGGATTTGTGTTCTCTTATAGTTGATGTGTTTCCTTCAGTTTTGGTTTGTAACCGGGATTTGTTTTCTGTGGATCGATTTTGACTTTTGAACACCAAAATACTACTGTTGCCTTTACATTACCAGATAAATGAATTTTGATGCTTAGATGAATAATGGAAGAAAGTGCAGGAATTGGTTTGTCCTAATAGTATATATATTTTATATATATATATGCAAATGCATGACGAATTTTCTTTGGTGTCGCTCCTTTGATTTTTAGTTTTATTCAAGCAATGTTAATCTCTGAACTACAGACTACATGCACAATCTCGTTTCCTATCCTACATTGTGCAGCTTACGAGGAAAACTGGAAGTTTTACAAATATGATGATATTTTCATGTCATTTTCTTTCACACCAGAGGGACATTCAAACTCAATGGTCGAACATAAACTGACAACGCCAAAAGGAAAAATACAAACAAACAAACAAGAAATCATAAAACACTACATAGAAAACTCAACACTGAGGAAAATGAACCCCATCAAAAACTAGGTCTGATTTTATGTGCTCTGGAGGGTACACAGATCCTGCTTTACATAGCACCCGTCGTTTTGCTTATGTTAGTACAAACCCCATAAGAAGTCTAATTCGGTAGGCCATATTCGTAAAAACCGGTGCGAGATTGTAGTTATGCCATTAAAACATATCATCTGTCATCTCGGAAACGGATATCAAATAACGGTCGACCAACCCGTAATGGCATCTGTAAAATTTATGCAGAGATGATTTCAACTTCACCACTTGGAACTCTTGGTTTAGTTGCTCCTGGTGAGAATCATCCATCTATCAGGGAAATACGGTCAAAACGCCGACGTACCTCACTAAAACAAAATTAGGTAAAAAAAAATATGCAGTTAACTATTGCTTTTCTTTGCTAGTTGATTTGTTTTTTCTAAGGTTTTAGTTGTTCGAGCTAAGTGATAATAATTTCAGTTATTTGTTCTGTATTATTTGTAATAGTATCTTCAAACAACATATGCTTACTCTAATATCGATTCCTTTGTATGATCCTTTGAACAAAGTATTGTGATGCACGTGTATACCAACTCCATCAACACTTATACCGTCACTCCCTACATATTCCACTCTACCAAAGTTAGATATGATATTATCTGATATTTCGTTCCCAGAAGGAGCAAGTGTAATCTGGTCCCCACCTGTATTCAGTAGACCAGTAAAATATTTGAATATTTTTGGAAAATAAAGAATATAGTACACGCCCGAATTACATGATTTGGGCGAATTAGGTGTCACTATTGTGTACATGTATATGAAAAACAATTATCAAATGAAGAAGGCTTTTAATTGTGTACCCCGCACCCGCGTTTTGTCTACAGTAGAATCTTCAGTGGGGCCAAATCGAACCGTATTACTAAAGTTTAACCTGGTACGGTAGTGACGGACCGACGAACGGACCGACGAGCAAAATAAAAACAATAAGCAACTCTACTATCGTAAGCAGGACAAACAGTATAATCTATATTCATGTTTTTTGGACATGTGGTGTCAATCTCAAATAGTTCTTGTAGAAAACAAGTTTACGTTGTTAATATAGACAGATGTTATCGTGAAAAAATACTGAACTTAGAGGAAAATCAATTCGAAAAGTCAATAATCACATGGCAAAATCAAATGACAAGAAGCATTAAAAACGAATGGACAAGAACTGTCATATTCCTGACTTGGTACAGACATTTTTAAATGAAGAAAATGGGGGATTAAACCTGGTTCTATAGCGCTAACGTTAATGACAGTCGCATCAAATTCCGTTATATTTACATTGATGTGTTAAATAAACAGACACAATAAATAAAATAGTCAAAATATGGGTACATCAGTCATCATCGTATAACAATTTTAAAAGGAACAATTTAACAGAACACAAAAACATCTACTATCTCCGAACACATTGATTGATTTGAGTGTCTAACGTCAGAAAATTTGTATACGTCACATAAAGTTGTCGTTCAATGTGCATACAAACAATTTTAAAATTTACATAGGCAATTTTAGCATACAGGATTAATTTAAAGGAAAGACAACAGTATGGAAAAAATGTAAACATTAACAGCAAATATCTGGGAGAAAAGGGATTAAGTCATACAGACATTATAAATGTTGAGTACCTACCAGACATACTGATTCCACCATCACCATTTCGAATATCACATAAGTTAACTTTAATGTTGTTTCCGTTATAGGAAGCTATACCATCTGAACCTGAAATATACGTGGGTTGTAAAGTAGAAGAATAACGCGAAAATTCAATATAAATTTTCACGAATATATAAATCTTGGATCTTTCCATTAAACAGCGTCAAGTTTATTTGTAAATCGCGAAATTAAATATTAACGCAAGTGGACTAGCCAGGGTTAAACATGAAATAAAGTATCCACGAAAATGATTAGGTTTACAGTACTTGAGACAAATCAATGGACTTCAACACTAATTCAATGCATGCACCAACGATTTTAAGCGTTATTCTCGTTGTGTTTTTTAAAAGATACTACAAAATATTTTGAGATCCGGAATTCTCCACTGAAAATACTTGTATGTGATTTTGTATTATCAAATTCATGTTTGCATTAACCCTGGATGGAACATCATATATTCAACACTAGTATACACTTTTATTTAGGGGCTAGCTAACGCACATCTTGCGGTGTGAGATTTTCATCGCTGTGTTGGTGGCCTTTGGGTATTTTCTGCTCTTTGGTCGGATTGTGTCTCTTTGAAAATTTCCTCATTCCATTCTTAATTTAATTAGTTAAATCTGTTACGCTACCTGTATTTTGAATCTTCATACGGGTAATCGTGAGGTTTTGTACCTTATTTGCATGTATACCATTTTGTCGGCAGGCCTCAATTACAAATCCCTCAAGTACAATATTTGCAGAATTCCATATTATACTGTTTTTAATAAAAAAAAATACATTTTCACATTACGTTATTTAAGTACAAATTTCTTCTTTACTAGAGTATAACACAGTATATGCCCTACACTCTTATAACATAACTAGATGACATTTAAATGAAATGTAATGGTTGTAATAAATATGATTCCTTAAAGTAACCAAAATAAGGATATGCTATCACAGGTTCATATATATACAAATAAAAATACTATACAAATTCGATGTCACCTCTTAACTCTTAGCCGAAGTTTTCAATTAAGGCCACTTTTGTACGATACTCTAGATGAACCTTGCAAGAAGTTCGGTCAGAAAAAGTTGTTTATAAAACATTTTAAATTCTTGTATTATTTTCTAATTCAACACTATCATCTTATAAAGATTTTGTATACGGCTAGTTTGTAACACATGTTTCAATTTGTTTAGATTAAAAGGAAAATCAGCAGTGTATCCTCCAAAACATCTCGAGATATGCCTATCTATACTTTGCTCTTTGATAACACTTAAATTCCATTCCTGCAAATTTTCTTAACTTGCAAGACGGTATTTCTCTGCTAGGAAAAAGCAGATCAGAATTTGATTTCACATCCTTTTGCTCTTCAATCGTTTAAATGAATTCAAAGATCCAGTTAGTTTTAGTTGAAGTTCGGATCGAATTTCTCGAACATGACAGGTTTGGAAAAAAAAAATAATGGGATAATAATATATGTGTTCTGATAAAGCAATCATACTCAATGCATGTCGGGACTATTGAAGCATATATTTGGTCTTTTTCTGTGTAAGGTGTATCTTTACTTGGCCATACATATAAAACATCATTGTCACGATCAACGAAATATTCACCCTGAAAAAAAAATGTTTTTGTTTATTTCTTTTCTGTTAGTTACTGCAATAACTGAGACCGTATTTAAAACACAGTTGAGTGGACAACCATGAGCATAAAATGATAGAAAAGGTGTCTACATTTCATTAATATTTTAACTTAAGCCAATAAGGCTCATGACGAATGTCGTTCTTTTGACTGTATAAAATTTCAAACAGGCCTAGCCAAGCCCCTTAATATATTAACAAACAACAATACAGCAAGCAATCAATCAACGAATTGTTTGTTATATCATTTTTAGTATAGCATATTTTGAAATAAGGCATGCCATCACTGATGCCATACGTAAAAACGGACTATTTTGAAAACGACTTCCATATTATTAACTTGGCTTACATGACATTTAAAGAAAACATGACGAACAGTATAAACAGCTAAATAGGTTACTCGATATGTGATAACGATAAGAAAAATTAACAAAATTAGGCTTACCGGTTCGTCGAGTTCAGACATAACATTGACAAACCGGAAATAACCGCCTTGGTGATTAAATCCGACAGCAGTTGGATTAATCTCATTATAGTGACCTTAAAAGAAAAAGAAAAACATATCAACCAGAAACTTCTTTAAATTGTCAAAATGTTTTGTCAGTTTAATAATCCCACTACACAATTAATTTATATTGTATTTGGTTGGGCTGATCATAATAGCACACAATTTTAAAAAAACCGGTTATTTGAAATTAGTCTTTTAAGGTGGTGAGCAAAATATACGGATCATGGCGTTGTAAGTAACTGCTTTGGAGTGTTTTTGTTGAAATTGCAAACAATAATATATAATGATACATTTATAAGCAGAAACCATGATTTAGAAAAATTATATCACATACCTGGTCGTACGCCAAATTTTGTTTTGCTAGCCAATGTAATATTTTTGTTCACAGGATCGAGATGTTGTATTCTGATGGCACGGTCTGCCCAACTCCACATCCTAAAAGTGCATGTGATAGTACATTGTATTAGCAAGGAGATAAAACCATGACAGAATTAGGATACACTACGCAGTAAGCTTTCTGATTTCATATGATCCTCATTTTTTTTTATGACAGTGCCTTTTAAATCTGTTTTTACCGTGAGAGTTTTATTAATTGTGAAAGACCAAATGGTTTAGTCTAATTGCTTAATTCCCCTTCATTTGAACACCGACGAGACGTTATCAATTTACGTGAAATCTGGTGAAAAAGTTGAAAACATGTTGATAAGGCCTTTATTTTTAGTAAATATGAAAACTTGAACGAGGTAAACCACACACTCCTTGTTTGGAATTGACTATTCGTTTATTCCTTTTTGTTTTAATCAGTTCTTCAACGTTTTATTATGTTTTTTTTATTTCGGCCATGAGCATCACTGAACAGACAATAATTGAGGAAATACGTAATTCGCCTTTTTAGAATCTAAAGAACCATGGGTAATCTCACTGTTCGTACACCAAAATGAAAATAGCGTTACGTCATTGGTTGAATTTAAATTGTTTAAAACGATATAAACAAACCGCAATGTTTTGTGCACGCGTTTGAAAATATTACCCAGAATGGATAATATCCTGTTACAGTCATTTGGAATCGTAAATGCTATTGATATTTACCAGAATCCATGTGCCCAGACATCGTGTTCATCATGCCATTGTTTTGGTCTGTCAGATAAGTAGGTGAAGGATTTCCCATCACTGTAGTTTTGATTTATATTGATGTAGTCCTGAAGTATAAAATATGAACAATAAATCTGGAACGTAGCGCTTCAGGACAACAAGACCTTCCCTTAATGCTGTCAAATTCGAAGAGCATAATTCAATGAAAGTCTATTCAAAATCAACTTCGTATATAGAAATAATGAAATGTGATATGATTACCAATGAAACCCTTATCCACAACATTTTAAATGAATTGGATGTAACCAATTATAGCCATACGTACGGCTTTAAACAATGAGAAAGTGAAAACCTTGGGTGGGCTTTAAAAGGTCTTGACATAATTGACACAACACAAACGTGAAAACTTACTGCCTTATTTACAACAATGTACAACAATGCAACTAATGATCAACTGTTAAGACAGACGTGAACCAAAGATAACCACAGCCTCCTGACTTTGGACAGGCGCATATATTTATATATAGAATATGGTAGGGTTTAACATATTTCAAGGCGCTTCCCCTAGCCTTTGACGGTACAAAATATGATCAAATTATATAACTTATTTGAAAAGGGCTTACGAACCATATCTCTTGCACGTAAAAGACACCCTTGTAGGCTTCGAAAAAGAGCAGGCTTATGCCGCTGGAAAGGGATTAATATAAATTGCAAAACTTGTTTCCCAATCCACTATGAATAACTAGGTTTAAACTGAGAGTTTAACTCCTAAAATCGATTTGCTCCAACGTTGTATCAATAATCCCTAAAACAAAAAAGACACAAAGTACAGATCTTCGTGTACTCGCAGTTACCGACAGGCAGTTCAAAGTCAATAAAAGCTAGTGAGTAAATAATTTCTCGGACTGAAATATCAGTCAGTTAACACCCAATAACTAATGGTCTAGGTAAAGACGTCTTTAACTGTCAGAGTACAACATGACAGTGTTAATGTCAAATTATACGCATAATTTTTAAGGCATCATTGCACTCTTCGGATAATTTGAAATTGGCGAAAATTTGCAATAATGTTCAACACAATGTATAATTTATGATGTTATGATTCAATCAAATGACTTCTGATCCGACAACTGAATCGGAATTACCGGCAGAATTTAAAAACATTTCACCGTGATCAGATTACGGAAAACTGCAAATATTCAAATTTTACGGAAAGTTTAAATATAAGACAATATGTTGAGACTTACCTTATTTGGATACCTAGCCAACGTTAATGGTTTCTCATTCTCGAAAATTTCTAAAGGTGCAAGGTGTTTAGAATAAAATCCAAATGTTTCAAGAGAACCAAGATCTGTTATTCCAACATCAGACAGTCGAACTTGAAGTACCTAAAACATTTACCAAAGTTGTATATATCTCGTTTCCTTTCTGTATACTCAGAACACTACTATAAGTTATATGGTTCGCTACTGACCCCCTACGGATCCATAGAGGGTTAGTAAAATCCACATGGATTTTATTCACCCTTTATGGTCCGTAGGGGATCAGTAGTTATCGCATTTATCGCATGCTGGTCTTTTTCTGCTGCGTTTTGTTGAAAAATAAATAAATGAAACACAACAACAGTAAGAATTGACGTCACCATTAACAGTAGACGTGTCGTCATTAACCCCCTATGAAATTTAATACCACCTACGGTTCCATAGGGGGTCACCACGTGACGGCGTTAAAGCAATCACGACGTGATAATTTACTCGCGGTGCGATAAACTACAATACTCATTGTAGTTATACGACGTAGGTACGGATGTGAGCTCTTCTTCGGAGATTTGTGTAGACTATGTCAATGGGACAGCAACATAATAATGTAATACAAAAGACTGTCAAGTCCAATGCACGCGCGATCTGTTAAAAGGAACTTATATATGTTCTAAAAATCTATAAATATGGAATTCAATTGCACAGCCTATGAAATATCGGCTATCTTGTCGATCAAAACAGGGATAAGTGTGGTTCAAAAAGATAGTATTTATCCGTACAGGTAGCATCATTGTAAATATAAAGGAATTTGATGATATTGTTGAAAAGTGAGAGGTTTAGCGCTATCCACCATTTTCTACATTTGAAAATGCCTGTACCAAGTCAGGAATATGAAAGATGTCGTTCATTCATTTGGTGTGTTTTGTCATTTGATTTTGCCATTCGATTAGGGACTTTCCGATTGAATTTTCATCGGAGATCAATTTTTTTGTGATTTTACTTTTTCAATATAGATTACAGATATTCTGAAATTTGAAAAACAAAGGCGTCACATAAAACATTGTTGGATAAAAAATTACATCATACAAGTGATGTTGAAACGTAAACGAAAACTAAATATGGAACATTGAGACCAATTCAAGACCTGAGATGGAGTCATATGTGATCTTCAGACAGTTTCCAATCGATTCAGAGCCCTACTGTGGTTGGACTGGTAACTTATTATTTGATTTATGAAAGAAGTTTTTGAATTAAGTGCAGGTACCCAAGACTCGATCCATAGACGTTTTGGCCAAAACATACTTTAAAATGCCTCTTAGTTGTACACCGGTGATATTATTAAAAGTGAAAATCATAATCATTTGCAAGGATTTTTTTCTTAAATGATTATATTCGTGATACTTGATTTGACCGGTTTGAACCCTATTACAATAGCTTTTATTGAGCAATAATTGTATGTGCATGTATCCTATTAATAGTTTTGGGGGACTTGAAATGGTTGTCATTATATAATATTTTTCCTATAATAGGATTCCATAATATAATATTAAAAATGAAATGATTTACTTTGTTCCTTGCTATGGACGGTAACCGCTGTAGAGAACCTGTATTTGTCACACTTTTAAATGCGGAAGAGTTGATTCTTTTTCCTCCAATCTATAAATAAAATATAAGATAAACGCTATATATGCAGCTTTAAAATAATGCAAAACAAAACTCATCTGGGTCATAATTGAAAGTAAATAAGCGAAGATTGTCAGTTTTTGTTGATGCGTTTTGTGTGAATCACTTGATTTCCTTGTTTATAAAGTATGAAAATAATACACGCTGTTAGTTTTAAACACATTACATACTCAGTTGTTATGACTCATTAAAAATGTGTTTCACTTTCATCTTTTTGTTACTGGTGGTATAATTATTTCATTTTACTGTATAGGCTTAACCTATAAGGATTACACATAGTTTTAAAACATTTTCAAGACAAAACAGGTAACTTAAACAAGCCTGAACATAGAATGGTTCTTCCGACTCTATTTTCAATACGATTGCTCATTTTGTCAGATTCCTTATGCTTATAAACTGTTTTGTTAAAATTAACTTTAATTTAGAAAGTAGCCAGTGAATTAAAGAACGTTGAAGTATTTTGTAGTGAAACGTATTTCACGTTTAATAGATATCAAAGGTACCAGGATTATAATATAGTACGTCAGATGCGCGTTTCGTCTACATAAAACTTACCAGTGACGCTTATATCAAATAAAGTTCCAAAAGTTGTGCTAAATACGGCTAAGGTTATCTATGTCTGGGATAAGAACATCCTTATTTTTTTTCGAAAAATTCAAAGTTTTGTAAACAGAAAATTTATAAATGACCACATTATTGATATTCATGTCAACACTTAATGGCTTGAACTTGTGATTACCACAGTACTCTGTTACAGTAACAATACAGCTCGTTATAAAAAAAGAATTAAATAAAAAAATCGGTTAATTTATTAAGGGGAAGTCCATTAAAACTGACGGAAGTCCATTAAAACTGACAAAATCGAACGTTACAAACCAACACTCCGTATGTTCTGATCCTCACGTGCTTCGGTACTTATACATTCCGGCATTGCAGGATTGTGCATGTATGGTACATTCTTGTATCTTTTTGTTTTGTTTTCGTTAATGAGCTTTGTCTAACACCTATTTTTTTTTTTTGTTGACACATTTGTTTGTTTATAGTTATTGAGATTATAATACAAAGTTGACTGCTGAACTCCTATTTTTTACAATTTCACCTATCAGTCTGGTTGTTTTGTACCCATATCGTTGTCAATAAAATGGTTATAATCGCCTGTCATACAAGTGAGAGAGAGGTTTAGCCAATTACAAAACTAGGTTTGATCCACCATTTTCTACATACGAAATTGCCTGTACAAAGTCAGGAATTTGACATATGTTATCCATTCGTTTGATGTTTTCTAGCATTTTATTTGGTACTTTCCGTTTTTGAATTTTCAATGGAGTTCGGTATTTTTGTTTATTTTACTTTTTACTACTAGTAATATCGACCTGCTAACATTGGTTTGTTTGAATATTTACAACTCACCACGTGAACCTCCTGACCTTGATATGCTCTGATGGTTAACTTCCTTGGTCTTATGTTATGAACTCGTAATGTTGACTCTAGCTCATAATATCCAGTTGTCAGTTCGATAAAAACGTCTATGAAAATAAACATCAACAACTTATTTACAAACAATCTATTTTCAAAGAATCAATAAAACTCATCAGTGAAGCTAAAATAAAAACATTTTTTTTCAATCTCATACAAAGTTGAAAAGTTGTGAAAATCTAAATTTCGAAAATGTGTGACAAAAACAAATCAAGGTTTATTAACTAAGTGTAAGGAAAACATAAGTATTTCGGGTGAACATAATAAATAAACGTATCCATGATATGATAATTAATGTGAACCCAAACGTGCTGAATACTATATGTGGTACCCTCAGAAACTGGAACGATGAGAACAAATGAGAAGTAAAATCACAAAAATACTGAACTCCGAGGAAAATTAAAAACGAAAAGTCCCTAATCAAATGGCAAAATAATGCAGTGGTTTTGTTTGATTAGACGTTTTTATATGTTTTAATAGCATAAATTTAAAAGCTCTAACCTTTATCTCCCCTGCTCGGCTCGTCACTTCTTAAAAGAGCCGTTTCTATTGTCTTTACTGGATATCCCAAATCAGTTCTAAATATATAATGAATAAAAATATGAAGTTGTGAATACATATTCTTCAAAATTGTATGTTTTTCGAGATTACACTGGTATTGCGACAATGTTTAGATAAGACTATAAGTAGTCATAGTAAATTGGTAAATCTTTGAATGAAGTGATATCATTATTATCCGACAAAGATTGTTCTATCTGTAAAAAAAAATGATTTTACACGAATAGCGTTATACAAATCTTTACAGCGGCTGTTTATTAAAAAACTTATTATTATGTAACATAACAAAAGACTTGATGTACGATAAAATTGAAACTGCTAAATAAATACAGGTAGCCTTTGTGAGAAATAAATAAAGATAAAAAAAACATACTTTATTCAAATAATTATATATGGTGAGAGGTATAGATATATAGATCGATAATGATTGCAGGTACATGTATTTGTACAAGGATAGATAATATTTATAAGGGTGTATGTTAATAATTTATAGTGGGAAGGTTTTTTTCTCATTTGCCTTCTCCCCGACAAATGAGTCTGTAAAACATGGGGCCCCCTTGGTTGCTTCCCTTTGCAACTGAGGGTTGATGTAACAGGTGATTGTTTATAAAATATGTTTAATATTAAGAAAAAACATATTATTTTTAGAATGTTGCTACATTAATTTTAACATAATTTCCTAATACAAGAGTTAGAATTATTTTGAATATTTCAATCATATACAAAGTTTAAGAGAAGTTAAAACCAAAAATATCTTGTATTCATTTATGTAGGATCATTTTCAACATTCAGTCTGATTTAATAGTCACAAACTTCTTGTTACCTTCACTTTGAAATATCAAATATATATAGCTAATTCAATTTGATAATTGGAGTCGTGGCATTGTCAGCAATTTTGAAACGAAAAAACGAAAAAATTTCCCAATGCGTCTTTTTAATATTTACATTGCATTCCGTCCCCTCGTATAATTATCTTGTTTACAAGTAGCTTCACATTTGAGTACCAGTATTGTTTTTAAAGAAATCTAATAACATTGTTTGAATGCCAATAGACGTATCAACACTTAAGTTGTACATGTTGTTTGCCGTTTTTTAAAACTACTCATATTCCCGCAAAAAAAGTACACCCCATTAAATCAAATTTGACGTCATAATTTTTTAATTGATAATAACTTATTATTGCTGATGTCAGAAAATTATTCAGATACAAATATAGGGTTTTTCTGATGAGGGTGGGTTTAAAATACCCATAAATATCCGTGAGTGTCTCAAACGGTTGGATATGGAGTAAATCGGAGACAATTCGACTAAATACCCAAAAGGTCGAATACGCCAATAGGGCTTGAAAATTATTGGAGGAAAAAAGAAAAAAATTAAGTGTATGCTTACAAAAATCTGCAAATTAAAAACTGAAGAAATATCTGAAGTTGTCGGGTTAAGCTTTATGTATGCAATTACGTTTATGAAAGTATTTCTAATCTGTAATTAATTTGTGTTTTATTCTCAATTTCAAAAATATATTTTCTCATATATCATTTGATATTTAAGACATCTATGGTATCATTATTCTAAATCAAAGTAATAGTTGAGGTGAGCTCCAGTTTCTTCTGATTAAGATTTAAAGTGTTCTTATTGTTTGACAACTGCATGTTGAATGGTTATTTTCGTGTTTGAGTTGTTATTTCACTGAGGTCGATGATTGTAATACACATTGCTCATGAATTTATATATCTTATCACATCCTTTATCATTTTTAACTAATAGGTGAATTTAAGTTCCTCTGCATTTTACATCGATTTTTTTTATGTTAGAAGTTAAGCTAGAAATGTGTTTCGTTTTAACTAACTCGTTTACCTCAAGTATTACTGGAGATACTGTAATCGGGTATTGTCGAGACCTAACTGGTAATGTATATCCCTTATGAAATAGTTCCGTAATGTTTCCTTGTCGGAGTTTGACTTTATATCTAGTTTCGTTGGTTACATTACCACTTCAAAACTTGTATAATGTTTTTGACTCTTAAATAGTTTGTCCTCGAAGCATCACTAAAGAGACATTACTCCTCAAAATGCGACTTTGGCGCGGTCTATTTGATTCCGTAAACGGTATGAATACATTTGCGGAAGCCAAATGTATAAAGCGCCTTCCAGAATCAAAAACCAAAGAGAGCATAACTGAAAGGTCTTAACAATAGGTTATTTGTCTCAAGAAAAAACTTGCTTTTTATTGGAGGAAATTATTTGATGATTGACAGTACACGAATGGCTGTGTCGATCTTCAGTTGTCATAAACGTGTTTGATGCTATGGAATGATAAGGAAATTTAAAAAAAAAAAAACAATGTGAACGCCATTGTAAATTCAAAATCAAAAAATCAAAAGCTTACCCTGTATTGTTGTTTGAACCATGTGGACTAACATAAATATGGACAGTATTTACATTGTCCAATAGAAAACCATGGTTGACATGTATACTTAAAATAATTCCAATGAAAATATAACAGACCATGCTAACTTGCCACTCAAATATTTATAACGGGAAATTTACAACACAACGATAAGAAATTGTACGAGGTTAAAATTCAGTATCAAAAGTTTCACAGACGTGTTATCAAACATACTACATGAACTATATCAGTTAAAAGTATTGAATGTTTTTTATTTGTAATAGAACATTGTTTTGAACTGTTTAAGGTATATTGTAGTCTAAACCAAACATACTACTTATCATTGGCTTCAAAAAATCTGCAGACGAAGTTTGTTCAATATAAGGAAGTGTTGAGTGCATGGAAATAGATATCTATGGATTCATGTTCGTTGATATTTAATTTCGTGGTTTTGCCGAAGTTTACATACAAGCCAATTGGAAATTCGTGATTCATCTTTACTAACGAAATTCACGAAAATTGGTATCAAATGAATGATAATGAATCACACTACTTAGGTTGTTTATTTTGTATTTCTTATTTGCCGCACCAAACCCATCATAAAACATGTGCTTTAAAACTGTATCTACTGGGTATTTTTTATGTTTTATCCAACATCGGCAGCCCTGAAATGACCTATAATGAAGATATAAAAAATACGATCAATTTGGATTTGAACGTTTGGAATGATATTGATCATAAAGTTTTAGTTACTTATCAGGGTTTTTATTAACGAAAAAAAATAAAAACAATTGGTTATTTTATTTCCTGAATTTAGCACTGAGTGTTTTCCATTCTTTTCATTGTTATAGATAACAAATGATTCGTTAAGTTTTATGGACCTCATATTTATTAATATAGCGTTTTGGTCATCGTCGATCGTCAACTTTGTAGATGTAATGGCTTTCAAACATTTTACATCCGAGCATAGTTTTGTGTGGACGTAGCGCGAGTCTGGCGTATAAAATAGTTTTTGACCTGTTAGCTTTTGATGGCTATTATTCGTTTGTTTCTCTGTCCTTTATTTCCTCCCATTCATCTGTTTATTCATTGTAACTCTGTCGTGTAATGTTGTCATCTTAATGTCATAATCAACACTGCCATTAAAGCGGGAGGTTTGGCATGCCACAAAACCAGGTTCAACCCACCATTTTTTCATTAAAAGCCCTGTACCAAGTCAGGAAAATGGCCCATGTTACATTATATTTCGGTTCTGTGTGTGTTACATTTCGGTGTTGTGTCTCTGTTGTGTCGTAGTTCTCTTATATTTGATACGTTTCCCTCAGTTTTAGTTTGTAACTCGGATTTGTTTTTCTTCTATCGATTTATGTATTTTAAACAGCTGCATACTACTGTTGCCTTTATTGAGTTCGTTTTGTTTTGTTGTTGTCATTTCTTATAAATTTCAGTAAACTTTCCACTAAGGTTAATTCTAAAAATACCCAATTCATATCATTGCCCTTTCGTAGATATTACCACAGCTAAATAACATTTCTCACTAATTATATTTCCTCTTTCTTATTATATTGCAGTTTACATTTCAATATTGATACAGTGTACGCTAATCACACGTTGTTCACACGAGACGTTCACTTTGTTGAGCACAATGTCCCGTTACAATTTTTATCTCCGTCTTAAATAATAGTTTTATCTTTGCCTTAATTAATAATGAGGTGTGAAAATACGAAACAAATATCTGTATTGTCTTCGAATTAAATGATGAAAATATACTAGGCATTATTGCCTGTTGGCTTATAAATGCTGACCAGAGAGTACAGAGGATTACTACCACAGTATTTCATTGCGCAAAAGCCCGGGATAAACATGCAGATTCATGATGACCAGCGTTTAGTTTTTGTTCTGAAAAAGTCGTATTCTATCCTGATCTAGAACAATTATATCTAGCAAAATAGCATCCTTCTCCGCCATGGTCATTGCACCTTTATAAAATTAAAATAACGGTTTTCAAATTGCAGTTTTTCTAGATTCAAAGACATAATGCTCTACACATTGGGGTTTGTCTTGATTCGAAGACATAATGCATTACACATTGGGGTTTATCTTGAATCGAAAACATAACACTTTATACATTGCAGTTTATCTATATTCAATGACATAACGCATTACACATTGGGGTTTATCTGGATTCAAAGACATAACGCTTTACACATTGCAGTTTATCTAGATTCAAAGACATAACGCATAACACATTGGGGTTTATCTGGATTCAAAGACATAACGCTTTACACATTGGAGTTTATCTAGATTCAAAGACATAACGCTTTACACATTGGGGTTTATCTAGATTCAAAGACATAACGCTTTACACATTGCAGTTTATCTAGATTCAAAGACATAACGCTTTACACATTGGGGTTTATCTAGATTCAAAGACATAACGCTTTACACATTGGGGTTTATCTAGATTCAAAGACATAACGCTTTACACATTGGGGTTTATCTAGATTCAAAGACATAACGCTTTACACATTGGAGTTTATCTAGATTCAAAGACATAACGCTTTACACATTGGGGTTTATCTAGATTCAAAGACATAACGCTTTACACATTGGGGTTTATCTAGATTCAAAGACATTACGCTTTACACATTGCAGTTTATCTAGATTCAAAGACATAACGCTTTACACATTGGGGTTTATCTAGATTCAAAGACATAACGCTTTCACATTGGGGTTTATCTAGATTCAAAGATATAACGCTTTACACATTGGGGTTTATCTGGATTCAAAGACATAACACATTACACATTTGAGCTTTTCTGAATTGAAAGACAAACATTTACGAGTCAAATGATGTTTTAATACTTGAGGAACAATATGTCCAAAAAGGCACATAAAATACTAAAAACCATGTCAGGTCTACTCACATACGGATGAGGGAGTTGAACGCGTAGTTAATAACTGATATTTTGAGAATACATTTTAGAAATCATGCGTAGAAACACTGACAACTCGATTGATGATAAATCGGGATAAAAGCGATATCAAGCAAAGCTTGTTCTACCTAAAGAGATTTTATAAAATAAAATGAAAAAAAGAATGATATGAGTCTAGTTTCGTAGGTTTACCTGTCAGTGGTTAATTATAATTTTAAAGAATGAGAATGATAAGAAAATATTGCGATCAGCCCTTGCTTTGGAACTTTCTAAATAAGAGTTATAATTTTAAAAAGAAATGTTAAACTTTGATAAGCACATGGCGTTATTTTTTAATCGCTTTTTCAGTCTTTATATCGAGTTTAATCTATTTTCTTAACAAATAGAGATTAAAAATAAGCGAAAATTGTCTTTATTTTTTTAGAAAACAAAATATCATATCCCGAATGAAAAGGATATACTTGTTACCAAAAATAAAAGTGTCGCCTTATAGTTTTTCGTAGTTGCTACAAACCAACAAACCAACAAACGGCCATACAAAATGTCATAGAGTCATATGCTTACAAAATGTTTAAATTAAGTCCATTATTATTTGATAGATGCATTTGCCTGAAACATACTCTCTAGTCTGAGAGAAAATGATTCATTTTTTAGCTGTATTTGACGTTGAACTAGCTTTCAGTAACTGGGAGTACTTTAAACCGACTTTTTGTCGAGATAAGTATAAACAAAAACGCGAATATTATTTGTCGCAAGTACGTAGGACTTGGATCTAATCTATTTTACTACATCATATATACTTGAAAATCGCGAACGTGAGTCGCCGTGTAGTGGCAATCAACACATAACGCAAAACAAAGTATCTGCGAACATAAATTTGTTACCATACTCTTATGCACATATAAACATTCAGTGCCTTCTATAGCCAAATAAACATTACTTTTTTCTCCTCATTAATAAGACCATACATGGCATATTATGGCTAAGTACCAATTGATTTGAACTCTGATTGATCGTTGTCTCATTGTTGATTATACCAAATCTCACCATATATGTTTTTTTGTAATCTTAATAACAATCCTTTTACATTCCACAATGGCACTTGCATAATATGAAAATAAAAAGATGTGGAATGATGGCAAATGAAACAAAAGTAACCAAAAATTAATTTAATTAAAACTCGTGACGTTCTCAAGAAAGCCAGATAAATTATCTAAATTTCCTTCAACAAATAGATCGACCTGTAGAACGTTATCATTTTTTATAACTGCAAAGGAGAAGCCAGTTCCACATTTGTGTACCATTTCCGATACTTTGTTAAGACAGATGGTCTCATTTGTACCAGATTGGTCTCTTTGTTCAGCTTGTGTGTCTCGATACAACTGATTGGATGTTGTTCGTCTGTGTTTTTCAAGCTCTTGATGATTTGGGACATTTATCAAAAGAAAACCAACAACCTGTAATAGGAATCTAGTGCAGAGATGTTTAGTTAAAACACATAGCGAGAAAAAAAAAGGAAAATGTACAACCTAAATCGCTTGTTCTTTAACGTGTGTGAAATTGAGTTCGTCAATAGGATATAGTTTCAGCAATTCATTTTAAATTGTTATGTGACTTCAAAGATATTTATCTAAATATGCCCTGTGATATTCTTCGATTTTTAACAAAAATGTTTAAGAAATCAATGAATACTTGCATCGGGCATTTTTTTTTCATCTTCATGTATATATGTTACAGTAAATAGGTGAAATTAGGAATTACATGTATATATTACTTTTAATTTTACATTAACCTTTCTTTTATTCAAACCATACAAAATTAACATATCAAAAACTGGGTCATCATGTCATTTTACTTTTTAAAACTTCAACATTTTCAATGAGATCAATAATTCTGTTAAAAAACATGTTGACCTTTTGGAAAAATAATTAACTTAGGTGATCTTAGGTAAAATTAAATAAATCAAGAGTTCAAAATTGATACATTAAGCTGGAAGCTTATTAGTTGAGAATCAAATGAAGCTACAAATATTGATAGGTCATGGAGGTCCTTTTCGAGATATTTGAACTATAAAATATGGCGGGAAATGGCTGACTCGAACTTTTACCTTATATTTGCATTGGTATTATTTTGGTTTCAAATGAAAAGAAAGAAAATCAAGAATCTGCTGAAACTTTGTCAAATTAACTTTTATGAACTATTAAATCTTGTGTTAAAAGATAAACAGGTGGTATAAGGCAAAATATTTTACCTTGTATTATATTGAAAAACACCTAGGAGGAAGAACATTTGACACATATTCTTAAACCTAAGTACATCCTTAAAAAGCATATATTACTAGATAACATTTGCTCACTTAAAATTATGTTAAATTTCTTCTTAGCACATTCGTAATTTATTCTCAAAGTTAGTGTGTGTCAGTTTTTTTTTAAAAGATGACTTCTTGTCAACTGTTACCTATTGTAGTATTTTAATCAGTAAGACTTTCAAGATAACAATACGAATACTAAAAATCTGGACTAAAAATAAGGCGTATAGGTACAGTTTTCGTTTTGTTAGCAGGCATGACGTAAAACAGCGAATCAAAGAATTCAACTTTATTTATAACTAATATAGGACAATGCTGTTGATTAAAAAATACTTCATTCCATGACCTTTTGTTTTCCAAATAATTAATATTACCATTAATTGATAAGTTCCAGTTCGACGGGTTTAAACAGAAAGATTTGAATGCAGAGAAAACTGTGTATCTTATAATCGGCATGACTTTTTCAGATAAAAAAATCATACTAAAATAAGGCTTGAGCATAGTTATATACTTTAATTCAGTCACGGACCCGCGATATCACGGGTGTGTTCTAGTGCTATAAAATGATGCGAAAACAAGGAACAGTTAGATAAAAAAAAATCTCCAATCGGCAACCAAAAACTATTAGACTAATATAATTTTGAAGTAAATTATAGTTGGTATTTTTATAAAGGAAAATTATAACCTCAAACGGGTTATTATGTTATGCCTTTAATATATTTCATTAAAACGTGGTATCCTCCGGGTTGATTCTTTGTTCTAAAAAAGATACTCCATATACATGTAGGTATATAAAAGAATGTGTATCGTCGTATTTACCTGTAGAAGAATGGTTTGTTTTTATGTGTGTGTGGATTAAATCAGCCAACAAAATAGTTCATTCTTATTTCGCGTTCGATGTTGACATTCTTTTCCTTTTAATTACTGGAAGATGACATTTTTTTGTGACACGATTTTCATTGAAAATCATACAATATGATATTACCATACCTGTTAACTCTAGTCCATCGAATCCAGGCAATGTGTGCCGCAAAAACTGAGCAAATGTGATAGGATTCTTGTCTGGTAAATTGATAACTTGAGCTCCCTTCTCTTTAAAATTTGCTGTTAACATCTTATGAAAAAACGGAGATGCTGCCATAAGGTGCTCCTTATTGACTTGAAGTGTACCTTGGTTTGTTTTTATTGTTAAATCGTTGTTATTGAAAGGTGCTATCGCTTTGAAGTAAGGTTCATTGGAATGTTCTTGATCTGGTTTTAATTTCTTTGGTTTGACGTCCATAATAATTTTTTAAGTAGCATACAGAAGCTGAAATAAAATGTCATCAATATAAAAGTTTTACAATACACGTACAATTCAATGATTAAAACTAAATCAGCTTCTCTACCTTATCAGAGATACAGTTCACTGTGCCTAGTCTGCTCTCGAGTAAGCAATAAAATATTTCTTGTACCTAGGTTCAAAATATTGTAAAAAAATTGAGCAGTCACTTCAATATACGAATACATAGGCAAGTATGTATTTAAAAAAGTGTCTGTGCTAGCTCAAACCCAGACCAAACGTGACTCAAGACGGCTGCTTTAATACCATGGAGGACTATATTATTTCATTGTTGTTAAAGACTATGCTCATTGTTGCCTATCAATAAATGATGTGTTAACTTTGAGTAAGTTGATCTTCGTTCTTCTATACTTTATAAAGCTTACCATAGTTATAGCTATTCAAAGAATGTATTGTGCTGAAGGACATACACAATAATATCACATACTTTTAACAAAGATAAACAATAGTATCATATCAGAGGCGGATTTAGGGGGGGGTGGCAGGGAGCCCGCCCCCCCCCTTTTGGGAAAAACATGGTTGCTTATATAGGGAATCACTGAAGCGTGACTGGGGCGGGCCCCCTCTTAGGTCAGTTAGTGGGCCCCAACTTATGAAAAATTCTGGATCCGCCACTGCATATACTTTTTAGAAAGATAAACAATGGCATGTTAAGATCACCAAGACATCAATAACATACTGATAACCTCACCTCTATTTGACTTTTCTTCGTTGCCATTGCAAGTTCTCTCTAATGCAATTTTATGATAGTCATAGATATCATATAAGCATGCAGTTGAAATCGAAAGAAGAATAGTGTGATTATACTCTGTATTCAAATAAATAACTTTGCAGCTACAATACAGCAATATATTGATAATATTATACTTAGGCTAAGTGTTTAATCAAGTAACTGATGTGTTACTTACCTTTATCGTAATTTATATGTATGTGAAGTTAGCAGCCGGTTCGTTATTCGTTATTCGATATTTAATATCCAACCGGCTGCTAGCAGCCAGTTTGATATTCAAAATTTAGTGAAAAATCGTAAGAAAATTAAATACTTGAAATCATAAAAAGCACGATTTTCATAGTCAAAAGAACTGATAAGATACGTAGGAATCATTAAATGACCTTTTCAAGCTGTCACAATTTCTCGTTGTCCTCGAATATAAACCCTTTTCCGTGCGACTTATTTGTCTGTATGTAATATAGAGTTTTGTCATAAAAACGACTTCAAAGATGTACTTTTGTGTATAATGTTTCTTTCGACAAAAGGAAAAACCAATAACTCTAGAAATATTTTTAACTATAAATAGAAATATATATGGAAAGCCGAAAAAAAAAGTTTCAGTCAAAAAATGTCCAAATTTTAGGACAAAGGGCACAGGGTGATGGTGAGAGCCCCCTGATCTCTCAATCTTTCTGATATTTAACAGACATTTAGTCAATAGGTAGATACAAACGTGACTAAAAGGACTTTGGGTACACTTCCTGTCTTCTATGTTTACGGAGCGCCCAAAGTGCCAGTTGGATATTCAAAATATATAGCGAAAACCTACCCGAGACCGCTTAAATGAGGTTGAGACCCCCCTGGTTTTTCAATGTCCATAAAATTCAACCAAATCTTTGACTCTGTATAAATAAAGATTATGTTAGATTGATTTTCCAGAAAAACGTCATCTTCCATATCTACGGAGGGCTAAGATTGTCACTTTTCAGTCGAAAAATGTCAAAATTTTAGGACAAAGGACACACCGTACCTCCGTAGATATGGAAGATGACGTTATTCTGGTAAATCTATCTAATACAACCTTTATATATACAGAGTCAATGATTTGGTTGAATTTTACGGACATTGAAAGACCCGGGGGGTCTCAACCTCATTTAAGCGGTCTCGGGTAGGTTTTCGCTATATATTTTGAATATCCAACTGGCACTTTGGGCGCTTCGTAAACATAGAAGACAGGAAGTTTACCCAAATTCCTTTTAGTCACGTTTGTATCTACCTATTGACTAAATGTTTGTCAAATATTAGAAAGATTGAGAGATCAGGGGGCTCTCACCATTACCCTGTGCCCTTTGTCTTAAAATTTTGACATTTTTCGACTGATTTGTTTTTGTTTTTTTGGCTTTCCATATATATTTCTATTTATAGTTATAAATATTTCTAGAGTTATGGGTTTTTCTTTTTGTCTTAAGAAATATCATACACAAAAGTACATTTTTGAAATCGTTTTATTGACACAACTCTATATTACATAAAGACAAATATGTTACACGGAAAAGGGTTTATATGATTTCGAGGACAACGAGAAATTACAACGAGAAATTACGACAGCTTGAAAAGGTCATTTAACGATTTCCTAGGTATCTTATCAGTCTTTTCAAATATGAAAATCATGCTTTTTATGTTATCAAGTATTTAATTTTCTTATAATTTTTTCACTAAATTTTAAATATCAAACCGGCTGCTAGCAGCCGATTGGATATTGAATATCGAATAACGAATAACGAACCGGCTGCTAACTTCACATACATGTAATTTATATATATTTTCCTGCTAAGGTTAAACGCACAAGTATGGCGCAGAATCAGGGTCATAATTATTGATTTTAGCATATGTTTATATCATTTAACAATAAGCTGTCTTTTAATTAAATAGCAACAAGAATGTGTTCAAAGTACACGGATGCCCCGTCCGCACAAACATTTTAAACAGCTCATACAAGTGGGAAGTTAAGCTAAACCATAAAAGCAGGTTTCACCAACCTTTTATTTGGGAACTGTCTGTCAGGAATACATGTTGTTTTCCATTGGTTCCATTATTTTTATAAAGTCTCGCATTTCATTTTGTCAAGTTTTTAGGCCTGTCCCATTCTTATTTACCTCCGACTTAATTTTTTTTTTAGATACTTTAATACTTAAAAAAGACCTATAATGATATGGGATAGTTATACACTTGTATCACAGCATTCAATTATATTTTGTGGATTCATTATTAATGCCGAGTTCCAACTTTGGTGGATTTAGGGAGCTACCATTTGATTTTTATGGGGGGGGGGGGGGGCTAGGATGAAAAATTTTGTCCTGCATTTTTTTTTTAAGCTGTAATCTCTGTCCTGCCTTTTTATTTTTCACTCTGTTCGGTCCTGCATTTTTTTTTTTATGGTTTATCCTGACTTTTATTAGCTGTAATCTCTGTCCTGCCTTTTTATTTTTCACTCTGTTCGGTCCTGCATTTTTTTTTTTAGTTTATCCTGACTTTTTTTTAACTAAATTGTCCTCCTGACTTTTTTTTTGTAAGTGTCTGATCCTGCCTTTTTTTTTACTTAAAACTCCTGTGCTGCTTTTTTTTTTTCAAATTTCATCCTCTAGGTGTAGGCATTATTTGCCGTTTCCATAAATAACCTTTAAATTGACGTAAAAGAACGGAGCAAACTGAATAAGTGACATGCTTAAACTGTTTACAATAAAATATCTAGATAGGTTTGGATGAATCTAAATGACATTTGTACTTATGTATTATAAGTGTACAATAAGTATACAAACTAGAGGCTCTCAAGAGCCTGTGTCCCTAACCTTGGTCTATGTGAATATTCAAGTAAACAAAGGAAGCAGAAGGATTCATGACAAAATCGTGTTTTGGTGATGGTGATGTGTTTGTAAATCTTACTTTACTGAACATTGTTGCTGCTTACAATTATCTCTATCTATAATGAACTTGGCCCAGTAGATTCAGAGGAAAATGTTAGTAAAAATTTACAAACTTTATGAAAATTGTTAAAAATTTACTATAAAGGACAATAACTCCTTAAGGGGTCAACTGACCATTTCAGTCATGTTGACTTATTTGTAAATCTTACTTTGCTGAACATTATTGTTGTTTACAGTTTATCTCTATCTATAATAATATTCACGATAATAACCAAAAACAGCAAAATATCCTGAAAATTACCAATTCAGGTGCAGCAACCCAACAACAGGTTGTCCTATTTATCTGAAAATTTCAGGGCAGATAGATCTTGACCTGATAAACAATTTAAACCCATGTCAGATTTGCTCTTAATGCTTTGGTTTTTGAGTTATAAGCCAAAAACTGCATTTTACCCCTATGTTCTGTTTTTAGCTGTGGTGGCCATCTGGGTTGGATGGCAAGTCACCCAACACAATTTTTGAACTAGATACCCTAATAATGATTGTGTCCAAGTTTGGTTAAATTTGGCCCAGTAGTTTCAGAGAAGATTTTTGTAAAAGCTGAAGACGGTCAACGACGACGACGGACGCCAAGTGATGGGAAAAGCTCACTTGGCCCTGTGGGCCAGGTGAGCTAAAAAATGGCTTATATAACACATTTTAGCACCGTTTGATTACGTTTCCTTGTTTTTAATGATTTTCAGTTTCACAAGCGTGTATTTTCCCTTAAAATGCTTATATTCTAACGTCATAGTTCTAGGACTTCGTGAAGCTCATTCATAAAAAAGCAAGCGACATGGGAGTACGATCGGAACAGCCCATACAATATGTTGAGATCTCATAAACATGTTTAACACCACAGCATTTTTGCGCCTGTCCCAAGTCAGAAGCCTCTGGTCTTTGTTTGTCTTGTATTATTTTAATTTTAGTTTCTTGTGTACAATTTGGAAATTAGTATGGCGTTCATTATCACTGAACTAGTATATATTTGTTTAGGGGCCAGCTGAAGGACGCCTCCTGGTGCAGGAATTTCTCATTACATTGAAGACCTGTTGGTGACCTTCTGCTGTTGTTTTTTCTATGGTTGGGTTGTTGTCTCTTTGATACATTCCCCACTTCCATTCTCAATTTTAATATATTCATATTTTACAATTGGTCTGTACTCAAAGCGCTTGAAGGATGTCTTGTTAGACCGTAAACTTTTTTCCTACATCAAATATATTTGACATATTGCATACAGTATTAGAAAAAAACAAAACTCAACTTTGATTACTGAATTATGAATATGAGGTCAAGGTTAGATGACAACTGCCCGCTAGACATGTACACCTTATAATAATTCCATACACCAAATATAGTAGACCAACAGCATACAGTAAAACAGACTAAAACTTAACCAGATGCTCTGCAGAGCGCAGCTTTATACAACCGCAGAGGTTGAACCATGAATGGTTGGGGCAAGTATGGACATAACATTCAAGCTGGTTTCAGCTCTAAATTTGGATTGTGATTAAATAGTTGACACATCATAGGTTTCTGACACAGAATGAATGTGGTCTAATGAACTTAAAAAAAAAAATTTGCCTTTGAGCAATTCACTATGCTGTTGAATATTAATCCTCTCAATTCTTTTTATGAAATCTGAAATGAAAAAAATTGACCCACCCCCCGAATTTTTTTTTCACATCCCCCATTCCCTTATTTCAAAACTGATCTCAATTCAAATTTCTAATGAAGTTTGCAACAATAACTACTCATTTAAATACATCATAAAATATCAAAATGTAAAAAAAGTGCTTGTTATCACTGACAATGACTGAATGGTAAAGATTGTTTTAATCTATCAGTTGGTAGTAAAAGTGAATATACATTGTATATTGTACAATGATTTAAGTTGATTCAACTACTATTCTGGACAAAGAAAGATAACTCCAATTGAAATCCAATTTGAATTTCTTGCTATTGCACAATATTGTGCAATTAGATATTTCTTGCTATTGTGCAATACTATGCAATTGAAAATATTTGCTATTGCACAATACTGTGCAATTGAAGATTTCTTGCTATTGCTGAATTTATAAATGTGCAATTGAAAATTTCTTGCTATTGCACAATACTTAATATAATAATTTTGGATCCTTATTTTGACCAACTTGAAAACTGGGCCCATAATTAAAAATCTAAGTACATGTTTAGATTCAGCATATCAAACAGGCCCAAGATTTTAATTTTTGTTAAAATCAAACTTAGTTTAATTTTGGACCCTTCATACCTGTCAACCTCTGAAAGTGAAATGTCAGGTCATCACCTGCATTAAGTAAAAATTCTCAGGTCATAACGCGTACGACATTTTTAATTCCATATTAAACAATGGTTTACTTCCAATCCAGTCTAGTTTTGTCTAGTCAAAATCAGTTAAAGCATTTATAAAAGTATAAAAATAAAAACTAATTTGCAAAAAAAAATATTTCTGGAAATTCAAAATATTTTTTGACCACTAAATAGACAATCTTATATAATTTTGTATTGAATTCAATTTTTATTTTCATTTTTAATGGTTATATGTATAGTAAGGATAACAAATTTGATAAAAGCTAAAACAGGGGAAATAACTCAAAACATATTCAAACATTCTTGAAAGATCTTGAAATTCACGGACTATTTTATGACCCAAAGGCTAATGTGATAAACGTTAATTAACAGTTTGTTTGACACCCAAGCTGTCAAGTGAAGCCAGTGAGTTGTCAACTGAATTTGCAGGTATTAATTACCTTGATCAATGATGAAAATCGATATTAATTAACAAGAGAATGACATCAAAAATCGGAATTTAAATCTGATAAAGATCCGGGTGAAACGGGTCATGTTGTGAATTCCCGGGACCCGCCGGGTATTGAAAAAATCCCGGGTGAGGGGTGAAATTAACGGGTGTAACCCGCAAAAAACGGGTCAGTTGACAGGTATGACCCTTTGGACTTGAATGTAAACCAATTTCAAAACGGGACCAAAAATTAAGAATCTACATACACAGTAAGATTTGGCATATCAAAGAACCCCAAATATTCAATTTTTGATGAAATCAAACAAAGTTTAATTTTGGACCCCGATTTGGGCCAACTTGAAAACTGGGCCAATAATAAAAACCAAGAATAATGCTTATTTGGGCCCTTTTTTGGCCCCTAATTCCTAATCTGTTGGAACAAAAACTCCTAAAATCAATCCCAACCTTTCTTTTGTGGTCATAAACCTTGTGTCAACATTTCATAGATTTCTATTAACTTAAACTAAAGTTATAGTGCAAAAACCAGGAAAATGCTTATTTGGGCCCTTTTTGGCCCCTAATTCCTAAAATGTTGGGACCAAAACTCCCAAAATCAATCCCAACCTCCCTTTTGTGGTCATAAACCTTGTGATAAAATTTCATAGATTTCTATTCACTTTTACTAAAGTTAGAGTGCGAAAAACTAAAAGTATTCGGACGACGACGACGACGACGCAGACGACAACGCCAACGTGATAGCAATATACGACGAAATTTTTTTCAAATTTTGCGGTCGTATAAAAACTTAACTATAACCACTGAACCATGAAAATGTATCCAAGATTGGATATGTACACCTTAATCATTCAATACTCCAAATAAACTTGACCCATTGGTTATAGTATCAGAGATATTGACCTGACCACCAAAACTTAACAAATTTAGAGAGAAATAAACATTACAAAAAATTTGAACTTTTTTTTTCAAGTAGTCACTGAACCATGAAAATGAGGTGAAGGATAATGGACATATGACAGAAGGAAACTTCATAACACAAGGCATCTATTTACAAAGTATGAAGCATCCAGGTCCACATTCTAAAATATAAAGCTTTTAAGAAGTTAGCTAATGTTTCTGTATCAGCTGCCACAGATCACTTACCCTATGTTGAGTTTTCTGCGACAACAGTTGCAGGCCTGACGAAAATTATTTTACATGTATAAACATTTTTTTTTTTCTAATTCTATGCAATACTTTGGATTCATTATTATACATGGGATATCAGTTTTTGTCGATATTGTCAAAATTGAAATCAAGAAATGTACAATGAATAAATTTGTTTTCAAGCTTATATGTAAATCTCAACAAAATCTGAAGTCAAACGAACATAAAATACAATTGTTCCTTATTAAAAAAAATGTGTACACAAGAATAAATAACTGAATCCACAGTATACTAAAAAGCTGCAAGGCATAATATTGATATCTGAATCTTCCCCAATAAATGCAAAAGGTTAAGAATACAATGAACAGCTAAATCTGATGGATATATTATTTATTTGACAGACATAACAATCAGATCAAATTTAAAATCTTTGAAACAAAGCTACGAAGATACACAAGCCTTTCTGATGATGAAAGACATACAAGCTGCTTCAATGTCATTTAAGGAATGATTTTGTTTTTTTAATAATATAGCAGGCTTAATCATTTGAAAGATGGTATGAATTTATCAAATTCTTTTATCTCTGGTAAAGGGAGACAATAATCTTTGCAATTATTTAAGGGTAGACAACCCACTCAATTTTATCAAATGCTTTTATCTCTGGTAAAGGGAGATAACAATCTTTAATTTTTCAAAGGGTAGATAACCCACTCAAGTTCACATTTATCAATTGCGTTTATCTCTGATAAAGGGAGATAATAATCTTTTAAAAACTTTAAAGGGTAGACAACCCACAGTTCATATTTAAGCTGGTTTATCAAACAACTTCCGTGACCTGATACAGCTTGTTTATCTTTGGTCAATGACTAATAATACTATATGATTAATCTCCTTCCTTAATCCCACAATAGCACTTACAAAAATACATGCATAAATTAGCTATTTATAGCAATCAATTTTACACACTTTATTTTCAATGTATTTTTTCAACAATTTTTTTTCATATTTTTTTCTACAACTTTTTTTCAAATCTAATAATGAACAATATGTATGTTTTTTTAAACATTTATTATTCTTAATAAAGTGTGAATAGAAATGTTTACACCTTGCAAGAAAAGTCCCTGTTTTCGGTTCTATCATATACCATAAAATAGCTTATGGAATAGATAGATTAAAGTGAAAAGAAGGATTTTTCTGCAAATTATATACATGCCAATTTTCAAGCAATTTCATACATCCACTTTCTGTACTCTCACATTTAATGAGAAATAATCTACTGAAGTTTTCTGTAATTTGAATGTTTACAGCATACTCAAGTGAATCGAAATGAAAACAAAAGACTTTTATAATTACTGAAAATTCGACATCATATTTTTTTCCCATGTAAAATAAATAATAAACAATTTTAACATGTTTAACAATGGTACTAAGATGTTCTGAGAGAGTTCCATTTTCTTGCTCTGTTTAAAAAGTTGTTATGACCTTATACTGAATCCGGCATCATGGTTCAATGATGTTAAAGAGAGTCATGTTGACTTAATTCAAAATCAAGATATAAACCTCCCTTTTCGAAACTTGCATCATGATGCCTTCACAATATAAGAACATAATTTTTCAAAAAATAATTATTTCTTTGGTACTAATTAATGTTAACAAATACATTTGAACTTCATTCAGTCAAAATTACTCTTTCATATTCCAACAATGATATACAACAGTGTACAAAATATTGATTTTTGATTTTATCATTAATCATTTTTCTCTTTCATTTTGGAGATAGCATCTGATGAATCTTTAGTTGAAATAAGTAATCACTTGTTGTGGTAAAATGGGTGTCCTTTTCTGGGATTGATCTTGTTGATTAACTTGTTGAATTTACATTCAATATTTTTTAGTTATATTTAAGACCTACATGGATTTGATAGAGATATGCAGGAAAAGTCACAACACAAAAGAATTAGCAGAAAATATTTCTGACAAATAGAAACATTTTCTTATATAACAAATGGTTGAACAACATTAAAATGGTTCTTGGCACATTGTGGTTTTATCAATGCATAATTAAAACAAGCAGCTAGGCTGCAAAAAACATAGTTAAATCATGGGGGACTATTTGACTAGAAATTATTTTTTGTCTTCAAATAGCACTACGTGTATAATTTGTTAATGGGGATAAAATGAAATCAATAAATTGGATGAGATTAGAAAGTAATATCACAGAACAGCTTGTAAATGTATAAACCGGGTGGTTTACAAAGATACCATTTTATACATTTTTATTATTCTAAGGGAATCAAATTATAAATTGACAACCCAAATTGCACAAAAATGAAAACTTTTTTTTCAACCTGAGATTCAATCATAAATGCAACCTGCCAAAAAAATTGAGAATTGATAAATTTGTTGTTATGTTAATTTTTATAACCAACAATTCATAGAATTTCATGTTATAAACAACAAAATAAAATTTATTAAAACATAAGGAAAAAAGTTTAAACATATCATAGCAAAACAAATACTTATTTTTATGAACTTTGTAAACTAGTAAATGTTTTGCTATGTAAATGAACAAAATTCATATTAATATCATTCAGGTATACACAGTAAATGTTAAAGGTTAATGTGATACTGTGAGCAAAAGTAGGCAGAAAGTCATCCATTATGCTATTGTGATACACAATATTATTGAATTGTGACCAGAAAATAAAATCCAACTTCAAACGTTAATTTTTTTTTCTAGGTTCACAGTTCAATTTCAATATTAATATCAATAGTTCAGATATGAAAATACTCTGAAATAACAGTGAAAACAAATAATAAATAAATATTGATATAATACCTACAACATAATATGTCAAATGGCAAGTTTGTGTTGACTATGGATGCATTAACAAAAATATTCAACAGCTTGATATCCCCTTCCATGATGACTTCCATTTTCATTATAATTATTGCATACACTGTAGATTTTTCAAAATTAAAAAATAAGTTTTCTTTAGAAGTGAACACAGCAGAATTGACTATAAAACAAAATAACCACCACAGGATAATAAATCTGATACATTTTGAACCCTTCAGATATAAAAAGATTGCATTTTTGTGTGTATTACATCCCTAGTATATCTGTCAAACTTCACAATACCTGAAATTCAATTAACTTTTTAATAAATATATATTTCAAAACAATTTCATCTGATTTACAATTTAATACAACAAAATTTGATTCCTTTCTTAATTTCAAAATTAATGTGCACAAACACAAACAATTTAAAATGAATTTCTGGTCTAATAACAAAGTAATAAGGAATAGATGTTATAATATAAGGCAGTGCATTTTGAGTGTAACAAAAAGTAAGAAAGACAGCACAAGATAAGATGAAAGATGGAGAATTATGCAAAAAGACTTCAGTGTTTTGGAAAGTGAATCTTATTATGGATTCTTCGATTTTAAAGTTCAATAATTAGAACAAAAAAGTCAAACATGGAGGTTTCACTAAGATCACTAATTTTTCTTCTTTAGCCTGTTTAACTGAACAAATTTCATAAATGATATCATTATCAATTATACTGTTTGAATAACTTATTGTGGTTTGATAAAAAGTGAAAAGCAATTCAAACTTTTTCTGTTGACATCAAAGATGAAGAAAACTTAAGTCAAAATACCAATCATTCTTATGTCAATATATAGTTTCCTCTTGTCTATTATTAAAGAACTGTGAATTAGACAATTCATTCAAGTCTAGTTAAACAATATGTAATGTATTTTTCCCAAACGTGCACTCCATCCAACCCAAGCTCTATAATCAAGAATATAGATATAATTTTACCTGTGACCAACATCTATAATAATTATACATTAAAATTCTATTGAATCAAATTGATTAATTAAAAAAAATATTCTAAATAAATATGCATCTTATAATATTTCTTGTCCTTTATGTCTGAATATGTGCCTTTGGCAACTGGCAAATTTTTGTCCATTCTCTCAGTTGCCATTTCTGTACATCTCCACGGCAACCATTAATTGAATTTATGTAATCATTCATATAATTCAATAGTTTTAAAAGACAACACTTGCACTGGAAGCGAGCATTTGAAGTGAAGAATGCATTCTGATCAACAGTAATACATTTGGATGATTGCACTGCAGAAAATCATGTCTGCACGAGCTGGTAAACAGCACTGCAGAAAACCATGTCTGCAAGAGCTGGTAAACAGCACTGCAGAAAACCATGTCTGCAAGAGCTAGTAAACAGCACTGCAGAAAACCATGTCTGCATGAGCTAGTAAACAGCACTGCAGAAAACCATGTCTGCACGAGCTGGTAAACATATCAGCAATGTCAAGATGAAATAAGTTAGCAACGACACATCAATTGGTTAAATGTTTCATGAGAACAACGCAGAGCTGAAACTTCACAAACATCACATAATAATTGGCACAGTGCCAGAGTGGAACAGCTGGTTAATTGGTGTTGTCTCTAAAATTTGTAGACTAAATATCGGTGGCGTTAACGACATTCCCATACTTTGACACTTTGGTCTACGGAACCAGTAATCACATATGGAGATGATTTGTGCATGTCTGGAAAGATATAAGCAAGAATATAAAATCTGCCAGAAAACATGATGTTGCAATATATATAAGTGATTCCTAATACTGATCATATGAAAAATCCCTAAATTGATTATCAAATATATACTGATATAAACTGACCATATGCAAATGAATACCAATTCATTTGTTTACCTATTTTGGGTTGAAAAAAAATCTTTATGGAAAGTCTGTTACTTAATTTATTTATTTTTTAGTTATTTCTGGTATGACTTTATTTGTTCAGAATTTTGTGATGATATCTTTTAATTTTTGTTAAATCTCTTGAAACAATATATATACAAAACTTATGAAGTGTGCACACCTTATTTGTCTTACATATTTGCATTGTTTTGTTTCATACAGTTTACACCAAAAGCGCTGTGGATTCAAATTGGATACCAATTTTTGTGAATTTCTGTGGCAAAGATCATAAGATGAACTATAAATTTACATGTTCATTGAAATTCAAGTTTCTATAGGCTTGTATGCACCCTTTATCAAAACAACGAAAAAATCAAATTTCCATGAATCTCAAGTTTTTCCTATGAAGATAGGTATCCACCAAAATAAATTAATCCACTTTGTATTGTAACAAGAGATTATCATGTGGAAAATAGTTATATCATTCTTATATTTAAGTTGTAAATTGTATAAAAATGTATGATCACTTTGGATATAGTGACTGAGTAATTTCTTTTATTTCAAATGTTAGCAGTTATCAGCCTTTTTTGTTCATTTTCACTTTAATTGACATTTTCTAGATCATGAACAGGCTCACCGTCATAAAACTTTCAAGCATGATTTTTGTACTCAAGACTCGAAAATCAACCAATCAAATTGCTGGATTTTATGTTTCGAGCATCATTTTTGTGCTCTAAGCACTGTGCAAAGTTTATGCCTCCAAGGCCTTGACTTGATACATATAGAATAATAGGTAGTTATGCCGTCACACAATGTATTGCCTAATATTTTCAGTGATACAGCCAGCATGCTGATACTCGAAAATATTAGGCAGTAAGATCAAAGGGAAAATATATATACGAATTACCGATAATTGATAATATTAGGCAATGAAGAAGAAATGGATACATTTTATGTTTTGTGACAATATTCAATTCAATATTTTTATTGGAAAGAGCACATTAGAGGTATGATCCAAATACAGACAATTATTATATCAAAACAACATATAAATAAAATAAAGATGCATGAATATTTATAGTGAGAAATAAACAGGTATAAATTAGCTAAGTGTGCTTTAAGTTCAAATGTGAGTGAGCTTATAATTGTTTTGTGAAAACTATAGATGTAACAATGTGTGCGAGAGTTTCCAGAGTTTTGTTAACTTATCTATGGCTATAATGAAGAGTTTGTATGTTATGTGTTTCTTTATAAAACATTGGCTAGAGGTATAGGGGGATATCTAAAAAAAACATTTTAACCCTTATCATGTTTGCGCCTATCCCAAGTTAGGAGCCACTGGCCTTTGTAAGTCTTGTATGTTTTCAATTTTAGTTCTTTTATATGTTTTGGTGTTCTTTTTCAGTGAACTAGTACACAATTTTATTTAGGGGCAAGCTGAGACCACTTCCAGGTGCCGGATTTTCTCTCTGTGTTGAAGACCCATTGGTGGCCTTTGGCTGTTGTCTGCTCTTTGGTCGGGTTGTTGTCTCTTTGACATATTCCGCATTTCCACTCTCAACTTTTTTTGTGTTTCTGAACTTACCTATGGATGTAACGAAGTGTGTGTGAGCTTCCAGTGTTTTGTGATTCCTTCTGTTTTTGATGTCCCACACTCGTAATGTCTTGTCATCTGAAGCACTAAGAATATATTTGCCTCCAGGGTGGAATATCAGTCCTCTTACCCAATTGTCATGTCCTATCTGTTAAAGTAATGTAAAAGTATGGTATAACAAAATTAAGCTGTACATAAACATTTTTCACTTTACCTCACTCGTAAAACCAAGCCATTGTTTATTGTGAACTATTTTTGGAGCACAACAAAATTTGAGGTAGGAAATTAAAGAAAATATATATACAGTCCCTAACCAGTTAAAAGTTCATAGTATTGAATCAAAATTCTAACTTTATCTATAACTTGTCATGGTATAAACTAGAAAAACAAATATCAAGTCAATATCTTCAAGCAGACAAAAAAAAAGTGTTGAAAACTGGTTATTGAAGTGAACTTTCTAAGCCAAAGAACCATAAAATTCAAAATTGATCTGTTACTAATGATGAAACTATATACAAATCTTTAATTCAATATCTTCAAGCATGACAAAAAAGTCTGGAAAACTTATTATTTGAATGAATTTACTAAGTCCATAGACTATTACTTGGCACAAAACAAAATTGAAATTGATCTGTTATTTGTCAGGATAAAAGTACATTTCGAGTATCAAATTTCAAGATTGACCAATAACAATGCGGAAAACTGATTATTTGAATAAATTTTCTAAGACAAAAGACAATAATTTTGCACAAAATCTTTTGACCAGAACAAAATTCGAAACTGATCTGTTACTCGAAAGCATTTGACAAATTTTGACAATTTATTTATTCCAGATTGCAATAAACATGATAAAATTAAGAAGGAACCGAAAAAAAATTTCAATGCTTATCAAACAAACAAATATAAATCATTTTTCTAATTATACTAACCAATGTAAAGAGACATAGTCCTACACTAATGTCCCACATCTTGATAGTCTTGTCTCTTGATCCGGAAATCAAGAATGGTCCACTTCTCGTATTCCCTTTTCCTTTTTTGGACTGAAAAAGCATAATTTTTTTCATTTAAATTACTGATAACGAGAAATTTCTTGATTTATATACATTGTATATATAGAGAATAATACATGGCAAAATCCGTATCATATGTCGTATCATCCCGAGGGCCTTTAGGCCCGAAGGATGATATTGGTCGAGGGTGATACGGCATGTGATACGGATTTTGCCATGTATTATACGCTTTATCATATATTTCAACAGAAGAGTATTATAGTATATGAACTGTTTTCTGATCCAAAGCACTGGGTTACTATCAGTTCTGCTTTTGTCTTGTTTCAAAGCTTTAAAATAACTGCTCAATTATTTATACGAAGCACCTAGGTTACCTTACAATCTGTTGAAAACTTGATGTATGTGACGTTACATACCAAACTATGACGTCATTCAAAAAAAATTACCTATTTTTAGAAAAAAAATTCTTAAGCAAAAAAAAACCCCAAAAAAAGACTTTAGTTGATAAAAAAAAAAAAAAAAAAGTATGCGATACGGGTTTAGCCATGCAATACGGGGTATGCGATACGGGGTATGCGATACAGGGTAGGTGATACAGACTGGAAAAAAGAACCTTTATTAGATATACAAAATAGCTGTATTTTGTACTAAATATATGATAAAAAATTTGTAAGGGTTCCGCGGAACCCAGTGTCTCGCCTACTTTTGCTGTAAATCGCAGGCTCATCACAAAATGAGGAAAAAAATCAATAAAAAAATTCCTCTTGATACTATCTTTTGATTGTAAGAAGCTTCTGTCCAAGTTTGGTAAAAATCTAAGATAGTTAATGAATCTAATTAATGTTTTGAAAACTTAAACTGCCGACTGTATGTTATGTTAACTGGAAGAAAATCAAGTCCATTTAAAAGTAAAATACAGAAAAAACATAGTTATCTTTTTACAATATTTACTTCTGGATACTATCTTATGGTCATAAATAAGCTTCTGTCCAAGTTTGGTACAAACCCAGGATAGTTTAAGAAAGTTATTAAAATTTTAAAAACTTTAACCACAGAGTGAATGTAATGTTTCCCCGCAGAAAAACTAAGTCCATTTAAAAGTAAAATACGGAAAAATGGATTTATTTTTTTACAAAATTTACTTCTGGATACTATCTTATGATCATAAACAAGCTTCTGTCCAAGTTTGGTAGAAATACAGTATAGTTAAAGAAAGTTATTAAAATTTCAAAAACTTTAACCACAGAGTGAATATTTGTGGACGCCGCCGACGACGACGCCGACGGAAAGTAGGATCGCTTAGTCTCGCTTTTTCGACTAAAGTCGAAGGCTCGACAAAAATCAAGAAATTTCTCGTTATCAGTTACATATCATATTAATATCAATTACTGCAGTCATTTATTTCATATAAATCAATTTTTGAGAATAGATCAAAAAATGTGTATTGATGAATATTTGGTGGATTTTCCATTCATGACAGTTTGCACACATGTTAATAGATCAATGATATTTAACTGAAAATTATAATAAGTAGTTAACCTTTATCCATTTTCATTGGTGTTCCACAAAAAATTATGAATCTATTGTATCAGTTTTGTTGAATAGAAAATGTCAAGAATATTTTGCAGTATGATGAGGTCATTGTGATTTCACTAGTTATTATCATTCTTCATATAATTTTCTATTACATCTATTTTTAAAATTATTTACAAGAATTCAGATTCTAGGTGAAAATCTTAGCATTTATTCCAATAATCAGTCAAACAATTATTTGAGTGTAGAATTTAACAATTAATAACTTAAATTTCCAATTAATGCCTCAAAATATAAATTAAAAACCATTAGGGCCAAAATCTAGCATTCATGGTAAATCAGCACATTAATTTAAAATTATTTTTTCCCCATTAAAATTGGACGAGGAAAAGCAGGTAATTATCAGGACTTTCTAGAATGTAAAATAAACATAAAACTAATTTTGTGAAATTGAGAATAGAAATGGGGAATGCCTTAAAGAAACAACAAACGGACCCATGATAATAACAAAAGCCCCAGGCCACCTTTGGGTTTTCAATCAGGTACCCAGAGGCAGGCTTCAGCTGGCTGATAACAAAAATGTGAACTAATTCAGTGAAAATGGATGTCACACTAATTTTGTGTTCACCTCCTTTTTTAATGATGCTTTTAGAATTAAAAAGTTTGATCATGTGAAAATTGATAAAATCACAGGACCTCATCCTTTCATAGAGTTATAAATGAGCAATCAAATGTCACACAATGGCTGAACCTACATCTGTATTAACAGCTTCATTGATGTCATGATGTGCCGTCTCCGGAGCCCAGGCTATACACTCCACAACATGCTCATGTTCTCGTAACTCAGCTTTACATTCTTTGGTGGCTGTCACCCAGACACGTACTGTCTGTAACAAAAAAAACATGGCTTATTTAATTAAATCTTTTAAATATTCTTACAATAGTTACGTATACAGATTTTTATCTTACAAAACTATTAAATTTTGTTATATTTGAGAACAGATTTTGTGTTATTTGTAGAATTCAGCAGGTTTCTGGATAAAGGTTGACATGGCAATTGTACTCAGAAGTCAGAACTTTACTTAAAAATAATATGATACAGAGATAAGGATAAAGTAGCCTATTTGATAAAAAAAAAAATAAACAAACTAAACATTTTTAAAGAACTATTTTTATTGTGCTTGCATATCATATAAATGAAAAAGGTTGATGTGACACTACTCAAATTTATACTTTATTTGAGTTTTTTGGTTATAAAAATTTGTAAGGGTTCCGCGGAACCCAGTGTCTCGCCTACTTTTGCTGTAAATCACAGGCTAAACAACTAGAGGCTCCAAAGAGCCTGTGTCGCTCACCTTGGTCTATGAATATTAAACAAAGGAAGCAGATGGATTCATGACAAAATTGTGTTTTGGTGATGGTGATGTGTTTGTAAATCTTACTTTACTAGTCTTGCTGCTTACATTAACTCTATCTATAATGAACTTGGCCCAGTAGTTTCAGTGGAAAATGTTAATACAAATTTACAAATTTTATGAAAATTGTTAAAAATTGACTATAAAGGACAATAACTCCTTAGGGGGTCAATTGACCATTTCGGTCATGTTGACTTATTTGTAAATCTTACTTTGCTGAACATAATTGCTGTTTACAGTTTATCTCTATCTATAATAAAATTTAAGATAATAACCAAAAACAGCAAAATTTCCTTAAAATTACCGATTCAGGGGCAGCAACCCAACAATGGGTTGTCAGATTCATCTGAAAATTATAGGGCAGATAGATCTTGATCTGATTAATAAATTAACCCCATGTTGGATTTGCTCTAAATGCTTTGGTTTTTGAGTTATAAGTCAAAAACTGCATTTAACCCCTATGTTCTATTTTTAGCTGTGGCAGCCATCTTGATTTGATAGTCGGGTCACCGGACACATTTTTAAAACTAGATACCCCAAAGATGATTATTGCCAAGTCTGGATTAATTTGGCCCAGTAGTTTCAGAGGAGAAGATTTTTGTAAAAGATAACTAAGATTTACGAAAAATGGTTAAAAATTGACTATAAAGGGCAATAACTCCTAAACGGGTCAACTGACCATTTCGGTCATGTTGACTTATTTGTAAATCCTACTTTGCTAAACATTATTGCTGTTTACAGTTTATCTCTATCTATAATAATATTCAAGATAATAACCAAAAACTGCAAAATTTCCACAAAATTACCAATTCAGGGGCAGCAACCCAACAATGGGTTGACCGATTCATCTGAAAATTTCAGGGCAGATAGATCTTGACCTGATAAACATTTTTACCCCATGTCAGATTTCCTCTAAATGCTTTGGTTTTTGAGTTATAAGCCAAAAACTGCTTTTTACCCCTATGTTCTATTTTTAGCCGTGGCAGCCATCTTGATTGGTTGACCGGGTCACGCCACACATTTTTAAAACTAGATACCCTAATGATGATTGTGGCCAAGTCTGGATTAATTTGGCCCAGTAGTTTCAGAGGAGAAGATTTTTGTAAAAGATAACTAAGATTTACGAAAAATGGTTAAAAATTGACTATAAAGGTCAATAACTCCTAAACGGGTCAACTGACAATTTTGGTCATGTTGACTTATTTGTAAATCCTACTTTGCTAAACATTATTGCTGTTTACAGTTTATCTCTATCTATAATAAAATTTAAGATAATAACCAAAAACAGCAAAATTTCCTTAAAATTACCGATTCAGGGGCAGCAACCCAACAATGGGTTGTCAGATTCATCTGAAAATTATAGGGCAGATAGATCTTGATCTGATTAATAAATTAATCCCATGTTGGATTTGCTCTAAATGCTTTGGGTTTTGAGTTATAAGTCAAAAACTGCATTTAACCCCTATGTTCTATTTTTAGCTGTGGCAGCCATCTTGATTTGATAGTCGGGTCACCGGACACATTTTTAAAACTAGATACCCCAAAGATGATTATTGCCAAGTCTGGATTAATTTGGCCCAGTAGTTTCAGAGGAGAAGATTTTTGTAAAAGATAACTAAGATTTACGAAAAATGGTTAAAAATTGACTATAAAGGGCAATAACTCCTAAACGGGTCAACTGACCATTTCGGTCATGTTGACTTATTTGTAAATCCTACTTTGCTAAACATTATTGCTGTTTACAGTTTATCTCTATCTATAATAATATTCAAGATAATAACCAAAAACTGCAAAATTTCCACAAAATTACCAATTCAGGGGCAGCAACCCAACAATGGGTTGACCGATTCATCTGAAAATTTCAGGGCAGATAGATCTTGACCTGATAAACATTTTTACCCCATGTCAGATTTCCTCTAAATGCTTTGGTTTTTGAGTTATAAGCCAAAAACTGCATTTTACCCCTATGTTCTATTTTTAGCCGTGGCGGCCATCTTGATTGGTTGACCGGGTCACGCCACACATTTTTAAAACTAGATACCCTAATGATGATTGTGGCCAAGTCTGGATTAATTTGGCCCAGTAGTTTCAGAGGAGAAGATTTTTGTAAAAGATAACTAAGATTTACGAAAAATGGTTAAAAATTGACTATAAAGGGCAATAACTCCTAAACGGGTCAACTGACAATTTTGGTCATGTTGACTTATTTGTAAATCCTACTTTGCTAAACATTATTGCTGTTTACAGTTTATCTCTATCTATAATAATATTCAAGATAATAACCAAAAACTGCAAAATTTCCACAAAATTACCAATTCAGGGGCAGCAACCCAACAATGGGTTGACCGATTCATCTGAAAATTTCAGGGCAGATAGATCTTGACCTGATAAACATTTTTACCCCATGTCAGATTTCCTCTAAATGCTTTGGTTTTTGAGTTATAAGCCAAAAACTGCATTTTACCCCTATGTTCTATTTTTAGCCGTGGCGGCCATCTTGGTTGATTGACCGGGTCACGCCACACATTTTTTAAACTAGATACCCCAATGATGATTGTGGCCAAGTTTGGTTCAATTTGGCCCAGTAGTTTCAGAGGAGAAGATTTTTGTAAAAGTTAACGACGACGGACGACGGACGACAGACGACAGACGACGGACGACGGACGCCGGACGCAAAGTGATGGGAAAAGCTCACTTGGCCCTTCGGGCCAGGTGAGCTAAAAATGAGGAAAAAAATCAATAAATAAAATATTCCTCTTGATACTATCTTATGATTGTAAGAAGCTTCTGTCCAAGTTTGGTAAAAATCTAGAATAATTAATGAATCTAATAAATGTTTTGCAGACTGTATGTAATGTTCACTGGAAGAAAATCTAAGTCCATTTAAAAGTAAAATACAGAAAAAATGGAGTTGTCTTTTTACAAAATTTACTTCTGGATACTATCTAATGATCATAAATAAGCTTTTGTCCAAGTTTAGTACAAACCCAGGATAGTTTAAGAAAGTTATTAAAATTTTAAAAACTTTTACCACAGAGTGAATGTTATGTTTCCCGCAGAAAAACTAAGTCCATTTAAAAGTAAAATACAGAAAAAATGGATTTATTTGTTTACAAAATTTACTTCTGGATACTATCTAATGATCATAAATAAGCTTTTGTCCAAGTTTGGAACAAACCAAGGATAGTTTAAGAAAGTTATTAAAATTCTAAAAACTTTAACCTCAGAGTGAATGTAATGTTTCCCCGCAGAAAAAAACTAAGTCCATTTATAAGTAAAATAAAGAAAAAATTGAATTTTATTTTTACAAAATTTACTTCTGGATACTATCTTATGATCATAAACAAGCTTCTGACCAAGTTTGGTAGAAATCGAGTATAGTTTAAAAAAGTTATTAAAATTTCAAAAACTTTAACCACAGAGTGAATATTTGTGGACGCCGCCGATGACGACGCCGAAGCCGACGGAAAGTAGGATCGCTTAGTCTCGCTTTTTCGACTAAAGTCGAAGGCTCGACAAAAATTGTGTATAAATTGTTTGAGGCAAACTAAAGTTAGAGAATGGATTTTTTCATTCGTAAAGCGGCATTACTCTAGAACCAGATCAGTGACACCTCAAAAATTCAAACTTGATCTGTATTTGTTGGTAATAAGCTTTGTGCATCAGTTTCACAACATTTGGTTGAGGTTAACTTAAGTTTGAGAATGAAAAAATAAAATCAGCATTTCTTTTCCATTTGAAACTTTAGCACGGTTAAAGTGATACTACCAAAATTCAAACTTGGTCTGTATTTTGTGGTTCATAGCATAATTTTTTTTTTCAATTTGTCCATAAGCCAACAAGTTGACATGTTAACATTACCCAGCCATATAAAAAATAACAGTACAATGGGCAAACCTGGTCATTAGAACAACTAGCCAGTAAGGATCCATCATGATACACTCGTACCATTCTCACCCATTCTCTATGCCCAGTAAAAGTCTTCACACAGTACCTGATAATAGAAATAATACACTTGTACAATAAAACAGCAAATATTAGAATTTACTTTCCAAACAGGTCCTGATGCTTTTAATTATTAAATTGTTCTTCTAACAGAGAGGGTGTCTATGCATTTATCTTGAATTCAGATTAGCAATCACACAAAACAACTTGTTATTTTTAAAGCTGTTCCAGAAAATACTATGTCTCCCATCAGCCAGGCACTTTTTTACAATATGCTTTATTTCAAAAACACTCAGTCACATTGACATGTGAAACAAGAGGTAAATTACAAAATACAATCACATAAAATTAAAGAAATAAATAAAACAACTTAGGAATGAAATATTTAGAAAATTACCTTACTTTATATTATAATATTTATTATAATATTTTTGTTAACTTTGAAATGAATAAAGACACATTTTTAAGTACGTTAATATTAGTCAATGACAGTAGTCCTTTCATTTTTGCTTCACTTGGATATTTCACATAGTACTCTGGAATATGCTGATTTCTGATATTTTTGACTAATACAGAATTACATTCAAATAAATAATGGTATTCATTGCCAACTGCAGTTAAACACAAATTGCATGTCCTCTCTTCTTTTGGAATATTATACCATCTTCCCAGCTCTACTGGAATTTTTACATTGCAGCATCTTAATTTTGAAATATATTTCGTTCAAATGGTGATAATTTTAAAAGATAGTTTTCTAAGCCAAAGATTGTTTTAAAAAGTCCATAAAATTCTCCTCTGGATGAATTGTCAATTTGACTATGCCTTTTTTGAATGAATGCATCCTTTAGTTTTTCTGTCACGATTTTAAGTTGATTTATATCTAATGGTGATTGCTGAGTCCAAATATAGCTTTGGCCGGCATTGTCTTGTTTTTAAACTCCCACTTTCTGGAATAACCTTTATACTGAAACAACTCCTCCCGAGAAAAATGTCTGTGAAACAGTGCTACATCATGAAGTCTTGTGTGGTATGCAGATGCAAACCATAACTGTGGGTTTATGACAAGCTTCACTGTCCGTCTTATGTTTTAATGATAATTTTGTCAAACGGTTTTTTAGATCAATTAATGTATTTCATTTAATACACTTATCTATACATGCAATACTGATTTAACCTTTAATACACAAGCTTTCGTGGTTTTTGTCTAATTTTGCATACAAGCCTATAGAAAATTTGTCTTTTGTTTAACATCTAATTTGTGGTTCACCTATATCCACGAAAAATTGGTATCCAACCAATAATAATGAATCCACAGTACCCTAAAACTGCTAACGTTTATGTCATTTGGTTTCTGGTGGAGAGGATTGTCCCATTATCATTTATATTTTTTTTAAATCAAGATTAATAAATAATGTCTCCATACCCTGAAGATATCTCCCACATCTTGATTGTTTTGTCTCTGGAACACGAAACGATGAAGTCTCCACTGGGCATAAATGTTAAACTGGAAATATTGTGGTCATGGCCTAAAAAATATAAAACTCTTCTATACATACCACAAAGATGGAAAAAAATGTACATAGACCTAGATCTCAATATTAATTATTTTCTGATACACCTATTCCATATCTTAAAATAGCTGGAATTTCAAATTATTTTAGCGGAAAAAATGTTTTAATTGTGAACAATTTAAATAAGAATGCTATAGTTAATGTTGAGATTTAATAACAAAAAAAGAGTAATTAACTTAATAGAATACTGTATAGCTCATTTCAATTTAACTTGAAATTTAAACCTAAGTGTATGACCAACACACAATTGTACATTTTGTAACTTGTCTGATCCTATTGATTCATAACTATGTTAATGCCACATCAGATTGAGAGTTGATTGTTGGTTGCTTCATGTCCAGTGGCAAATATGTCATACATGTTGAAAATTCTTGTCATGTTGTAAGCTCTGAACAATAATGCAGCTGTGAAACAATAATCACAATGATCCAAAACAAAACCACACATTTTTTTATTGCATTATGAAACATAAAAATCCACAGACAAGACAATAAATACATACCATATAATGTTTTAACACATTCATAATCTGTTGTGAAATCCCATATCTTAATTTTCATGTCAGCTGAGCATGAAACTGTAAAAAAAAACTTACAATTAAAAAAAGTTAAGATGTCATATTTTCAATAGGTAATGTTAACAACAGACAATTGTTTAAAAAAAAAACTATTGAAGGAACTCTTCAACATAAATTAATTGACATCATTTTTTTTTCCAGCAATTAAACTGAGTAAAGTTATCATTCTGTGTAAACTAGAGCAATAAGTGACAGTCAGTGTACATTCTTCTTTACAGAACAAACAATACAGAAAAAACATCCAATAATTCCCTTCCATTGGGGAACCAAGAAAGTGTTCAGGAATAAATCAGTAATCAATATTTGTTTCCCTATCAATGAGAAATGCATACATTCATCATGCAACTGCAGCAAAAAATAGGAGTTATCTCCCTTAATTAAAATTACAAAAAATATACAATACCTGAAAAAGGCCCCAAAAATTTAAAGTATTAAGGTGGTAACCAACACTTTAACTAAAATTAATTTGGCTGGTTAAATTTTCTTGAAATTTTGACAAAGTATATACTTTGACCCATTGACAAAAAAAAATAAAACAATTTAAAATTTGAACCAACCGTTTTATCAGAAAAAATACACTGGTTATATAGCAGTTTGACAAACACTTATTTTGATTATTGAGAAGCTTAATATTCCCTTACCAACACAACGTAATTAAAACGTTTAGCTGGTTTTACAGAGTTATCTCCCTGTAAAGTAAGGTACCACCTTGATATGATGGATTTATAATCTTGACATTAAAGTTTGGAAATAGTTTGTGTGATGCCACCATTGTTATAATAATATCAAAATAACCTTTTCTCCTTAATTGTCCTACATAGAGGGGAATATGATTTTTTTCCCAGCATTGCTTTTAAAAGACTATAATACATTTTTACCTAAGTATTTTCCTGTGTTATCAAATGCTATGTCTTGTACAGAATCTGTATGGCCTTTCAAAGTTCTCTCATAATCACCAGTCTCATAGTCCCATAACTGTAATCAGACAAAAGGTGCTTTTTATACATAATATAAAGGCAGTTATCTACCACATATTGCAACAATAATTAGTCTGTTTGCTTAAATATAATTTGCTCTTTGCATTACAAATCAGCCATGTTGTTATATTAAAGTTCAATATAGCAATACTGCATTTCTAAATGTTAAACAATTACCTTTACAGGATGAATATCTAAGATCCAATGGCCAATTAAATTTCTAGTTGTGAACATGTTTTTTGTGTTGTTTTGTTCATCATGTTCATTAAAATAATCATGCTGTTGGTTTTCCTGTTCTAATTGTTTCACATTTTGTCATGTTGTAACTTTGCTATTTTGTTATGCAAAATATGTTTTTTGTGTTCTTTTGTAAATAAATCACTGGCTGTTCGTTTTCTTGTTTGAATTGTTTTACATTTTGACATGTTAGGCCTTTGATAGTTTGATATGTGATATGGGTTTTGCTAATTGTTGAAGGCCATACAGTCACCTATAGACCTATAGACATATATATTGGGAATGAAAGTGGTGGTTTTACTGCTAAAATAGCAACTTGGTTAAACAAAGGAGAAGGTCCGGTAAGACCCTTATTTGACCCCAAAATATAGTTGTTTTACAAAATTGCTAAAATGTAAACTTCTGGTTATCTATTGGAAAGAAGAATGGTTCTGCTACATAAATATATGTGCTGTTTTTGACAATACAATGCGCATATATCAGGTACTAGCATCATAAAGTCATGCTAAATTACTGAAATCTTCACAATTTTGGCATTTTAGTTAATTTTTTGACGGTTTTCATCCTAAATGAAAGTGGCCCCATTTGTGTTTATTCAATATATTGAAATGTAAGTTGTATTTGATGATAATACATAACATATATTAAGGTTGAGGATGAACACGGAAACGATCTGAAAATTGACATTTTTTTGCATATATATTTGATAGATTTTCCATTTTTAAGCTAGAATCGGAGCCTTTTAGTGACAAAATCAGTTAAAATCATTCACTTAAAATAATTAAATCAATTGAAATAGACACTTAAGTGTTTAAAAAGTGTTCAAAATCTTTCGTCAGATGAACCTGAAATTTGAGGCCAAAATTGACCCTTACCAGACCTACTCCTTTCTTGGCTCTGTAAGTTTCAAGGGAGAACATGGCTCCTACATTTGCAACAAATAACATTTATTTCTATGACCACAATTAATACCTTTATAGTAGCATCTTCACTAGCAGATACCATCACACTAAATGTAGGATGAAATATAACTCTTGTGACAGGACTTCTATGTCCACTGAGAGAATATCGTTCAGGTGGGCGAGGGATCCATTCCGTTGGGCTCCGTTTGTCTCGTGTGGGTCCTCCTGCATTAAATTCTTTCTCTGCTTCAGAAAGTTTACCTTCTAGGTCGATAACCTAAGCAATAGAACAAAATAAGTTTCAGCTGGTTATTTCTGTTTGATAATTATTATGAAATGCTGCACATCATATAAATCACAAAGAAATATTTTGAAATAGACAGTTTACTGTAAATTCAGAAATATTTTTTATTATTGCGAAAAATGCGACAGAGTTGTAAACGCAATAATTTATACTGGCATTTTGAAATATTTCATATGAATTAAACAGGATTTTTCTCAAAATCCTAAAAAATCAAAATCGCACTTGAGTCTAAAATGACAAAATCGCAATAATAAATGGATGCAATAATTTCAGAATTGACAGTATTATGATTTTGGCAGAGTATGAATACATGCCTTCTGAAAAATTGTAATTAGGTTTCCCTATCCTAGCCTGTAGTGTACCCACAAAAATCCATGAAAATTTGTATCCAATAAATAATGATAAATCCCTGTATTTATGGCTTACAAAGCAAACAGTACATTTGGTTATTCTACAATCTATTGTATAAAACAGCTTTTATCTAAAGGTTAAGTTGCTAATTGATTTTATTTTGAATACTGTGAATTAATTATTATTCCTTGGATTGGATACTAATTTTCGTTGGTTTATTGGGTATAGGTGATTTACAAAATCAAATATTTAACGAATAACAGATTTTCCCTCAAACATATTCATAATATTTCACATGTATACAAATAGCCAACAAAAGATTTTGGTTTGTTTTGTATACGATTGCCTAATGTTTGAAGTGTTCTTGATTTGTAGTTGTTTTTTGTTTTTCTGTTTCTATCTCATTAACATATATACTTTAACTTCTACAAATAAAGTCAGCCTACCTTCTTTTGAAGTCTAATTACGGATGTCCATTTTTTCTCTAATAATCCAGCATATTTTTTATCCACTTCACCAGGCTACAAAGAAATAATTTTCAAATATCATGAATATTAAACCCTAGTTTTACATACATTGTACATACCTGTATAAGACAAAATAATGTTGTCATGACCTGTTATTAGATAAAAATAAAGACTGGTGGTTTTCAGTTACATGAGTAAGTATCTATTATAATTTAGAAACTATAACTTATAAGTCCTCGACTAAACATAATTTTCAAACAGACTTTCATTGAGAAACAAGAAAAAAAATCATTGTAGAAACGTCATATTTTATTGGTTAAAGGAAAGTCGAGAATACTTCACATCTGAACCTTTACTGCAAAGCATGTCGAGAAGACTGCAGGACTGGCAAGGTGTCGGAAGTAACATTGTATCCAAGGTTGACATCACACAGCAATGTCATCTTATCTTTGGTTCGTAACTAGTAAATGTCAAACAGCAAAGCTGTTGTTTATTTTATCAGTTAGATTCAAAGATATCGTCACCACACTTATCATGCTTATGGTGACTGTGTACATCATGCACATTGTATTATCCTTATTTGTTTAAAATTCTTTGATCGTTTTGCGTGCTTATCCATCTCAAGCTACAGTACATATATACTAATTCTGCTGAAGTGGCTCAGCTTTTCCAAGTATCATAAAGTAGGAAATACCATTGCCATTTGTCACATTGCCTCTATAACATAGCTACTACATTTGTACTAATAGATTAATTATGGTCGTTCCAATCTGAGGAAGTTCCTCTCCTTTTCAGAATTATAAATATTCTATAGATATAACAACTCACCATGCTGGTTTCCTTTTGAAATTCTGACAAAGCACTGAGGTATCCATTTGATGCTAGATAATCTGCTATTGCACGATTCCTAAAAATAAAATAAGAACAAGACTAAAATAAGATTATATAACTGATTACTGAACATGCTGAATAATAATTGAATTTAATAATCTATTATTGGTAACAGGATATTAATTCTAAATTCAATACATACGGTCAGAGACAAATTTACCGGGTTTGCAGATAACCCCCAGTTTTTGGTGGGGTTTGTGTTGCTACATGCAAGTCTTTAGTTTTCTATAATGTGTCTCCTGTACTATTACATTGTATATTATTTGTCTGTTTTTATTTTTAGCCATGGCATTGTCAGTTTATTTTTAATTTATGAGTTTGACTGTCCCTCTGGTATCTTTCGTTCCTCTGTTAATACTTTTTAGAAGAAAATCTTATTGCTTGCATGTCATGATGCTAAATTAAATGAACTATTTGTTTAGCGATTGTGTAAATAGTTGTGACTCTTTATTTTTAGGTACAAGATTGTTTTAAAAATTCCCTGTTTACCATATGATCCTTGAAAATTTTTGCAAACACTGTTAGTGCAAATCATCTTATAACAGACAGTTTACTTACAATTCCTCCCTTTGTCTTTGAGATAAAACCATGGTTGCTTAAAGATAGTAAAACGTTTTCCCCTTCTGTCTTTAGTTAGGATAATGTCAGCACATCTTAATTGGATCTGAAAAATTAAAGCAAATATATACAAACTGAAAAAGCCTCACTCATGTGTAATGATCATTTTACATCATTGTACATTGTACATGCCACTTAGCTTAGAGGTACATAAACTACCTGTACAGCTCAAAGAAATTCTGTCATTCATGCCATTTCAATCTGCAAACACTTGACTTCCAACTGCATCCAACCCAAATAGTCCAACATGCATAAGTCATGTAAGTATAGATCTCCATTTGTTTTGCTTCTATTTTTTAAGAAATAAAAAAATGTATTTTTGGTCTCTTATCAAACCTTTCTTTCTATAATACATTAAATTAAATAAATATTCAATTTTCTATATACCTGATATCAAACATAAAATATTTACATGATTTGACTTTTTAGGAACAATGAAGCTCTATTGTTCTTTGAAAAAAATGTCATCTATCATTGTCTACAGTTTGCAAATGTAAAAATCATCAAAAGGACCTTAAGCATGACATATTTGCAGCTACTAATTAGAAAGTCCTAGTCCATATGGATTAAGATACATTTCCTTGTTCAATTTCTAAACTGATTTACAAATTAATTGATTTTTATCAATGTTCATTGCAGTAAACATGGTTAACTTCAATTTATTACAAGATCAATAATACATTTGCAATTCCATGGCCATTGTAACTACATTCAATAGATTTCCACTGGGAGCTCATTCTATTAATACAGAATGCATGTATACATGGTATACGAGATATTTAAAATGTTATTAAGCTTTGAATTAATGCATAATCATCTCATCAAATTAATCATAGTCCAGCAATTATGGCAATACTAATGTACAAAAAATGTATAGCAATATTTACATAAGTTAGTAATTGACATATTGGTAAATGATCATATAATCCTGAATACCTAAATACGAGACAAAAGCAGAATTCGGAACACAAAGCAAAGTTGCCTTCATGAAACATGTACATGTAGTAAGTACATGTACTGTATTGGTACAGTATTTGAAATCATTAACTACAGATAATTTCACCAGGTACATGTAGATTTACTGGCCCCTTGAGGCAAATTCTCTAAAAACTCTTCATGGGTCATCCAGAGCACTAATCCTCTCCCTTATCAACTTCAGTTGCAACAGGAATAAATGTACTGTATTCAATGTAAATAGGAAAGCAATTATCCAGACAAAGGGGCTTATTGCGAACATCCAGTTTTCATCAAGTCAACTTAAATACCCATGAAGGCTAGGAATTTCCATGTAATTATAATCTGACATCATTTTAGTTCTTAAAATGTATACATCATGTAGATAAAATTGAAAATAGAAATGGGGAATGTGTCAAAGAGACAGCAACCAGACATGTAGTTTTATATATTCAATTTGTTCAAATATCATGAATATATATAATATGGGGGATTTAGTCATGTAAGTATAACTTGTTGTTTGGTGTATATTCTCAAAATACAAAATGTATTCTACTAACATGACTGATCTGGGGTCCCTTGTGTCAAAAACAAGATAATTTTATTAATTGCCATTTGTAACCTTTTAAGTGCCAAGCCTTCATGGTTCCCCCTTACATGCCTTAATTGAGAATGACCAAAAGCTGTCATGAAGGTTCCCATGCAGTTTTCTTGCTATTTTTGGTAATTGTTATGGGGGTAAAAATCGTGTGGAGCTTATTTTATACAGACACTGTGAAATTTAGAAGTCATGAACCCATTTACAGTATTGCTGATTTGCAGCAACAACAAACATGACAAAACGATTTGTTCTGTTAATGTAAAAGGTTGAAGAGGTTTTTAGGGCAAATGTTGACTGTCAACTTGACAATTGAAAAGGTTCTTAATGATTTTATCTAGCAAATTGATGCTATGCAACATGCATCTTTCGTGTCTGAATGTGAATCAGGAACGTGGATGTATCAATTTGATTGCGTAAGTCAATATAAAAGCATGTGTTCGACTTGTTTAACTGTTTTCTTTGAAACTGGATTAAAAATTTATTTATTAAATCTAAATTACAATTAGCACCCAGTTCAGTGTATCCGCGCACCTAAGACTTATGACTTCACTTCATGCAACTGATAAAACCAATATCACTGAATATTGGATAATATTGTTTGAAAACAAATCAAAACAACATACTTTTATTTCATAAAATCTTCTGTTTGTATGGTTTTACCATCAAGATTTTGTGAAATGTGTGTCCAAAATTAGGAAAACCCCTGTTTTGAGAGTTGCTCCAATGTCCAATGATTTCACATGATGCATGCCTTCCAAAAATAGCTCATTTTGAATAATGGAAAGAATTTCGACTACGAAACATAGCTGCATTTGAACCAAGCACACTGCCAAAGATGCAGAGCAAACATTAGTTCAATCAGATATAAATTTAAATACTTAAATAAAACAAATTTTATCTGATGATGTGATTTTTTTCATGTTAATTAGCCAAATATTGTAAATCGCGGGATTGCAGTTATTATTGAACTCTTCAGTCTCTTGAACTTTACTTATCAATTTTATCCTTTATTTTTTTTTTATCCCTTTGGAAGGTTAAAACAATAACAAGAATGATTTTATATGTGTTATTTAATATTACTGTGTTAATATGATGAAATCAGCTAATACATGGTATCACTGGCCGCACATACATCAGGGACTCCACTGTACCTACCCTACACAGCACATGAGTGAAACACCAAGTAATGTTTTTTGGGCCTAAAAGCTGTATCAAAATACGTATTAACCTATACGATTAGAATAGATTGGAATTAAGTTTGAAATCCTGAAGATTCATATGAATTTTTGGTTGACAAGCAGACCAAACATGAAAATAAAAGTTTGGCATCATGAAGGACATAAATTATCAGAATTTAAAAATCAAAACAAACTAACTCTAAATCAAATGATACAATATGAGATCATCAGAAAGCATGTGCCTGATGTTTATTCTTATCAACAAAATCAGACGAATTCATTAAGTATTACATCTTGAATAACTTTGGCTGTCTGCCTGAGGGATGGGTTGCAAAATTACTCCACAACTGTCAAACTTGTCATTAGAAAGACAATGGTCAATTTATGTCTAATTTTGCATAAATGGTCAAAACATAAACAATTTCACACTTACACACGTATAACTCTTACAAGTAAGAAGATAAATGACATACAAAAGTATGTCTGAAATTTAATGAAATGTTAATTTTTGCATGAAGTCATTCATTGATTTATAATGTCACAGACCGCCATTATGAAGCTGTCTGCAATTCATTTTGAAAATACGGCACAAGAACAGCAATTTTTCCAATATAAATTTAAAATTTCTAGGTCATGCATAATTCCTCTCTTCAATTTTACCTGCAAACCATTGGAATATGTATTAAATCAACGAAAATATTATCACTTGCAGGACTCCACACGTAAATTCGTCCGAAAATTGGATAAATACGCATGCGCATACGGAATACATACGGAAGTCGCACAACGAGACTTCCTCGGGATCCAATATGTCTGCGCCCATGAAACGTTTTGGCTGTGATTTATTTTAGATGTTTTCATACATTTTTATGCTGTTTTAAAATACCAGTTTCAAGTAAACATTTGAAGTTGCTTATTTTGAAGTTTCCTCAAACTATTTAACAGTAAGTATACGATGGTGTTCGGTATTTTGATCATAATCGTCACTGTGTCTTTCTTACTCATGTTACTTGTGAGTCTTTCACTTTGGATAGAAGTTCCTAGCCCAAATAAATATGACGTCTTGGAAAGCGTTTTAATTTTTTTTTGCCTTGACGCCTTTCTGCGACTTATGGTGTAAAGAAAAGAGATTTAATAGTCTTTCAAGATGTCATAAGGGGGTCTCATTGGGGGGTTCCGATCCCGGATCCTGCTTACTGTTTTGTTAGATTCCCCTATCCCGCTTACACTATGCGCTTAAGCAATTCTCATTTTTTTGTTATCTCCTGGGTCCCGCAAGACCTCATTTCCGTTTTCATGACACAATTGACTTTCACGCTTACGAAAAATAGGCAATCCCGCATCACTCTTTAGACCCCAATGAGACCCACTCATAATCAGTGTTCCCGCCTGCCCTAAATAGAAGGGCGCCCCGCCCTTCTGCCCTCCAAAGCCAAAGAATGTCCCCCTCTGCCTTTTCAAAAGATACATTTTACAAATTTCATGCCTTCTGGCGTTTCCGGTAAAATTGTTACCTGATTGTGTAACACTAATTAACTGACAATAGGATTAAGTTAAATACCTAATGCCTTTGGCAGTTTTATCACCTCTGCTAGTGATTGTTCACTGCTAATTAGTGGATTTAAGATAATTGAACAAATACTAGATATTTAATACAGAATGAAAATGACCATGTCAGCCATTTGTAATGTTTACGTATTATAGCATATGTACACATAAAAAAAATATATTTTAAAATAAAATTTAAAACAATTTAATAGGCATACTAAGTTTTGACTAAATAAGTAGATTGGTAAAAACGTTTTGTTTTATAACCACGAGTATAAAATTAAAAGAAGAACCAAAGAAATTTGTATTTGAACATAACAAGATTGCACCACTTCCTGTTTTATTTCTTGTATTATAATCCTCCTTACATAGAAGCACTTAACAAATGCTTTTATTTTTTAACCATAATGGAGTTTATACCTACTGTAATATATGCAATGTATTATTGCATCATTATAATCAGAGACATATTTATAAAACTCCCTACTTAGGAGCACTTTGGTGTGCACTTCTTAATACTTTTTTGTAACAATTTAAAGGATTACAAGTTAGGTAACTTTCAATAACCATGATAACACAAATACTATACATGTATGTCTAAACAAGTAATTTTAATGTAGATAATTTAATTACATAACAAGTTCAATTTTGTTTAGCTCCATCTTTCAGAACTACTTGTTTATTTTTATAGACTTGTATAATTAAGTTATATAAATTATAAAATTTAAAAAAAAAGATTTTTCTAAGGATTTTTTTCCTGATCAAAATGCACAGTTTGCATAAATTAACATCAATTAAAATGATATGCCTTGTGTCATGGTATGATAATTTGAGAATAAAAAAATCTTACTGGAACCAACACTTGGAACACATTAATTTCTGTATAAGGTTAAAATACAAGTAATGTTCTGCAGCTGAGCCTAGCAATATATATACATGTATTCAAGGTTATTAATACACTGCCAAACAGTGCCCTTACAATTTGGGTTATTGCGCTAAAGTGCCCTTTCCGACAAGTAGCACCCTTCTGCCCTGAGATTCAAGCTGGAACACTGATAATGTTACCTTTATGAGGGTAATTTTCTTTACAGTACTAGTTGATCATCAAAGAGTAGGAGGGATCCTGATCCCGAAATCCTGGGCTTAAAATCAAGAAATCCTGATGTCCCAAATTTAAATAAATTAAAATCCTGACATCCCGAAAATGGAAAAACGAATTCTCGAAACCTGTAAGAGTCCAGATAAAGGTCTTATCCCCCTTGTAAAACGGTCATTTTCTGCTACCGTTAGTGTTAAATTGGTTAAGTTTTTTACAGTGATTCGACAAAATATTGTTATCATGATTCATAAAACAAGGTACATGTACAATGTACATGTACTTAACTCGCATTTTGAAAAAAGTCACCCAGTCAGGAAATTCTGTTTCATTTCGATTTCTACATTGTCAACCTCACTTAAACTTAATAAGCTGTAAATCTACATTGATTTATCTACACTTTGTTGTGGGAATCATTCGTAGCAGGCCTACCCAAGTATGTCTACCTTTATTATTTTGCCTACCTGCATGGACTTCATTGGAAATATGCAACTCACAGTAAAAGGTATCTTCCCACTCTCTTAATCTAGGTTTCCGATTTGTCAAATTTTATGGAAAGGTCAATATATATGTTTCTCGTAGTTATCTTATCTCATTTCATATGTAAAGTCCACAGAGAAAAATCAATTTAAAGTTATAGCAAGTTTTGAAAATTTTTGAAATTATTGCTACTCAGAAGTTTTATAAATATTTATAGTATGTATGTAAGTGAACAGTTTTCCTTAGTTAATAATTATAGGTAGTCCATGGATTTTTCTAGTACAGGTATCTAACAGGGTCCGGTATTAGAACCAATTTCAACGGGCAAATACCCTTCTTTTTTCGCAATTTTGTGAGAAAAACAGGCATTTTATTTACCTGTAATAAATTATTTTTTTCAGAATAAATCATGGCGTTGAATAAGTTCATGCATCCTAGGAACAAGTACAAAAGCAAGAAGGCAAATTTCCAGTACCTTGCCATCAAATATCCAGAATTTAGGAAACACGTTTATCCAGATGTAAGTGGAAAGCTTTTCCTTGACTTCAGAAATCCTGATTCTTTAAGGCAGCTTTCCACCACACTTATGAAAGAAGACTTTGGATTGGATGTTGTGTTGCCTCCTGATAGACTGGTACCTACCATTCCTTTGAGGCTTAACTATATCTTATGGATAGAAGATATTTTGAAAGATTCCAGTATTGAGGGAGACATCTCAGGAATAGATGTTGGTAATATTAAGCATACATATTTTTATTTATTAGAATCTTGAGAATCAAAATGTAGAATCAAAATTAGAAAATATACTCCTTCATTTAAAAAAGAAAATGTCAGCATTATGTGTTATGATTGCCAATGAGATGACTCTTCACAAGAGACCAAATGACACAGACATTCCACTAAAGGTCACTTCCTACCTTCAACAATGAACAAAGGTCATACTGCATAGTCAGCTATAAAAGGGCCTAAATGTCAAATATCCTCCTTGAGATCAACTAATTCTGATAAAAACAATGAAGGACATCCAGAGGGCAATATTACAGTATTTTACCATAAACAAGACTGTCTACACTCAATGTAACTTGACAAGCTTAAAAAATGTTTTAGTTTATAAATAAAAAAGTACTGAATAAATGAAATAAAAACAATTAACATGATAAGAGATTTGCCTTCATTAACTAATTCTCTAAATGAGAAAACAAATATCACTATGATTTAAGACAACAACCCTGAACAGGCACTTGTGTATCATCTATGCAGATGCAGTTACAAGAAGATGTGGTATGAGTGCGAATAAGACTACTCTCCATCCAAGTCACAAGTTGTAAAAGTAAACCATTGTAAGTCAAAATACTGTCTTTAACATGGAACCTTGGCTTACACTAAACAGCAAGCTATAAAGGGCCAAAAAAAGTAATGAGTGTAAAACCATTCAAACAGGAAAACCAATGGTCTAATCTATATATAAAAAATTTGTAAGGGTTCCGCGGAACCCAGTGTCTCGCCTACTTTTGCTGTAAATCGCAGGCTCAACAAAAGTGAGGAAAAAAATCAATAAAAATATTCCTCTTGATACTATCTTATGATTGTAAGAAGCTTCTGTCCAAGTTTGGTAAAAATCTAGGATAGTTAATAAATCTATTAAATGTTTTGAAAACTTTAACTGCAGACTGTATGTAATGTTAACTGGAAGAAAATCTAAGTCCATTTAAAAGTAAAATACAGAAAAATGGAGTTATCTTTTTACAAAATTTACTTCAGGATACTATCTTATGATCATAAATAAGCTTCTGTCCAAGTTTGGTACAAACCCAGGATAGTTTAAGAAAGATGTTAAAATTTTAAAAACTTTAACCACAGAGTGAATGTAATGTTTCCCCGCAGAAAAAACTAAGTCCATTTATAAGTAAAATACGGAAAAAATGGAATTTCAATTTTACAAAATTTACTTCTGGATACTATCTAATGATCATAAACAAGCTTCTGTCCAAGTTTAGTACAAACCCAGGATAGTTTAAGAAAGTTATTAAAATTCTAAAAACTTTAATCACAGAGTGAATGTTATGTTTCCCCGCAGAAAAAACTAAGTCCATTTATAAGTAAATTACGGAAAAAATGGAATTTTATTTTTACAAAATTTACTTCTGGATACTATCTAATGATCATAAACAAGCTTCTGTCCAAGTTTGGTAGAAATCTAGTATAGTTTAAGAAAGTTATTAAAATTTCAAAAACTTTAACCACAGAGTGAATATTTGTGGACGCCGCCGACGACGACGCCGACGACGACGGAATGTAGGATCGCTTAGTCTCGCTTTTTCGACTAAAGTCGAAGGCTCGACAAAAATGAGAAACGAGAAACACTTATGAACCACATCAACAAATGACAACTACTGAACTTAATTTACTTGAAATGATTTTATGAGAGGTCAATGCTCTCCATTTTAAAATTTGATCTGTAGATAAACATAACATACATCAAGGAACATACAATTAAAATAAGTCCTAGGTAACATCATTATCTGACAAACACAAAACATGCTAATATAGCAAAAAATTACAAATAAAATAGTCAATAAATCACACCTTGATACTAAGTTCTCAAAGTTCTTATCCTGCTGATACAAAAAATGTGCATAAATGTTTGCTCAAGCAATAAGCATAAAAAGTATGACGTCTTTCTATTAATTGCAGATGTGAATCTTAATTACAATGCTTCAGCAAAGATTTATACAAACAAAGAAAGCAAGCAAACCAAACTTTTTATCTACATGCATTAGGAAAATAGCTGTAATATCAGAAAAAGCTTAATTCTAATTTTGTTTTCATCAGGAACAGGAGGAAGTTGTGTATATCCCCTTCTCTCTGCTCGAATGAACAAATGGAGATTTCTTGCTACTGAACTGGATGATACTAACTTCACATGTGCTGTGAAAAATGTGGAAAGAAACCAGTTGACTGATTTAATACAAGGTAAGAACAGTTTAAATTTAACTGTGAATTCATTGTAAACTCACCATTGGGCCAGTGTGAGCTACATTTTTGTAGTGCCATGACTTTGTGTCCTTCAGTCAAGGTTACTACTTGAACTAGTAATTTAATTTACTTGAAGAAGTGAATATTAATATAAGTAAATATGTAGGATACTTCTACAAGTGTATTTTATCTACTTGTATAGGTAAATGATTTTTTGGCTTAGTTATGTGCCTTAGACAATGTTAGACATTCAGATTTTTTTAATTAAATAAATACAATTTTATTGTATTCTTGAATTCTGAGAACTTCTTTGCTTAAAAGAATGTATAATTGTTTGCCCTTTGCAGATGACTTTACAAATCATTTAAGGAATGACTGTAATATTTTTTCTATCTATGAAAAAATAACATAAAAAAAATGGTGCTCACTGAATAACGCATGTAACGGGTTATTTCACAGTGTGCACCATATTTTTTTATGTTATTTCGAATAGACAAAACAATATTACAGTCATTTCTTATAATTTAATTCTAAATTCCATTTTAAACCGTAGAAAACCATAAAAAAATGTTGATGATGTCACAGTTACGTGACTTAATTATGTCTATGGGCTGATAACAAAATAATGTCGGCCAATCAGAAGACGCATTCCATCCAAAATTAAATTATTTAAGTGTAATTTCATGGACAATGATCATCTCCTTTGTCTGTTATCTTCAGAACACTGCTCATTTACAATCCCCAATGGTCAATTTTTGAAGCCGTTGGGCAAATACAAAAGATAATATAAAAAAAATGTCATTTAAACTAAGTTTTAAAGAGATGCCAGTGCATCTAACTTGCAGTCTGTTAGATATACTGTTCCCAGCTTTTACATAAATCTCATTTGAAACTAGTTACGAGAACTGTGAATTCAGAAATTATTGTGAGGTTTTTATTAACTATAATAATGGGACTAGATGAGCATTGCAGAAATAAGAATTTCTAATTAAACAGTTTTCTAAATTTTTAAGAAAGACCACTAAATCAGAGATTAATGACCTATCTTTACAATTTATACAACTATTTAATAAGAAGTTCTTGTTTTTGCAATACTGATTCAAATATAGTAAAACATCTATAACAAGGTAATGAAACAAACATTAAAGTTGCTTCTAAGTACTACAATGTACTATAATATTAATTAGAATTTTATTTGTTTTGTAGTTCAAAAGGTTGAAAAAGATGTTGTCCTGCTAGATGTTTTGAAGACTAGTGCTGCCACCTATACCTTCTGCATGTGTAATCCACCATTTTTTATGGACAATCTAGAGGCACAGGGTATCACAAATACTCGTTCAGATGACAGACCAGAACCCCATTCCGTGAATACAGCAAGTCCTACAGAAAGTGTGGCTTTTGGAGGAGAAGTTGAGTTTGTCAAGAAAATGATTCATGAATCCTTGGAGCTTAAAACTAAAGTCAGGTAATATGTTGTTATAATCTAGTGGCTTCTTCTCTATGTTTCCTGTCCAATAATCAATGGAGTTTTACCCATTTTCATTGATTTGTACATGGAAAATCAAAATAAGTACTATTTGTGACCTCATTTATAAAAAGGAGGTATGTAAATTTTCAACAAAAGACTTTTCCCTATCTAGTCAATATATTAGGTTCATTTTGATATTGCTCATTAAATCCTTATTTCAATTTAATTTAAAAACAGGAGCCAATTTAGGGCCGTATGGAACCTTTGCCTTTGTGAGATAATAATTTCTTTTTGGTCTTTTATTTATTGATTGGATGGCAGCATAATGTATTTGATTTGTTTTGAAACTCAGAACCATCTTTATTTATGAATAATCTCATTGTATTATGAGAGTGAGAGAAATGAGTTATAAACATGTATTAAACTTTTTTATATAATTTGTCTTTTATTTTATATTTATAGAGTATATACTAGTATGGTTGGAAAGAAAACAAGTTTGTCTCCCCTGAAAGAAGAACTCAGAAAGCTTAAGGTAAGTAGATATGTTTGGTATGTTAGAGAGGAGGAGAGAATGATAAATGCTTTTAATGAATGGTTTGTCAGATTTACATATTCATCAGACCTTTGTGAAAAATTTTCTTCTGGTAGTTTGGCACATTTTATAGAAAAGGAGAAATAATTTTGAATATGAATAGATTAAGATGCATTGAACCAAATCATCTGGAGGACATAGATATTATTTATATCAAATATTGTCCAAAGATATACAGCCTATAGTGCAATCAACTTTAAATTTCAAGTGAAATAAATTGAACTGTTACATTTAATTTAAATTATATTACGTCTATGACTTGACATTTGTTTTAGAATAAATGTAGAATTTCTTTTTTCCATTTTCTATTACAAAGATTTTTATCACAAGAAATCTTTTTTTCTGTCTTTGTAGATTTCAAATTTCTCAACAACAGAATTTTGTCAGGGTAAGACAATGAGATGGGGACTTGGCTGGTCATTTGATGAAAATATTAAATTTCCTGTAAGTATTGTTTAACAGTATAACCTGTAAATTAAGAGAGGAATGTGTTTTCAATATCATTAAGTAAGAAAATCTTGTGATATGTCATAAATTTGGTAAGAAAACAGTATTTTGACAAATTGAACATACACCTTGTCATCTGTGACAAAGATATGCAATGGCCGTGAACCAAAATCGTAATCATAGACTTTAATTTTATCATTAAGTCCTTTTAAAATGAGAAACATCTTCGTCTTTTCTGTGTCGTGTCTTGTGTACTATTATTTGTTTGTTTGTCTTTTTCTTGTTTAGCAAGTGGCATTGTCAGTTTATTTTTCGATCTATGAGTTTGAATGTACCTCTGGTATCTTTCACCCCCCTTTGAACTAATTTATTAAGCATTGAAATTCTGATTCCAATTTAACTCTGTTTTGATCAAGTAAATTAAAAAGAACAATACTAAGATGTCTCAACCGATTTCATGTTCAAAAATTTACTCCTTTTGGATCTATTTTATGGAATATCTCACCAACATCCCTGAAAAAATCAAAAGTTCATTTGAAAAATTTGTTTGATTATTTTGTTATTCATTTGTTTGTTATTTTTTCAGTTTAGTTTATGAGGTCCTTAGGGAAGATAAGTTTTATAGCTATCTTTGTAACCCTCTTTGAATAAAGAATTATCATTAATATTGTTCCTTTGGGTACTCTTATCCATGACAAATTTGAATGAGTTATCTCCCATTTTCCACTATGGAGTCATTAAGATTGAACTAAATAATTAATTTCCCCATTGGCAACAATAATAGCCTTTTTTGAAGATACAAACTTTAGATAGTTGATTTTTTTTAACGAAACCTTGCTAGAATTAAAAATTGATATAAGGACAGAATGTTTCTTTCCAAAAAATATAGGTTCCCGTTGCTTTTCTTAGCATAATTTATACTTATCTCCCATGCCCTATCAATTTTGCACTTAAAAATATGTGTCTCATCCTGACGTTGAAAAAACATCTCAGTTCCGTTAGGGCTAAGGCAAATAATTTATTTGGCCTTATGTATAATGCAGAATGCACGAAGTCTCTAAAAACAAAACATAACAGGCGCACATATCAACCAATCAGGATTAGCTATACCCTTTATTCTGAATGCCATGTTATGCTCATAATGAAGGAAGACATAGTTATGATTTTGAAAGTCAATGAAAACACTTCTGATCAAAATTACAAACCATTATGTAAATTGAAATTGTAATATGTTGATGAAATTGATTCCCCAGGTGGATCACTAGTTTCACTTTCAGACGTTGACATTCTTTTCTTTTTAATAACTGAACAAGCTTTAAACATGCATGACCTTTCCCCAGCTAAGGGTTTAATTGAAGTTTGTATGCATATGTTTTCTAACACATCAATTATTTAATTGTAAGCTAATAATATATTAACAATGTTTTTGAGCTTAATTTGAAGAAATTGAATCAAAATGACTGCTAATAAAATAATGATATTTTTAAATTCTGCTTTGGTACCTTTGATAACTATTTACACCACTGGGTCGATGCCACTGCTGGTGGACGTTTCGTCCCCGATGGGTATCACCAGCCCAGTAGTCAACACTTCGGTGTTGACATGAATATCAATAATGTGGTCATTTTTATAAATTTCCTGTTTATCAAACTTTGAAATTTTTGAAAAACTAAGGATTTTCCTATTCCAGGCATAGATTACCTTAGACGTATTTGGCACAACTTTTTGGAATTTTGGATCCTCAATGCTCTTCAACTTTGTACTTGTTTGGCTTTATAAATATTTTGATATGAGCGTCACTGATGAGTCTTATGTAGACGAAACGCGCGTCTGGCATACTAAATTATAATCCTGGTACCTTTGATAACTATTATATAAAAGTTTAAAAAAAAAAAAATGTAAACTTTGATTTTTGGTCAAAATCATAGCTAATGCCCTTTTATCACCAGAAATCTGAATTTAAAGAGAAGAGAAAAGAAAAGCGACCACCATTGTCTTATGTTGTTCCAGAGGACATCCCTGGCATCATGTATACAACTGAGGGGGTGGCATATCAAATCAAAGAGTGCCTTAAACAGTTACAGGTAAGTACTCTTTTATAAAACATTGAGAGTGGATTGTCAGATAAACTTCAACATTTATGGGTAAGAACTTTTTATGCCCCGTCTGTAGCATTAAGTGTTACCCTTATCCAACCATTTTGTTCGTCCGGTCAGTCCTGTAGGTCCCCAAAAGTTGATTCCATTCTCTAACTTAAAGTTACCTCAACCAAATGTTACAAAACTTTTACACAATGCTTTTACCACAAAACTCATATCAAGTCTGAAATTGGATATTGTTACTTTTACCGAGAATGAGTTATGCCCTTTTATGAAAAATAAAAATTGCTGAATTTTTCGTTTCCATTCTCTAAATTTGCCTCAACCAAATGTTATAAAAATTAAACATGATGATTATTATTATAAAAAACAGATCAAGTTTGAAATAAGGTGGTGTCGCTTTTACTGTCTATGAGTTATGTCCCTTTATAACGAATAAATTGCTGATATTTTTGTTTCTGTTCTTCTTAGTTTGCCTTAACCAAATGTTATAAAAATTATGTACCCGGTATACACAATGATTATTAGCACAAAACACAGGTTAAGCTCGAAATCATATGCATCACTTTTACTGTTCATGAGTTTAAAAACATAAAAATTGCTGAATTTTTAGTTTCTGTTCTCGGACTTCAGTTTGCCTCAACCAAATTGCTATGAAACTTATACACAATGCTTATTAACCCTTTCAACGCTATACACAGCATATGGCGCGATGACGTACGCCGTTCGCCACTGCTATTCGCGGCATATGCCACGATGAAAAAGGATTTTTCATAAGGACTCTTAAACCATTCGGTTTTCATTCGGGTTCTCTCTAATTTTTTCTCGTTTGAATCTAGGATATGCAAGGTCTCATTTGCGCTTGAAATCCCGACAATTTTTATAGTAAAATCATGCAGTAGAAGGAAAATAGAAGGAAAATGAAAACAAATATTTTGACAAATGCAAATGGCGGAAATCGGAAACGAATCTGTAAATATGGAAAAATTTCAGCATTTCCTTGGCGAAACTAACAATGAGGATTAGTTAAAAGGTTTCTTGTTATCTCAATGTGTTTATTACATTAAATTCGTGTGGGAAATATGATTTGATCGATCATTACGAGACGTAGAAAAAGGGGGGAAAACGGAAGTTGACTGATTTTTTTTAGGACGGAGCTATTCATTTGTGCCACGATTACATAAAACGTTATGTATGGTACAATACGCTGTAGAATTGGGCAACTGGTGTCTTCTTTACAATATGGCAGATAAAACAACAAAATAAATGAAGACTAAAAGTAGTTTTTATTCAAAATTCAACACAAATGTAATAAATTACACCTTTTACCTGTACATTACCTGAAAACGCAGGTAACCTGATAAAAATTTCAGTAAAATAATTGCCTAACATTACAGTTCATGCTCTCCTGAGCATATTTCATGCAAAATCTTTCTCTGTATCTCATATAATAAAAAAGATACAGCAGTCTGAAAAGGAAAATACTGTTCTAATGAATGAACTAAAAAAAAATGCAGCAGCAGCAGCCATTTTTCTATTTTTTTGTGTAGCATTGAAAGGGTTAATACAAAAAAAACATATCAGGTTTGAAATTGGGTGGTGTCACTTGTACTGTTCACGAGTTATGTCCCTTTATAAACATGAAAATTTCTAAATATTTTGTTTCTGTTCTACTTCAGTTTGCCTCAACCAAAAGCTATGAAACTTATACATGATGCTCATTACCACAAAAAAACAGATCAAGTTTGAAAATAGATTTTCACTTTTACTGTTCATATGTTATGCCCTTTATAATTTATAGAAAAATTGCTAAATCTGTCGTGTTTGTTTTCTTACTTTAGTTTACCTCAATCAAATGTCCGAAACTTAAATCACAAAATGGTCATAACATCTTGATTCCTGCATCTGTACACAGGCAAATTTTGCTCATATTTGAATTTCAAAATGAATCTCATGAAATTCACATAAAAAAACTGTGATATTCACCTGAAACAAGCTTATACCTGAACCTCACATGAACCTTTTCAGGTGAAATTCACATGAATTGAAATCCAAATGAATTTCATATGAATTTACAAAACAGAAATGATATTTTTCATGATTTTAATTAATTTAAAAATTTATATGTTATTTAAACATGTTAAATAATTTTATTTTTTAGAATTCATGTAAAATTCATGTGAAAAAATTGAAATTCACACGAGTTTCACATGAGATTTGTGTGGAACTCAGATGAACTGATTTCTTATTTCACTTTTTCACTTTCATTAATGTTTGAACAAAAAAATCGTATTTTAATTATTTTTTATAACTTGTAGCTTATGCTCATTTAATATTTTATTATCAATTTCAGATTAAATGTGAAGATAAGAAATCCAATGAAACAAAGATATCCATGGTGTTGATAGCATATCAAAACACATGGTCAAATCAAAGAAGGAAACGCAGACATCCTAAGGAGAAACAGGCCAAAGAACATTCATCAGACACTAAAGATATGAAAATAAGCAATTCTAACGATACTACACAATATGCTGCTTCTCTGATAGCTGGAGATACAGACACCAACAAAAATATGAACATCAACAATTCTAAAAATACTACGCAGTTAAACGCTTCTCTGATTGCTAGAGAAACAGGCACCAATGATATGAACAAAAATAGTTCTAAAGATACTACACAATTATCCACTTCTCTGAGTGCATTACCTGTAGAGAAAAATCAAGCAAATTTTTCAGAAATACCTGAAAAAGGTGATGTAAGTGTTGCTGGCAATACATCAGAAAAGAGAAAAAGAAAACATTCAAAGAGTTCCGATACTTTGGAAGCAAAGATACCAAAAACTGAAGGAAATGCACCAATTTCTGAAATTAAGGAAATGGTACAAAACCCAGATGGAAGTACGGATAACATTGATACAAGTATGAATGGAGATAAAGTAAAATCTGAGTCTAATAATCAAGAAGCCTGTAGTTCATCTGGTGTAAAACTAATGAAGTGTGATACCACCGCAGATAATTTACTACTGACTACTTCTGACGCAAACAATCAAAGTGAGAAGACTACACTCTTGAAGTGTAATCTGTATGTCAAACAAATTGAAGATGAAATGATTTCTATTGAAATGTCATGGATAGATGGAACCGTTCGTGAATCCATGAACCAAGTACTGCAATACTTTAAAAACAAATTAAAAGGTTCTACTTAACTGCTTAAAAGTATGTTGGTTGTTTTTTTCTGACCAGGGAACACAGTTAATTTCCCCTATCTGTCTAATATAAAATAATGTTGATTAAAAAAAATTCCACCTGCTCTTTTCTAATAAGATTTGGTGTGCATAAGAATTGAATGTTACCCAAAAACTTATAAAAATTAAAAAATGTCTATTGGCTCTTTTTCTCCTGGTAACCAAAAATATAAGGACAACTGAATGGATAAAGCCAGAGAGCTCCTGATAAGCATGATAAGAGGAACTTTCACCTTTATTTACCTAACCAAATCACTCATTTCTACTGAAAATTACACAAAAATTTTCTTTCAGACAGTATATTTAAAGTCTCATCTTTCACCTAAATGCAAACAAATAATGGTAATTAAAAAAAGGCAAAGAAAAAAATAAGAAAAATAACACTGAAATTAAAAGGAACTATGTTTGTGGACAATTAAAATTGAAGGCAGATAACTGTGTCCCTGGACTGTCTATTGGCTAACTAGCCCCTACCTACAACCTCCATTCTGATTTATAAAAAGCTGTATAATATTGTACGTTATATAGATTATTATGGAGTAGGATTATGGTCCTGAAAATGAATCTGTACCTTTCATTAAAAAAAAACATATCTCACACTGCCATAAATTGCTGTTTACTTAAGTTTCCCTACACTTGGTTATGCTTCATTTGAAAAACAAACTTCTACAATAATAAGAATTACAAAAAAAGAGATTTTTAACCTTTTAAATAGTTGACAGCTGCAATGAATAAGACAGTTTTTCAATTAGAGCTCCACTGATGAGTCTTTTGAGGAGGAAACGCACGTCTGACTTACAAAATTTTAGTCTTGGTATCTTAGATGAGTTTATTTGTAAAGAAATCATTTGACATAACTACATCATGACTTTTGTTATCTTTTTAGATTGGCTGGGCCACATGTATTTATTATACATTTTATGTGAATTAGTACACATTTTAAAATTGGTTGAACAACCATAAAGAATCATACTGCCCCCTCTATCACCAAATGTTAAATGGTCATACTCTTATGATACTTCCTTTCCTTGATTATAACTGAATACAGTATTCCTCTGTATCTCTACTTGGCAAGGACAACTTGACAGGTGTTTCAGAGGGAATAAGAACTGCAACCGCTTGAGTTATCTACCCTGGTCTTTTGTTGGGTTTGTCTTTTGTCTTACTTTACTCTTTGGTATACACATTTTATTAATAGTTGTGTAGCTGTTGTATTTTCTTTGTGCCTGATCAGTGTTGTTTTTTTCTTCCAATTGGTATACTTCTCTTCTTTTGTTGTTGTAAATCTTGCCTTCGTCTATACATATCTACTGTTGCATCTAGAGGTGGTGTCCACATCTGCTCCTTTTGGGGAAAAATCAGATTAAAAATCATTTTTTTAAATTTTTACCTATTGTCTCAATTTAATGGAATTTTATGAGGTGAGGAGTGTAGCTTTTTATAAAACCAGGGTTAATCCACCATTTTTGTCATAAGATAATGCCTGTACCAAGTCAGGAATATGACTGATCATCTTTAGGTACTGAAAACCATCAACATTTTGATGATTACTTTCCGGGAAAGTTTGATGTGATTTAGCTTTTGATTTTGCCATTTGAATATTCCATTTAAAATTTTCCCTGGAGTTCGGTATTTTTGTTATTTTACTTGAAGGTATATCTATTGTTACTTTGGGAGAAGTGACACAGCTAGGTTTCTATTTGATATAATCTGAGTTGAGTTATTTCCTTGGCCACAATTTTTGTCGAGCCTGCGACTTTTGTTGCAGAAAGCTCGACATAGGGATAGTGATCCGGCGGCTACTTATTATATATGATATATATTTGCTGTATGAAAATATTTTATGATCTATGTCAGTCACGCAGGTTTTATTTGACCTTGATCTTGTTTTCACGGTTCATTGTTCTGTTCACTTTTTGTGTTTTGGTCTGGTTTTCTTTAACTATTAGCAATGGGTCAACTACATTTGTTGTATTGAAGAATTGTTAGCCGTACATGACTGTCTGGCATGGTTCATCTGACCTTGACCTCATTTTCATGGTTTATTGGTCAATGTTTAATTTTCTTGGTTAATTTTAAGTTTATGTGACAGTTGTAATAAAGCTTTATATTTAGGACTATCAACATAATATCAATGAGTAGTAAAGAAGGCGAGACATTTCAGCGTGTGCACTCTTGTTGAGGTGTTAATGGTTGATTTACTTTTTTGACTAAGAACATTGAAATATGTTATATTCTTGCACACACGTCTGGATATAGATCGTTACTAGATTGTAGTGATGTATCAATTAAGGTCAAACGAAATTACAATTGTTCTAAAAACGACTTTTTCTAGAGTCGGACGGTCAGTATAACAAGTTGATTAAGTCTGATTTATGAGGAAACTTGTGCACATCGACCTCCAAAATGGTGATAAAAGGAAAACAACTCTTGTTCAATTGTGTTAACCAAAAAATATCTATTGGATGAAAATTTATAAACACAGTAAATAAACTTTTGAGATGTTGATCTAAATTGTGACACAGTGTATAATTAGATTATTTTTGTGAAATAAATGCGTCTTCATCTGAGTTGTTGTATTATAGTGTTGTTATCAAATCTTGGAAGTCTATAGTCTGATCTGTAAATATACCGGGTATGTCTCAATCCAAACAATAACATTCTAATTACTGAGCCTTGATATGCACGAAGGCTTAGGAATAGCAGATGACACAGGTGAACATTTATTCTGCCACTTATGAGGAGTTGCTATCTACTCCTAGGGTAGGCTTTATAATACTCATAGAATGCCTGTGTGAAGTAAAAAATTATCTGTGGCTCGTGTGTGAGGGCTTCAGGTATTCAGTATTTTAGGCTGACACTAGCTGGCTTAAGTACCTTTTCACACAGGACGAGCCTATGGGTAAATGAAGAGGTTGGACAGCTCTGATTTGAGAGCCAATAGTCGGTGATATCACCATGAAACATGCTGCGTTTATAAGCCTTGTATCTTTGACAACCACTTGGTGACCTTGCTCGATGACACAACTCCTTGACTTTTAATTGTCACGAATCGTTCTTTAACTTTAAAAAAAAATTGTTTTTATTTATAAGCTGTCTTTTGTTTGAACAGCGCTGATAAATTTTGTGAGGGGCAAAGCCGTATTTTTTTTTATTGACTCTTTCAAGTATGGATGAAATCCTTTTTTTTATCTCACCGGAGCCCGAAGGTCCCCATGTGAGCTTATGCCATCATTTGGCGTGCGTCGTCGTGAACTATTTCAAAAATCTTTTTCTCTGAAACTACTGGACCAAATACCTTCAAATCCATTGACCGCCATGGCTAAAAAAAAAGCTATTAGAGCAAATCTGACATGGAGTCAAATTGTTCAATTGGTCAAGATCTATCAGCCCTGAAATTTTCAGACGAATCGAACAACCAATTGTTGGGTTGCTGCCACTAAATTGGTAGTTTTAGGAAATCTTGCAGTTTTTTGTTATTATCTTGAATATCCATAGATAGATATAAACTGTAAACATCAATTTATATGTGTAGCAAAGTAAGATCTACAAAAAAAGTTAATATGACCAAATTGTCAATTGATCCTTTAAATTCTGTTGTTTTTATTTTTTTGTAAAAAATAAAACATTTGAATTTTATTTATCCAGGGCATGATATATGCCTTAAAACTTTTCCAAATGCACATGTTTGTCTGTACTCAGAGTAAATTTTGGGGTGAACATGCAGCCATTTTAGCCAAAGGGCACACATGAACCTTAAGCATATCAAATATAGCACTATAAATTACTTCAGACCAGTTCTGAACTTCAATTTTAACACTTACACACATGCTGTCCTTGTGTCAAGCAATATCCCACAAGAAACATTTCTTTTGTTTATATATAAATCTACAAATATTTTGGGATCGAGTATCATTGAAGATGTTGAAAATGTCCGTTATGCGCGTAAGATTACGTTTCTAACATAATGACAACAATCATATACTAAAGACATTTTTAACTCCCAGTTTTAACGTTTATTTAGAGTAATTTATTGATATTTATCATCACATTCGAATCAATTTACACAATATATAATAAATTTAAGACTGCAACAGAGGAAATGCCTCTGCAATAAACAATAATCACAATAACAAAATAAGTTAAGATAAGACAAGACATATATTTATTTTGATTCGACATAAGTTAAACATACAACACCGGCTCTAAGGAGCTCTTGACCGAATATAAAAACATATTTATTAATTATATAACATAAAAACAGTTTAAGATATAAAACAACCTATGATGATACAAAGTTTAATCTCGCTTACATAGCATGTAATGAAAATAAAGCAACACATTTAAAATGAAATAAAGCATTGCTTACTTAAAATAAATTTTAAAATGTATATATATCATATAGTAACTATTTAAATAAAAAGATTACTTTTATAAAAATCAAATAAAACCGTTTAGAACTATAGAAAATGCTTTGAGATCTAGAAATTATAAAAAAAATATTTTAAACATGAATTGATTTACCAAATATCTGGAAATGTGTGTCAGAAATTGAAATTTTGATAATGCAAAAAACGCAAAGTTATGCATTACCAAGAAGTAAATAATTATATATATTTTGATTGTCAAAAAACTAGTCTATGCCTCCGCATGTATATATATGTTTTTGATTATGAAGACAACATGTTTATTAATTCTTTGTTATGTGCAACCATATCTGTTTGGTAGGAATCAAGGTCCCTAAGTTTTAAATGTCGTTTGTTTGCCCTCGTACCGTTGTGCTCTCTTACATCGTCATCCTGGGCCCGTTCGTCCTTATATCTATTTTATTCTTTTTGTTTTGTTTTATAATCGTTTATTGTTATATAATATAAGTATTGAAATAAAAAAATGTTCAATGAAGGTGTATGTTAAAACAGTAAACATGTTCGGGGATATCATTATAATCGTCTTTAAGTGGATTGTTTACTCATTGGCCATTGTTTAGTTTTGTATAACATAAAGAAACATCTTACTAATAAATTTAATCGAATGGATAATTTACAGTGATTTTCATGGTAATACAAATGATCATGATAATCAGTATTATCTTTATATCGTAATGATAATTTTATCTGGTTGATGAATGAGTAATGAATTGTGGTACATTCACGTCATGCAGAACTTATTTCCTAATAGATTTGAATTAGTTAAACAATAAAAAAAATAAAAAAAGGAATTGAAGAACCAATTTTTCATTAATATTTTTTTGTTTTAAATCACATTAACTTTACATGTATGATAAGTCGACCATACGAGACCTTCGCATGTAGTCCAGGTCGTTAAAAAACCTCGTCATGTGAACATAAAGGATGAAAATGTAATATGTATTGTAAATAAAAAAAAAAACAGTTATCAAAGTTAATTTGACTAAGAAATGTCAATCAGCTCGAGACTTGATCCAAATATATATATTTTTTATTCATTTATTCTGAAAACAAATTACATTTATGTCTGAATACACGACCGAAATAGAAGACTATGGATTAAAAAAATATACCATTAACCAACACACTATAATAACGTATTGAAAAAAAGACAGAACAGCCTCAGTGCGAGCGAAGTCTTGACATATGGACAGAGCTAGAACTGACTCGATATTATGAAAGTAGTGTGACATATAAATTATAAAGGTGATAATACAGAAGCATTGACAAATAAGATTATTCACAACCATAATAATTATCTTCAAAACCCTTTACAAAAATTCTAGTGCCTCAATTCCATTATTCTGTCAGTCGACACAATTTGTAATTTTACTCACTCAATTGGCAATTATTAACAATATTCAACCCTTAAAACAAACTTTACATAGTTACTGTAGCTGATCAGAATCAATTAACCTTTCCTAGAGTTTCGTTATCAACAGAACGACCAAAAATAATATAAGTATCCAAATATTGTTAAATACTTTTACAGCAAATGAAATGTCTTTATTACTCTTTGAATCCATTTGAAGTCAGCAGTGGATTTTCTGTCATCATTTCTACAAAAAAAAAAAAAAATTAAAAGTCAGTTCTTTTCTGCGATTTCTACGTTTTGTGGAAGAAAATTTTATTAATTAGTAAACTCACATCATTGATACCAAGATTGAAATTTTATATTTACGCCAGACGCGCGTTTCGTCTGCAAAAGACTCTTTAATCACGCTCGAATAAAAAAAATGTTAAAAAGGTCAAATAAAGTACGAAATTGAAGAGCATTGATGACCAAAAACTCCTAAAGTTTTGCCAAATACAGCTATGGTAATATATTACTGCGGTAGAAAAACCTTAGTATTTCAAAAATTCAAAGTTTGTTGACAGTTAATTTATAATTATAAACATATCAATGATAAGTCAAGAGAACACAGAAGTGCCGATAAATGACTTTTTGTGACAAACAAGTATTGTAAGACCGCTGGATTGCAATTATTCACAAGGTTTGTTATATAGGTAGCGGTAGCATGTTTTATACCGATGGTATCACCAGCCTATTAGTTAGCACTTCGGTGTTGAAATGAAAATCAAATATATGGTAATTTTGTATAAATTTACTGTTTGTAAAAGTATAAATTATTCGAAATACTAAGGATTACCTTAGCCGTATTTGACACAACTTTTTGGAATTTTTGGGTCTTCAATGATCTTCAACAGTATACTTGTTAGCCTTTCTAACTATTTTTTGAGTACTTCTTTGTTGAGATGAAATATCATTGATATATTCATTCTCTGAAAATTTTCTGTTTGTAAAATGTTAAATTCTTTTTACAGATTATCCTTTTTTTTACTCTTTTTTTTTACCCCAGTTGCATTTGGTACTTTACATGCTATATGACCGGATTTGTTTCAATGATCTTAATTAAACTTCGCATTGGACTTGGTCTTTAAAGTGTTTGGTGTATAATGCTCAATTAAGTTAAACCATTTACCATCCCTTTTCCACTTCAGAAACACGTATACCTTTTTTTTAATAACCACCAAAAATTTGCAACTCTCAGTCATAGCGTGCAATCGCAGACATAGAAACAAAAATGACCTTGCCGAAAACTTAGGATCAATTTCACTACAACCTTATTGGTGTTCATACCTTTACTGTTTCTTCCCTGACAGCGACGTCTGCAAAAGACTTGTATTACCAGTATCAGTAGTATAACGATAACTATAAATAGTGTCAATAGGTCAACTATAGTTATTTCTCCAAGAGACAGGAACTGTTCAGAAGCACTCTTTGTTGCTGCTCCTATACAAAGAGATAACACCAAATTAGACTATTTACCGAGTTTGTAATAACATGAGCAACACGACGGTTGGCACGTGTTGTGCAGGATCTAATAACCCTTCCGGAGCACCTAAGATCACCTCCAGTTTTTTGTGGGGTTCGTGTTGTTTAGTCTTTAGTTTTCTATGCTGTGTCATGTGTACTATTATTTGTCTTTATGTCTTTTTCATTTTTAGCCATGGCGTTTTCAGTTTATTTTCGATTTTGAGTTTGATTGTCCCTCTGGTATCTTTCGTCCCTCTTTAACTTAAAAGTGTGTTTGTCTTCATTTGCAGTGTCATTTTGATGAAAGTCATAAATAAAAGCATTCATTTATTGTAATCTTTCTGCCATTTTCTACATTTGAAAATGCCTGTACCAAGACAGGAATATGACAGTTGTCCATTCGTTTGATGTGTTTTATTATTGCATTTGCCGTTTGATTAGGGACTTTCCGTTTTGAATTTCCCTCGAAGTTCAGTATTTTTTTTATTTTATTTTTTTCATATACATGATATATAATTGTTTTGTTGTTGTTGTTGCAATGGTTCATTTTCAGAATTCTAATTCTAGTAATAGTATTAAGTTTTTCTTACCATTCTTTATAGTAATACATTGTGTCTTCAAAGATTTAGTGTTACATGCTGGAACGGGCTTTGTGGTTTACGACATGGATAATAATAATATACCAAAACTTACTTACGTTAACTAATTCTCCGAATTACAATTGTATCTGGTTTCAATAACAGAAATGCGATAAGAGTAGTAAAACTTACGAAAGTATTTTAGCTGAAGTGAAGCCACTTTGGGACCAGCACGGCAACCCCAAATAGGGCCATAATAAAACGCATCCATGTTAGTTATTGTCAGCACTGCACGTGTAGTCTCCATTGTCACGTTGTATAACACACTTGCCGTCGTACATGTGAGACTGTCTGATTTACAAGTTGCCAACGTCAACCCACCATGCATTATTGTGACTTCGTTGCTAGCAGCCTGTAATTCGTCCGAGGTGAATTTGCAGACGATTTTTACTGACGGATTTACACAGTCGGATACTTCTGGCTCCATCAAATCGATTGTTAGACCTATAAATTTTTTTTAATAAATCATTAAAATTCTATGAAAAAAAGAGGCGAAAAATATCGAAGGAATATTCAACTTGAGTCTCGGAAACAAACGCTCAACGCCATGGTAAACATGGTAAATGCCGTTAACGACTAAAAATCAAACAACAGTACATAAAACATGAAGGATAAAAAGGTACACATCTGAGTTGACATGAATAAATACATATCTTTAATTAATCGCAAAAAATAAGAATTCCCTATCCCATGAATAAATATTTTACTGTATTTGGCAAAGCTTTTCTTGATCGGTACTCATTGCTCTTCAACTTCATACTCTGGCCCTTTGACTTGTTTGATTCGAGCGTCATTGATGAGTTATTTTTTTGTAGACAAACGCACGTCTGGCGTACAAAACCATAAGCCTGATATTGGTAGGGTTATCCTCATTGACAGTATCACCAGCCCAGTAGTCATTACTTCGAATTCTGTAAGGACATTAATTTTCATTGATTCGGTCACATATCAACTTCATACTTTAACTTCTTTCACTTTGATTTAATAATTTGTATGATTCGATCGACAATGATGATTTTTGTAGACTTAACGCGTTTCTAGCGTCCAATACCTTAAGCATAGCTTGTATTTTTCGAAAACTAAAGATTTTCTTATCCCAGGCATAGATTACCTTAAGTTAGCCGTATTTGGCCCAACTTGTTGGAATTTTGGATCATCAATGCTCATCAACTTTGTACTTGTTTGGCTTTATAAATATTTTGATATGAGCGTCACTGATGATTCTTATGTAGACGAAACGCGCGTCTGGCGTACTAAATTATATTTCTGGTATTTTTGAAAACTATTTTATCCTTGATAAGTGTATTTCTGGTTCTCTTGACGTAACAAATATCAGTTAAGTACCCCTGATAATTGCCTAGCGTTGGCGTACATGTTTGGCAAAGATACACGACATATTATACATGAGTGTGGTTTTGTTTTTAAATCAATCTAAACTGCTGGTTTCCAAGAAATAAACTGGTCAACAGACAAAGACGTTTCGTCAACCATGGACATATAACTAGTATATTGTTAACAAACTTGATAGATTTAATAGTTTTTATCTTCTTACTTGCTGCAATTTGTTCTTGTTATATCTTCTAAGGCATTCGTGATATTAGACCTTAGACGGTTTAGACAACTAGCAGAGAAATTTTGGTACAGAGAGACTAATTTGAACTTAGTAATTTCACTTTAAGGTGAGGGAAAATAAAGAGAAAGAAGTATTGCTACTACTTTTGTTGTACGTCATTTAACAATTAATTTAGAATTATATTTAAGTATTATCACTCATACAATAGTCAGTTCTACGGGGCGCCGAATGGGACTCTTGTGGTTTTGTACTCGAAATTTAATTTTGTACGGACAAAAGTGAGTTTTGTTCAACAAAAAAAGAGTTTTGTTCAACAAAATTATTTTTTTAACCAAGGCTTTACTTTGGTTATCTCATTTGAAAATTGGGCGACAAAAGTCAATTTTGTATGCAAATTAGTTGTTTGGATTCTGTGAGCTAATTTGCATACAAAACTGATATTTTGTCACAAAATTCAATTTTGTGTTTATTTTTGTGTAGACAAAATTGAGTTTTCTTAAACAGAAGTGAAAATTTAACACAAAAGTCAATGTTGTGCCACAAAAGTCAATTTTGTCTACACAAAAATATAAACACAAAATTCATTTTTGTCATGACAAAATTCAATTTTGTGCTTATTTTTGTGTTGACAAAATTGACTTTATGACACAAAACTAATTTTTGGAACACATAATTGAATTTTGTGATGATAATTTTGTGTTTATTTTTGGGTAGACAAAATTGAGTTTTGTTAAGCAGAAGTGAAAATTTTGCACAAAAGTCAATTTTGTGTTTCAAAATTCATTTTTGTCACAAAAGTCAATTTTGTGTCACAAAAGTCAATTTTGTGTCACAAAAGTCAATGTTATGTCTCAAAAGTCAAATTTGTGTCTCAAAAGTCAATTTTGTATGCAAATAAGTTCATATTTGCATACCTATTTGACAAAATTGAATTTTGTGATAAAAATGAATTTTATGACAAAAATGAATTTTGTGACAAAACTTTTGTCTACAAAAATGAGTTCAGTTTAACAAAATTTGTAGCATACTACAAATTTAAATTTTTTCATACAAAATTATCTTTCAGTGGACAAAAGATACTTTTGTCATGACAAAATTCATTTTTGTAACACAGACTTTACTTTTGTTACCTAATTTGAAAATTGGGCGACAAAAACCAATTTTGTATGCAAATTAGTTTAGTTTAGATTTTGTGAACTAATTTGCATACAAAACTGATATTTTGTCACAAAATTCAATTTTGTGCTTATTTTTGTGTAGACAAAATTGAGTTTTGTTAAACAAAAGTGAAATTTAACACAAAAGTCAATGTTGTGCCACAAAAGTCAATTATGTCTCAACACAAAAATAAACACAAAATTAAATTTTGTAGACAATTCATTTTTGTCATGACAAAATTCAATTTTGTGTTTATTTTTGTGTTGACAAAATTTACTTTTGTGACACAAAATTTAATTTTGTAATGGCAAAATTCAATTTTGTAGAGAAATTCAATTTTGTAGAGAAATTAAATTTTGTTAACAAAATTCATTTTTTTGACACAAAATTCATTTTTGTGACACAAAATTCATTTTTGTAGACAAAATTCAATTTTGTGTTTAATTTTGTGTAGACAAAATTAAGTTTTGTTAACCAGAAGTGAAGGTTTAACACAAAAGTAAATTTTGTGTTACAAAATTCATTTTTGTCACAAAAGTAAATTTTGTATGCAAATAAGTTTATATTTGCATACTAAAATTGAATTTTGTCATGACAAAAATGAATTTTGTCTACAAAAATGAATTTTGTCTACAAAAATGAATTTTGTCTACAAAACTGAATTTTGTCTACAAAACTGAATTTTGTCTACAAAAATGAATTTTGTCTACAAAAATGAATTTTGTCTTCAAAAAGGAATTTTGTCTACAAAAAGGAATTTTGTCTACAAAAAGGAATTTTGTCTACAAAAAGGAATTTTGTCTACAAAAAGGAATTTTGTCTACAAAAAGGAATTTTGTCTACAAAAATGAATTTTGTCATCACAAAATTGAAGTTCTCATAAAAAAAGTCTGTATCACATAGTTTTGTAAGACAAAAAAGATTTTTTTTATGACAGAATTGAATTTTGTACAAAACCACAAGAGTCCCATTCGGCTCCCCGGAATGGTTTTGTAAGACAAAAATGATTTTGTTATGACAGAATTGAATTTTGTACAAAACCACAGAGTCCCATTCGGCGCCCCGGAATGGTTTTGTAAGACAAAAATGATTTTGTTATGACAGAATTGAATTTTGTACAAAACCACAAGAGTCCCATTCGGAGCCCCGTAAGTCCTTTGTTGACATGAAATATCATTACTTTTTCATTTTCTATAAGTTCTGTTGAATTATTCGAGTTCCTAAGGCCTCTGTACACTGCTGCATATATTGTGTTAGCAGTTTGTGACACAATTATTCTGGGGTCTGTTGTTCAACTTGTGATTAAACTAATCATATGATTAATTTTAATCAGTCGTTAAAAGTTAATCGGATGATTAGTAAATGCAATGATTAAATTTGGTTGTTCAACTTATTTTAATCATTGTATTTACTAATCATGCGATTAATTTTTAATCATATGATTAAGTTTGGGTAGTTAGCAAGTGTTTCCCACAATGCATTGTAAATCAGGGCCTCTATAACTTCCCTGTTTGCATTAAATCATAACATTCTTCTTTTAAACAGTTTTTGGGTAGATAATTATTGAATAAATATCTTATGACATGTTCATATATTTTATGGAATCATATTCACTTTTAGTTTTGTTTCCAGTTCACAATGAAATGTTCTTAAAAGGAAAAATAATTTCAGTGAAAAGTCAAGTAATGCCCTGAGCCGAATATGCGGCATGGCCAATTTGTTTGTCCCTGTTTACCATGAAATGGTTATGGGTACATTTTGTAATAATCAAAATTTGCATTTCACTTGAAATATCATGCAACAATTGGTTGTTCTATAAACTCAAAAAGATCCAGAAATAATTTAATTAATGTCAGTGATCTGAATTGTCTCCGGTCAAGAATGCATCCGATTCATGGCCGTGATTTTCATGATTTTATCCCGGTTTTCCACATATCCAGATCATAATGATTTCTTTAAAAATCCTGTCAGCAAATGGTCAGTTATGTTGTTGATTTAGTACAACCTTCTTCACATGCTAAATGACGAAATAACATCTCCATTGACGCGTTGATGAAGAGTGCTTTCTTTCACGTCCGCGTTTCATCAAGTATGGCAAGCCAAGTTAACATTTAAGATATTTTTTACGGATATGGTGTAGATCGCACTATATTTAACAGAACTGATATCGATTGTAGTTCCTACGGCACAAGGAAATACAGAGGGACAATTACAAATATTCAATTGTGTAAGTGTAAAGGCATAATGCACAGTCCGTCAAAGTTGTTATTCTATCAGTCAAGCACAGGCACTTGTCTCAAATTCCCCCCCCCCCCCTATATACCTTAATATAACACAAGGTACTTAACTATTTTTTTTGAAAAATGACACCCAGTCCCGAATTCCCGTTATTTTTGTATTTCTCGGTTGTCAAACCTACTTAAACTTAATATGCCGTAAATCTAAATTGATTTATCTACACAATGGTATATGACACGACTATCATTGTTGTCGGGATTATTAGTAGCAGGCCTCAGAAGTCGGTAAACGGGATGTTTTTTTGCGTTCGTCTCAATTTTTGGCAACACCCAGCCCGCAGTGATTGAATTATTATAAAAATTTATTGAAATAAAAACTGTCAGCTTCCCTCTGACTATGAATTATTACCTTTATTGTAAATTCTTTACAGATTATGTGAAACAAACCCAAATAAGTTTGTTATGAAACACACGTGTACACAACGACACTAATGTAGAGTTATAAATTGACCAAAATTTCCCACATTTATTTTTAGCCAGACGATTGACCAATGAGAAACCAGTATAAAATTACATGCGGACTGTTATTCACTGTACCTTGTCTGTTCTAGGAATTCTAACCATGAGTTTTTTTTTATCCGCTACATGTCAAGAAATCTTTGTTCAAATCGCCGATGAACCCCTATTGCACCCATTAGGAGATAAATATTTGATTCCATTAACTGAAATTAATTTATGACCTACATGTACGTGTCGCTAAGAACAGGATCATAATATAACAAATGGTCAATATATAAAATTCTCCATGACATTTTCTCTATTGGATTTTTGCATGCCCTTTATTGTTAATATCCAGACTTAACTAATCGAACTCTTATCGGTCATATTCGATCAGTACTCGATTGATGTCTTGAAGTCATCGATCAGTAATTGATCAAACTCTCTCGGGAAATATTGACCCAATTTATACTTTATCAGATAGGCGGATCCAGGGGGGATTTGGTTGATTATATAGGGAATATATACATTGAGGACCTGTTGGTGACCTTCTGCTGTTTTTTTTTTTATTTGGTCGGGTTGTTGTCTCTTTGACACATTCCCCATTTCCATTCTCAATTTTAATCATTGGAGCGGCCCCCTCTTAGGTTAGTCAGCCCCCCTTTAGGAAATGTTTATGGATCCGCCACTGCATCATGTCTTACTCGGACTATTAAACCGGAGTAGCATATAGTTGAGTGTTAAATAAATCAAACATAATATTATATGTTGCAATGATCCAAATTATTTGAATGACCGGCACTAATTAGTGAAATTCTCCCTCTTTCCCAACGGGGGTGAGTTGCTTCTTTTGAAATATCTCTGACACTTGAAAAATCAAATGAGATTTTCCAGATTCTTGATAACAGGTGCTTGCGTTTGTATATTACACGTCAGTTGAGAAATATGAAACATATCATTGACTCATTCTCAAGTTTTTTTTTACTAAATCACTAACAGTAAACACTTGCAGTAGAACATTTTCATAATAAATAATTGGAGTGGACGTTCAGGAGGGGGTATCTGGGGTCTGAACCCCTTTTTATTTGACAATCAAAGCCTTTGAAAGGAGACATATAGTTGGAACAATCCTTTTAACTTAGGCACTGTTGGAACCCCTACCCCCCCCCCCCCCCCCCCGCCCCGCCCCCCCTTTTCCCCCAAATGCCTGGATCCGTCCATTAATTGGGTCCTCGTCAAACATAAGTTTTAATAGTAAATGGAAAATAAATAATGTTTAAAAAATCCCGTGTAAAGATAAAAACCGTAAGGTCCGAGCTATCTGTGGGACGAATTGACCCGTTAAAATTTACCTGCGTAAACTGTTAGGTCAAGGGCGCTACCAGAGAATGTGCTATTATTTGAACTTCGAAAAATGGGGAAATTAGCAAAGACTTGCTTCCAAAATCACCTATGGCCTGTACATTAATGCTATGGTAACATTTATTATTTATAAAGCTGTTTTGCATAATATTTTATTGAATGATTCCGCACAATACACCTTATCGCTTTTTCCGCTTGACCCGATAATCTTTTCCGCTTGAACTGTTGGCGTCACAGGTATTTGGGGAATGGACCCCCCTTTTTTTTTGGACCTCACTAAAATAAAATTTTGGCGTTTTTTTTATTCATTTACAATCTTCTTCAATGTATAAACATATATCAAGTCTCAACAATCCATTGCTAGTCGATTACAATATTTTTTTTACTATCCATACGAGCCCCAAGTGAAAAAAGAAGAAGGTAATTACCTTCGATGAATGACCTACTTTCACTTTGGAGGATCAGGTCAGGAAATCGATAAAAAAATCATATAAAAACTCACTTACTTTTCATATAAATTACATCCCTAGATTCCTGAGACATTTTTCTCCACGTTTAAATAGGTCACATGGTGATCTGCGGAGGTTTTGTGTCTTGTTTTCTGAGTTTGTTCTACAATTGTCGTCCGTTTGAACCTCGATTCACGGAAGTGAAAATACAGCGACATCTGTGTGGTCTTGTGCTATGTTGAAATAACTCCGTATGACTAAACTGTTCCCTGTTTTTGTTTACCAGTTTTATAGATGGGTTCCGAATGCAATGTAGCTATAAGAAAAGGTAAGAGATATTCGAAAAAAGTAGTTTTGCCGGTCTTTTACAAATTAAAGAAAAAACAGTTAACAGGGAACAGTTTAGTCAAACGGAGTTATTTCAATGTCGCTGTATTTTCACTTCCGTGAATCGAGGTTCAAACGGACGACAATTGTAGAACAAACTCAGAAAACAAGACACAAAACCTCCGCAGATCACCATGTGACCTATTTAAACGTGGAGAAAAATGTCTCAGGAATCTAGGGATGTAATTTATATGAAAAGTAAGTGAGTTTTTATATGATTTTTTTATCGATTTCCTGACCTGATCCTCCAAAGTGAAAGTAGGTCATTCATCGAAGGTAATTACCTTCTTCTTTTTTCACTTGGGGCTCGTATGGATAGTAAAAAAAATATTGTAATCGACTAGCAATGGATTGTTGAGACTTGATATATGTTTATACATTGTAGAAGATTGTAAATGAATAAAAAAACGCCAAAATTTTATTTAAGGGAGGTCCAAAAAAAAAGGGGGGTCCATTCCCCAAATACCTGTGGTTGGCGTCATACAACAATCACTTTTCCATTGTGGCGTCAGACATTTTGAATTATGACGTCAAAATTTTACGGGACCCTGTGTGATGTCCAGTAATGGCGGACAAATAGCGATAAGGTGTATAATGTGGCCGTCCTTGCAATCAACACCGTCACTGAGCGGTAAAATACAAACGGAAATCTGCCGAAATGTGCAGTTTCATTCTGTTATCAAATGACCAATTAATGAGTGCGTCCGATCCTTCGCCCCATCTTGTCAAATCTCTTGCCAATTTATGTGTCAACTCAACTCCTAGCAAATATATTGTGTTTCTTTCAAATATCATAGCTGAAATCTCTTTCCAGGAGCTAAATATATCTTAAACATCTCATATTTCAAGGATAAACTTATTTTTGCATTGGAACTGCAGCCATCTTGGATGCTTTAATCATATGATTAAAATTTAATACACCTCAAAGAGGTCGATTAAGTTTAACGACAGTTTTAGCATTTTTAACGCAGCGTTAAAATTAACGACAAGTTGAACAACACACTAATCATATGATTAAATTTAATCGAATGATTAAGAAATTTTAACGACGCGTTAGCACTAACGACAAGTTGAACAACAGACCCCTGAACGTTCCTTTTCAATACTCTTCAACATTATATTTGATTTAGATTTCCAACTAGTTTGGTTCGATGACCACTTATTAGTCTCGTGTAAACAACAGGGACGCCTTGTGTACCACATTATATATTTTTACTGTTATCCTTTATTCAGAAAAAGCCCCAACTAATAAAGTTGTCTTGAAAGCATTTCATTTTATATTTTCTGTGTGCATTTCAAATTAATCCTAATCAGATAAGATTGTTATCATATGCATTTTACATTTCATTGTATATAACCATGCACACATAAGTTTGTTTTACACGTTGATCAAGGTTGTCGTTTATCTTTTTATTTTGACCGTTATGATATATGTATATAATTATCATGATTCGATCAATGTTTATGACTTTTTGTCATCAAAAGATGAATTCCTCACATTTCTAATTCATAATAGAACAGATTGTGTTTGTGTATAAATTACATGTGTCCATACCATTTCAAATGAAACCCCTTCCCAGAAGATGTAGACTATTGACCAATCTATAATTTAGTACAAGGTTTTTTTATGCCCCATTTATGGTCATAATGTTTTCTGGTCTGTACGTCTGTCCGTCCGTCCGTCCGTCTGTCCGTTCGTCCCGCTTCAGGTAAAAGTTTTTGGTCGAGGTAGTTTTTTGTCTAATCAACTTGAAACTTAGTACACATGTTCTTTATGATATGATCTTCCTAATTTTAATGCCAAATTAGAGATTTTACCCCATTTTCACGGTCCACTGAACATGGGGCATTCGTGTACTTAGGACACATTCTTGTTTTGTTTCTGTACAAAAAAAGAGTAATTGTAAAAATAAATCTGATGTTGTGACTGTCACTGAACCAGAATATTGAAAATTCGATATCCACAGAAGCTTTGTCGCTTTTTTTATGCTCTTACAACGATCATTATTAGTCTTTTTACCTAGATGGTATCATCAGCTAAGTAGCAAGTGCATCGGTACTGGCATGCTATGTTGCAACTAAATATAATCAAAAATCTCCCATTGATATGTGTAGACATGTTTAAGAAAATAAGGCAAAGCTGACTTCGGATGATTTTTGCTTTTCCTTTTATGCTTCTTTTTTCGGAACACTGTCTTCCTATTTACTCAATCCTAACTTTGAATTGACAATGTTTGGTTTTGAACATGCATGGTTGATGAGGTTATCCCGAAAAAGTGTTCGGATGCACACAAGTTATAAGATCATTTAATCATTGTGAGACGAAGAGTTGATTTATATAGATGATCAAGGGCAAAAACATTTTACTGGTTGCTAAACTACATAATAAACGAGATAGACCCACCATGCCACCGTTTTTAGAAGGTATGGGGTGTAAAGTTACAACATGAACAATTAAATCAAATTAAAGGATGGGATCAGAAATGCACATTATCGCTACCTTGTCTTGATATGTGTACTTCTCTGGTTTTAAGATAAGCTATTTTTACGCAGTGAGTCATACTTTTATTGGGAAAAATTTGGTATCGAGGAATCATAAAAACATGACAAAATTACTATACATACGTGTCTTTCTATGTTGTGATGTAACACTATTGATTCAGATGAGATTGAAGGTTTGATTATTCCAGGCATATATTACCTTAATTAGCCGTATTTGGCGCAACTTTTTGGACTATTGGGTCCTCAATGCTCTTCAACTTGTGTGGCTTTATATCTATTTAAACTGAGCGTCACTGATGAGTCTTATGTAGACGAAACGCGCGTCTGTCGTATTAAATTTTACCTTTGATAACTATATGGTACCAATAAAACGTTTAAACCCGCTGTAACTGTTTGCGCCTGTCCTAAGTCAGGAATCTGATGTCCAGTAGTTGTCGTTTGTCGATGTGGTTCATGACTGTTTCTAGTTTCTCGGGGTCCTTTATAGCTTGCTGTTCGGTGTGAGCCAAGGCTCCGTGTAGAAGACCGTACTTTGTCCAATATAATGGTTTACTTTTAAAGATTTTGACTTGAATGGAGAGTTGTCTCATTGGCACCCATACCACGTCTTTTTATATCTATATAAACAAATTCCGATGTCTTTAAAAGTCTTCAATTTTTTCCAATGTTTTTTGTTGTTATGATCAAATTACTTGAATTATACACAACTGGGTATTCTTTTCTCTTGTTATTTTGCTTGACATAGGCATATTTTTAATTATTAAAAAAATCTATGTTTAAATGCGATAAGTCCGTTTCACTTTTTGTAAACAACATAAACTTAAATAAAGGCAACAGTAGTATATGTAAACCGGGGTCCAAATGACTACACCATGTTTACAAAAGACATAACTTAAAATAGACACGTTCCTAAATAGAGTCAACAATTTTATATGTGTGTATATAGATAGCTGCATGTACAATCATGAATTAATTTCAGAAACACCATAGATGCATGCACATGATGCATAAGGCGACGAATATATTAACCGAATATTGATTTTCCCTGTAAGTTATTTAATCACACCTGACTGGATTTTTGTTACCGGGAAATATACACCAAAGCTGATTTGCCTTGATAATAAAAATTAACTAATTGTATATTTACCTTGACATATATCCGACAGTAATAATCCTACAATTAAAAAACATGTCCACTTAATTTCTTCCATTTAACTGTCTTTTATCGTCTCTCACTTCAGAAGTCAGTCCTTCCAATAAGACGTTTTTCATGCAATGCGGCCTTCGGTTTTCCACATATTTTCATTTTCCTTTACTTCTTCCAATGCATATCTGTATTTTTCGTTTCTTAAAATAGACTCTTATGTCCACATTCTAAAAATAAATAAAAGATCTATTTTTTTGTTCTACGTAATAGTAAAGATTTCTTAGCTGATAGTTATAAGAATAGATTATTATGTCAAAGTCTCAAATAACTGTTGTACCAGTATTATGGATTTCTTAATTTTATCCCTAAAGCGTGTTCCATATGTACAAATGATGTATAATGGTATAGATAAGAAATTAACCATATTAGACCAAAATATAAGAATTTTAATAATTCTTACATGCTGCTTATATGTGTCAATTGATTAATGCTAATGAATGAATGAACGTATTCTTTCTGAGATAATAACAACTTTCAGTCTACTATAAAGGGGGGAATACAAATTCACAAGTCGCGAAAAATAGATTATACCTTGACTATAAGAAAACTACGACTAGAAAAATGTCTACTTATGCTAACTACTAAACTGAAACCAATTTATCGATCATCACAAATTCCTGAATAATCAGCTGGTCCTGCTCTGTAATTGACACATCGTGTTACTCCTGTTTAAATACAAATATAAATAATAATCAGTGAAAAAGCTTAGTAATTATAAAAGAATTTTGATAAATGATCCTTGCCATGACATTTGACGTTACAAGATTCATAATGTCCCATATGTCTATGTAAATAACATATACGGACAATTTTTCTGCACCAGATACGCATTTCGACAATCAATGTCTCTTCACTGAAGCTCGAGGCCAATATATTTGAAAATCTAAAGCTTGTTAGAAAGACGGAAAGCGTCTTAACCAAAAAGGACTGAAAAGTATATCCAAACCCGGGAATTAATTCTTTTTTTTTAAGCATGACCGAATATGACAGTTAGAAAATGATTTACGAAAAGTTTTGAGAATACTGTATACATGCACCTATTGAAAATATAGAGGGAGGCAGTGGCGGATCCAGGATTTTTCATAAGTGGGGGCCCACTGACTGACCTAAGAGGGGGCCCGCTCCAGTCACGCTTCAGTGATTCCCTATATAAGCAACCATTTTTTTCCCAAAAAGGGGGGCCCGGGCCCCTCGCCCCCCCTAAATCCGCCTCTGGGAGAAGTTACACCGGGAAAATCAAAACAAAAAAGTGGAATAAAAAAGATAACAATGAAAAGACAACAACCATTCAACTACACGCAAAACAAAATACTAAATATTGAGCAAAAAAAAACGAGGTTAAAATCACGAACTCAGGAAATGGGAGAAGTTCTTGTTCAACTGTTGATATACCAGTTGTGGAACTACACAGGATCGTTGCTTCGACCAATGGATCATATCCGTGTCCATGTGTGACAGTTGTTATATAATTGTTCGTTTCTATGTATGTTGCATTGTCGTTTTTTTTTTGTGGCACTTCAAAGTATCTTGTCTCTTGTTTTCCTCTTATAGTTGATGTTTTTCCCTCAATTTTCATTTGTAACCCGGCTTTGTTTTTTCTCAATCGATTTCTGACTTTTAAACAGCGGTATACTACTGTTGCCTTTTCTTTACATATATTCAATAACGTTCACCAAATAATGATGGCATCAATTAGACTTTTCAAAGGATGACCTCGACTTTTCATTTAGAAATCTAGATTCAAAAGTGTTTTTTTTTCTGTACATAGCAATTAATTAAACACATAAATTAAAGCATCCTTGAATTGCAAGCCCCAAACTAGAATATATACTTCGGGATATGTTCTATTATATGCAAGTGTGTCTGGTATGCGGCTGTTTTTTTGATTTGATTTGAGTACCACTGATGAGTCTTATGTAGACGAAACAAGCGTCTGGCAGCTTACCAAATTCCAAATTTCATTTTTGATTAAGGAATATAACTCCCTCATGCAAAGCTCGGATTTCTTACCAGGCTTTGACTATACGGTTTGTTTTCTTTTCGGTTTATAAGCTCTTCCTTTATATATAAGTTTTGGATTTGCAAATAATTTCAGCTCGAGCATCACTGGTGAGACATTAATTGATGAAAGCAGAAAAATTGATGATGTTAATCATGGGAATGTTATTGAAATACTTTTAAAAAAATTTTTTTTTTAAAAAGGCACGCTCAAACTTAGAAATGACAGGTTTTTTGAATATTTATTAGTGTAATAACATTTCTGATTCAATATGCACAATAACAATGTCAAGCGTCTACCGCAGGAACGTTTCTGCACTGCAAAATAATATTACAAAACAAAACAAATCGGTAAACGGGTAAAATAATAACGACCTTTGCACACAATTACATATATATTTTAAATCCAATAACATAAGCTTGACTTCGCAAAACATGAAAAAAACAATTCACTAATACATATACAAAGACGTTTCAAATGACAACAACTGAAGCTTAGCTCCAATAAAAACATTTCACACACATAAACAGATTAAATACACATTTGATTGTGTTATAAACTCCTTGGTAGATTTTCTGTTTTATTAAAACAAAAATGTCTTGTAAATGAAAATATGAATAATAATGTAAATGCAAAAGAACTGTAACAAGACATATGTAATCACAGCCATGTATATCATAATCAAATACTTTTGGTGATATTTTAGGCAGTGTCGATTTGCACGAGGAAAACGTGCATCTTCATTTAAAATGCCCATTGGGGTTGATGCCAATCTTTGAGATTTTACCATTAAAGACTTTTCAAATAGACGTTTAATCCACCACATTGGTCAACGAGAATATTCTTATAGATGAAGCAGTTGCAAGAAGTTTTGTAAAGATGCTTATAAGGATCACATTACTGTCTACGCATCGTAAGACAACCAATAATTTTATAACAAATACATATATAGCAAGATACAGCAAATGCAATGCCCTCTTTATTCTTTAACATCACTTGTAGACATTAGCGGTTTTCTGGCTTCGACATATCTGAAAAATAAAGTAGGAAAATAATGTCATTTTTTTCATTTTCTTGAAAAGGTTGTCTGCAAGGATTTCGGTAACTTATGTAAATATTCATGTTTAACAAAGGTCGACAAATTGCAAAATAAAGTCAATTGTAAACTGCGAAAAGAGATTTAAATTTACATCCGTTTTCCTAAGATTAGATGCATACATGTCTAAAAAGTGAAACAATTCTTAAACAGAATCGACTTGGGAAATTTCATTGACTAACAAATCAAAGTTTTCCATTGTTTTATTGTTGGTTTTGTTTTTTTTTTTTTTTTTTGCTGTAGCTGTTTTGTTCTATACGTTATTGATTAATGAAAAATTGTTATTTAAACAAAATATAAAATAAACAGCTGCGCCATGAGCGCATGATACGCCCGTCGTCTTGTGTGGAAGTTTTATCCAATAATCATCAAAAGTTTCAGAGAAAGTTTTTTAAGCTATAAATATATATTGTTTTTGAGATACGGCGGGACATATGAACCACCCCCTAAAAAAATCAACAAAAAACAAACTAAATATCACTAAAATAAAATTTTGAATCAAAACCAAAAATTATACAGATCTTTAGATTAATATAACAGAGAAGTGTATAAAGTTTTAAGCAATAATCATAAATTGTTTTTGAGATAAGGCGCGACATGTAAAAAAAACCTCCCCCATTTTTAACACAATACTCAAAAACTCAAAAATGAAATTTTGAATCATCAGCAAAAGGTTTACAGGGCCCGGTTCAAAAGTGTCGTTAAGCTAACGACAAGTTAAGCCTAACAGCTCGTTAAATTTTAACATTGTTGTTAGTTAATTTCTGTGTTAAATTATGATGTTCAAAAATATTTAACGACTGCGTTAACTAACAACTTGTTAAAAAATTTAACAACTAATTAAGTTAGCATTTTCCCACAATTCCCCTAAAATTACCAACAATTCCTCCACTATCTGTTTAATCGACTTCTCAGAAGATGTTAAAGTTAACGACTCGTTATCATTATTTTTGTCGTTAAATTTGTTAAACAACAGTTAACAATTTTTTTAAATTTAACGACACTCTAACGACACTTTAACGACTGCGTTAGCTTAACGACACTTTTGAACAACTGGGCCCAGATCTTTAGATTTTTTTAACTTAAAGGTGTGTTTAGATATAATCAATAATCAAAAATCGTTTTTGATATACTTTGCGACATGTGAAAAATACACACCCTTTGTTTTAGTTACAAAGTGCCGTAACTCAAAAAGTGTTAATCTTATTTTCACCAAAACGTAAACAGATCATTTGACTATCATAAGAAACAACTATAATAAGTTTCATGAAATTTGGATAAGTCGTTCTCAAGATATGGTGCAACATGTTTACGCACGACAGACAGACTTACAGACGGGCAGACGGACAGACAGACGGACACCGGACGTTTGTATAACATAATACGTATCTTTTTGTTGTTCATGGTTGACGATATTTGATAATCTTTATTTAAAACAGCAACACTGAAAAGAAATATCTGTCCCGTCCTTTCCTTTCTGTCATTACTTTCATTCTTTAGTTCCCTTATTTTTATAGTTTTAATGAAATACTTACTCAGTGAGTTTTTCTGCTGCAACCTTTTTAGTTTCTTCGGGAACTGAAATATAAAAAGGCAATGAATAACCAAAGGGTAGTTTGGTTGTTAAAAGATGTAAAACGTACTTTAGTTTGAATAATGGAATTTAAGGTGATGCCATGAGATAACGGTATGACATTAAATATTATGGAGCTCACCGTGACTCCGGCTGTTATATCGTGTGACTATTAATTATATAATAAACAAGTCATTATCATTTCAAGCAGTAAATACAGATTTCGTGAAGCAAACTTACAGAGGAGCAATATGCAATTTATCACTCGATTTGGGTCATTTAGTGACATTTTATTGGTTTATGGTTATGCATATTAATTGGGTATCAGTTGTTCTATTGTTTTCCTCTTATAGTTGATGTATTTTCCTCGGTTTTGGTTTGTGACCCGGATTTTGTTTTGCTTTATCGATTTACTCGGTTTCCTATAGTTTACTTATAGCACTTTTCTGCGTCTCAGTCCTATGCTCTATAACTTATAGTATAAATTGTATAAGTAATCAAGGTGAGATAACCTAGAATATTACCATTTTTACATGCTTGTTCAGCTTCTGTCTTCCTATCTAGTCCTGTCTTACAGCTTGCGTCAGGAATGTGGTGTGGGTCTTCTATTACATCTGTGAACAAAGAATTTAAATTTATTTCCGTTGACTAAACAGTGAAAAGTTCAAGGACTATAACACTGCACAAAACCAAAAAAATGATCTAGATCTGTAACTTGTCAGGATAAATTTTGAAATCAACATCTTTAAGCATGAAGAAAAAACTGTGAAAAACTTATTTGTAGAACTGACGAATGGGCAGACAAAGTGCAAATCAAAGCCCTCCGACTTCGTCGGACTAATTATCCTGTATAACCATCTTTTGTTCTCTACAAATTGTGAGCAGATAAAAGCATAACCATGTTTCTTTGCAAATAAGAAATTTTCAGCTTACTAGTATTTGTTCTCTTCAAAATTCACATTTACAATTACGTAGCATAAAGTAAGTGATGTTTAATATCGTGACAATTCATACCTTCAAACTATTATGTATGATTTTTTGAATCAAAGATTCAATTGTTTCGTAACTTGGGACACAGATACTTCACTCTATTATATTATAAATGCTGCGTGTTTTTGTATAAAAAATGAATGGACTATTTACAATCGGAAAATCGAGTTTGTATCTTGAATCATAAAGAGTATTCAATTACTGAATACCCTGTGTATTGTTATACCCTTTACGACAAATAAAATTAAAACATACATGAAGTTTTGACATCATATTTTTTCCCAGTATAACCAGTTTGAACTGGTTCATTTTGTCGTCTGCTGAACAGATCGCCTAGACAAGAACAGGAACAAGACTCAGCATCTGTAAAAAAAATGAAGATATACATGTTTTGGTTTTGTTAAATAAATTTTATTTTCAACTATTTTTTTGGGTTTTTTTTCAAATCAAACTGTTTTTCATCATTATATAGTAAAAGTATGAACAGTTAAAACTATTTCAGCCAAGTTGGACAATTAAGAAGATCTAAAATAATCTTCGAACTTCATTAGGTATAACAAAATATTGTGTGTTTAGGATTTCCTTGTTTCAAAATATAGAGAGTTGGTATGATTTTGTTTTAAATTGATCCTTTTTTTCCTTCCATTTAAACAATGTGAACCACCTTAGATTTGTCACGATTGACTCTTAAAGTGTCTTTTTTATTCTAACAAATTAAAATTATTTTTAATAAATCTTAGGGGACGACCACTTGATATTCTGGGGGAGGGGGGCCAGGAGGATTTTGAAAATAAATAACTCAGCCTTGATAATCACAAAAATAAATGGTTTGTTCTGTGGTAGTTTGAAAATAAATAACCTGACTTGCAATGTATTGAAAATAAATAATCAGCATGTCTATAGCTTCTTGGGCCTTCAGCGGTTCCAAAACCCTTCCAAAATATGTTTGACAATACTTTTCAAAGAGGCTAGGTAAAACTAGTTCAACTTTAATACTATGTATGTAAGACATACATGTATATTGCTTGGGAACATAAATGATTCATTATTTATTATGTGAAGAAAATTATAAAATACTTAAATAAAATCTAATTATACAATTGTCTTTTATAATATCATTATTACTATGTATTTATGTTTCGTTCGTCCTGTATCGCTATGCATTATCGTAAAATGTTTGTATATTATATTGTCCTCTACACATGCAAGTATGTGTCTGAGGTTATCATGGTTATGAATGATTTCTTGAATCTTTAAATTTCTGCAGGGGATAATGATCTTTTCTGATTAAATGGTACATTATGACTTGACTATACATGTATTATTCATACATGTAACTAACAAATATCTAAAAAATTGTATGTTTTCGAATATCATTAATATTGTTGGGAAAATGAATAATCAGTCCCTTTCCTTAATGAAAATGAAAAATCTTGCTTAATAGTGCAGAAAATGAATAATCTGTCCTCTCAGGTTAAAAAAATAAATAACCGATCAAAAACAAATCCTCCTGCCCCCCCCCCCCCAGAATATCACATGGTCGTCCCCTTAGATAAAATGCAATATTTTTAAACGTCGATATTCAATCCGATAAGCATGCTGATGGCAAACACGTATATGGTACAACCTATCGGTATTTTGGGTCTTCAATGGTCTTCTACTTCGTACTTTGTTCGACCTTTTACTTTTATTTTGTCACTGATGGGTTTTTATTTGTAGATGAAATGCATATCTGTCGTACAAAATTTTAAGCCAGGAATCTATGATGAGTTTATTTTGCTTTTGTATGCATTAATAGAATGTGTTTCAATTGTCGAAGATATTGAACATAGATTCAAAAAGATTATTTAAGACAACTGTAAATCTGATTTGGAAAATTTATGAAAAAAATGACAAAAATTCTTAACTTAGAGGAAAATCAATTCAGAAAGTCCATAATCACATGGCAAAATCAAATAACAAAACGCATCAAAAACGAATGGACAAGAACTGTCATATTCCTGATTTGAAAAGCGTTTTATCCCTATTTTGTCAAATGGTAATTTGTACCCCGTGTCTCAACTGTTTCTTCTGAAACAAAGGATTTTCGTTTTGACATTTTGCATAACATGAAAAAGAGGCGCCAAAAAGTAAAATGAAAGACTTTTTTTTAGGATTATGACAGACTGACAACTTTAAGATACAGCGTGTGACATTATTCTAAGTTAAGGTTTTTAGTATGAGGTTTTGAAAACGGATGTCGGTTTTGAAAACAAATATAGATTTGGGTAAAAATAGGATATTTTTCACTAGTACGTCTGAATCATTTATCATAAACAAAACATGCTAATGTCCAATGAAAATTCCTACCTTTTTCTTGTTCTTTCTGACCACGACAGCAACTTAAGCAGACGACCTTGATTATCAGTACTAACAGTATAGTGATAACTATAAACAGTGTTACTACATCAACAATACTGATCTGCCGGAGGGACAGGAACTGGGAGGAAAAACTCTCTGTTGCTGCTCCTATACATATGAAAAAAAACCACATAATTATATACCTAAAAAGTAAAATAACAAAACAACTGAACTCCGATGGATCTATGATGAGTTTTTTCTAACTAGATTATACTCTTAAAGCATAATCTTTTTTATTTCTAATTTACTTATTAAAGCAAATATATGGTGCTTCTCCTATGCAATGAGAAAACACAAACACTTTGTCATGTTTGTATTGAAAGCACTTTCTTGGATGTTTGCAATATATAACTTGTAATAAAAATAAGACAATAAGAAAAAAACATATCAAAGGTTGTTTTTTTTCTTCATTGTTTGTTATCAAATTTAAAGTCTTCGAAATATTTTGTCACATTTTGAAAAGCTAAACTTTGTTTTAGATTAGGACCATGATGAAAAACAATAATTATCTCCAAAAACTTTTTTGCCGAAATAATTTAAGACCAAAACGTAAATTCAACAAAAATAAAATGTATGTAAATAATAAAACTAACGGAAGTATCTTAGTTTAAGTGAGGCCATTTTTGGTCCAGCATGGCAACCCCACGTTGTACCAGAATAATACACATCCATGTTGGAGATTGTAAGCACAGCACGACCGTTCCCAATTGTCACGTTGTATCTCCCGCTAGCCGTTACACAGGTTAAACTGTCTGATTTACAGCTTGCCATTGTCAAACCACCATGCATAATTATGAGCTCGTTGTTGTTAGCCTGGAGCTCGTCAGAGGTGAATTCACAGATGATTTCTACTGGAGGATTTACACAGTCTGAAACTTCATCTTCCTTCACATCAATTGAAATACCTTTTGTAAAAAAAAAAAACAATAACTACTAAAATACCAAAACTCTATGCAGTGTCAAAATTGCATGTTTCATGTTCTCTTGATTTACGAAACAAGACAAATAAACTGTTCAGAGTAAATGTTTATGCAGGATGACTATATATGTTTATCTTAATATATATTTAGTATCTTTGTATATTTTCAACTTCATATTTGTTTTTATCTTTGGTGTGATATACCTAACCATAGCCTATGTTGTGTGTAAATAAATGATATTTATGTAAGTCAATGATTTTACTTTAAAGAATTTAACCAAAAAATCCATGACTTTCTAAAAGCAAAGCTATCACTTAATTCAGTTGCAAATGTGTTCAGTGAAGTATGGAAGTATTACATGATCTTATATTGTCGATGGTTCAAATGATATTTCGACTGAATTTATACACATGTCGACTAAACATGCTAAAGGAAATCTCATACTTTATACGATCACAACTTTAAAGTTTTTGACGGTTAATATTAACCAGCAGTATTTGTACATTTAAAATGAAAGATTTTTTTCTTGTGTTTACGGTAACCACAAATTAAAAGTGTTTTCAACGAAATGTGATAATATAGATTTTTAAAAACCGTACATCAACCACTGTTGTTGTATTCCTCATTAAAATTGAAAGTTTTGCAACCGGACTTTGCACTCGACTGCACATATGAATAAACCACATAAAAATATTATTATGATTTGAATACATTTCATTCTAACTTTTATATTAAAAGGTTTTTTTTTCAAAATGTTAATCATATATAAAGCTTGTCATCATTTATAATATATTTCTTTGCATTAAGATATGCACGAATTAAAAACCTTTGGTCTAGGCTGTGGTTTTGTATTTCATCTTTTAATAGTAACGTAATTTAAAAATATATACTGAATCGCCCTAAAATAATGACTGCAATAAATAATGTAATCTCTTTCATTTTCTGAAAACGAATATCTAAACACAAATAATTTCATGTAATCAATAACAGTACATATTGAATTAATTGTTGTTTAAAGACACACCCCTTCGGTTGAACCAAATCAAAAGAACATTTGCAAAAGAGGATCTTAAAAAAATATACAAAAATACCGAACTCAAAGGCAAACTCAGAAAGGAGGAAGACCATAAAATCATGAAAAACTTACAAAAGCAAACGCTGGTTTTATAGCCAGCTAAACCTGTCACTTGAGTAACACTTGTTTATCGTTTGTTGTATTGATAAAATTGATGAGCATCCTAAACATTAATTTCTTTTCTAAAAATGTGCTGAACCAAGTCAGGAAAATGGCGTTAATATGTGTTTTGCATTGTCGTTGGGCTTTTTGTTGCACTTTTGTGTTTCTTTTTCCTCTTATATATGATGTGTTTCCCGGATTTTTTTTTTCTCAATCGATTTCTGACTTCCAAACAGCGGTATACTACTATATTGCCTTTATATAAGGTAATGTGACAATATTTGGGATCCGTCAGCCAAAACTCAGTATATATACATCAAATGCATACAAAATCCCTTCAAACTGTTTCAACTGACTACCGGGTAAAAATCTAAAACAGACATACCATGTAAACATTGGTCCAAATTATCTTAGTACAACAATTTATTGAGTTCGCAAAGTAGAAAGATTTAAGCAAAGAAGTAGCTAATATTAAAAAATGTGAAGCTCTTGGCGGAAAACAGAATATTTTCAAATTTGCCTAAGTAAGAATTAGTAATCAAATGTCCCGTTTTATGTAGCAAACATGGCATTTCGAATGACTATATACGAATGATATATGATTAAACCCGGTTTCGGTTATCCTAATTTTAGGTTTCAGACATCTTGTTGAGAATATATTTCAGATATATGCGTACTTTATACATAAATCGCACAGTATAAGAGACCAAACTGTAAAAATCAGTTGAAGGGGGTTGACCCATGATATTTTCAGGAAGCATATAATTAATACCTGACAGAAAGAAAAGATATGCATATCACTGATCTTAAGGTTACATCAGTTATTTAAAAATATTTCAAATCCAATTACAACTTAATACATAAATGAAATTTTCCAAAAAATAAAAAATCAGACACAATCTGCAGCACACCCATCAGATTTAGTTTCAAGACTGAGTAAAGTTTGACCTTGTTCTAAGTCAAAATGTACTGAAGTATAAAAAGAATTCTAATGCAATTTGGATTTAACAATTTTTTTCATTGGCTAAAAGTTGCCGTCAAATCCACAGTTGACCAGGCGTAACTAAGGAGGGACCCGCCATTTTTAATTGATGAATCAAAAAATGTTCGATTACTACTATATAATCGAAAATAAAACAACATCTACCTCGAATTCGCCGTTTTAATGTAATTGTATCCTAATTTGAAGCGTACGAGTAACGTCATAATCTCCAGTTTGTAAGTTTTCATTTGTATGACGTCACGTTAAGCCATGACGTCTTTGTGCCAAAATCATTCATGAAGATTCGCGGATTTTTTTTTATTTGACAAATTTAGACATTTTTTCAAGTTTTATCGTATTTTTTCTTTTTGTAATGCATTAGAATCGGAATAACAGTACTGTAGTTGAAGAGTTGCCACCGTCAATTTTGATTTGACGGTGGCAACTCTCCAACTACAGTACTGTTATTCCTTATAATTGTTTGAATTAGTTTGAATTTGTGACTAATTAATATGGGTCAGATTGTAGATGATATATTCATTGGACTTGTTGCTAACTACAAAAATTTGGATGACACTTGGATGATTGCAACATGTACATGTACGTGACACAGTACACCTGGAATGATCATTGGCATAGCTGCTAGTGCCGGCGTCTTTTACAAAACTGTACATAGCCATGAATACCAAATTCAGCATAGCTACATGCTTACAGGACTTAAAGCGGCATTCCGAAAACACTACCTAAAATTTAAATCTCCTTGTGAAATAAATACATAAATTACAAATATTTTACCTGATTTAATTCTGATAAGAAGCTACCGAAAATATATACACACAAACTTGATTAACCTTTAGAATACAATTAAATATACCTGTAACTTGATAAAGTTTACCTTGACATAAGTTAAACTGTAACAATCCTACGATTAAAAAACATGTCAGTTCGATTGTATCCATTTTTCTGGCTGTTTTCGTCTTTTACTCCAGATGAAAATATTTCCAATAATAGTTATTTGCAGACAGTATTTCAGTCGGTTTTCCACGTAGTTTCTGTTTCCTATAGTATACTATATACTTACCTGTATTAATAATGTATTCATAGTCTATAAATAGAATGGAATGTACATGACTCTAAAAATAAAACGAGAAAAAAAATCTATTTCTGATCATTTTAGGTTTTTTGTAAATCACTAAATAAAAATAATACTGTGTAATTTTGCGTCTTTTCCATCTATGTGCTATTTGAAATAGTGGGCGATTATTTGTCACTGTACATGTACCTCAATATATATTCAATTTATTTTTAATCATATCGTCGAAAAATACATATGTAATATTTGCCACCGGATGGTAACCAACAATCAAACGTTAGGGTTTACTAATTATAACATGTATGAATAAAACCTATTTACTGTTATTAGTCATAGAATTAGAACTCGTGACAACCATATACCTGTATAACTATGAATCGAAAACCTGGTTCACACCAAATTTGATTACCTGCAAAAATACGGGAAGCTTTAGAAATTGTATAATATTTATCTATATAGAAAGATTGGAGTGGATAGTTTTATAGCATATTTAACACGATATAGATAATATTTATAGATAACGGAATATTTGTATATACCAGTTTCTCGGTGAACATGGTGCTCAGATACATGGTGAAGGGTTTAGATATTCTTACTGGCCCCGAGTAAGGAATTTTGTTTTTGCCGGAGTGGATCGAACAGCATGCGTTTGGAGAGTGCAAAGATCCTAGCAGGACGGAATACACTTTTTTAGAGTAAAATCCGTGAATTTTAAGGTCTTAATTTTTCGACTCAAGATAGTCGATACTCATTTTATTTTGTAAACTATTCCAAAATGTTCATATATCAATTTTGCGTGTATTGTTTATATGCTGCTATATAGTTGTTTTTACGCTGCTATATATTCGTTGTTGTTGTGCCTTGTACCCGGCGATCTTTTGAAATATGCCAAGTGCGACAGATTTTTTACTGTGTATTCTTATGTTGTGCTATTGTGGGTTTTGGGGAATGCGATACATGAAGAAATAAAATTCTTAATCTGCAAACCCGCTTGTAATCGAGGATTTTGAGAGAAATAGGGAAGAGGGTTCTGTCACTTTGTATCATAAGGAGGCCAGGCCGTCCACATCATCCTCTATATCAGTCTATACAAACAATTAAAACTATTATTAAAACAAAATAATAAACTGCATTGGTGATAAAAAAAACCAATATTTTGCGTCTTTTCCATTGATGTATTTGTCACAGTGGGCGATTGTTTGTCACTTTACCTCAATACGTTAACACCAAAAGTTCGAAGTAATTTTAGAATGAAATATTTGCCACTGAACTTGAAAAAACAATTAATTATGTTGCGTTTATTAACTGTAAAGATTTTTAATTAGCCATCATTTAATATTAGATTCGGGACAAACCTTTACACATATAACAATGAAAATATAAAAAAAAAAGTCTCATTCTTTCCTATATAAAAACCGGCAAAATATGTATGGGAAGTTAGAAATAGTATGAATGCTCTAGCTACGTTATATTATAAGGTTTGAGTTGGTTTGTTTGAACACGATAAAGATAATATTTATAGATATGGAAAAATATTTTATATAGTGTCTCAAATAATTTCATCATAAATACTAGGATTGATTTTTTTTATTTACGCCAGACGCGGGTTTCGTCTACTTAAGACTCGTCTGTGAAGCTCGAATAAAAAAATGAGGGTTACAATGTTGACTGCTGTGTCCCAATTTTTTGACATTTTAAATGGCTGTACAAAGTCATGATTGATAAGAACATTGTTATCCATTCGTTTGATGTGTTTGATGGGTTTTTTTTCATTTTGCCATTTGCTTATGGACTTTCCGTTTTTGAATTTCCTCGGCGTTTGGTATTTTTGTGATTTTACTTTTTACAACCATGCAGATCAAGCCATCACAAGTGGGAAATGCGGTTTTTCAAGAGTTAAGCAACGTCACTATCAGTACGGGACTTCACCATCAGTATTAAACTTTTGAGAGTAGATTCCCTGAGAGTTCAGGTTCTTATTTTTGACTTACCACAATTCTTCAAACATTTTTCATGTGGCAGTCGATACTCATTCCAATTTCGTATGCCATTTCAGTAATGACTGTTTTATTTTTACGTCAAACATCAATAATTAGTGGTCAAGCAATCTAAAGGCTCTATAACAGTGAGTATACTGTATAGTAAAAATTAAAACAACAAGTTATAAATTTCATGCGTCCGAAGTGCTTTACCTTCATCATGAACGTTCAATGTCGAATATTTGAAAGCCAATAAAATGTGAAATAAAAAAATGATGAAAATTCAAAACGGAAAGTCCCCAGTTAAATGGCAAAATCAAATGATAAAATACATCACAATAATGGACAACAACCATGATGTGTATCATAATGTATATTAACCTAAACAGGACCTTAAAAAATAGCCAAATTTATCAGGAAAGTAAGCATGAGCACGTTGGTACATACGTTAATTTGCCATAGTAAATCACTAAAATAAAAATAACACTTTTTTAAAATCAGCTACATAAGGACAAAAATATTTCTATCCAATAATTGAGCAACAAATGATAACTTCATATCAATTTGCATATCTACACGTACAGGTATAGATGTCTCGTGACCAAAAATACAACTGAAGTTCATTACAAAAAATAAGTAGATGTGATATGAATTCCGATGAGACAAATTTTCGTTACAGTTCAACATGTTTAAATGACAAAGAGGATTTAAGCTATTATATAGATCACTGGGGCAGTCTTCAACCATGAGAAAACTCATATCGTATACAGTCTGCTATAAAACATGTGAAAGGCCCCGACAAAAATGTAAAAAAAATCAAACTAACTACATCATTTATACAATACAGTTTACAAAAAAACAAAGATCGTTGTCTTTATTTAAAGTTTTGATCAGTACGATAAAGAGTATGATTATTTGTATCTTACACATAAACCATATTATACATATAAGTGTATGCACTGATACAGTTAACATTCCATTTAAGAAGTAGTTTACACATTATTCAATAAGTACACCATTGTTCACGACTTGTCTCAAATGGAAGAACATAACAGTTCATGGTTAAGTGGGCGACAATCCATTACCTATATTTCTCAAATTTTCTCACGAATACGTTAATGCTTGAAGTAACTTAATGAAAGAATACTCTTTCTTTCTAAATTTGGTGGTAAATGGTGGTTAATGTGGTACGATAAATAAAATTGATGACATCATATATAAGTGTACAGTTATTTACACCCAGTTTCAACATACCTTAAATCAATTAACTTATACTAGACATTTGATGAACGTTGATAGGTTAAGAAATTATTTAGAAACAAAGGTTCCAACGCTCTAAGATAAATGTGACCTTATTATATTGTGTCTATTACTGTTATACCTATTTAGTCATATACTGACTCATAAAGTATTCAAGAAAATATTCTAGGCTTTTTTTTTCTCGGATTTTAACGTTTTCGATGATTTATATAATATGTTTAAAAAATTTCGAATTTTTGAAATACTAAGGCTTTTCTACCTCAGGCATAGATTGCCTTAGCTTGATTTGGCAAGACTTTTGATAATTTTGGTCTTCAATGCTCTTGAACAATGTTCAACTTCGTACTTTATTTGGCAATTTTAACTTTTTTGGATTCGAGCGTCACTGGTGAGTCTTTTGTAGACGAAACGCGCGTCTGCGTTTATACAAAATTTAGTCCTGGTATCTATGATGAGTTTTTTTTATAAAATAGACCCATAATACCTAGCGACTCATATCAACACAATATATAAATGTATTTAAATGACCTGAGTGTTCATGCATCAGTTATTTGTACTGTATTTCTGACGTCACGTAATGTCATTTTAGCGGTATTTTAACATTGTCATGTATAAGTGGAAGGTTTGGATAGCCATAAAAGCAGGTTCAAATAAAACCACTATTTTTTCTTTAAATATCTTGTAGCAAGTCAGAAACATTGCAGTTGTTATCTCAAGTAGTCTGTTTCTATGTTTGTAGGCGTTTGTTTTTGTGGCAATTCAGTGTTTCTGTTGTTCTATTGTTTTCCTTTTATAGTTGATGTGTTTCCCTCGGTTAAGGTTTGCGACCAATATTTGTCTAAGCTCAATCGATTTTTAATTATTGAACAACCGTTATGGTATCTATGATGAGTTTATTTACTACCACTGGGTCGATTCCAATGATTGTAAAGATTTATTTCCCCGAGGGAATCACAAGCCCAGTAGTCAGCACTTTTGTACTGTTGTGCTGACATGAATTATCATTGATATGGTTATATTTATAAATTAACTGTTTACAAAATTTAGATTTTTTCAAATACTAAGGTTTTTCTACCTCAGGCATAGATTACCTTAGCTGTATTTGGTAAAACTTTTAGGAAATTTGGTACTCAATGCTCTTCAACTTCGTACTTTATTTGGCATTTTAAACTTTTTTGGATTCGAGCGTCACTGATGAGTCTTTTTTAGACGAAACGCGAGTCTGGCGTACATACTAAATTTAGTCCTGGTATCTATGATGAGTTTATTTATATACTACTGTTGTGTTTATTTATTACCAATTTAATGTTTTCCTTCTATGGCACTAAATGATAGAATATATGTTGATATTATGATTCCTTCAACATCTCGGAGACATAAATATGATCAATAACAAAACGATAAACAAGTATGAATAATCATTAAAGCTAAAACAACTCTATCAAAACAGCATACGTTCAATGTATTACAGTTATCAACCATCTTACAATCGATACTTTTGTGTCATTATTTATACCTTTCACCTGTAACCTATAACTTATGAATATGCAACTGTACCAGAAGTTACACGTCGTACTATAGACATCATTCATGATTAAACGTAAATTTCACTGTACACATAATAATACACCTTTGCTTTTAATACTTTTTGACTCCTGTGTAAAACCAGTCCTTCTCTATGGAAGTGAATTGAGGGGTCCGTACATTCTTAACCTAGACAAAAGATTAACACAAGGTTCAAATGATTATTTAGAAAAAACTTTTTTAAATTTTGCTCCTGAAAAGGTTCACATTCGATATTGTAAATATGTACTTGGTGCCACGAAATATGCTTCTAATATTGCCAGTGTGGCAGAACTTGGTCGTTATCCAATCTCTATATTTGTTATTTTGCAATCTCTTAAATACTTGCTATATTTGTATAAAGACCCTCTTTTGAATTTTTCAAACTTAGCATATAAGTCAATCGAAGAAGTTGATTGTATCTTTCCATGTACCTTCAATAAACACATTTTTGACTTTCTAAAATTAATTCATTTTGATCATGTTTGGAATAATAAAGGAACTTTGTCAGAAGGAAAAGTCATATCTGCAGTAAAAAAGATATTACAAAAAAGATAAGGAAATTATTTTTTCTCATGTTTGTCAGGTGAAAAGCAAAACAAACTACGCACATATTACAAGTTAAAAGAGGAATATAAACCTGAGACTTCTACAAAGTTGAATATCACAAAACAATATGTTAGACAATTATGTAAATTAAGAATTTCTAACCACAATTTACGCATTGAAAAAGGCAGATATAATAAAACGCCTTTGGATCAAAGAATATGTCAACATTGTATTGATAACAATATTGAAGATGAGTTTCATTTTATATGTGAATGCAATCTCTATCACGAGGAGAGGGAAAGTTTTATGATGACATTGTTAATATTATACCATGTTTTTGCAATTTAGATAATTTTGATAAATTTAAATATTTAATGAACTGTTCGGAGACTGATGTTCTCACCAGATTTTTTATATATATAGACAAATGTATTTTGATTATACATTCATCAGTGGGAATAATTGCATAATAATGAAGTTTGAGTTCTGTCTCTTGATTGTTATAAGTGTCAAAATTGTTGGCTGTTATGTTTTATTTTTGTTTTGTATATGTTTTTTATATGTGTTTATGTGTTTCAGCGATGATCCTTTTGTACTGGATTTTATACTGAATAACATTAGTTAGTTAGTTAGTTAGTTAGTTAGTTAGTTAGTTAGTTAGGCCGTGTTAACATCAAACGGATTTTAACGTTTTCGATGATTTATATAATATGTTTAAAAAATTTCGAATTTTTGAAATACTAAGGCTTTTCTACCTCAGGCATAGATTGCCTTAGCTTGATTTTGCAAGACTTTTGGGAATTTTGGTCTTCAATACTCTTCAACAATGTTCAACTTCGTACTTTATTTGGCAATTTCAACTTTTATGGATTCGAACGTCACTGGTGAGTCTTTTGTAGACGAAACGCGCGTCTGCGTTTATACAAAATTTAGTCCTGGTATCTATGATGAGGTTTTTTTATAAAATAGACCCATAATACCTAGCGACTCATATCAACACAATATATAAATGTATTTATATGACCTGAGTGTTCATGCATCAGTTATTTGTACTGTATTCCTGACGTCACGTAATGTCATTTTAGCGGTATTTTAACATTGGCATGTATAAGTGGGTTTGGATAGCCATAAAAGCAGGTTCAAATAAAACCACTATTTTTTCTTTAAATATCTTGCACCAAGTCAGGAACATTGCAGTTGTTATCTCAAGTAGTCTGTTTCTATGTTTGTAGGCGTTTGTTTTTGTGGCAATTCAGTGTTTCTGTTGTTCTATTGTTTTCCTTTTATAATTGATGTGTTTCCCTCGGTTAAGGTTTGTGACCAATATTTGTCTAAGCTCAATCGATTTTTAATTATTGAACAACCGTTATGGTATCTATGATGAGTTAATTTACTACCACTGGGTCAATGCCAATGATTGTGGAGATTTATTTCCCCGAGGGAATCACAAGCCCAGTAGTCAGCACTTTTGTACTTTTGTGCTGACATGAATTATCATTGATATGGTTATATTTATAAATAAACTGTTTACAAAATTTAGATTTTTTCAAATACTAAGGTTTTTCTACCTACGGCATAGATTACCTTAGCTGTATTTGGCAAAACTTTTAGGAAATTTGGTCCTCAATGCTCTTCAACTTCGTACTTTATTTGGCATTTTAAACTTTTTTGAATTCGAGCGTCACTGATGAGTCTTTTTTAGACGAAACGCGCGTCTGGCGTACATACTTAATTTAGTCCTGGTATCTTAATGAGTTTATGTATATACTACTGTTGTGTTTATTTATTACCAATTTAATGGTTTCCATTTATGGCACTAAATGATAGAATATATGTTGATATTATGATTCCTTCAACATCTCGGAGACATAAATATGATCAATAACAAAACGATAAACAAGTATGAATAATCATTAAAGCTAAAACAACTCTATCAAAACAGCATACGTTCAATGTATTACAGTTATCAACCATCTTACAATCGATACTTTTGTGTCATTATTTATACCTTTCACCTGTACCCTATAACTTATTAATATTCAACTGTACCAAAAGTTACACGTCGTTCTAGACATCATACATCAGAAACACCTGTATGGTAATCATCCCATACATGAGACATCTGTACAGCCATAGTTTGCCTATCGAACTGACGTAATCAGTGATTACATATCCGATGCCATTTTGGACTCTCAAGATAGCATGTATCATTTTGGCTTTTCACATCTATGAAGGGTTTAGGCTAGCTTTACATTCAGCATTCAAACGAAATTAAACGCAATCCAATACTATTCAAACTGACCAATCCTAAACTGAAACACCCGTACAAAATATTCCTCAAATGATATACCTGTTTCAAAAAACCTTCTTCTGATATATACTTGTACCTATCTTCCTTTAACTGAAACACCCATAGGAATCATTCTACAAATTATACACCTGTATCAACTATTCTAAAACTGAAACACGTGTAGGAACAATTATTTTACCGATACACCTAGTACACGAACTATTATTTAACTGAAACGTGTTTATCAGCCATCTTTTATCTGATACACCTGTTTGAGCAATGATTTAAATGGTACACCTGTATCAACTGATCTACCTTTTCCCACCATGTACCAACTTTCCTTCAAAAGAGGGACGAAAGATACCAAAGGGACAGTCAAACTCGTAAATCTAAAACAAACTGACAACGCCATGGCTAAAAATGAAAAAGAAAAACAGAAAACAATAGTACACATGACACAACATAGAAAACTAAAGAATAAACAACACGATCCCCACCAAAAACTAGGGGTGATCTCAGGTGCTCCGGAAGGGTAAGCAGATCCTGCTCCACATGCGGCACCCGTCGTGTTGCTTATGTGATTACAAATCCGGTAAATAGTCTAATTCGGTAGGTCAAATTCATGAAAGGGAAGGGGATTGTAGTTACGACGTAAGGAACATATCCGATATCATTTGTGAAACGGTTATTCCATAACGGTCAACCAACTTGTGATGGCGTCCGTAAAATTTACGAAGGGATGATTTCAACTTCACCATTTGGAACTCTTGGTTTAATAGCTTCCTTGTGAGCAGTAACCCTCTATCAAGAAAAGCATGATAGGAAATGCAAGCACGGGAATATCGTATCAATTGGGAGATATATACCCCGTATGCAGGTGCTGCTGGAATGTTGCTACTTAGAAATGGAAAGTTCACAATTGGAAAGCTGAAATCATCTCTTTTGTCGTAAAGTTTTGTCTTCAACCGACCCTCATTGTCAATTTCTAGATGTAACTGATACAACTATTCCAACTTTCCTTCAAATAATATACTTGTACCAACAATCTTTCAAATGATACACCAGTCCCAATCTTCTTACACTGATACAAATGTACCAACTATCTTACAAATGTTATACTTGCAACATCGATCATTTAACTGATACACCTGCTCCAACCATTCTTAAATTGATATAGGAAGATGTGGTGTGAGTGCCAATGAGACAACTCTCCATCCAAACAACAATTCAAAAATTAAACCATTATTAAATTGGTTCACTTGTACTAACAATCCTTCAACTGATACCCATGTATCAACCATCATCATATGATACAACTGTTTCGACCATATTTCAAATGGTACACCTGTATCAACTGATCTACCTTTTCCCACCATGTACCAACTTTCCTTCAACTGATACAACTATTCCAACTTTCCTTCAAATAATATACCTGTACCCACGGGGGGGGGGGGGGGTAACTTCCTATTATTGGGTATACGGTGATGTGCCAAAAATAGGGGTCATAATTTTGCGAGATTTTATATTAAAATTACCCACCTTTTTAATGACATCCTATATTAAAATGCATTTACGTCTGATAATTGTATATTGATTTGGGGTATGATGTACACACCAATATATAACAATCCATGCGTATATATAACGATAACATATATGTGCACCAAATGATGTCAATTCATATATAACCAGATGCTCCGCAGGGCGTAGCTTTATACGACCGCAGAGGTTGAACCCTGAACGGTTGGGGCAAGTATGGACACAACATTCAAGCTGGATTCAGCTCTAAATTTGGATTGTGATTTAATAGTTGACACAGAATAGGTTTCTGACACAGAATGAATGTGTTCTAATGAACTTAAAATTTTTGTTTTCTCTTAGAGTAATTCACTATGCTGTTGAATATTAATCCTCTCAAAAAAATGTTCGAAGAAATTTTCTTTTTATTTATGAAATTTCAAATGAGAAAAATTGAACCCAATTTTTTAATCACATCCCCTTTCCCTTATTCCAAAACTAATCTCAATTAACATATTCTAATGGAGTTTGCATCAATAACTACTCATTTAAATACATCATAAAATATTAAGATGTAAAAAAACTGCTTGTTTTCACTGAATGGTAAAGATTATTTAAATTTATCAGTTGGTAGTAAAAAGTGAATATACATTGTATATTGTATATAACAAAGAATTAAGTTGATTCTGGACAAAGAAAGATAACTCCAATTAAAAAAAAATCTGGCAATAAGATATTTCTTGCTTACTATTCTGGACAAAGAAAGATAACTCTAATTTAAAAAAAAATTGCTAATTCACAATATTGTGAAATTAGAAATTTCTTGCCATTGCACAATACTGTGCAATTGAAAAGACTTGCTATTGCACAATACTTAATATAATAATTTTAGATCCTGATTTGGACCAACTTGAAAACTGGGCCCATAATCAAAAATCTAAGTACATGTTTAAATTCAGCATATCAAAGAGGCCCAAGAATTAAATTTTTGTTAAAATCAAATTTAGTTTAATTTTGGACCCTTTGGACCTTAATGTAGGCCAATTTGAAAACGGGACCAAAAATGAAGAATCTACATACACAGTTAGATTTGGCATATCAAAGAACCCCATTTATTCAATTTTTGATGAAATCAAATAAAGTTTAATTTTGGACCCAGATTTGGACCAACTTGAAAACTGGGCCAATAATCAAGAATCTAAGTACATTTTTAGATTCAACATATCAAAGAACCCAACCGATTCATTTTTTGTCAAAATCAAACTAAGTTTAATTTTGGACCCTTTGGACCTTAATGTAGACCAATTTGAAAACATGACCAAAAGTTAAGAATCTACATACACAGTTAGATTCGGCATATCAAAGAACCCCAATTATTCAATTTTGATGAAATCAAACAAACTTTAATTTTGGACCCTTTGGGCCCCTTTTTCCTAAACTGTTGGGACCAAAACTCCCAAAATCAATACCAACCTTCCTTATATGGTCATAAACCTTGTGTTTAAATTTCATAGATTTCTATTAACTTATACTAACGTTATGGTGAGAAAACCAAGAATAATGCTTATTTTGACCCTTTTTTGGCCCCTTATTCCTAAACTGTTGAAACCAAAACTCCCAAAATCAATCCCAACCTTTTTTTTATGGTCATAAACCTTGTGTCAAAATTTCATAGATTTCTATTAACTTAAACTAAAGTTATAGTGCGAAAACCAAGAAAATGCTTATTTGGGCCCTTTTTGGCCCCTAATTCCTAAAATGTTGGGACCAAAACTCCCAAAATCAATACCAACCTTCCTTTTGTGGTCATAAACCTTGTGTTAAAATTTCATAGATTTCTATTCACTTTTACTTAAGTTAGAGTGCGAAAACTAAAAGTATTCGGACGACGACGACGACGACGACGACGTGATAGCAATATACGACGAAATTTTTTTCAAAATTTGCGGTCGTATAAAAACTTAAGGGTAGCTGGTATATTTATGATGATGAGTTAGTGCCTATATAATGGGTCATATTTGAAATATTGTATATAAGTATAGGTCATTCTTTCTTAAATATTTATATAACTTTAGGTACTGAATTTCAGTGAATATTATATTAAAATGGGTACGTTTTTTGAGGCAAAAATGGCACACCCTACCAAAAAAATATCGAATACATCTATACAAACCATCTCTCAACTGAAACACGTGTACCAACCATCCTACAAGTCATATTACACTCTATCATGCTAAAATCTAAATGGACAAAAACCAAATGTTTTTGGTGATCAAATAAACGCCCAAAGTCACATAAAAAAGAAAATAACTTTTCATACAATTCTTGTAAAAACTCATCAAAGATACAAGGTTTAAAATTTGGAATTTAAAATTGGCACTGGCTACGGTTACATGGAAATTTAACAATAATAAAAATATTATTGTTACATAGGAGACTAAATGTCGGAATACAAAGGCGGATAAGGAACCGATTAATTACGAATGTAACAATAATTGCTTCAGGGCTACGGTTACATGGCGTTATTGTTACATGAAAAACAGCAATCATTAAACTTAAATCTTGTATAGTTTTGTTGCCTTAATCTTGCATATGTACGAAATAATACTTGTAATAATGATAAATAATAAATATTATCGTTAACAAATGGTGTTTAAATTGTTTTTTCTAACGTATAAATGGTTTTGGTCTTTTAAAGATACTACTTTAGATAAGTAGTGCCAAAGGCGAAAATATAGACCAATGGTTTGTTGTTGAGAACTCGGGCTGAGAAAAGTGTTCACTTTAAGTATTTAACTGCACACCTACTCGTATTACTGTCATTATACAATGTACAATGGATGAAGAGATTCTTGTGGCCATCTACATCACATGCTTCCAACCAAAATATTAGATGAGAACATAAACATTGCTCGAGTGAAAAAGTATTTCTTACCGGAAGCATGGGCATTGGCAAATATTAAAGGTTGCATTATCATCAAAAAGGGATACCGCAGAATGGAACTGTACAGTATGTGATACGGAAGTTCACAGTGCGGCATCACTGGTGTTTGATGGCTGCTTGGAGTGGTTTCACTAAAAATGTGTCGGACTCAGAAATGCTCCAAAAACCACTTACTGGATATGTAGAAAATGTCTTGGCAAATAAATAATAAAGGAATTTATATTTAATAATTGTATGTAATGTAAATATAAAATAAACGTGTTTCTCGTTTCTCGTTTTGTTTATATAGATTAGACCGTTGGTTTTCCCGTTTGAATGGTTTTACACTAGTAATTTTGGGGCCCTTTATAGCTTGTTGTTCGGTGTGAGCCAAGGCTCCGTGTTGAAGGCCGTACTTTAACCTATAATGGTTTAATTTTTAAATTGTTATTTGGATGGAGAGTTGTCTCATTGGCACTCACACCACATCTTCCTATATCTCTTTAATTTTTATTATCTAGTACATTTTAAAAGACCCATCGTATATTGCTGTTTTTCGTGTAACAATAACGCCATGTAACCGTAGCCTCAGTAATTATTGTTACATTTGTAATTAATCGGTTCCTTACACGACTTTGCATTCCGGCATTTAGTCTCCTATGTAACAATAATATTTTTATTATTGTTACATTTCCATGTAACCGTAGCCAGTGCCTTTAAAATTTGAGTTTCCTCTACACAAGACTCCTTTTTGCCTATGTTGGACTTCTCTGGATTTATTGATGTTTATGGGTACACATATTTGTGGAGGGAGGAAAACTTGTACTTTCATGGATATTGGATTGCGTGGCTTTTCCAAAGTTGGCATTTCAAGCCTATGGAAAGTCTTCAATGTTCTTCAACTTTTTACTTGTTCAGGTTTTAACTATTTTGATCTGAGTGTAATTGGTGAGTCTTATAAAACGAAATGTGCATCTGTCATATTAAATAATAAGCATGGTACCTTTGATAACTATTTTCACCTGATCATTAATATTTGTGGTTCAACTTTCTGTATCTTGGTATAACACTGGCCATACATGAAAGTCAAGCAAAGATTTATCATTTTCTACAATTTTCATCATTTATAAGTAAAATTGAGAATGGAAATGGGGAATGTGTCAAAGAGACAACAATGGGACCATAGATCAGACAACAGCAGAAGGTCACCAGCATGTCTTCAATACAGCGAGAAATTCCTGCACACAAATTATCGTAATGTCATCAATTACATTGCAAAAAACAGGTGTTATCATAATTACTTTTAGATTACTTTTAAACAGATATATCATATTAAGGAGGGGTATTTGCGAAAAATACCAGTCGAGAGAATGTTAAATTTCACGAGCCGTAAATACCCCTCAAGAACATGATATATCTGTTTAATTACACCGAATGTTAATGTTCAAAAACGCATTGATGATCGTGACGTAACAAGCGTCCAGTCAGATAGAGTATTTTTGGCAAATACCATGGCAGAGAGGGTAAAAAGGCATATCCTTTTGGCAAATACCCCGGAGACGTCAAAACATGAACGATATTCATTTGATAACAGCGAATTGGTGAAAAATACACTGGCTATCAACCAATCAAAACCCAGGATTCTTACATAAGGTGTAATTAAAGATTAAATTCATATGATTACTTGCTGATTACAAATCTTGTATATATATGAAAATAGTTTTTTTATAGACAATATGAAAATAAGAAAATGTAAAGCTGATTTCAGAAGATATAACCAAACAAGATTTATGAGACCACCATTGATATTTTTACAAAGTATATAAGCTCACTTCACAAAAGTAATATGTTAAATATAAAAATGTAATAAATATATAAATTATTCCTGATGTTCTTTTAAGAATTTGTTAACTACATCTAAGAAAGCTGAAGGTTTATCAGAATGAACCCAGTGGCCAGCACCTTCTATGTGTTGTATCTGAGATTTAGGGAAAAGTCTTTTAATTTCTGGTTCTTCTGATTCGCTGAAAAAAAGAAAGAAAAAAAACCAGTAATAAACACCACATTTTCTGGCATTTTTTAGGCCTCCTATATTTTCTTAGATATCAAGTTTCATGGCTTGAGAAATAAATATTTAAATTTGGGACTAAGCAAAAGTCTGCAAACAAACCTATAGAAAATTTGTAATTTCTTCAACATTTAAATTTAAATAGATATTCAACAAATAAGAATGATCCAACATATAAAAAAGAAGATGTGGTATGATTGCCAATGAGACAACTGTCCACAAGAGACCAAAATGACACAGACATCAACAACTATAGGTCACCGTATGTCCTTCAACAATGAGCAAGCCCATACAGCATAGTCAGCTATAAAAGGCCCCAATATTTGGCATTACTAAGTTTTCAAGTGGAATGTTTTGCTAAAATCTCTGTTTATACATATCAAGTCTTTTTTGCTGAATTAGATCCAAAATTAAACATGAATTAGTCCTAGAATAGACAGAGAGTTTTGTGTTATGTCCTAAAAGTCACATATGTAGGACTGATGAAATTATAATAAACAGTTTCTTTGAACAAATCATCACTTTCACCATAAGTGTACTTAGACATTAAAGACATCCTCTTGTCATTTTCACTGAAGGAAAGGAACATTAAATTGAAACTAAGTCAGTGGGTTAGTCTTTTACAAAATTGAGTCTTGTATGTCAGTCTTATATGGTTTAAATATTAAATAGATTTTACATCCTTAAACGAATTACTTTGAATTCAGAAATTATTGTAATGCTTGTACTGATGTGAAACATGTGACATTATCAGAAGAATGAATTAATTTCTTGCATTGCAATAAAAAAAACTTTGTACAGTTTGGAAATTAGTATGGCGTTTATTATCACTGAACTAGTATATATTTGTTTAGTGGCCAGCTGAGGGACGCCTCCAGGTGCTGAAATTTCTCGCTACATTGAAGACCTGTTGGTGACCTTCTGCTGTTGTTTTTTTATTTGGTCGGGTTGTTGTCTCTTTGACACATTCCCCATTTCCATTCTCAATTTTATAGCATACCCAGACTCTGGAATCAACCAATCATAATACAGAATTTGTGGTTCCGAGTCCTAGTTTTTGACCCATAGAGCTCTCTGATTTGACATACCTTATATATTTAGATTCAGATCCTCCCACAAACAAAGTAGGTCCATCATATTGCACATTTGTAAACTGAGGAAAACCACAAATATCACTAAAATTGTTTATAATACTGTCCAGGTACACCTTCCACACAAATCTGTTATTTTTCTGTATGAGGTTAGATGCTAGGAACTGTCTTACAAGTGATTCCTGCAAAGGTACAGCAACTCTTTTATCATTTGTAAGACTGTTTTGATTATAAAGTAACAAAATTTTGAAGTATTAGAATCTATACCAAAGATATTATTTTGTGTATTTAAAATATCAATGCTACAAATTGCTAAATTAATGTTGTTGCACTGAACTTCATATAAATTTTAACATCTCACTAATATTGATTATTCTTTTAATTTTTAAGACATAACTTCTAAACCAGCAAAGCTGGAATCTTTAATGTTAAGTTTGAAGTTTTATTTTATTGTGTCTAAGCTAATTACAGGTGCTAAACCATAATTTAGAAATTTTGGTATCTTCAAGACTTTTTTGAAATTTCAAGGGTCGTAACTTCTGAAATTCATTTCATTGATAAAAAAATTGTTAAAAGTTTAAATATTATTAAAGAAGGATATATCAAAGGCTACTCAAAACTAATATATCATCCATTCTAACATGACATTCTTCAAACGCTTTGAGTACACACCCGTGCTAAAATATGAATATATTGTTTAGGCTGTTCGGATCCTACTCCCAAATCATATGCCTTTTTATGAATGAGCTGTACTCGATGTCATAGAATGATGACGTCAGAATATAAGCATGCTTGTGAAACCGAAAATCATCACAAACAGAATCATAAACAAACGATGCTAAAATGTGTTAAATATGCCATTTTTATATACATATAAGACATATAAGTACAATTATCATTTAGATTCATCCAAACCAATCTAAATATGTTATTGTAAATAGTTTAAGCACGTCACTTATTCAGTTTGCTCCGTTCTTTAATGTCAATTTTATAGTGCGTTTATTTATGGGAACGGCAAATAATGCCTTCACCTAGAGCGCTTCGATCCAAAACAATAGCTGTATTTGTCCTATTAGAATCCTTTTTAGAGGGAGGAGTTTTGAACAGCCAGTATGAACAGTTGTGATATCTAGGTCAAAACTGATATATCATCCATTATGCCTATCAATTGTTTTGACATGAGTTATAATATGGAAACAACATTTCTTAACCAAGTAAAAGAACTAAGCTTGGTTCCTGAAAATTTCATATCATATACTAAATATTTACACTGATTTTGACAAATTCATTTCATTGCATGTACATAAAAAAAATAATTAAATTAACAATTAAGGAAGTTTACTGCTGAGATAATATGATGTTTTCTTAATTAAAATATCTACATCTTAAATAGATAAAGGATGTATGAAATGAAGTTAATCAAATATAACATGGAAGAGTTTTCTAGTAAAACCCAACTATTATATACATGCATTAACCGTTAAAAAAAAAAAGAGATTTTTTTAAAATAAGCAATATTTCATTCATGTGGAAACATAAAGAATTGTTGATTTGTTCTGAGTTATCTCCCATGTGTTAAATTGCACTCATAAAATCAGACAGTAAATGTGTGTAATGAAAAAAAAATGCTTAATTTAAGAAATAATTGATGCAAGCTATACTTTATTGTAGTTTTAACATGGGTAGGCATTATATTCGTGATTATTTTTGCCCAAGCGATAGTGAAGTATTGCATATGACATATAATTGACCATAACTTACTTTAACAAATATGAACAATATTTTACCAAATATCATGCATGTAGTTCAACAAAAAACATATGAAGAATTCATACTTTAGAAATAATTATAATGCTGGTAATAAAGAAATTTGTGTGTGCATTCATTATTGTAATTTTTATGCATTCATTTTATTGCTATTTTTGTGTGCATTCATTATTGTCATTTTTGTGTGCACTCATTATTGCCATTTTTGAACAACAAAGAAAAATGTGAGAGAAAGTTTTGCTATTTCATGAAATGCTGTATATACATGTAAGTAAGGATATCAAAACTCATAAAGCAAGTTTTTATTTTGGTAAGACCTATTCTGTTGCAATTTTAGCAACTATAAAAACATTGCAAAATCTGGATATACATATGTTAACTAAGGGGTGATAACTCATCATATAAACATTAGTACTTACAGGTTCGACTTCCTTTAACATGTTGATAGCAATCTTTCTAGCCTCAGATACAGGGAGATCTTGCTGCATGTATAACTGTACTTGAATTTTCAGCATCATTTGTAAGAAGGCTGGATATGTCTTAGCTCTGGGACTAACTGTTGGTGAAACATCTACTACAATTAAACTGTCAACTCTCTCTGGCTGAAATTATAAAAAAAAGAAATCTTTTTAGAATCCTGTGTTGTTCTGACCAACTGAAGCATGGCTTACCGAAACAAAATAATTATGTGAAACAATAAGTAACTGTACTTATTTAAAATATCAGGGCTACAAGTTCAAATTACAATATAATTCAAGCTAATACATTTTGACTGGAACAGAACTAAAAAAAAAAAATACCAGTAATAATGTTCAGTTTCAAATGTATCCATTGTGGAAATTATGTTCCTTATTAAAACACTGTTCATATACTTTGAAGTTATAATGTTTGATATGTACTACAAAAGAGTTCTGATTGACTATATTGTAAAAGGCCAAAAATAAATACATGATATCCAAAACCAACCAAAATAATAAAAGGAAACAGGTGGAAATCCAACCTTGAATATGTAAAAAAAAATAATAATTTTTATATTTGATTCATCCTGACTCAACTGAACACCTGTCTAATTTATAAAGAATGTGTTCTTTTAAGAACAGTTTCACAACTCAAAATCTTCTTCAATTTTTGGCAGACACCACACAAATAAGTTATTTTCTGCATTCGTCTGAATAAGAAGATAATTATTTTTCTTTGTTTTAAATAATCTTAATTCTTACCATGTAATACTTACATGTTGTAGAGCTGTGACCATGGACATTTTCCCGCCCATACTGTGTCCCAGTAAACAAGCCTTATCTATTGACAATTCATCTAATAGGTTAATAATATCTTCACTCATTAGAAAATAGTCCATACTTTGAGTGTGTGGACTTTCACCATGGTTCCTGACATCAACTGTTATAACCTATTGCAAAATACAATGTACCATCATAATGTGTTACAAAAGTTATACTGTGTATTCATTTACAATTCGTTGGATACCAACTTTCGTTGAATTCATGGGAACATGTGAACCACAAATTTAAATGTTCAACAAATTTTTTATAGACTTGTATGCAGCTTTTGGAAAAATCATATTAAATATCAATGAAATGCTAGTTTTTCTTCAAGCTAACACATCACCAGCAAAGAGTTAGGCAACGCCAACATGTTTACCCCACCATAGTCTGCATGTGTTTGTCCAATGCCAGGTTTTACTCCTTGTTGAAGAGTGATTGGTGAACTATTGTTTTTAAATTCTGAGTCATTTAGTCTCTTGTGGAGGGTTGTCTCATTGGCAATCATACCTTTCTTATTTTTATATCAATATATATACATTCAATATAAGTACTGGTATATATTTGGGATTATTGCAAATGAGATAAATATTTACCATTAAGCAAAGGACATAAATTCAAGCAACTTATTTGCTTGTTAAATTGTATACCTGTCTTCCCTTTTTACCCCACAGTTTTGATAAAGAGTGCCAGTTATCTTTGTTTCCCATAAGACCATGAGTTATAACTACAGGAGGCCCTGAACTGCCAGGCTCTTGGTAATTTCTGTAGGACAAACATACTCCCTGACCTGAAAAACTGCAATGAAAACTATCATATATAAATAATTTGCTAGTATTAGAATAAGACAACATGATTTTCTATAGCAAAATGTTCCTTATGCTCTAATATATATATTTACTTTTTACTAATTTTTTTTTATCAATTTTAACGTAACAATAGCAAAAAAATATGGTCCAAAAACTCCAATCAATATAGACATGATGGGAACTTTTGTTTAGAGCTTTTTATGTATTTCTAATGATGTGGTAATAATTTATAGCCTCTCCCCATTATTGTATTCTCCCCAAATTTAATACATATATATATACATGTATCATAAACTCAATATTTGAGTTGAGTTACTGTTTTGACAATTTTTTCCATTTTGGTACAACTTCTAACCAATAATCTTCTTATTGACAGAAAATGTTATATCTTCTCAATAAAACTTTGGTTTGTCTGAGAGCATTTAAAACAACAATGAACAACTTAATATATTTTTTTTTCCATCAAGAAGATAATTATATTTAAGGCCATAATAAATAATAGTGTATTTGCCCAAACGCTATCTACCCAGAAAAAAGCTGCCTACTCAAATTCTTTTATTGTCCTGATTTGAAGAAGGTTTTTTTTAATCAAACAGGCATGAAGACTCATAAACATCTGATACTTCAATTTCTTTTTTTGAAAATTTTTTAAAGAAAATGCCTACCTACCTACCCACTGTCTCAACCTTTGGGTAGGGTTTGGGCAAACCAAAATATTTTTAAGTGTGGCCTAATACAGGGTGACCAGTTAAATAAAGTACATATCATTACAAGGCCAGAATATTCATTTTCAGAATTCAACCGTCAAAAGTAAAAAGAACGAATATTTATGATAAATAAAATTTCAAAGTAAGGAAATTATATTTTTTGTGTTGTTTTTTTATTAAAATTATTTACGGTATATCAATGTATACAAAATGGTATATATAACAAATGAAAAATATAGCAAATAAATAACTTTTCTAAACATATACATGCAGGCCCTTTTCTTTGAATGTATCTTTTGAACATGTTGTCTATTTTGCATCATATTGAAATTTGAATACTCTCTTCTTTGTTCATTGTTCTGTTGAACATAATTCTTGTTTGTCACGAGTTTGAGTAAAACTGCCTCAACTAAAAGTTGATTCTAAAGTTAACTTCGGTTAGTTCATAAGGTCAAACTTGGGGAGGTATAATTAAAACTTAAACTCTACTAACAGTTACAATAAATCAGAGGTGGGGTACCACAATTTCCCAAGAAATACAAGAACAATGTAATATCCCCAAAACAAACTGATATATCCATATAACAAGATTTTTATGGTGTTTAATACTGTGTTCAATTAGTGTAACAGCATATACAATTATAAGGTTTAAGGCGTTCATAATTGATAAATGTACACGCAATCTTCAGAAAATCTTTTTGTGTATCATGTATGCAAACTCCTTGTTGAAAATAATATGCCCAACGTTGTATTTTGTATACAAGACATACAAATCGAATTCTTGAAGTGAAATTGCACTTTTATTGAGTAAAAACAAGTAATATCTTTAATACTCTTAAATATTGTTAAAGTAGTATAACACCTAGTCGGACCAAATAATAACGATGTCTTGAAAGGCTATTATATTGTATTTTTACTTTGTAAATCTTTACTTGACGAATTTATTTTGAATTAATCGTTAAATTTTTACTGTAATTTACTGAAAGTTTTACTGTAATTTTTACTAAAAGTTTTAATGTAATTTTAACTAAAAGTTTTACTGTAATTTTTACTAAAAGTTTTACTGAACTATAACTGAAATCTTACTGATTTTTTTATTTTTTTTTATTTATTTAACCTTTACCCTAGTGGTGTTTTTAAGCGAACTAAACTGTAATTATACCTCTTTTGCATTTATTGTTGATTTTTATTAGTAAGTTCTATATTATTATTTTGAAGCAGTCATGAATAGATATTTTATAATTGTGTGTACATTTTTAATGAGTTTTAAATCATGTAATGCATGAATATGCCTTTTTATAAAAAAAAAACATTTTCCTTCAGTATTTATAACTGTTATAGCTTTTATTTGTATATACAGTGTCTCGTAAGTCTTTATAGGCTGGGTATTGATCCTTTTTTTTATGATGTTAACGTTTTTTTATGTATTTCAATGTAGATCAATATGTGACACTTTAATAAACTATTATTTATCTTATATATATTTTTTTTCTTTCACTTGTCGATGTAAGGCGTCAAATTTTTTTTTTTAATAAAAGCCTGTTAAGACGTCATAATTATTTGGACTACATGTATATAACACCATAAAAATCGGAATAACACCAGAAAAAAATCCTGCTATCAGGTTATATAAGTTTGTTTTGGGGTTATTATATGGGGAGGAAGTCCCCAATAACAGTAGAAAAATCAATTAAAAAAAAAAATCATGAAAAATTTTCCGAAATTTTTATTGTACTAATGAACTCAAAATTGTTAAATTTTTTTGATGTCAGGTTTTGAATTCCTGAATCTGCACAGAAATCTACAATGTACTTCCTTTTAGCGGTCTCGTTTGTATGGAACTAATAATAGAACCAAAATCGGAAACGTTACTGTATTTCTGTTTCTTTTTTTTAACAAATATTTAAGTTACAAAAAAATAATTTAATAAAATTGAGAATGGAAATGGGGAATGTGTCAAAGAGACAACAACCCGACCAAATAAAAAAACAACAGCAGAAGGTCACCAACAGGTCTTCAATGTAGCGAGAAATTCCCGCACCCGGAGGCGTCCTTCAGCTGGCCCCTAAACAAATATATACTAGTTCAGTGATAATGAACGCCATACTAATTTCCAAATTGTACACAAGAAACTAAAATAAAAATAATACAAGACTAACAAAGGCCAGAGGCTCCTGACTTGGGACAGGCGCAAAAATGCAGCGGGGTTAAACATGTTTGTGAGATCTCAACCCTCCCCCTATACCTCTAACTGATGTAGAAAAGTAAACGCATAACAATACGCGCATTAAAATTCAGTTCAAGAGAAGTCCGAGTCTGATGTCAGAAGATGTAACCAAAGAAAATAAACAAAATGACAATAATACATAAATAACAACAGACTACTAGCAGTTAACTGACATGCCAGCTCCAGACTTCAATTAAACTGACTGAAAGATTATGATTTCATCATATGAACATTAGGCACAATCCTTCCCGTTAGGGGTTTAGTATCATACCATCATAACATATATGAGAAGAACATAATAACAGACTTTGTCCCCATTTACAGGTAATGCCTGCCTCATATTAAAGGTTCTTGTATTTTTCAGAGGTGAACTAATACGTACACCTTATTGCTATTTGTCCGCCATTACCAGATATCACACAGGTTTCCGTAAAATTTTGACGTTATAAAACAAATTATCTGACGCCACATAAGAAAAGTGATTGTTGTATGCTTCTAAAGTTCAAGCAGCCGGGTCAGCCGTGATTAGCGATAAGGTGTATTATTAGTACATGTAGTATTAGACCATTCACTATTTAACGTTTTCATGCTGATATTTTCATTTTTTATTTTTTGTCTAATGCAAACGGGTGGCACATTGATAGTAAAAAAAAATATCAGAACAGCAAATGGAAATAGTGAATAAAGCCCCTGAGGTCAGATGTTATAGGACTAGACCCTCACCCTGCTGATTATAAATTTGGACTCATTCAAGAAAACTACTTGTCAGGCTCAAAAATAGGGATTTTCAAAAATTTGGCAGGTTTGATTCAGTGATTACATCAGACATATGAATCTGATCATATCACTGTCAGTCATGTCAATGTCATATCTAAAAATGGTGCAACTGCAGCTGAAGAATCTGAGTTTGTGAGTTTACCTTTGTTTTTGAGTTGACTTGTGTTTTATAGCGAAATAAAAGAAGCTTGATGGTTTACAGATTGCCTTCCGAAAAGCCATTCAATTTGAAGTTAACCTGTCGTTGTTTCAGTGTCCTTAAATGTTGAAATAACATCTAATGCTGTCTGCTATTTTTTTTTGTCTGTGTCAATTTAGTGTTTGAAATCTTACCTGTGAGCACGGCTACGATAAACACATTAAAGAAGATGATGCATATGGCGCAGGCGCACACCTATGCATACGCCTCATTTCCGGATACAAAATCCCTTACTTCCGACTTTAAAATCACTTGACACTGAGCCTTCAGTCCGTATTTAAACAATTACAGGGCTATGGCTCGAGAATATGACCATTTATTCAAGCTCCTTATCATTGGCGACAGTGGTAAGATCCCGAAATATCCAATGTTTAAACTTCTGGTGAAGTAGGTGCTCGATTTTTGATGAAGTCATTGATTGTTGTCAAAGTTGAAAGTTGTTGGCGACAGCTTGTATGACATAATTTAAATGTTTTTAGAAACTGGGTCGTAACGAAAACTGATGATTGTTAACATAATGGGTGAATGTTTTTCATGTTGTCCAAAAATTATAATGTTCATGCTGTTATCAGCAATTTTATAATTTATATATTGACAGTTGCATGTATAATTTGTATATCGAATAAGAACAGAGACAAACTGTCAGACTATACGATTTTGAACCTCATAATTCGTACTATGCATGTGATGTTACACAGCATTTTGAATTGCATGAAAACCCATGAGACGAGAATTTATTATTATATACACTGTGTCGAGGACATGATGTTGCTCTGAACCCCTATGGAGTGTTTTTGATCCTCCAAAGTGCTATAGTGGCATTGTGACGCTAACTTGTTGAAAGCTATGCTGAAGTGAGATGGTGGTTATGCTGAATCTGGGTCCGTTCGCGCCCAATCATGTTCGCACCCTTCAAGTTCCCACCCAAAGTCCGTTCGCACTCTACATGTTAGCGCCCAAATATACTATGAATTATACAAATCATACATTGTATCTTCATATTTTTTTTTGGTAAAAAAATAATAATGATAGAGTTAAAATTGGTTGTGTGTTTAATAATATATGTAAACGAGTTTTTGAAAGTGTATTGCTATAAATATTTAGCCATCATATTGTCATACTTGTCCAATCCAATTACACTTGAGATCAAAGGAGACAAGCTGTTAAAAACAATTATATTTCATGTTTTTAATTTTAAATCTTTAAAGTCATATGAAACCAGTCATTGCCAGTGAGTGGTGAAAAATAATATTTATCCAATTCTTGAGCCAATGCATGTATACATCATAAACTTAGTCCTCTGTGCACGATTTTAAAAAATTTTACGCAAATATATCGTATAATCGTCATTTTTTTTTCTCTCTGTCTGTTATGATATAACTAATATGGCTTCTCATTAAATGCCGTGTTTTGAAGCCGAAGTATACCGATTGTCACCTTATAGTAAACAAATAACAAAAAGCATGGGAATTGAGCACGTGTTTAATATGTACAATCAGATAATGGTTTATTTTAATAACAGACTCATGCGTATTGCGATCACTGGATTTTTATGAGGAGGGTTAAGCTCAGGTCACTATGCACACAGAAAATATGTCGGCGCATTGCTTCCAGGAAGCAAGCAATTAAAAATAAATAAACATCTTCTAAATGTGGACAAATTAAAGAACTTTCCTCAGAAAAAAGTATATGTTTATAAGTTGTATAATGAAAACTATCCATTTAGTTATAAAAAACATATGCATATTTTTTTTTAATTTGAGGTTTCTAATGACTTTAAGTTTTAGTCATAACAGACTCATAACAAGCTAAATATACGCAGTTATTTACATCAAACTGCTTAATTAACATTTAAAAATTAATCATAAAATAAAATAAAAGACAATTATATGATAATTCCTCAAATTTCGTTCAAGAAAATAAAGATATTTGGTATGTACATGTATACATATAAAAAAATATCTAATAATTTTAAAACTAATTTCGACCTCCCTATTTCATATACAAATTGGGCGCGAACGTGAAGGGTGTGAACAGACTTCGGGGGCAAACGTGTAGGGTGCGAAAGTATATTGGGCGCAAACAGACCTGATACCGTAATGCTGAGCCTAAAGTGCGATAGATTTGAAAGTCATAAATCACATGTCAAATAATGAATCTCTATGTTTGATAAAAAGTAGCTTTTTTTTTTTTTTTATGTAAACCACTTGATGTATTTAAAACAATCATGATAAAAAGTCATTGAATTTCAAGACTTCACTGTAACATTGAAGTGTAGTCAACTGAAGGTAGTCATGGTAGTGTACATTGTTCTGTGTAAAATTTGGTAGCTTAGACTAAAAAAATCAGTCGTTCATATATGTACAATCATTTAGAAATTGATCTACATATTTCTTCAAAAGCTATTTTCTTTAAAACCAGTACTAACTGGAAATTTTATACTTATTAGTAAGTCAGAACAAAACATTACTAAAGAAAAATCTATGCAGCTGATTAGAATGAAAACAATAATAAGATAGATGGTTGCTATTTATGTTGAAGTTCTAATTTTGAAAATAATCAAGTTCTTATATATATATATATAATTAATATAATTGAACAACAGTTGATTGAATTGAAATATAAAACATATATTCACAAATATCCCAATGATCATCATGATCATACAAGTTATGCTTAATAACTTCCCTTGTAAAATGTTATAGTTATACATGCATACATTTGTATATTCATTATAATCCAACAAGTTTTATCTTTAGTTTTAAAGTGAAAAATGTAACCCTATGCTAATAGAATACAGCAAACTGTTTAACAATATCCCTAAGATTATGAAATCAACTTCCCGTCTGAATTATTACCAATTTTACATAATTTTCTAAGTTTACTTTGAATTTGATATGACTAGAATTTGTTTTTATTAAGAACAGGTTAGGGGTACACTTGCAAAATGTAAATACCAAATTATCATAGTGTTTAGTGAACTATAAATTATTTCTTTGACTCTAGTAAGCTACAAATGTATATAAAGTGATTCTACATAATATACAAATGTATGATGATTTTTTGGAAAGATTAGAACTTGTTCTAAATCTTTACTTAGGCACCACCCTCCCTAACAACAGGACAGGTTAGCTACTGTTACTAAATGTATTCACACTAAAATATAGTTCCCTATAGTTCTCATGTATGTGCACATAATACACAAATAAACTGAAAAACTGGGTATATTATTGGAGCAGTTCATTCAAGAATGTATGTCATTAATGTGTGTTGATGTGCAGGCTTCTTTAAAAACATTTTGATTAGGTAAGTGGGTATTAATTCAACTAGTATGATTGACAACTGTCATTATCACTAAACAATCAGAGACAAGGTGGACTTTTAATTTTAACAGTTACAAATGATTTCTACTCTAATACTATTATATGACTGCTTTGCATTTCAGGTGTAGGAAAAAGCAGTTTATTATTACGGTTTTCTGATAATACATTTGCTGGTAAGTACTGGATCAAAGTTAAGTATAAATACTAAATAGTGAAATGAAGTGAATTAAACATGATTGTACAATATTATTATTGATATATCAATGGTGAAACTAAAACACAATTAATGTACAATGATGTAATGATATATAATAAGGTCTGGTGATGCTGATGACCGGAATTGAAAGCAGTCACATAATACCATAATACATGTACCTATGAACATAATGAATAAGTAAAGCAAGAAAAGGTTTTCTACTACATGTAGAAAAAAATCTAAAAACATGGAAATTGACCAAGGATAGCCTTTTCAAAATTTGATTAATGTATCATCTGATGTGGATATTGGAAATCTTGAATTTTAGAGGATATTTGAATTCATTGTTTTGCGAATCTCTACATACTTAACCTAAAAGAAAGTTTTTAATTCGTTCAACATTTGAATTTATGGTTCACCTGTATCATGAAAACAATGAAAATTGGTATCCAACAAATAATAATGAATTCATAGTATAGAAGTTCAGTCTTAAGCATTAATTATTGTAATAATCATAAGACACCATAGAAATGTTATTGTATGATAATGATATAAATGTTTTAGGAACCTATATAACAACAATCGGTGTAGATTTTAAAATAAGGACAGTAGATGTTGCTGGGGAGAAAGTTAAATTACAGATCTGGGATACGGCAGGTCAAGAGAGATTCCGAACAATCACATCTACGTAAGTAAAGCAAGTCACCTACTGAAATTATACACACAAACATCACAGATCAAGAAAGTGTTTTATCATATAAAAAAAAAGATGTGGTATGATTGCCAATGAGACAACTCTCCAAGAGTTGAAATGAAAACAGAAATTAAATAGAAATTAAATTCTCAGTCTACCTTATTAACATGTGAGATTTTTATTTTGAGGAAATAACATGTCAATACATTCTGGAATTCAAAATGTCAGCTTCCCTTAGTTACAGACAGGTAGACTGAAAGTTTTATACTAGTTGACAACCAATCAGAACCATTGATACAAAATAATTTCATTAGTACATGTATTTCAATGTCACAGAGGTACACATAAATGATAAAGTTATTGTTGTCATTTGTGTGTGATGGGAAAAGTGACTGACCAATTTATCAAATATTATTGAGTCACATGTAGGCTAATTGTTGTGTATGATGTGTAATTGAAATGTGTTATATTTTTCAGATATTACAGAGGCACACATGGGGTAATTGTTGTGTATGATGTGACAAGCGGTGAATCATTTGCTAATGTAAAACGATGGCTTCATGAAATTGATCAGAATTGTGATGTAGTTAACAGAATTTTAGGTAAGTTTATATGTCACCATTCCACAAATAAAACTAGGTGTGTATTCTGTTGGCACACAATTATTCTTCTGTGTTGAAGGAATATCGACCATAAATTTTTAGTTTTCATATTTCTTCAAGATTCTGCTACTCTATGATTACAACATTATCTTCCGAGAATAGAAATATACAAAGAATTTAAACTGTTTTTGTATTTCTTCAACTGTTTGTAACTCTAGTCTAAAGAGCATTCAGCCATGCACATCAACTTCAAGTATATGTAAAATAGTTGTCACTGGACATTCAGCACCCAACAATCAATTATCCAAATATATTATCTTACTTGTCTGACTTTTTCAGTTGGAAACAAAGATGACGACCCTGATCGTAAGGTTGTTTTAACACAAGATGCACAAAGATTTGCTGAACAAATGGGAATACAGTTATATGAAACAAGTGCTAAAGAAAATAAAAATGTAGAAGAAGTAAGTAAGAGGTTTCCAGCTTTTAAACTTATAGACCTTGAAACATTTAAGATGAGACCTTTGCCGTAAGAAACTGGTTGCTAGTTTCTTGGTAAAGAATAATATTGAGAAAGAAAATGGGGAATGTGTCAAAGCGACAACAACCTGACCATAGAGCAGACAACATGAATCAGCATGATAACAAATGATATAGAAGTTAGCAACTATAGGTCACCATCAGCACTGATTTTGCTAGCTCTCCTTATGTTTCATCATTTCCGAAAAGGTTTTCAAAATGACAAAATTTTCCACTTTAATTTGAAAAATGTAAAAATATTTTTGCATGAAAATACTATGAATCTACTTGTCTTCATCATGTTCATGTTTTTAGTAAATTTACAACCCTTATCTAATGAACATTTATAACAGTAAGTTGTGATTCCAGTTGTGTATCGCCATCAGAGGGGTCACTAATCTGTAATTCAGAAACCTCATGAATTGACCATCACTATTATTTTTCCCAGTTAAATCATCCAGTAAAATCTTTCAATTTTAATGCTTCTCAAACGACCACAATTCACAGTTCCTTTATCATACCTTCATCATTTTTCACCTTGATTTAAAAAATATTTTATATTACAAAACAATGCGTAGGTGATTCCAAATTCATTCTGAATTTATTATGTTTTTGTCTTTTCCTGTTCTCATTTCGTTTAAAAATATTCTTGATTAAGTTACAATATGCAGTCCTGAGAATCGGTCCATCAAAAATAACAAGTGTATATATAGAAAGGAATGCCAGACATCAATTTAACCTTTTCCCCAAGGATAATAATTATGCTGTGAAATAAACATTATACATGTAGTTCAGTCATTGATTCCTGGATAAATAAAAAGAAACCGTTTTTTTTTTACATGAATTTTACCTTAAAAACTAACTGAAGTGAAAATGTAAACTATAATTCTGGATCCTTATTAGATTTTATTTTAATCTACATATTTAAGTTCACATCTATCAAATTATGCAATAACTGCCTGAGCATGGCTATTTACTTCAAATATGTATAGCAATGTATAGCTAATAATACATGTTCTTTGTGTGCAAAAGTGACTTAAGCCCCCTGGCTGAAACCCTGCCATCAAGCACCTTCAACAATAAACATAATCTACACTGAATTTGTTTTTCTGGTTGTAGTTTTGAAATTATCTTTCAGACCTCATTTATTGAAGATATAAAAGTCAAACTAAGGGAGATGACTGTGTCAGTTGGAATAAACATCAAACTAAGGGAAACAACTGTGTTAGTTAGAATAAACATCAAACTAAGGGAAACGACTGTATCAGTTAGAATAAACATCAAACTAAGGGAGACGACTGTATCAGTTAGAATAAACATCAAACTAAGGGAGACGACTGTATCAGAATAAACATCAAACTAAGGGAGACGACTGTGTTAGTTAGAATAAACATCAAACTAAGGGAAACGACTGTATCAGTTAGAATAAACATCAAACTAAGGGAGACGACTGTATCAGTTAGAATAAACATCAAACTAAGGGAGACGACTGTATCAGAATAAACATCAAACTAAGGGAGACGACTGTATCAGTTAGAATAAACATCAAACTAAGGGAGACGACTGTATCAGTTAGGATAAACATCAAACTAAGGGAGATTACTGTATCAGTTAAGATAAACATCAAACTAAGGGAGACGACTGTATCAGTTAGAATAAACATCAAACTAAGGGAGACGACTGTATCAGTTAGGATAAACATCAAACTAAGGGAGAGGACTGTTTCAGTTAGGATAAACATCAAACTAAGGAAGACGACTGTATCAGTTAGAATAAACATCAAACTAAGGGAGACAACTGTATCAGTTAGAATAAACATCAAACTAAGGGAGACGACTGTATCAGTTAGGATAAACATCAAACTAAGGGAGAGGACTGTTTCAGTTAGAATAAACATCAAACTAAGGGAGACGACTGTATCAGTTAGAATAAACATCAAACTAAGGGAAACGACTGTATCAGTTAGAATAAACATCAAACTTAGGGAAACGACTGTATCAGTTAGAATAAACATCAAACTAAGGGAGACGACTGTATCAGTTAGAATAAACATCAAACTAAGGGAGAGGACTGTTTCAGTTAGAATAAACATCAAACTAAGGGAGACAACTGTATCAGTTAGAATAAACATCAAACTAAGGGAAACGACTGTATCAGTTAGAATAAACATCAAACTTAGGGAAACGACTGTATCAGTTAGAATAAACATCAAACTTAGGGAAACGACTGTATCAGTTAGAATAAACATCAAACTAAGGGAGACGACTGTATCAGTTAGAATAAACATCAAACTAAGGGAGAGGACTGTTTCAGTTAGAATAAACATCAAACTAAGGGAGACAACTGTATCAGTTAGAATAAACATCAAACTAAGGGAAACGACTGTATCAGTTAGAATAAACATCAAACTAAGGGAAACGACTGTATCAGTTAGAATAAACATCAAACTTAGGGAAACGACTGTATCAGTTAGAATAAACATCAAACTAAGGGAGACGACTGTATCAGTTAGAATAAACATCAAACTAAGGGAGAGGACTGTTTCAGTTAGAATAAACATCAAACTAAGGGAGACAACTGTATCAGTTAGAATAAACATCAAACTAAGGGAAACGACTGTATCAGTTAGAATAAACATCAAACTTAGGGAAACGACTGTATCAGTTAGAATAAACATCAAACTAAGGGAGACGACTGTATCAGTTAGAATAAACATCAAACTAAGGGAAACGACTGTATCAGTTAGAATAAACATCAAACTAAGGGAGAGGACTGTTTCAGTTAGAATAAACATCAAACTAAGGGAGACAACTGTATCAGTTAGAATAAACATCAAACTAAGGGAGACGACTGTATCAGTTAGAATAAAAATCAAGTATAGATGTTTGCTTTTGCTTACAAACAATTTAAAAACAGATACTGTTCATAATATTATAAAGATCCATTGTTTGATTCTATGTAAAAATTAAATGTAACATGACCATAAGGGCTGTTCTATAAAAACATTTTGAATGTGCCTGTCCCAAGTTAGGGGCATATAATTATGCATTCTGAATGTGCCTGTCCCAAGTTAGGGGCATATAATTATGCATTCTGAATGTGCCTGTCCCAAGTTAGGGGCATATAATTATGCATTCTGAATGTGCCTGTCCCAAGTTAGGGGCATATAATTATGCATTCTGAATGTGCCTGTCCCAAGTTAGGGGCATATAATGCATTCTGAATGTGCCTGTCCCAAGTTAGGGGCATATAATGCATTCTGAATGTGCCTGTCCCAAGTTAAGGGCATATAATGCATTCTGAATGTGCCTGTCCCAAGTTAGGGGCATATAATTCAGTGGTAGTTTTTGTTGCTGTTTATCATATTTTTTCCCCCAAATTGTTTTGTACATAAATCAGGCTGAACATGCTAGTTTTCTCTTTTGAAATATTTTATATTTGTCATTTGGGGGCCTTTTATAACTTGCTATGTGGTATGTGTTTTCCTCATTGTTGAAGACTAGCAGTGACCTTCATTTGCTAACATTGGCAATCACACAGCATCTTCTTATTTTTATATGGGATCCATTTAAGGTACTTTGAAATCTTATCTATTGATGTATGTTTTTGTACAGCGTAGATCATTGTAGATGGTTCAAGGCTTCCAAGACGGTCTTATCGGACCACAGATAACTTATAATATATTCTGGTCAATTGTATAATGTCCGGTGAAAGTACGGCTGGGCAAAGCATGAAACAGCCATCTACTTTCTTGTTTTCATGTCTTTTTTTGGTCATTTTAACATAATTAACATAAATCTGATGGTTACCCCATTTTCAAACTCTCTTCATTCATAACTTTATTTCAAATAAAACAGCCCTAAAATACAGTTTTAAATGTTTTATCCATGTATTTCTTACATATACATGATATATATTTAAATTGAATCTCCAATATCAACACCTAGGTCAGCATTTTCAGTTTGTGTAATCATTTTTACTTTTTCATAATGTCTTTGTCTGAATATTGTCCACAAATTCAGTATTAAATCTGATGTGATAAAGGTTGAGGAGTTCTTTTCAAGTACCCGTAAAACGAAGACTCCATCATCACGTAAATGTTCCTGTGTGAACAATCTTGCCAATAGTAAATCATTACGAGAATGTATCTCTTTGCATATCTTTAAATGTTTCTTGATATACCAGAAGTTATTTTCTTGACTACTGACATAATATATCCACGATACAAAATTCAGACACGTCAGGGTAGCTAGTATAAACAGCCAGAACCACTGAAACACAAATATTTTCTCGTTCAGTAGATTCAGCGGCATAACACATTGTACGGTATATCTCTGTTGATTGGTTATCTGTCGAATAATAAAATCACACAACGTAACCCTTGGAAATCGCGGCGACTCGCTCCATTCACCATGTTTGATATAATATTGGATAATCTCAAACCCAAAGTTATTATAATCCATTGCCATAAACTCATTCAGTAGAAAGAATTGTCCGATCACATTTACACAATAGAGAAACTTTATAAACAGGTAGTAACCAGTCAAAAAAGTACCTTCACGTTTTCCAAAGCAAAAACAGCAGATGCTTGAAATTTTATGGCGGAGATGAACGATAAGGTTGTGTTTGTAATTCTGTTGCGTTAATATCCAGCAGTCGATGTATTTTGCCATTAGCTTGATTTTCTTTTCCCTGTCGTCTGGTGGTGACATCACTGTGTCTTCTGCTAAGGCAGTGAGTTTATCCATTCTTATACCTGAGTATCCATTTAAAAGTCTCCAAGTAATGTTTGGAATCTTAAACAAAAAGGCTTGAAACAATAAAATGATTGGTACCCATTGATAATAAGTCATTTCAGCTTCTTGCCTCTCGGAAATATCTTCCGGAATTTCTTCATAGATAGGAACATAATAAGTGTTGGATATCCAACACGTTGAGTGAGTATAAAGGATAAATTGTTCTTTTAATTCAGCTGGGGTCCAACATTGTATCGGGTTCCCTAATATATACTGACCAGAGGTTATAACGATAGAAAAAAGTCCTAATATGGTTACAGTCCAAATATGGTTAAATCTGTCTATCCAATCGTCGTCTGATGTACCAAATAGATAACTCCAGCTAGCAAAATTCCCTACCATACCTACGGCATCAAACCTAAAAAAAATAAAGTCTCTGGTAAAATGAATTAAATATATATCAACTGTAATAAAAATTATAGTGTGCATTTATTATTGCAATTTTGTCATTTTTAGACTAGAATGTGTTCTTAATTTTTGCAATATTGAGAAAAGTCTTGGGTAAATCTGATAAAATATTACAAAATGGGTGTTTATTTTATCGCATTTTTCCTCAAAAATTAAAAACATCACAATAATTTCTAATTACAGTAAAGAGAAGTTTTCCTGTCGTTTTGTCATTATTTCATTTGCATCTCAATTTCATACTTTAACATATGGCGTATATAAAAATTCTTTAGATAAAAAAAAACATCATCAGATTTTCTAACAATTTCAGGTTTATAAATATTTTTGACAACATGACTTATTTTGAGCAAATTATTTAGGCATTAAAAATGTGAAACCAATTCAAATGTGACCAAACTTATTAATTAAAAACGATAAAAAGTATAAAACTATCAACTTACATGTTTCCTTGGTAGATTTATTCAAATTGTCATTTTTGTCTTTGTTCTTTCATTTAAATCAGATTGTTTTGATTTGTGTTTTTTTATTAATGAATTAAGCTTCAAAGATTATGAAATTAAAATGTTTAATCTATGTTCAATCCATTTTTGTTAGTGTACTGTAAAGGATTACATATATAGTTTTATGTTTAAAATTTAATCTTATTGATTGTTACAAAGTTTAAAATGTACATAATATAGAAGTACATTATAAAATTGTTATTAATGTATCGATAGGTAATACAGTTATTAAATTGCAAGAGTCATCAGTGGCTGAGTGGTTTAAGTCAAGGAAATGCTGTATCATTGATTGATTGATTTTTGTTTTTTTAACCCCATTTGTAAGTGCCACTTTTGGGCTATTTCAATAAAATGTAGATAATATAGAATTACATTATAAAATTGTTATTTATGCAACAATGAGTACACTGCAGCAATGGAAACATATATTCCTCGATTTCCTGATGGACATAAATTAAAGTTCAAGAAAATCCCTGATGGACACAATTAAATAATCGCAACATATCACCAAGATTATGTCCCCATTTATCAGTGAAGTCCACGATGACAGTCTATTAACAGGAATCTTAAAGATTTCAAATTCAATTTGTGAACTGAAGTTTGCTATCATTTTGTGAGTGCAAATAAGATAATTAAAAAAATGTAGTTGATTTACGGTAAAATGTGTCTTCAATGCAACATTGAGGTGAGTTGGAAACCCTCACCTGGCAAGTGTGCTCAACTCCAATCTTTATTTTTAAACTAGGATTGTCGTTTTTTCTACCAAAGGTTTGTGGTCTTCCTGGTCACTATGGTTACCTTCGGTGAAAACTGTCTGACGTGCAATAGCGCAATAGTGCTGAAAGTGGCTTTAAACACCAATCAAATATTCAATCTTATTATATCAATGGAAGCATCTTCATACAAATTATAGCACCAAAACATTGTTATTATTATTTTTATGCCCCACCTACGATAGTAGAGGGGCATTATGTTTTCTGGTCTGTGCCTCTGTTCGTCCGTTCGTTCGTTCGTCCGTTCGTTCGTCCCGCTTCAGGTTAAAGTTTTTGGTCGAGGTAGTTTTTGATGAAGTTGAAGTCCAATCAACTTGAAACTTAGTACACATGTTAACAATGATATGATCTTTCTAATTTTAATGTCAAATTAAAGTATTGACCCCAATTTCATGGTCCACTGAACAAAGAAAAAGATAGTGTGAAGCTCAGGTTAAAGTTTTTGGTCAAGGTAGTTTTTGATGAAGTTGAAGTCCAATCAACTTGAAACTTAGTACACATGTTAACAATGATATGATCTTTCTAATTTTAATGCCAAATTAAAGTATTGACCCCAATTTCACAGTCCAGTGAACATGTAAAATGATAGTGCGAGTGGGGCATCCGTGTACTATGGACACATTCTTGTTTTCTTTATTTTGATAATCTTTTCTTATATTTCAGATGTTTCTTGCAATAACAAAATTAGTATTACAGTCCAAAAAAGAACAAATGAAAAAGCAGGCAGATCAACCATCAGATGCCATTAAAATTAATGGAAGATCGAAAGACAAACGGACAAAAAAATGTTGTTGATGTTTGTAGTCTATTGTATTTTATTGTTGTAATGTATCTGCAATCTGTCTAAAAGGGAAAGCACCTGTTTACAAAGGGGAATAACTCTGGAGTAAATTGGAACTATATTGTTCACAAAGGGGAACAACTCTGGAGTAAATGGGAACTATATTGTTTACAAAGGGGAACAACTCTGGAGTAAATGAGAATTATCTTGTTTATAAAGGGGAACAACTCTGGAGTAAAAAAACAGATGTGAAATCATGCAATGTAAAAATTTAAAAGAATTATTTGCATTGAATACTGTAATGTATAATGCTTGAGTGTTAGACTTTTCATTTGATCATGTTGATGATAATTTGCGAACATTCTATACAATTGTACTCTGTGTCTGTTACTCAAAATATTACTAGAACGATTAATTTATTTTTTGAAGTAAAAGATAATTTTTGGTATTTAAAAATTACAATGATAGTTGTGTGCACAAAGTCTAAAAATTAAAATCCAGATAGGTTACAAAAATATAAAAGAAAAGATAGCAAACAGCATTGAACATGCTGAATGTGCCTGAGTTTATAGAATTAGACTTGCTTTATGCTGGTTCATATAAGTAAATGGGAATATTTTAAGTATTGATATTTTTTACGTGTAGGTTATTGCCCTTGACAGCAGGAATGGATTTCATTCCAATGTATTTGTTTTTAAATTATTAAGTATGAGAATTTCATGATATATATGTGTTTCATCAATAAATTTAGAAAAATTAAAAAAGCTAATTTTTTGTCTTGAGATTATTTTATAATTACCACTCAGTTGAAAGTTAGATTAGGACAATAAGTCTTCTTAATGCTGATCCACATGTTAAGTGAAGAAATAGGATGTTGACATATATGTAAGAAATTTGCAATTTCACAATCTAATGCTTTCTGGGAAATATCAATTCAAAAGCATACACCAAAACGTTTTGATTGGTTTAAAATTTTCTAAACAATAGAAATTCAACCAATGACATAACCTTATTTTCATTTTTGTGTATGAACAATAAGAATACCCATAGTCCATTAGATTCTGAAAAGGCAAATTTCACTTTACCCAGTTACTGGTTCATTTTATATAGGCATATTGTATAAACAAAGATATAATGGTTGAAAATATCTGTGTATACTTTTGTTTGTAGAGATAAATTTTCCTCATTTGATGGAAGTTTTTGGCTCAAGAATGTGATTTTTTTTTCCATAGTTTTTTTTTTATTCAGAGTGTTTAAAATTTATTACTATATGTGAAATCCATGTCAAGTTAGTACTTTTTAATCCCACTTATTAACAAAATGACTTGAAGCCTCTTTTTTGTCCTCAGATATTTCTGCAAATATTATTTGTCTTTAATTTAAACTGCTGTATAAAGTTTAATATTGCCTGCTTTTTGGTATTCTCTGGTATTCTCTCTTTTTCTTTTTGATTTTCAATTTAAAATGACTCTGTTTGTTACTTCTTAAAAAAAGTATTCAGATAAATTCTCTTGGATTCTGTTGGCTTGAAGAGAAGAATTTTACAAGCCTGAGCCGTAGGACTTGTGGTTAAATGTGTAGTCGTATACATAGTACTGCTTTTATATAATCTGTTTTCTTAGAAATAAGATTTTGACGTTTGATTTTTTAGAAATTAAAATATTTTTCATTGCTGACACCTACAATCTGTCCTTATAGAATTACTGAAATTGAGATTAAAAAAAATATATAAATACACAGTAAAAAATGGTTGTATGATTATTAAAAAAGAATTAGAATAATTGTACTATGGTATTGAGGTTTATTAAACTTGTCCACAAACTGGCGTCAGCCCTTATACTAATTTTTTGAACAAATTCTTCTGTTATGAAATTTCCACCTTTCATTTTAATATACTGACACACCATTTTCTTTAGGAATCACACCATACATTCTACATAAAAATTGATTTCCTAAATTTCATATGCATCAAACATTTTGTTCTCACATGCCTTTTATTCTGGCAAATCTGCTAGGATATATTAATTCATAGACACATATATATTTTTGTGTAGTTTATGAGAAAGTCCCATTTTATGATATTTAGTAATTTCATCCAAAGAATATTTTAAAAAGTGCTTGTAAATGGCATAATACTTTTTATGAAATGAATAATTCCTGGTGTTTACTTATTTTGAATACTGTAAATTCAGAAATTATTTCATCAATGTTTTTATTATTGCGAAAAATGTGTATTTTGAATACTGTAAATTCAGAAATTATTTCGATGTTTTTATTATTGGGAAAAATGCGACAGAGATATAATCGCAATAATTTAAACTAGCATTTTGATAACTTTTATATGAATTAAATTGGATTTTTCTCACAAAAATATAAATCGCATTTTAGTCTAAAATGACCAAAATCGCAAAAATAAATAAACGCAATAATTTCTGAATTTACAGTACTTATACTGCAAAACATCTAGTGCTATTATTGATGGACTTCATCTTTAAATACTCATGTATCACTTGTTTCTCTATAGAGCGTTTGTTTGGGTGATAACTAAGTATATAAATTAAACATTTTTCTGAAAACATTCCAAAATATCTAATGATTTTCAGATTTAGATGGGAATAAAAGGATATATTGGGAAAATGACAACAAGACTCCATCCAAAATACACGAAATCAATTGTAAACCATGTACATACAATCTGATATAGACATGCAAATTTTGCGTCTTTACAATGTATTATGCTCTAAATTTATCCTGTCTACTAAAGAAGGTGATAAAAGGGAGTCTCATCCTGAATTCCTGAGAAAATAAATCATGAAAATGTGAATTCCTGAATTGTGTTTAACCAAAAGGTTGGTTCCAACCAACCCTGAACTCCATTACACTTTCCTGTAAATTGTTTTTAAATTTTTAAAAAAAAGTGGGGGGGGGGGGGGGGGGGTTCTAACCAAAAAATCAATCCCTGGATCCACCAATGACCGGGCCCTATTTAGACACCCAAAGATTACCATAATTTAACAAATGCTGGTGCAAGAGTAGACAGACATTATTGATTAAGTTTTCCAGTGCTAACTTTATAAGGGCCCATCACTGAGCATGTTAATACAAAATGCTGTAATTTATTGATATATTTTCATTTTTATGCCTTTTGTAATAATTTTTTGCCAATTGTTTAAATGTTGATTAAGAAAACAAATGTTTGCCATAGCTTGGGAAGGATGATGTTGACCGTGTTGAAGATGGATTGGAATTAGAGGGTTTTTTAATATTTTGTTCAATATTATTTTTTTACTTTTATTATTTTCTATTTTATGCAAATTTGTTTAATGGTTTTGGTGATCAATTTAAGTATTTTTATTCAAAATAGCATATGTAAAAGTGATTGTTATTGGATTTTTTTTTATGTAGAAACTGAAAATGGGGATTCTTTGGAAACCCTGCTCTATCAACTACCATTCACAATTTCATTTTACTGATATTCATTTAAAAAAAAATACTTAACAAAAAACAGTATACTATCATTTCTGTGCAAAGATTAAACTGAAATTAATTTTAAGCAGAATAGAAAAAAAAGAAAAAATCATCCATGCATGGTAGACAAGTTTATGGAGTAGCTCATTCAATATAACAATTACATTACAATAATATTTAACTTTGATCACATAATGTGTGTTATTTATTTTGTTTGTTCTTTTGTCTTTTTATACTATATTGCCATAAATAATTGAAATAATTGCTCATTATTTTGTATTTGAAGGAATTTTGTTGAATATTAAACTTTATGTCACATGTACAATATAATCATGCATATTCTCCGTGGACATATTTGTTGTAGCTGTTGAGCATGCCCAATAACATTTTTTTTCAACATAGACTATACTAGTTAAATAAAAAGAAAAAATATTTGATTATTTTATTGGAAAATATTATTTATTTTTACAATGCAGAATATCTTACTTGGCTAGCTTTCAAATTTTCTACTACTGGTAAACAAGTCAATGCTTATTATCTGAAGGTTCATGCATCTACCAATCATTTGAACTTAGAATCTATAACTCTTTGTTTTCTTACACTTAAGAAAGATTTTGACAATTTGTTGAATTCCAGAATTATGTGAAACTGTACATTTAAATTCATCATAAAAATCTCCAACATATTCTTGTTGAGAAAACTTAACTAAAAATCAATTGAACAAAATTATACCTCAATAAGTAAATAAATAAACATTGCTGGATTGTAATCAAGGGAAAGACTGAAAAAAGTGTAAAAAATTGTTCTTTGAAAATTAAACTAGCTTGCATTAACTTCACAAGATATATAAAATAAGAGACTAGCCAATATATACTATGGATTCATTACATTTGTGGGATACCAACTTTCAACTATTTAAAGATCTATATTTTGTACTTATTTATTGACCTCTCAGGTGACTTATAAGAAACATCAATCTACTAGGAATCAGTATTAGTACAGAAAACTCTGGAAATTAAACCAATTTTTACAGCGCATCCTATCTATGTAACACTGTGTTTAACTGTTCCTTTTAGAAAGTCATTGTGTGGTTTGAGGAAGACATTTTTTTTTTTTTTATTACAAATGGAAGTTAATTCTACAGAAACTGTAGGACACTCTGTTGTAGCTATACCTCTTAGATTACTTCATTTTGTAGTGATCACTAGAATTGAAATTGACCATAAATATGCATGAATTAGCTCAAACATTTCTCTAATATTTTTTAATTGAAAAAGAAACACATTATTTTGGTTAAAAATCTGAGTATCATAGACATTGAATGATGAACTTCTATAGGAATATTAAAGGCTGCTTTCTTTTGAGCAGCCATGGTGGTCTTAAGGTAACACGCTCAACTAGTGTAGGAGGTGGTGGATCTAATTCCAGGCCTGGTCAAACCAAAAACTTACATAAGTATTTGGTCATGAATATGCATGTAATACTTGCTGCTGAACTCCTATCTATCCATCATCTTTTCTAATGTTAATCATTTTGTAGTGTAGACTGTTATCATTTTCTTGTGCAAAAATGTAAAACCTTACTGTGGATACCTTTTTTTGTGGGTACCAATTTTTATGGATTGATGAAAACTAGTATGTTCGTGGATATATAATTTCGTCATTTTGCCAAAGTCTGCATAAACCTTACAGAAACTTAGCACTTTATGGAACATTAAAATTCATGATTTATAATAACCCACAAAATCCATGAAAATCAGTACCCAATGAAAAATGATAAATCCACGGCATTCTAAATGTGTGGCCTCCTAGGCAACAATTTTCCACAGTGTAAGATATTATAGTTATAAACAACCCAAGGGCATTATGGTCCTTGTTGATGTTATGTCCATGTAAATAATCTGTAAATTGTATACAAATTAAGTATTGTAAATTTATTGTTAAGCAATAATAATTTTTAGATAAAATCTATATAGAGGCTTAATCATGTCAATGTTTATAGAAAAAAAATTGAATAAAGAAAAATTGACATTTTTAATATTCTTTTTTGCTTACAGTTGAAAATAGATGCCATTTTTGTTTTAATTTCTTATTTCCCAAATATAAAGATATTACAGAAGATGTGGTATAATTGCCAATGAGACAACTCTTATTTAGAGAAGATGTTAACAACTACATTTTGTAAAGGTCACCATTCTGCTTTCAAAGGATATTTCTAATTTATGGCAAAAATCTTTCTGGTTACAACTTCTTATTTTCCGAAAGGTTATTTCTACAATTTTTGCAAATGTTATATTTCTTTGGAAATCAATATTTGTCCCTCTTTTTGGAAGGTGATGTACAGACAAAAAATCCATGCTAATTTCTGAAAATTTCAAAAATACTATATAATGGAACATTTTAATTCTACTATAAATAAAGATAAGGTTCAAGAAATATTTAAAGATATGTAGTGTACTTGTTTCAGTTTAAGGTTAACTTACTTGCCAGAAGATATTATTTACTGTGGATTCATTTATTTTCGTGTGTACCAATTTTTGTGGATGGTGGAAACCTTACAATGTAATTTTGTGATACTGCCAAAATCTGGATACAACTTTATAGAAATTTGTATTGCGTTGAACATTTAAATTCGTGGTTCACCTGTAACCACGAAACCCATGAAAATTGGTATCCCAACAAATAATAATGAATCAACAGTAACATATAGTCACAAAACAAAGCACAAGAAATTAATTATTGAGCAACATGAACTCACCAAAACACAGGAATGAACACTGAATAGAAGGGAAAGCAGTTCCTGCTCATCAAAAGGCACTTATCACCACATAAAATAGGCAAAAGACATGGAAGGGACATTAAAAAGTCTAAAATAAACTGAAAATGCCATGGCTAAAAAAGAAAAACACAAACAAACAACATTACACAAAACACAACATAGAAAACTAAATACTGAGTAACACAAATCCACTAAAAACTTTCAGTGATCTCAGGTGCTCTACCAAATTGGTTTGTTCAGAAAACTGAAAAGACCAGGAACTTCATGCTTATATCATCATACTTCTATTATTAAAGTATATCTCCTGAAGTATAACAGAACAAAAACCTTAGGGCAATATCTTTAAAGCACATCTGACCTGAAAAGCAATGAGAGCTCTTGGCATCACTTAGTGTCCGTCATCATGGTCTCTAAACTGTAAACTGCAAACTCACATTTACATTTACTATTCTAAAACCACTTGGCAAATTTTAAACAAACAAGGCAAAATGTTTTGAAACTGGACAGGGTGCATCTATCAACAATCCTCATTTACTAGTAATGTTTATCAAGTTTGAGAACATCGTTTCATTGAAAGCAGTTTCCTTCATAACCTTATAGGAAACGGTTTCATTGCTTCTCTGAAACAAATTAGCTAATTTTTAACAAAACCCGCTTTTCAAATTATATGAACTCTGCTCAGTAGAGTAACATTATCTTGACTTTGTGGAGTAATATGAACTCTCTTATGTTGAGTTATATACACTGCTCTGTTGAGTAATATAAACTCTGCTCTGTAAACCTGTAGTAATATGAACTCTGAAGAGTAAAAGAACTCTGTAGAGTAATATGAACTCTGCTCTGTTGAGTACTATGACCTCTGTTCTGTAGAGTAATATGAACTCTGTTCTGTAGAGTAATATAACTCTGCTCTGTTGACTAATATGACCTCTGCTCTGTTGAGTAATATGAACTCTGCTCTGTAGAGTAATATGACCTCTGCTCTGTAGAGTAATATGACCTCTGCTCTGTTGAGTAATATGAACTCTGCTCTGTAGAGTAATATGATCTCTGCTCTGTAGAGTAATATTACCTCTGCTCTGTAGAGTAATATGACCTCTGCTCTGTTGAGTAATATGAACTCTGCTCTGTAGAGTAATATGAACTCTGCTCTGTAGAGTAATATGAACTCTGCTCTGTAGAGTAATATGAACTCTGCTCAGTAGAGTAACATTATTGACTTTGTGGAGTAATATGAACTCTCTTATGTTGAGTTATATACACTGCTCTGTTGAGTAATATAAACTCTGCTCTGTAAACCTGTAGTAATATGAACTCTGAAGAGTAAAAGAACTCTGTAGAGTAATATGAACTCTGCTCTGTTGAGTAATATGACATCTGTTCTGTAGAGTAATATGAACTCTGCTCTGTAGAGTAATATAACTCTGCTCTGTAGAGTAATATAACTCTGCTCTGTTGACTAATATGACCTCTGCTCTGTTGAGTAAAATGAACTCTGCTCTGTAGAGTAATATGACCTCTGCTCTGTAGAGTAATATGACCTCTGCTCTGTTGAGTAATATGAACTCTGCTCTGTAGAGTAATATGAACTCTGCTCTGTAGAGTAATATGACCTCTGCTCTGTAGAGTAATATGACCTCTGCTCTGTTGAGTAATATGAACTCTGCTCTGAAGAGTAATATGAACTCTGCTCTGTAGAGTAATATGAACTCTGCTTTGTAGAGTAATATGAACTCTGCTTTGTAGAGTAATATGAACTCTGCTCAGTAGAGTAACATTATCTTGACTTTGTGGAGTAATATGAACTCTCTTATGTTGAGTTATATACACTGCTCTGTTGAGTAATATAAACTCTGCTCTGTTGAGTAATATGACATCTGTTCTGTAGAGTAATATGAACTCTGCTCTGTAGAGTTATATAACTCTGCTCTGTTGACTAATATGACATCTGCTCTGTTGAGTAATATGAACTCTGCTCTGTAGAGTAATATGACCTCTGCTCTGTAGAGTAATATGACCTCTGCTCTGTTGAGTAATATGAACTCTGCTCTGTAGAGTAATATGAACTCTGCTCTGTAGAGTAATATGACCTCTGCTCTGTAGAGTAATATGACCTCTGCTCTTGGAGTAATATGACCTCTGCTCTGTTGAGTAATACCAACTGTGCTCTGTTGAGTAATATGACCTCTGCTCTGTAGAGTAATATGACCTCTGCTCTTGGAGTAATATGACCTCTGCTCTGTTGAGTAATATGACCTCTGCTCTGTTGAGTAATATGACCTCTGCTCTGTTGAGTAATATGACCTCTGCTCTGTTGAGTAATTTGACCTCTGCTCTGTTGAGTAATTTGACCTCTGCTCTGAAGAGTAATATGAACTCTGCTCTGTAGAGTAATATGACCTCTGCTCTGTAGAGTAATATGACCTCTGCTCTGTTGAGTAATATGAACTCTGCTCTGAAGAGTAATATGAACTCTGCTCTGTAGAGTAATATGAACTCTGCTTTGTAGAGTAATATGAACTCTGCTTTGTAGAGTAATATGAACTCTGCTCAGTAGAGTAACATTATCTTGACTTTGTGGAGTAATATGAACTCTCTTATGTTGAGTTATATACACTTTCTGTTGAGTAATATATTACTTTCTGTTGAGTAATACCAACTGTGCTCTGTTGAGTAATATGACCTCTGCTCTGTAGAGTAATATGACCTCTGCTCTTGGAGTAATATGACCTCTGCTCTGTTGAGTAATATGACCTCTGCTCTGTTGAGTAATATGACCTCTGCTCTGTTGAGTAATATGACCTCTGCTCTGTTGAGTAATTTGACCTCTGCTCTGTTGAGTAATACCAACTGTGCTCTGTTGAGTAACTCTGCTCTGTAGAGTAATATGACCTCTGCTCTGTAGAGTAATATGACCTCTGCTCTGTTGAGTAATATGAACTCTGCTCTGAAGAGTAATATGAACTCTGCTCTGTAGAGTAATATGAACTCTGCTTTGTAGAGTAATATGAACTCTGCTTTGTAGAGTAATATGAACTCTGCTCAGTAGAGTAACATTATCTTGACTTTGTGGAGTAATATGAACTCTCTTATGTTGAGTTATATACACTGCTCTGTTGAGTAATATAAACTCTGCTCTGTTGAGTAATATGACATCTGTTCTGTAGAGTAATATGAACTCTGCTCTGTAGAGTTATATAACTCTGCTCTGTTGACTAATATGACATCTGCTCTGTTGAGTAATATGAACTCTGCTCTGTAGAGTAATATGACCTCTGCTCTGTAGAGTAATATGACCTCTGCTCTGTTGAGTAATATGAACTCTGCTCTGTAGAGTAATATGAACTCTGCTCTGTAGAGTAATATGACCTCTGCTCTGTAGAGTAATATGACCTCTGCTCTTGGAGTAATATGACCTCTGCTCTGTTGAGTAATACCAACTGTGCTCTGTTGAGTAATATGACCTCTGCTCTGTAGAGTAATATGACCTCTGCTCTTGGAGTAATATGACCTCTGCTCTGTTGAGTAATATGACCTCTGCTCTGTTGAGTAATATGACCTCTGCTCTGTTGAGTAATATGACCTCTGCTCTGTTGAGTAATTTGACCTCTGCTCTGTTGAGTAATACCAACTGTGCTCTGTTGAGTAATATGAACTCTGCACTGTAGAGTAATATGAACTCTGCTATGTAGGTTTATAAGAACTCTGTTCTGTAGAGTATTGAAATGCTGAGTCATATTTTTCTTGTGCTAGTACAAGGTAACAAAATGTAGGATGTCGCCCAACCCTTTCACATTATTCAGAATTGGAGCCAACTTTTCCTTGTTTCTTCTTTGATTTTCTTCTTAGTGGAGAAGAAGAAAAAATCAATTTTCAAGTGACCCATCCAATAACTCCCACACACAACCATGACTGTTTACAATGAACTGATTTAGTATAACATATAAGAGGGGCGAAAGATACCAGAGGGACAGTCAAACTCATAGATAGAAAATAAACTGACCATGCCTTGGCTAAAAAAGAAAAAGACAAACAGGCAAATAATTGTACCCAAGACACAACATAGAAAACTGAAGACTAAGCAACACGATCCCCACCTAAAACTGGGGATGGTCTCATGTGATCCAGAAGGGTAAGCAGATCCTGTTCCACATGTGGCATAGTAGCTACTGTGTGAAAATGAGTATTACAAAGGTTTATATTTTTTTATGGTCAGTTTGATGCCTTTTTTACCTCTCAATTAATGATATTATTAAAATATGAACAAAGGATATGCTAGGTATATATCAATGACACAGACACTGTATAATTTATCTTCACCTCCAATATCGGACATGGAGGAAAACCTCATTTAAACCATAATCCAAATAAAATCAAAAAGAGACAACAAACAACAAACCACTAATAGTCTTGCAGATGTTCAACAAAAACAGTTTCTATTCAATATTTCATTTTATAGTGGATTTATCTTGTAAATGTGTGTGTAGAACTAACTGTTCCCAATCTTGATGAATCATAAACTTATATCTTCCAAATTCTATTCATTGTCTCTATGTTCTGTAAATCAACAGGAACAAAATTGACAACCTCTATACGGAAAACGTTGGCTTCTTACCTTTGAATATAAATAAAAACAGTCAATGTTGATATTTTTAACTAAATTTTATTTCAAAAACTTAAAACATATTCAATAATAAAACTATAAGCACCTATTAATGGCCTATTAATCTTAAGTTAAATAAACTGAGAATTCAACTGAGCATTTATAGGGCAGCCATCTTGGATATTTTGCTTTTCTGATTTGGTATCCTATGTTTTTAAGATCTGCAAACATGCAACCAAAATTAAACCAAAGAATTTTAAATAAATCTTGAACTTATGATTTCTTGAAAAATTTTACTGGTACAAATGTATATACTAGACATTGTAAGCTTCTAGAAATTGAATTTTAGAAAACAAAATCATTTGGAAAACATTTGGGTTGAAATGAGATAAAACAAGAATGTATCCAAAGTACAAGGATGCCCCACTTTCACTATCATTTTCCATGTTCAATGGACTGTGAAATTAGGTAAAAAATCTAATTTGGCATTAAAATTAGAAACTTCATACCATAGGGAAAATGTGTACTAAGTTTCAAGTTGATTTGACTGCAACTTCATCAAAAACTACCTTGACCAAAAACTTTAACCTGAAACTGGCACTTCCATTTTCTATGTTCAGCAGACCATGAAATTGAGGTCAAAAGTCTAATTTGGCTTTAAAATTAGAAAGATCATATCATAAGGAACATGTCTACTAAGTTTCAAGTTGATTGGACTGCAGCTTCATCAAAAACTACCTTGACCAAAAACTTTAACCTGATGCGGGACAGACGAACGAACAAACAAACGGACGAACGGACGGACAGACAAATGGAATGCATAGACCAGAAACATAATCCCCTCTACTATTGTAGGTGGGGCATAAAAAAATCCTAAAATTAGCTTCAATTGGCCTGATAATCCCTTTTTCACTGTGAGTGATTTCATTTGTAAATTCAATAACAATGTTTTTAATCAACCTTGTTGTTCAATGAAATAAACAACTTTTTAGTTCATAACCTGAACTATAATGTCTTCATGCAAACAATTATGACTCTACCTATTTAAGATGAAACTACTAGACATGAACAACAACTAATAAATACATATGATCTAATCATTGCTATTTAATATATTTTGTTTTACACTAAAAAGAAAAAGCTTCAAGGTGTGGCAACAACCTAAGGATTGGGTTGAAAGCTCAAAATCAGAAGAGGAGAGTACAAAATGACATATATTTCAAGTATTTCGAACTATGTAAGTACAAAGTGTAAAAAAACAGGTGTGCCATTTGAGCATGATATACCAATAACTGCAGATCAACAAATCTATCAATATAAAAAAATAAATAACAAAGGAGGTAGCATTTACTGGTTATTATGTTATAAAATTTCATTGAATTGGTGAAAGAAATTTGAAAAAAAAAATGTCAAATAGTTTCACAAATAAAGGTTAAGCCTTTCAAAACAAAAATTGAAAAAAAAATATCAAAATCAGAAAAAAGAACCCAACATTGTTGAAAATTGTTGAAAAATCTGACGAAAAATCATGAGGCCTTCTACAAACTATCAAGTTGTAAATAATCTTAAAAACAAGTTAAAACAACTCATCAAAATCACAGAGATCTAATGAAATAAATTTGAGTTTTCAAGAAAAAAATCAAATTGTAAAAATTACTACTAAAGTCTCATTTCTATTTTCATCTCTGTCAAAATCATAATGCAGCTTGATACATAAAACCAAACATTGTGGGTTTTTTTTAAAATAATAATAATATACAAACTTCAGCTTTCACACTAAATGTACAGACCGACAGCCTGATCAGAGTATTATATATGTTTGTCAATGTTGAGTATTACAATCCAACAATATCTTGAATAAAAACTTAATGATAAATATTGTGGATGTAAAATCATTTGTCTGGAATTACATAATGCTTTCTGTGGTTTTTAACATTAATGTGAACACTGCATGTGTATCTTCATTCAACACACAATCCAATTTGTAATAAAGCATATCAAAAGGCCAAGATGGTTTCCTAAGCTTGTGATATATCTGGAAATAACCAGTTGAATACAATACATGGGAAGTAACTCTAAATTTCTAATATCATCAACTAAATAAACCTTTTAATTTTTGTTTATCATTTTCATCTTTTAATTTTTGTTTGTCATCTAAAATCTTAATTTCTTTTTTCACTGCACCAGATAAAGTGGAATCAAGTTCTATAACTCTGTTGAAATCTTCTCGTGCTTCCACTGGATTCCAAGCTCCAACATGTGCTCTTCCTCTTCTAAATAATGCTTTTACATTATCTGAAAAAAATACAAATATTTATATAGTTTTGCTTAAAATTTAAGCACCAGTACTATAGATATTACAGAGCATTATGAGATTCTCTCGTATCCACTATTATTGCTTTAAATCCATTTACCAGTAAGGCATTGCTGTGAAATTTATCCCCTGTTAATCTGTCAAACTGAATGACAAGAGGTTTAGAGCAACACAACTTCGGACTGAAAAAAGACTTAAACAAAACCTTGATTCATATTTCAAGTTTACATTGTTTTATATAAAGATTCAAGCCACACATAAACTATAACCACCTGGATCCCTATTGAGTACTGGAGAGAAATGTTCTATAGCAGGGTAGTACTTCTATAGTTATTAGGGTTTTGACTTACCTGCAGGGTATTATTCCTTCAGTTATTAGGGTTTCAGACTTACCTGGATCCCTTTTCAGTACTGTAGAAAGATGTTCTACAGCAGGGTAGTATTCCTGTAGATTTATTTTACACTGAGAAAAATTAAGTAAAAATGGTTTCTTCATGTCCTCAAGTTTTTCCCATTCTGTATCACCTGGTTTTTCTCTAAAAGTAAAATAAAGCAACATAATGCACTATTACATTGGTTCCAATTAATAATATTGATTTTCCAGGGTAGTAAAAAAACGATAATTTCACACTGATGTCATACAACAATAAGAAAATGTTGTCAAAACGATGATAATGTTTGACTCAAAACAAATTATGAATAACAGGAAAACACATTTCCTATTTAAATTGCATAAAAAAAGCCATTAGCCAATGTAATAAAAAGAATAACCTGTGACCAAACAACACTGATAATTAACTTATGCTCTACAGTGTATTAATGTGTAGTTGGGTCACTCATTGAATATTTTTCTCTATTTGAATTCTTTGAATAGTTATTCTATAAATCATGATATTTTTTGGCATCCATTTTTTTCTATGTTTTTAGTCACAAGTTTATTTCTATTTATGTTTATGGTTTTAGGATATAAAAAAGGGACGAAAGACACAAAAAACAGTCAAACTCATAAATAGAAAATAAACTGATACATATAATATATTCTATTGTACTTTAAATATATTTTATGGGTATAACAATCAATTGGTTTTTTTTAATATTGAAAAAATTGTTCAAAATATTTTCTATTTTCTATAAAAAGCTTTTTTATTGTATCATACCGAATCACTCTACATACTTTTTATTTTACTACTTAGCCTACAACTCTTGTATAACTTTTTTAATTTAAATAAGCCTACAACTCTCGTATATTTTTTTTAATTCAAATTCAAACCTCAATCTATTCTTCTGAAAGTTTTATACAACTAATAATAATTAAATTACTTTAAAACTTTCTGTTCTAACAATCCTAAAGCTTCCCCGTATTTTTCAGCAGCCTCGCCATATTTTTTTTCTGCATACAAAGCATTTCCTTCCTCTTTTAAAACTGGTATCCTGTCTGTTCTTTCCTCCTCTGACATAGCCCATGTGTCTTTCTCATAACCATTGGGTGTTTGCACATTTAAAATTTCTAGAAATTAAAATGTGATTAAATTTAATAAGTAATTTCTCATTTATTGTTTATGAAGCTTGTTCTGTTCCTAATTTTACTAGATCTAAGGATTACTTCATTCCAGTGTCGTCCTAACTTATAAATTTTGTAGAACATTCTGGTATACTGAGAATTGAAATCATGACTTTAATCACTAAAAAATTGTTACTGTTTCATTGACATTTACCTTACATCTTCTTTGATTCATAAGATTAAATTCGATATATAGTAAATATTGATACATGAACTAATTTCTTATTGTTTTAAAAGTAATTCCATAAAATAAATGCAATAAACTTAATGAATTACAGATTCTTTTTTCCTACAAAACATGCCTGAATTACAGCCATGCTGCTCATGTTAAGTTTACAAAGTAAAACCGAGGTTTAGATCCTGGTCACGGCCCCATGAAGGTTGTGGCTACTACTTTGCTTTGACTGATAAGACATGTGTTTCATACAAATCATTTTGGTGTAAAATTCAGTTGTGCACAAGGCATTGTTACTTGTTCAAAGGTGTTTGTAAACCATAGGTAAAGTTAGTGATATTAGTTACATGGTGTACATAGTGAACAAATAGCAGAAAATCCCTGACATACCTAATGTAAATTCAAGTGGTTGAGGATTTTTAACAAGATCATCAAGATCAGGATAACCTAAGCCTTGTTCAGCCATTGCCATCATGCCACAACAATGGCCACCCTCATGATGTTCATGATTTTTATCCTTCCCGAAGATTCCTCTTAAACTCTTGGATACATGAGGATATCCCATTACATGCTACAACATACAAGTAACAAAATATTAAAATTGGCTGCTTTCAACTTGAAATTTCAGCTTTTCTGTTTAACACAGAATATTCAGTTCCAAATGAAAATTAAATACAAATAGGACAAAGTTTTATATTTATATATTCTTACACCTGTATACACAAATAATAAATTTTGTAAAAACTACCCAAATATCTATAGAAGACCATTTATATTTAAAATCTGTTTTCCTTAAATTGGTCAATTCTGGTTGAATAAAAATTAAATATAATTTGATATGGGAAAATGTTTATTACAGAAATTTTCTAGGACTGATATCAATTTTTAGATGGGGACCTTTAAAATGTTTGAATACAAACTCTTTTTGGTCTGTGACTTTAACATGTATATCTAAAATAATCATGACAAATAATTTAATTTAAATTACTGCAAACACGCTTAAAACTGGTGTATAGTCATTTTTTTATAATTTAAATTACTGCAAACTCGCTTAAAACTGGTGTATAGTCATTAGATATATACATAAACGATCACTAGTACTACAACTGTGCAGTTTACACAGTTAAGTAGGTTGCAGAAACTCACTCTGGTATCTGCAATGAACAAAGCCCTTTCTTTATCTCTCATTGTTTTTAGACAGTCTTCCCAAACTTCCAGTTTAAACTTTTTACCAATAATCAGTTCCATGGGCTTCTCATGTTTTCTACTGTCGTCAATAACTGTCTTCTCGTCATCACATTTTGTGGTTCTGTAGTGAAAGATAATCTGAGGGAAAAATATAAATATTAATAAATTTATATAATTTATTCCATATTATTGCTGACACATTAAGGTTTGTTTTGTATAAAGGTATAGGAAGATGTGGAATGAGTGCCAATGAGACAACTCTCCATCCAAGTAACAATTTATAAAAGTAAACCATTATAGGTCAAGGTACTGCCTTCAACATGGAGCCTTGGCTCACACCGAACAGCAAGCTATAAAGGGCTTCAAAAATTACAAGTGTAAAACCATTCAAACAGGAAAACCAATGATCTAATCTATATAAAAACGAGAAATGAGAAACACCAATGAACCACATAAACAGATGAAAACCACTGACATAGGACAGGTGCAAATAATTGCAGCATGGTTAAAGTTTAAATGGTACCAAACCTTCTCCCTTATCTGAAACAATAGTATAATATCACAACATAGAAAGACACACAATAAAATATCAATTGGAAGGATTTTACTCAATCAAAAAATTGTATATCTATTTTCAATATTCAGCCATATATACAAATGCTTACTGATACATGTAGGTACATTTTTCATTAATACTTCTGGTAAAGGAATTAAGAGAATGGTTTGTCTTTAATTCAAATTATGAAAGACTTTTTCTTTCTTCATTATGAAATACCTGACAAACTGAAACCCATCATTACCTACATGTAGGCCTACAGTTTGTGAGTTATGAAAGTGGAGAGGCTGCTATTCACCCTTGTAGGGGACCTGACCTGTTTTTTATTTTGTTAATACCATGGTCCATGGTCTTGCTGATTTAATTTGTTTCCAATTCAACTTTATTTTATTTAAAGCTGACTTTTATTAATAAAAACCCAAGTGGGTAGAAACTAGAAAGTCTGCCTAAATTGTTTTCCATATCATCATGAGGGCACACCACTTTGATTCCTTGTTTGATGGACCCGCCCACACATACTTGATTTGTACTAAATATTTTGGTACAGAAATAATACAATATTCCATGTTTGAAAATCATAATTTTAAGAGATTTGAAATAGAAAAACTTTCAAAATGCTGTAAATGTAACGGTAGTAACCAAAAATCTGTAGTACCTAAATTTCAAGTACAAATTAAGTACTGTACATTACAGGTACCTAAATACAAATGTATTACAATAATTTTAAAGTAATAAAATAGTACTGCATATATCATTGTATATATTAAAAGAAAATTTCCAGTACTATATATTTTTAGTACAGAAATAGTACCTATACAACAGTAGCTGTGTAAGTAACACAATAGTACTGAATATTAAAATTAGATTTCCAATAAGTGTACTACAGATTTGTTCGCGCCCAATTTTAGTTCAAATTCCAGTTGAATAATTGGAAAATCATGATTGTTGTTTTTAATTGCTTTGGTGTAAATACTGAATGTATTTATAGCTTGGTATGAGTAAATGATTGAAGATTTTAAATGAAAAACACAAAAGATAATTGTTTTTAACAGCTTGGTCCCTTTAATTTGAAACAATGAAACAATAAAATATTGCAATACACTATTATAACCAAAAAATGATCAAACATGATCAAATTTATTCAACACACACAAAAAAAACGTAGTGCAAGTCAGAATCTCACTCCATTTTGAAACAAGTCAATGAAACAAAGTTATAGCAATACACTAACCAAAACATGATTAAGAGTTATTCAACACAAAATAAAACGTTGACAGAATCCCACTTTATTTAGAAAGTTTTTTTTTAACAATACACTATCCAAAACATGCTTAAGATTTATTCAACACAAAAAAAATGTTGTCTCACTTTATTTTGAGACAATGACAACAAATATAAGAATACACTTGCCAAAACTTGATTACAAAACTATAGTTATTCAAAAACACAAAACCAATGTAAACTTGGGCGCGAACATGTAAGGTGCGATCGAACTTTGGGTGTGAACATGTAGGGTGCGAAAGTGAAAGGGGGCGAACATGAGTGGGTGCGAACGTGAATGGGCGCGAACAGACCCGGATTCCAATTTTGTCTCCAAATAACCCTATGACGTCAAACAACAATCACCTTTATATAGTGACGTCAAATGTTTTGAATTGTTATGTCAAAGTTTACGGGAACCTGTGTAATTTTTCGTAATGGCGGACAAATTTGCATACAAGTGTAAATTACTAAATACGTCAATTGCTTACCATCAGCTATGGTATAAATAATCTGGCAAGAGTTATACCAGCGAGAGTGCTAACAGGGGGTTAGTTCTGAATAGGATATATTTTTCAGGTGGGAACTTTCCTGCCAGATTCCCCAAATGAATTATAAATAACCAGTCCCTAACCTTGATGATTGTATTCTCATTTGATTTGGGAAATGTCCCCCAATATCTAGGTTTGGGATCAATTATTTAACCGGTTACATTTGACTAATAGTAACCTTTGTTCCGTCTGCATATTCAGGCAAGTCACCTTTGCCACAACCTAATAGTTTTTTGGCAATGCCTTGTTCGTATAACTTTGCGATCAAATCTGTCATGATTTAGATTTTGTTTACACTGTCGACGGAAGTTCGGTTACAGTTACTCCCCCTGTTAAATTTCCTCTCCGGGGTTCCTTTGGGGACTCTGGTAAAAATGTATAAATTGTGATCATGCAAGTATATTCATATTTTAACTTAAATAGCGGTCATGTTTTCATGAAGCAAATGCGCGGGATGTGGCAAATTATTAATATTAAAGTAAAATGCCGCTTGAGATTTCACAGCACTGGAAAAAACTGAATTTAAATAAGATAAGCTCAGAAAAAGAAATAAAATGGAATTTTATAGTCACTTTACAAATCAAACTAAAAAATGAGGCATGAGCGTTTAACTAACTGATCGATCTGCATCAAGTTTACTTGACTTGAATAACAATTTACTGAATAAGTGCGTCCAGAGTGAGACCATAGATTTAAGAACGGAAAATCGAAACTGAAAAAAATACAGGAACGACATCAAAAGTTCAATGTAGGATAAAACAAAAACAACTTAATTCACATAGTTTTTTCACTGACCCCCTCTTAACTTAATTTGGGAATAATTGATTGACCAATATGGATATATTTAAAATCGATTTTTGGATAAACAAAACTTGCAGTGTGAAATTTCACAAAGTCAGTAAAAATATCATTTATGAAAAAAAAAATAACAGAGGGCTTAAAACTGAACCTTAAGGGTATACCTTTCAGCTTAATTGCACAGAACATTAGTGACTCTAGCTGATATGTTATTTTCTGTTAAAAAGTTAAAGAATGCGAGAGGAACACTTAATGTACAGATACACCATAAGTTAATGATTTGTTCAGTAAAATATTAGGAGGTAAACAATCAAATGCATTTGAAAGGTCAATATAAGTACAGCTAGCTACACTGATAAATGATTTTTTTTTATCTAAAGCTGGATGCTACGGTCTTCAAGTAATCTGACCAGTGTAGTTCTGAAAGCACACATATATATGTATATGGATTTCATGTCGAATAAAAGATGTCATACAACTGTCAGTATCATTAAACTAGTGTTTTTTTTTTGTTCAATTCAAAAATTTCTTTGCTGCCTGTCACTGATATATCTCAATTTTTTTTTTTTAGTTTTAAACTGATAATACACCATATGTTTTCTATATGTAGCATTCTTATGGTCTAGTACACAGTATTGTTTAGGGGCCAACTAAAGCACGAATCCGGACGCTGAATCATGTCAGTGTATTACAGACCCATATTGGTGGTCCTTAACTGTTTCTGCTCTTCGTTCGGGTTAGTGTCTTTTTGAAGCATTCCCCGGCTTTTATATTCTTATTTGTGTTCCTCGATTTCCCATCAATGCATGGAAAATGTTTTTCTCTGGCTTCGAGATTTCAGTGGTGCATGGTCATTCAAAACATTAATTAATTTATTAATCTTCTTCAACTTATTCAGGCAATGTATACATATATGTCTTCCTTGCTCAGCACACTTCGCACCTGCGATTTTACAAATTTCAATTTTTCTGACATCAATTTTAAAAGTCACTATCTGAAATATTTTGAAGAAGCCTAATCAACTTGAAACTTAGTACACGTGCTCGATCCCTTCAATGTGATCTTTCTAATTCTAATTCCAAATTGGAGTATCTACCTGAATTTCACGTTCGACAGGGTTTTTATTTGCACAATATTGTGGGGGGTGTCCAACCATTAGGGCACGTTCAAATGCATTGATCAAAAGAAAAAAAACCAGGGGTTCTAACCCCTTCCCATTTGGATCCACCACTGATGTGTTAGTACTTTAAACAAAAATATATACCTTTGCGGCTTACAAATTTTAGCTGATGAACCAGGAAAGCAGTTTTGCGGAAGACCGTTTAACGGGTAAGTGTCAGCGTGGAGTTTTATTAATTAGTCGTTATAACGACTTAGCTAACTTGTCATAGTATAATGACTTAGCTAAGTTGAAATATTTTGAAGAAGCCTAATCAACTTGAAACTTAGTACACGTGCTCGATCCCTTCAATGTGATCAGAAAATACGACTTATTTAAAAAAAAAAAACTTAGCTGTCTCGTTTACCCAACTTAGCTAAGTTGTTAAAACGAGTTAGCTAAGTTGTTAAAACGAGTTAGCTAAGTTGTTAAAACGAGTTAGCTAAGTTGTTAAAACGAGTTAGCTAAGTTGTTAAAACGAGTTAGCTAAGTTGTTAAAACGAGTTAGCTAAGTTGTTAAAACGAGTAAGCTAAGTTGCTAGTTGTTAAAACGAGTTAGCTAAGTTGTTATAACAAGATACATAGATAATTCGTTTTAACATGTTATAGCTAAGCCAGTCATTATAATAACTAAAAAATAAAACTGCACCCTGACAATAACCGGCTTCCGTACAATTTGGACTCAAAATATTAAGAGAAAGCGTATTTTTTTTTTTTTATAAAAGGTCTTGGTATTAAAGACAACATGTTATACAATTCATTGATTAATTGGTTAATTAGTGTTTAGCGCTACTTTCCGAGCACTAAATATTGTGCTTTTTGAGAAAAACATCGAACTTCCAATCGTACGAAAGAGGATAGTAGGGACTGGTTTTAATCAGACTAACAATTCTAGTAAATTGAGATGGGAGTCGAGCGCACCTGCCACATGCGGGATTTGAATTCAAAAATTGAATAATACAAATGAGAACACAAAAAAGGCCGCGTAATACAACAGCAATTAACAAATGTAAAAACACACATAAGTCGACTAACATATCAACCACCGAATAACGTGTTCCTAGATTTGGACGTGCATAAGAAACAGGCGTCACGGTTAATATATTTGTTGGCAAAAAAAAACCTCCCAAAAACAACCAACGAAGTTGTAAAATTAAATCATTGCAGAATTTTGCAAATAATTGTAATACTGTGCACCTGATCAATGGAATCATTTTAGAACTGTGTAAATAATTACAAATATGTGCACTTGAATTTGCATTATACTAATTGTGCATAACATTTTTTACAAAACTGAAAATATAGCTCGTCAACTGTTTTGGTTGTTAATCTATACAGACTATAAAAATCCTTGCCGCTTTCAAGTATTCGGCTTTGAATGTTTATGAAAAAGGTAAATCCAGAAAAAGTATTTCGGGCACATTCAATTATAACGTGTTGTGACCATATTTTGTTCTAATTTAGAATTTTTCATATTTTTTACCCGTGGAGTTCGGTATTTTTTACTTTATTTATACCTGATAAAACCCCATATCGAACCCCAATAAAGCTGTATACTCTATAAACAGGATATTTATTCTGAATTATCCTTGTAAACGGTTTTCATCATATCCACAGATCAACAGCAATTTGCAAAAAAATAGTCTCTATCATCTTTATGCATATGCATTTGTATGATGTAATACAATTTTGTTGATTTCAAAGTCACCTTTTAATTTAGAGATTACAAGTTCCAAATATAGAACACAGTTGCTACTGAACACACGTGTTGAGTTGTAAAATCGTAGTTTGATGGCTGGAATATCGGGTGTTACGGATGGAGAAAATAATGTTGATAGTGCTCAAGAAAGAAAGAAAGTAACGGAATTAAAAAAAGAAAGAGTTATTAACGGACACGGTAAGGAAATCGCAATATTAACAGTTGAAATTGAGAAGTGACATCAAGGGCAGACGACGCATGTGTAAAACGTTCCCATTTATTGTCGATTTGCATTTAAAAACACTCGCAGTAAGTTCTATTTCTTACTATTGCTAAAATCTGTTCTTTATGCTATATTTTTATTGGTACTACTTCGTCATTAACAACTCAAACATTGGAACCGAATGTCAGAAGTTTCCTCCCCCTTTTTATGAGCATTATGAAACTTTTTATGTAATTTCTAAAGTTAGTCGAAAGATTCCGTCATTAGGTCTGCAATATTGAAATTTTAAATTGCTTATAATTGTTTACACATGCAAAACACAATTTATTGCATTAGACATTCATTGTTTTGTGTGGTTATGTTCAAGGTCGTAAGGGTCGAAAACTATTTACTCCCCACTGGTGACCCCATTTCCGTAAACAGCTGATAACCTAGGTCAATAAGTCTGTAGCCAAAATTGAAAGCTGGGGAAACAACATTGTTGTCAATTTGTTTATTTTATTCATAAAACATTTATCAGATACAGTGGTGTAATAATTGAAAAATTTTTCATTGATGAAAAAATATTTTTTAATGATGAAATTTACCATGTGCTTTCAAAAGAGTTGGGGTCTCCATTGGGTTGTTTATTTTACAAATACAAATAAATAGACTTGTGTGTGTTTTTACCATTAAATACTTGAAATAATGCAATACAATTATCCCGGATAAGAAATTACACAATGTGCAACTTATTTGTTTATTTCATATTTTTCAATGTTGCACTGTTGTGCAACTGTCAGTGAGTGTCAACATTTTGGTTGTTTATGATGATTGAAAGGGAGGTTTGAGATCTTAAAAAAAACAAAACAACTATAGCCTCAGTTGTTGAGTTTTTTCGTGTTTATATATTAAAGAAGGGAGATTTAATATGATTGCAAATTTATGAGAGTTGAGACCAACAGACAAAGATGTTAAAACAATTACAGGGTACTGATCATGAATGGGCACTTAGCTTGTTGATTGTTTCTTTCTGAGTGAGTATTTCATAGCCTTGTCTTGTGACAATTTTGAGTTTGATGTTTAACTGCATATTGCTCTCCATTTTTGTGTTTGGGTTGCTGTCTCGTGTACTGTAATTATTGTCTTTAAAATCTGATTTTGATAGTTAGTTGGTCAGTTTATTTTGGTAAAGTCAAGTTGTGGTTGAAAGTTGATTAGTACTCTTAGATTGGTAGCCAAGGGTTTTGATTCACTCATCATCACCCTGGGAAGATTAAGTCGGTACTTACATAGGTTAGGGCGGTCAGCGACAGAAAAAATTCACGACCACATCAATCATTTAGTGCTGTAAAATAGGTTCAATCCACCATTTTCTACATTTGAAAATGTCTGTACCAAGTCGGGAATATGACAGTTGTTGTCCATTCGTTTGAAGTGTTTTGTCATTTGATTTTGCCATGTGATTAGGGACTTTCTGATTGAATTTTCCTTGAAGTTCAGTATTTCTGTGATATTACTTTCTACTACATCATAATTCATAGGTGACCAGTGATAGTACTTTTTATAATACTCTTTAGTTTAGAGGTGTAAAAGTCTGTGTCCAGTGTACAAATTGTGTGAAGCAGAAAAGCATATATGTATTAAATACATTTATGTTAACATTCCTACATTTGTATTCATGTGGAGCAAGCCTAGGTGTAACACTTCAATTTTAGAAAGAACATTCAAAAATATCACTAATGTCTTTGGGGGGGGGGGGGGGGGGAAGTGTTGCACATTCCCCATGTGACAATTGTTTTACATTTTCCACATGATCATCTTTAAGGCACTTATTAATTAGATGCAGCAACTAACAACTGGCTCTAAAGAAAATTATTACCTTCTGGATCCCTAAATCAAACTTAACCTGCCAAGGATGACTGGGAGCGACGCAGATCCTTAATCTTGGCTAGCAAAGATGACAAGTTCTGTGATGAAATTGAGAATAGAAAAGGGGAATTTAACTTTTATATGTGAAAGAGACAACAACCCCACCAAAGAGTAGAAAACAGCAATGGGCACCAAAGGGTCTTCAACGCAGCAAGAAAATCTGTCCCCGAATAGACTTTATCTCTGCATCATTAAGACACTAATACGTATTTGCTTGACAATTTGCGTGTTTCATTTAAAGCAAGTATGCTAGATAACAGCATATAAATGAGTCGAATGATAAAACTTGTAATTGTATGATGTCATTATATACCATGTACCAAATTCAACATCACTTGTATGACGAAGGACTACTATTTTGAACTCAAAACATTTATTTTCTATATATAGCTGTCATTTATCTGTTTCTATATCCCTGGAAAGGTTAGAAAATTGCTTGATCATGTTGACTGCTTACTGGACATTCAGTTAAGTGAAAAATAACAACTTTGATGATTGAAGAATGTGATTTCACTTGTCAGACAAGCATTCTATTGGTTTTGACTAATTGGACAAGTGTCCCAAACTCTGAACCTTTGAGAGGCAGACTACACAAAATACGTTGGACTGTCGGTCAAATCCGGTGAATAATGGATCAGTCTGGTAAAATTTTGTTCAATTCCTGTCCGAATGTCCGGTGTTTTTTTCATGGATTTTTTCTAACATTCTAGTAAAAATTGCCAAACGATCTCAAATTCATTTTCATCTTTATTATTCATCACAACGATGTTTATTTTGTTCAACCGCTAGGGCCACATGTAAAAGAATGTCTGTTTCCCCGGGTCTACCCTTTGTAAACAGACCAGGAAGGCAGGTTCTTTTCTTTTCTTTTTAAACTTGATGTGATTGTCATAGCATGGTCACATGAATGGTTTGACTTGTCCAGTCCAGGCCACTTATCAGTTGTTTGTGCTTAGAGTGTATTTATTTAGATTATCAATCCTTCTGCTTTCAAGCACTTTCCAAAAATGGAAACAAATTATTTTCAGAAAAAAATAATTTAAACATATTTTTAATTTTGGCCTAGCTTTATGCCGAAAATCACCAACCATAAATGTGTAAAACCGGGTAAAAACATATCTGTCAAAAACAACAATGGCTGCCATCATTGGCATAACCGTAAATGTTAATAAACCGGTAAAAACTGGACCCGATTCTGGAAACGGATAAGGACAATTCCAGGTTTGCCGATTAAATACAATAAATGAATAAAAAATCCAAGCAGATCACAATATTCAGCTATGAAATATAAACACTAGAATTGAAAACCAAAATATATATGAAAAAGAAAGACGAAACAGGAAATAATATTTTATACAGAAACTCTAAATTATGTTTAGTTCACAAACATTGTTAAAATCCAATAATATGGGACATTACTCGTCATTGAAATGCATTTAAGCAATTGTGCACAACTTTCATAACAATATACCCTCTTGTTACATCATTTTGTTTTTGTGCATTTTGGGAAGGGGTAGGGCACAACAAAGTCAAATGTTTGTGTTTTTTTTTCCGGATAATATACAATTAGATGTAAAAAAAAATGGTCTGGTAAAATTTCATTCGGTCTGGTAAAGCTAGAATGTTTACCAGACCAAATGTCCTGTAAAAATATAATTGATTCGTGTAGTCTGGAGAGGTTTAAAATGGTGACAGCTGGGTGCAAATGTACTTGTATACCAGGATATATATTGTGTTTTAAACTTCGGACACAATTCATACATGTACTTGAAAATAAATGTAAGCGAAGGATAAGTGATTTTCAGTTATATTGTTCTGTATCAGTGAGGCTGGTTATATATGATTTTCCAGTATTATCTGTCTACAACAGTCAAGCTATTTACAGTCATATTGACTAATGATTTGATGATAAATATACAGATATAGGAACAGTCATTTTTAGAATAATTGAGAAAGCTGTCAGTATAATTGATACTGATTTCTTTTGAAACTTTGGGATCAGACCATTGAAACATGGAACCAAATGTTTTGTAAATATGTTGTTGGATTGCTGTCTCACCCATAACCCCAACATGTCCTGTTGAAAAACAGTGAATTATAAATATAATTACACCTTCAAGGCTTTTGTATCTTTAACATTGAAGGGACTGTTACCAAAATTTTTACAATAGGAGTAACAGGGGATTCATCTAGATGAAACTTGAGAGCAGTCATTTTTTTCACTTGTTGGTATCAAATATTTAGTTCATCTTCCTTGACCCCTTCACTTTGGACCATCATGCTAGGTAGACTTGGAGAGAACTTATAAGGATACTGATAAAAATTACAAGTTTCAAGCAGACTGAAATAGAACTTAAGAAATGACTTCAAATGTTTTTTGTACCCACTTTATTATTTTATATTGAAGAACACACACCTGTTTAGTGTTTTGACTTAGTATATTGTATTTCATTTAAAACGCTATAAAGTACTCGCATGATGGCCAGTTAATTACAGGTGTGAAGCTCACAATACAATATCGTACAAAAGATTTAATGGGACAATTAAGTTATCATTGGAATGTAACGGTTTTTCAAAATACGGTCATTGTTTAATGTAACGAGTCAGACACAGAAGTTCGGTGGTAAAATTTGTCTCTTGTGATTTTAGAGATGATCCCACCAGATAGGTGATGAATAAATTGTTTTCTTGTGAAACTTGACAATTTTGGTTTTGTTTGTATGATTTGTGTCAAAGAAATTGTAACATGTTATCTGATTATTTTGCAACATTGTAGATTTTTTTCAAGATTTGAATTTTTCTTTTTGTGTTTCATTTTTTCACAAAAAAACCCAGAATTTTAGAATTATTTAGCTGCCTGTTACCAAATTAAAGATTTAATAATTGATCTAATAGCTGAAATTGAAATAATTTTTTGTACATTTTCTAAGTCACTCAAAATTTAAAAAGGTTGAATGCACTTTTAGTAAATTGTACAACAGGATATTAACTGTATAGATTTTGAAGGGTGTAAATTATTATGGCAATCATCAGTTGATCAAGTTTCTGTGAATTTCCTTAAAAATAAAAATGTTATTTCTTTTCATTGTATTATTACAGAAAATATTTGATAGGATGTACTTTTGTTATTTCAAGTGACCAGGATTTTGATTTAATAATAACATTGGGTCAGGATTTATTTCATACAAGTAACTAGGACTGCCAAGTTAAAATTTTATCTAGTTTTCCCAATGTAATATTGTACACTGAAAATAGGAAATGATTGTAAATATCATGTTTTTTCTGTTCGTGCTAATGCATACACTTGGCAGCAACAGTATTAAAAAATAATAATTTAGAAAACTTGCAGAATGTGCCAAACTGGCCAATATTTTTGGCCATGACACCTTTACTTTCTTGCATCTTTGACTGACATTTTATGTGCAAGAAGGGTTCAGTATGTTTTCCAGTCTGTTTATCTGTTCTAGATTTCCCCAAATCATATACTTGTTTTTATTATTTAAAATGAAACCCCAATGGATCCCTTGCAACATCTTTTTGAACTGGTTTAAAGGGCCATTACAAAATGTATGTTGCTTATTTTAAGGTCTAAGGGGTATGTGTGTAGTGGTCTTTTTTTTACCCAAAATATTAAATACACATGATGAGAATGTGAAAAAGATTTATATTTGCACGAATAAAAACAGTGACATAAATTTACATCTCAAAGTGACCAAAATTTATGTTTTTGTGAAATCTAATGGAATCTCCAGGAGTTCAGATCCCAAGGGTGACTGGTGAATAGAAATGTTGTTCTGTTGGTCTTCGTCTGACCAGCAATAAAACTCTGGCAAAAGTGGGGCTTTTCTTTGACTATGTTGGATGTACAAGTACAAGTACAAGTCAATGACCTGACCTGACGTGTCCTGTCACAATGGGAACCTTTTGAAAAAATCATTTCTTTTTAGGAGAGTTTCACCATGTGTGGAACAAGGTAAATGGTTTTGAATACAGTCTTTCTCTTAGTGCTTTCAAGCCCTCTGATTTTTACCGACCGTCTATATATATTGTGTCTTTACTATTGTAGGAGATACAATGGACAGTGATAAGGCTCCAAGTAGTCCTGTGATGAACGGACTGAGTGATGAGTCTACTTCATCTTCCTCATCAGGAGACGAGAGCCCAGTCAAAGAGAAAGAAGAAAAAACTGAGAAAGATGCAGAGGATGATTCAAAGAAGGAAGAGAAGGAAGAACAAGAGATGGTTCTGATTCAAGATACAGGATTTAATGTCAAAATAGTTGTCCCAGGGATGAGCGAAAGCATAGAATTACCAGTGAGTATTCATGGTTTAAGGTTTGATATTAAAATTATTGTTAGATTTTTGTGCAAAGGAAGGGGAAGTGATTTTTGAATATATTTTGTCAGATCTTATTGGTTATGAAAAACCACTGGACAAGGGCTTATATTACTTTGGCATGTTAGAAAGAAAATTCTTTTGAACATTTTATGTGTAATACATTCATTTCGATTAACAGATTGACACCACAGATTTAATTGTAAAATAATAAACCTGCGTAATTGTGACTACAAAATTTAATACAGGTAAAACCAAAGGAAATAAATTCCAAGGATCACCCTGATATGCAATAATAAATTACCAACTATTTTGTCCAGACGCACATGTAAGGTCATATCTAAAAAAAAAAAGATTAACATAGATTTAAAAAACAGCAGCTAAACTGGATATTTAGTTATTCTCATTTTAATCCTGATTAACTTGAGGTCACATTTTAATTCAGATTATTTTCTTTCATTTGATTCAAGCATTTATCTATGAAAGAGAGCATGTTTTTGATTGCTAACCGCTCTTCACTTTTGAATCCCGAATGCTACATCAAACATCTTTTATTTAATCTATGGTGATGTTAAGTCAATGATTTTAGGTATTATGGGATACCCCGTGGTGTAAGCCCTCTTTACAATGCTTTATAAGTAAAGAGGAATGACGTTTACTAAGATGCTTAGTGAGAATGATATGTCACGTCAGGATCCTGGGTCATTATTTGATATCAAAAGTACTAGTTATGTAATTGTTTATTTAACCAAATTAAACTTTTAAAATGTGATTTACTACACTGGAAAAAATACATAATTTTGTTTAAAGAAGACCTCAGATTATTTGCATTGTTCATTTGCTGTTATTTAAATTCATTAATATTTTGCAATGCAAAGTTTGAAAATTTGTATTTTATTCATTCAGTAACATTCAAGCAGATAGCTGAGTGCTCTATGAGTTAAATGCAATACTGTGGATTTATTGTTATTCATGGGACACCAATTATTTTGTGGATAGATAAAGTATTGAAATGTTGAACAAAGTACATCAACAAATTTTCTGTATGCTTGTATGCATATTTTGGCAAAATTATGAAATCAAATTTCCATGAGAGAACATTTTTTTAATCCACAAAAAAATCGTATCCATGAAAATAAATGCATCCACATGTTTTATAAAGTATCAACCTTATTTATCTTCGTCATTTTACTAGCATGACTAGTCACTTCATACAAAAGTTTGATGTGACCTCTTGTGGATTAGTGTTTACCTGTTATAGATAATGACCCTAACAAAGTATTATGTGAAGTTGGCTTTATCAGTCTGATCAATCACTTTACTGATAACTATGTTTAGTTAACCTTTGCACTCTTTTTGATGAAAGCAAAGAAAAGTGTTTATAAGAAGTTTTCTCATTTGTAACTAGGTACAATCATGACAATGTAGCTTGTTTGCTCTATACACCTAAAAATTTTAAAAAAATGTATGTTTACAAGAAAAATTCTTTATGTTGAAATGCTATAGAGAAATTTAAATGCAGGTCAATGAAAATGTGTGTATTAAATAAAGCATTCCTTCTTTAAAATGTAGGCCTAGATGTTCTATTTTTGTGTTGTTGCTTTATTGTCTCATTGACACAAAGACCATATCTTCTTTCATAAGTCCAGGCACTCTGAATTCTTCTATTCAGAAATGATCACCATAAAAAAAGCACAATAGTACTGAAAGTAGTCAAAAAGATCTGAATTTGTAAATACTCTTCTTTTTTAAACAGTGGAACAGCCCATTTGTAATTAGTTCTCTGTAGTTATAAACAAATCATAGAAATATTTGATGAATAAAATTATTACTGTCTCCCTGATTTCCTTTACATGGAATGGTCCGATTAAGTCTCTTTCTTTTAATTATGCTGACTCGACGGTTTTATTTTCTAGGTGAGTTCTATGGAGCTGGTACAAGAAATCCACCAAGTTCTTATGGACAGGGAAGATACTTGTCACAGAACATGTTTCTCGATACAGCTCGACGGAACCACGCTAGATAATTTTGCTGAATTGAAAAGTATTGAAAGTTTGAAGGAAGGATCCATCATTAAAGTTGTTGAAGGTATAAATACATAAAATATTTTTGTGCTTCAGTTTTTTCTAGCAAGAATTTTTTTTTTTGGGTGTGATGAAAATAAGTTCATTACTAATATGATTTACATTGATCTATTTAGAGGCATGTTAAAGTTTTAATGAGTTTAAGACAAAATTTGAACTGTATACAACGTTGTCTCACTGCCACAAAATTTGAAATGTATATAACGTTGTCTCATTGCCACATCTTTTTATATTGATGTATGTAAAAAAAAAAAAAATTTTCATGAAATTTAAGACAGTTTTCTGATTATCTCCAGCTTTCCTTTTATTAATGTTTTAGCAAGTTCTGTATAGTTTGTTTTAATGTGCATAAGTGGAAATGAGTGTTGTCTCAAAAATGTTCTAGTAATTGAAATCATACTTCATACATGTAACAAATAACTTATTTTAACCTTTTAACTTTTAGAGCCGTACACAGTAAGAGAAGCTAGAATCCATGTCCGTCATATTAGAGATCTGCTTAAATCTATAGACCCAGCTGATGCTTACAATGGTGTAGACTGTAACTCTATGTCCTTCTTAAATGTTGTCACATCTGGGGACATTCTAGGTAAGGAGATTACATCTGTCAAGATAGAAATGGCTTAATGTTTCTTGGAGATTGTACTCCAGGAGTCTCAGTTCTATGTGAATTGTACTTTGATAGTATTAATAATTGGGTGCAGCAATTTATCTCTTTTAATAATGATGTTTAACTGATTTCCCATTTATAAGAAAGATTTTTTAAAAAGAAAGAAATAACACCATTTAGTTTTTGAAATGTAATATTTTGAAGATATAAATTCTTAGAATATTTCTAGTTTAATTTTGGTAGAGTAAAATGGTCTGTAAAATAAACATAAAAGAAAAAGAAAAAAGAAGACAGTTATACAAGCTTTTTGACACCCCACAGTTTCCGTTACAGAAAAAGCATGTGAACTTGATATGATAAATTTTACAAACTTCATTTTAGAGCTTTTACAGATATATTTATAGTAAATTTAAGTGAGACGTTTTATATAACAATAACATGTACGAAAATTATTGTAAAGAATTACCAAACTAGATTATAACTTCTCTTGTCTTGTTTCCAGATAAGAAACGAACAAAGCCAGAATCTATTGACTGTACACCACCAGATTTTATCATGCCAAATAGTAAAGAAAGGCCTCTCTTACCTCTACATCCTAATATCAAGGAACTTAAGGTTAGATACTGGCAACATAGTTTTACTAGATTTGTCTTCTGTTCTTAATATTTTTAATGAGTTTAGAGCATTCATATTGACTATTGTGTGAAAAAAAAATATCAAAATACACAAAAAAAAAACACCCTGAAATTGCCTCATGACAGTTTCCTAGATCCAAGACTTATACAAGAACTGAAAGAAGATACATGGATTATAATTGAATAAGGTTGCTTATAATTACTTGCATTTGAACTTTCATGGATAGTTGTCTCATTATCACGTCTTCCTGTTATTTTTATCATGTAAAGAAAGGGGGAATAACTCTCAAAAACATCTTTGATATATAAGTTTTTCAATTAATTATGTTTTCAGGGTCCACAGTGTATTAAAGTATTAACTTATAGTGGATGGAATCCACCACCAGGCAACAGAAAAATGCATGGTTAGTATCATTTATGTCATCACCATAGTGTTCATGGGGATTTTAAGCTCAAGAGATCTACTGCATCTCCTCCGTAGTAGGTGTGTTTATAGGGTAATAGTTTGGTCTTGTGGGGGAAAGGGAAGGATAGCAGGTATGAAGTTTGAAAATATTTGAGAAATAATGTGTTGAATAGTTAAATTAGATTTGTTTACAATATTAGTAAAAACAAGCAAGAAAAATGCAGAGTTTTTACTGAGATTTGATAAGTGAAACTGAACTTCCTTTTTTTCCCCTGTCTAGTTCAAATGTGTTTTTTTCCACTTGAAAACGTATTAATATTATGATAAAAAAGTATATTATTTATTTCAGGTGATTTGTTGTATTTATATGTGCTCACGTTAGAAGAAAAAAAGTACCACATAACTGCATCCACAAGAGGATTTTATGTAAATCAGTAAGTAATTGACACAGGTCATGTGTTTTATTTGTACTTTTGATATTTTACTGGTCTTAAAATATATCCCAGCAATTTTCGATATAGCTTATATTGTATTATATTGGATTGACAAGTATATATGATATATTATTAATATTTTTACTGCAAAAATCACAGAAAATTATTTGGTGAGAAAATTGGAAAACAATAAAACATGGTGTTCTTTCATTGATTGATTGTTGGTTGTTTAACTATCAAATTTTTAAAATTTATTGATTTTCAATTATTTACGTGGTCATTAATTAATGGTAGTAACTTTAATAAGTTAATGTGTAAAACCATTGATTTATGTCCTCAACAATGTACATTTATAGTCTAGAAACTCTTTTTGAAGATTCTTTTAATATTGACATTATTTGAAACGCAAAGTGAAGTCTATCAAGACAGATAACTGTATATTCATGTTAAACACAGCTATTGTAATAATAGCATATAGCAATATTTCAACACCTGATTAACTACATATCAAAATAAATCACATTTGAAATATTAAAAATGATACAAAATTCGTACCATTTTATCATACAAAATGCTTCTCCATTCTTAATGTTTCAGATCAACAGAGGATGAATTTAATCCAAGATCAGCTCAACAGAAATATTTATCACATTCTCTCATAGATCTCCTTAGTCAGGTAGGATCAAATATTAAGTCTTAAATTTTTTATTAGTCCCATACCGACAAAATTGAAGGGGACTTACTCCACATGTCTGTCAGTCCTGCAAATCATTATTCCACAATCTTTCTTTGTGCTAGAAGACAATGATTTGATATTAAATGTATTGTTTTTTCAAGACAAGTTACAGATCAAGTTCAAATTTTGTTGTGGACTTTAAAAAAATCACTAAAATAACAATTTTTTGATATTTTTATCATGCTTGAAGATATTAAATATTTCCTATTTCCGTTCTCAATTTCATTGATGTTTGTATTATAGCTTACACCATGACAAATAACAGATCAAGTTGGCATTTTGTTCCAGTACAATGAATTTGAAACCATTAGGGGACTATATGTATTGCAAGATAATACTTGCAGAATGCTTGTTTAATAAAGCGCATTTTTGTTGAAACAAGATAGAACGAGTAGATCATGCAATTACTGTCAATCAGTGGTTCTATAATCTATCATTATGCTGCATGATAAAAAAAATAAACCAATATCTGCATTGTTATTTCAGATTAGTCCAGCTTTCAAAAAGAATTTCAATGTATTGTTAAAGAAGAGGGCCAATAAACATCCTTTTGAAAGAATGACAACACCATACCAAGTGTATAGTTGGATGGCTCCAATGCCTGAACATAGTGTAGATTATATCAGAGCTGAAGATGGTTGGTATTATAGGTTAATTCCATTTATATTCAAGCACCTATTTATATTCACAAAAAATGAAATGACATTGTTTTGCTTAAATCTTGGATACATACGAAAAAAAGGATATAATACTTAAGAAAAAATGAATAAAAGAAATTGAGACAAAATAAAAATAGATATAGGAAGATGTGGTGTGAGTGCCAATGAGACAACTCTCCATCCAAATAACAATTTAAAAATTAAACCATTATAGGTTAAAGTACGGCCTTCAACACGGATACATATCAAACAAATATTCAAGAAAGCAGCTAAAGACCTGTTGCTTTTTCCTGCTTTCAAAGTTTACGGAACTGTTATAATTAGTTCAGAATGACATACATACACATTTATCATGTCTATACATCAACCAAGAACAAAGTTGGATACAGAGAAAACAAAACATCATTGTTTCACATCAATCCCATGCAGAAGTGGAAAACTAAATGTGTCTTGAGATTTGATTTGTACTATTGCATGCATCTAATAATATTACACATTATTTACAGCATTCTCCACAAGATTAGGGTATGAGGAACATATTCCTGGTCAGACCAGAGATTGGAATGAAGAAATACAAACAACCAGAGAACTACCGCGGAAAACACTTCCAGAGAGGCTTATACGAGAAAGAGCTATATTTAAGGTTAATACACAGAAAACCCAATATTGTTCAGATAAAACTTAAAAAAACACGTTCTTTATCATCAGTTACCATTATTTAGGTCAAGTTTACTCTTTAAAAACACTGTATAAATGAAAAGACCTGTAATCTGTAATTGTAAATTATAAGAGTATAATGCTTTTATATAAGTTTGGAAAATTTAATAATTTCACTGCATTATCTATTATTGGTCAGCTTTTACTGGAAAATTTCTTTGAAAATTCATAACCTATTTACTACAGAAATAAATAGCCTATTCAGTTCTGAAAATATATGTTTATATTTCAGGTTCACAGTGACTTTGTGGGTGCTGCCACCAGAGGTGCTACAGCTGTTATAGATGGTAATGTTATGGCAATTAATCCGGGAGAAGAGGCTAAGTAAGTCATGGTTGATATTAAATTTTAATGGTAAAAATGGGCATCAATTGCTAACTAGAACTGTTTCCTTCAGCTTAAATTTGGGATGCAAAATTTGACCAATTTTTATGTAAATATAAAAAAAGAAATGGGTTAATGTAAATAACCTAAGCAATCCCAGATGAAATGTAAAATAGAATACAATTATAAGGTGTTTTCTAAACATGATATTAATTAAAGGAATATTAGAAATTGAAATTTTATTAACTTGTTGTTCCAGATTAAAAGGATTTTACTTATAAAATTCTAAAGAAAATTTGACGATTCTCAATTAATTAGTGCAAATGCCTTTCATCCCCATTTGACCACAAACAATTTTGAATAGCCCTTAACTTATTGTGTATTATATTCCATTGATTTCTTGCATGCCTTTGTTTACCATTGTCATTTCTACCTTTCAGAATGCAGATGTTTATTTGGAACAACATTTTCTTCAGTCTTGGATTTGATGTCAGAGATCATTACAAAGATTTTGGTGGAGATGCAGCTGCATATACTGCTCCTGTACGTATTCATTTATACATTTAACAAAAATCTACAGAATAAAAAAAATTATTGTTCCTTAAATGATGCCTGGTGGGCACAAAGACTTTCACATGCACACACATTACACCAACACAATTTCACATTCTAAATGCTTAGGACATCATATTCACATATTCAGTCCTCTTTTCTGATAAATAAATAAAGATTCTACCACTGCATCGAGTATGAGACCTTAAATTTAACTGTTGAGGGTGGATAAATATTGTATTACTTGGAAATTTGATGGTGGAATCTGTTTCTCTAATAATTTTTAAACAGTATGCAGGCAAATTTATTCCTTCGTATCAAATGATATGAAAAAGAAAGTGTAAATCAAATTTTGTTTGTGTATTTACAGGGTAATGACCTACAGGGAGTGAGAGCTTACTTCAGTGTTGATAATGAAGGACTTTACACTCTGGGAACTGTTGTTGTTGACTACAGAGGTTACAGGGTCACTGCTCAGAGTATTATTCCAGGTAATTATCTCCCCTGAGTGACGTTTTTTGTAATTGTGTGTTACATCTAGCTCTTTTCAACAAAAATGTATGGCTGTGTTTGAAGGTAATTTGCAAAAATAATTTGGGTGTTCAATTTTCAGTGTAAAACCCTATGATCACACTAAATTGATATTCAGATTATAATACAAGGAAAAGTTATTTCTCAATTTTACCAAAATAATTTCAAACAAAATAATTTTAGAGATATACCCAATCAATGTTAAGATTTTTACAGAATCCATAAGGTTTTAAGTTAAAGTATTAACTCTCTTTGACAGGTATTTTAGAGCGAGAACAAGAACAGTCTGTAGTATATGGTTCTATAGACTTTGGTAAAACTGTCGTAACCAGTGACAAATATAAAGAACTGGTAGGTATTTCTATAGACTTTGGTAAAACTGTTGTAACCAATGACATATATAAAGAACTGGTAGGTATTTCTATAGACTTTGGTAAAACTGTCGTAACCAGTGACAAATATAAAGAACTGGTAGGTATTTCTATAGACTTTGGTAAAACTGTCGTAACCAGTGACAAATATAAAGAACTGGTAGGTATTTCTATAGACTTTGGTAAAACTGTCGTAACCAATGACAAATATAAAGAACTGGTAGGTATTTCTATTATCACACTACTTAATAATGTTATAACGGTTTCGATCTTTGTCAAAGTGTGGTGGATAATAATTCTGTCCCAAAGGATACTTTACAGTTAAAAATGATTTTTTTTTGCTTGTTCGTAATAACTATTAAGTTAAAAATTGTGAATCTTGATATTCTGTAAAAATAAATATGTTGCCTTGTTTCATTAAAGTAAAGTATTAGATTTATTCACTTACCAACTATATCTTTTCTCTTTTCAGTTGAAGAAAACATCTAGTCAATTAAAAATAAGACCTCACAAGTGAGTTGTAATTTACATTTTGTTAAGAGTTGATTTATAAGAAATAATTTGCAAGCCACTAAAATTAATTATGTTGGTTGTAGAAGTTAAATTTGAAGACAATTTGAAAGTTTAAAAAAAAATGGGTACCCTAATGTGTGTGCTTGCAAACTACAAAATAATTGATTCAGTGATTGTTGTTTAACACCTATTTCACCACTAGTGTGCTATTTCATGTCTTGTGATACAGTAGTTTGAGTACTTGGCCAGTGGCGGATCCAGAACTTTTCCTAAGGGGGGGCCCGCTCCAGTCATGCTTCAATGATTCCCTATATAATCAACCAAATTTTTCCCACGAAAGGGCCCCCCCCCCCCCCCCCTTCTCCCCTGGATCCGCCTTTGTTGGCCACCAGGGCCCCCCCAACTAAAAGAGAAAATTCTTCATAAACAATGTGCACAAGGAAAATTTTGCTAAAAAGACATGAAACAACCACTAGAAAATTAATGCAAAATTTAAAAAAGAATGGAATAGGACAGCCATGATTTTTGTTTGACTTCCGATTTTAGTAACTGTTTGTTTTCCTTGCAGTGTTTTGAATGAAAAGAATGAGGCAGTAGAGTTATATTCATCACTGGAGTGCAAGGTTTGTTGTTTTACTATTACATATAATTTGATTGTACCTAATACATTCCAAAACTCTAAAACAAATTTATTATGGTCATTTGATAGTAAGGGAAACATTGTGTTTCAATCAACATCTTTTTCCCCCTCCTCTATGAGGTAAACTTTTCTGATGGAGGAAGTTCCCCTTAAATTTGTTGTCACAACTTTATCAACTTTAAATTAATTTTCTTAATGATGTGAACTTTTTTTTTTAATGTTGCCCTATTATGGTTTTGACTATGATTTCATAAATTACTGAACATAAAAATATATAGAACAAATGGGACAATGTGTACGATGGACGCATATTCTTGTTTATATTATCTAGTGTTCAAGAATGGTATTGAATTGAAATTTATTTACATAGAAGACCAAGAAAATATAATTTATTGGTTCATCATGATGAGTACAAATCAAGACTTTCGTTCTTCTGAATTATTCTGAGGACAATTTTGATTCTGAATGGACCTTAATATTTTTTTCCTTTTTCTATTAGAATCTTAGAGTCCAAATTATATTTTGATTTAAATGTTATATCCCATTTCTGGCTCTTTCTTCAAATTGGACGAAAGGATCAGTTAGGTAGTTGTCTCACTTTTAAACTTCTGATATTAAGATTTTACATCGCAAATGTAATGAAATTTTTGTGAAAAGTCTGGGAAAAGGTTTATTGAGAAATTTATTTCAAACAAATCTATTGTAGTGAAATTATGTCAAAATTGTTTATTTCTTTTGCAGGGTATAGTTGGAAATGATCAGCGACATTATATTTTAGATTTGTTGAGAACTTTTCCTCCAGATCCAAACTATCTTAAATGTAAGTCTTAACTTGTTATGAGAAAAACAAACTCCATACATATACACTGTGGACTCTTTAACTTTCACTGATACATAGTATATTGTTGATTGATATAACAATAGATATAGGAAGATGTGGTATGAGTGCCAATGAGTCAACTCTCCATCCAAGTCACTATTAGTAAAAATAAACAGTTATAGCTCAAAGTACGGTCTTCAACACGGAGCCTAGGCTCACACCGAACAGCAAGCTATATGAAATTTGGTGTAAAACTTAAACCTATTTCAACAGAATCCAGGAAAATTATTATATATACGTTGATATACATGTAAAACCTAGGTTTATTGGTCTATTATGATGAGTACAAATCAAGACTTTCGTTCTTCTGAGTTATTCTGAGGACAATTTTGATTCTGAATGGACCTAAATATATAAATTAAATGCACCTTTAAAAATGAGATGAATTTTAATTTTTGGGCTATATGAAAGCAGATTTGTTGTTAATATCCCCAGACAAGCAATTTACAAGTTTATGTATTTAAAAAAACCAAAATAAAACCACCTCGACACAAAGAAATCAAGCTAACAAATTTGAATTGAATCTATACCAGGAGATCAAGGGGTTTGGGCGTTCGGAGAAACTTTGCCTTCCTTTAGAATATAAAGAGAAAAACTTACATATTTTGTCTCACCTTTTTCCCCATTAATTGTGATTTCAAAATTAAAAGATAAGCGTGAGAAAGCCAGAAGAAAGAACAGAAAAATTATACGGTGTAGTAATAAGTAAAGGTACCAAAAGAATTCGTGAAAATTAGTACCTTACAAATAATAATGAGTCCATATTGTATATATTTATTTTCATAGTATACAAAGGTCACAATAATTTATTGGTCCATTATGATGAGTCCAAATAACCAAATGTCTTCTGAATTATTATGAAGACCATTTAGATTCTGAATGTACCTTTTATATCAGTTATATTGTCATAAGTTAGAACAGGGTTGAATAAAGCCAAAACCAGTAGAGAGAGGGGGGATTCACATTTTGTATTATTAATTCCTCCTGTAGTCATGATATTTTTTAAAAGAGATCCCTGAAACTTTACCAAAAAAAATGTACTCTTATTGAAGTTGTACACCTGCTTTTATGGATATGTTCATGAGTTTTTCCAGACTTGGTGCCATCATAAATTCTCAGGATTCTTCACGACAAATAGGCTTGTACTCAAGAATGGTTTTATTCTGAATGTACACATTTTGAACATGATGTCCTAAACATATATGAATTTTGCATTGTGTATTTTTAATTATTCTGATTATAACCTGTTGTATTTACAGTTGAAGATGAGGAATTAAGTAAAACAATGACAGAGATGGGATTCCCACGTCAGTTCAGACACAAATTAGCATGTCTACGACAAGAATTAATAGAAACATTTGTAGAGTAAGTTATCTTGTATATTCACAGAAACTATAATTATTGTTTATTGATCAAGTTGATGTTTCATGTAAAGAAATACCATTTTCTTTTACTGTCTATTCAGCACCTCATAACCGTATTGAAAATTTATTAATTTGATAAAGATGGCTGGTTCACAGAGAAGTTTTTGAAAATTTTAAAGTTTTAAACTAATCTTATGAAACAAATTTAATTATGACAGATACAGGAAAACATATCTCCTTAATTTGCTTTTAAACTGAAAATATCAAACATTATCAAGTTCAACCACTCTGAAATCAGAGGTGATTCGTTGAAAAGCTTACTTTTAAAACAAACACTCATGTTCATAATGATGAAAAAATACTCAAATGACTTTCGTTCTTCTGAGTCTTGATGATCTCTTTATTCTGAATGGACTTGTGTACTGACATTTAGGCAATATACGTATAGTGTCTTGAAATATGAAATTTATTTGTATGAGGCTTAGAAACGGGAAAATGTGAGGTTCTACCGAGCATTTTCCCGTTTCGTGCCGAATACAAATAAATTTCATATTTCAAGACACTATACGTATATTGTTTTTATACTGAAATCGAGAAAAAAAAATGAAAAATGAAAAAAAACATATAACAAAAATTGTTAAAAAAAGTGTTTGGAATTTCCCTCTTGGGGTACCATTTTGGGGTATTCCCCTATGAGCGTAGTCCAGGCGATAAGACATTGACATAGTTAGGAATTAGAAAGAGAAAATGAACTTAATTAATAACATTTGATAATCATGGTATATAAATAACCAATTTGAAGACATAAAAGTTTAAATTCATAAAAGTTTGACCATTGTTACTTTACGTTGTCATGGTCGTGACGTGTCGTTGTTGATGAAATACAATAAGGAGGCGGGGCTTATAGGTTAGTTGGGGTCATTGACGTATAAAGCTAACGTTTATACGTATAGCTTTATCTGTATAGTAAAATAGCTGATTGCAGTATAATATTGAGATATATCTCACTGTTTTAAAATTTTAAAATATTCTTGAAATATCAGAAGATTACAAGTCAATTTTTTGTGTTAAGAAAATATTGATTATTTGAAAGGCAAGACATTGAAAAAAAAAAAGATCAAGACTAATGGAATATTTTATTTTGTTTAATTCTTAAATTCATGGATGACCTATTTTTACCAAAATCTAGAAAAATATTCCTTATGAAAAGTGGTATTTGTTTGAATACAGGATCATCTCATTCTTCTTTTCTTCTTGTCTATGAAAATTCCTCCACAATGGAGTACCCTTGTTACACAGTAGTAAAATATAAAAATCATATTCGTAAAATTAAATATTCAATGAACATTTATTTATAGAACTAGATATGTAGCCTTTGTACGTCATGCAGCCTACCAGTTCTTTCATTCAATTAACATTTATTTATAGAACTAGATATGTAGCCTTTGTACGTCATGCAGCCTACCAGTTCTCTCATTCAATTAACATTTATTTATAGAACTAGATATGTAGCCTTTGTACGTCATGCAGCCTACCAGTTCCAGCAACTACAGTTACAGAGACAAAACAAAAAAACAGATGATCAAACAGTGAGTTTCATATATTTTCATAAATAACCTTGACATTTCGTATGTTAGAAGAAGCAAAGAAGAAGCCAAAAATGAGGTCAAATAATTTGATGGATCTTAGAAGTTATAAGCAAAAATGTACCGATCCACATGTAATGGATGAAAAAAATGTTATTTTATTGAGCGTATTCCATGATTCAGCATGTTAGCCAATCACAAAGGTTGGCTGTTTGCTTTTGAATACATATCACTCGGAATGCTTTAAATTCTGAAATTTCTGGCTAATTAAGCAGCAGGGTCAGTGAAATTTATTGTAAAGGTTCAGGGAGTTGGTTTTTGCAATTCATAATCATCAAATGTATTTTTTATTCTCGTTATTAGGAATCAAAGAAAGAAGAAACAAAAGACATGAAGTCAATAGAACCTAAGCCTTTGACGAATGGACACAGTGAGACATGTGACTCGGAAGACAAAGACGAAGATATCGAAACTGATGAGGCCAAAAAAATTGTAGAAGCTCTCACTGCTGGTGATGGGCAAACATGTAAGTTTGATAATTAAGTTTATAGATTTTTGAAACAAAAAACCTGTAAATTTTTATAACTTCAAAGCCATATAGAGTGGGGTGCTCATTTTCGCCGTTTTAGGATTTTGAGGTGTAAAAACTTCAAAGGATGGCTGAAATGGAAGAAATGTACCGGTAAATTATATTTTTATAACAAATATGATATTTTTTTAAACTGAGACAAAATTACGGCTCCTACTGAAAGTGACCGAAAAACGGACAACGATTTTCTGACAATTTCCTGAATAAAAAACACGATTTCAAAGTAGTATTTCTAAGTAAATATTTGACTGAATGCCCTAATTTTGAATTCTTTACACCTTTGAAATATCTGCTATTCGTCTATAATACAATTGATTTGATAAAAATTGTTAAAAGCTGCGGTTATTTGGTTTTAAATAGATGTGTAAAAACGGCGAATATGTGTACCCCATCGACAAAACATCTGGAAATTTCATACACCCTTTAATCAAACTTTTCAGATGATTTTATTCAAACAAACCCATTTTCAAGCTTTAGAATATTTTGCATTTGAAGTTATCTTCATATAGAAATATCAGTATACTTCAAAAACATTTAGACCTGCCCATAAACTGTAGAAAACATGGAAAGATGTGGCGAAAATGAGCACCCCACTCTATATTTAAAAAAACCAAAAAACAATCATCAGTATTCAGATTTACTTCGGTATAGTAATGCATGTTTTTAAACAAACACAAAAGTCCATAATGATGATAAATACACAAATGACTTTCGTTCTTCTGATCCTTGATGATCTCTTTATTCTGAATGGACTTGTGGTCGATATCATTATGTATAACAAAAATATGTGATAAGGTACAGTGTTTCATATTTTCAAGAACATGCTTTGTTATAAAAATTAGAAAATAAAACTTTTTGTCAAGATGCAAGTATTTAAAAGAAAAAAAAAAGGAATTGATTTAAATCAACCATTAAACATTATGAAATGGTTTTTTTCAGTTGAAGAAAACAGTAAAGATATAGTGAAGAAAGCTGCTCAAGCCGTTGGTTCACTGAGTGATACAGAATTCAGTATAACCTTTAACCCCGATGTCTTTCAGTCACATGTCAAACATGCTGAACCAGAGGTAAATAATGGATTAATTAATTGTGTAAACATTGAAATTTTAAAAAATGTATGTCGGATCAATCAAAGGGATTCAAAATGTGGAGGGACGAAGAAGCGAATTCTGAAAGAATTTCAACTGGGTTACTAATTTTCCTATAATTTTGCATGATAATACAATACTTGGCTTTAAAAATTATTCATTCTTTTATAAAATGTGTAGTACTTTTATATGTTCCATTGTTTTACATTCCTGCAATTAAAGGTATATAAAATATAGTTTATGAATTTTTCAAATTTCATAAGTTGATTATTTGTTTTCCTTGAATTTTCAATTTGTTTTTTCTAGGGTGAGACGTTTAAGAAGGAAAAGAAACTAGTCAAAGATGCAGCTGAATTTTTAGTGCTTCATCAGATTCCATCATTGGTAAGTTGATCATGTAAACATTGCCAGATAGCACCACAAGGGCTCAGCATTCTAACGGACAATATATTCTATTTTTTGTTTCCAGCTTCTGGCCTGTAAATTAAAAAAGTTTATAGTAAAGACTCTACTAGTGCTATATTTTTAATGGTAAAACAAATTGATATTCATATGCTTTTAAAAAAGTTAACCATACAGTGTATATAATCAACTGAAGTATTGAAAAACTTTAAAAAAAAAACTACACAAGTCCATAATGATGAAAAATACACAAATGACTTTCGTTCTTCTGATCCTTGATGATCTCTTTATTCTGAATGGACTTGTGTTAGATACCATTAAATAATTCTCACTATTTAAACTTTAAAAAAATATTCCTGAAATATGAAAAGGTTAAGAGAAGGGTTTATAAAGTAATTTTAAATTTTAGTACAATCAATGTTTTATTAGTATATATTATTATTTGCAGGTGAATGACTGTATGGATCATACATCTTCACCCATTGATGGTCTAACCCTGACAGAAGCAATGCATAACAAGTAAGTCAAAACAGAACCTGTACAGATTGTTATGCAGTGACCAACTGTAATCATTATTATTCATGGAATACCAATGTTTATGCCCCATTTATGGGCATTATGTTTTCTGGTTTGTGTGTCTGTCAGTTTGTCTGTCTGTCCCCTTTCAGGTTAAAGTTTTTGGTCGAGGTAGTTTTAGATGAAGTTGAAGTCTGATCAACTTGAAACTTAGTAAACATGTTCCCTATGATATGATCTTTCTAATTTTAATGCCAAACTAGAGAGTTTATCCCATTTTCATAGTCCACTGAACATAGAAAATGATAGTGCATCTGTTTACTTCAGACACATTCTTGTTACTTAAATATTGAAAAAAATTATTTGTCCATAGTGATGAAAAATTTGTAAATGACTTTTGTTTATCTGATGCTTTATATTTTTTATCTGAATGGACTTGTTAAACAGTTAAACTTGTATAGGAAGGATATTTTAATGTTCAATGTATGTTTTAACAGTACCTATTACAAATACATACCATGATATAAACAGTTTAAGGGCCTCCATGGCCAAGTGGTCTAAATAGTAACTACTGTAAGCACTAGCCAGTCAACACTGAGGTTGTGATTTTGAACCCTGCTACCCAGCTGCACTCGACTCCAATCTTAATTGACTAGGATTGTCAGTTTTCAATAGAAACTAGCCATCACAAAATGCCATTGGACAGACAAAAAATGCTTATTAGTGGGGATCCATGAAACTTTTATCATGCTATTATTTATCTGAACTATTTACTTTTTCTTAATCATGCAACATAAATGAATCAATACAAACACAATTGTTTTGAGATTCTTTTTGAATTAGCATAAGGCATTTAATACATTATGTGTTACTGTGGACACTTTTACATGTTTGATTTTAACAAATTGTGTATTTGTAGGGGTATAAATATGAGATACCTTGGTAAAGTTTGATTCTAACAAATTGTGTATTTGTAGGGGTATAAATATGAGATACCTTGGTAAAGTTTGATTCTAACAAATTGTTTATTTGTAGGGGTATAAATATGAGATACCTTGGTAAAGTTGCAGATGTCATGTCCAAATACTCATCTGTTTCATATGTATATGTAAGTATGAAATAAGGCTTTGATATAGTTGAGGCTCTCATGGGGGTGTCCAAATAATCAAAAGTAAAAACAGTAAAGTAAGCACATAATCAAAAACTCTATGATGAGGCTCATGGTTATAGGATTTCTTTGTAGTATTTAAGTTTCAGGAAAATTTATATTATATACATACATTTATATAAAAAGAAAATGATGTTAACTGAAATTCACAAATTCACATATTCCTAGTATACCAAGGATTCAAATTCATTAGTCCATAATGATGAGTTTAAATAACCAAATGTCTTCTGAATTGTTATGAAGACCATTTTTGATTTCTGAATGGACATGAATATTTTCTCTCTTTTTCTGTAGTCCAAAAGTAAGGCATGCATTTCAGTATTTCTGTCATAAGTCATAGCTGGATAATTGAATAATTGTTTTATTCTTGTTTTCTTTTTGTACCTTCAATTGAAGGAAATTTATGAATTTGAACATATTAGTCAATTCATAAGAAGAAATCCAGAATGGTTGAATTAAGTGGGTAACAGCCACGCAACAAACATGACAAGAGAAGTTTGAGATGAATTTATGAAGAAAATTTGTATTGTAGGTAAAAAAAATATATTTGAACAATACTTTGTTTCATTTTCAGGATATTGTTGTAGCAGAATTAATTACAAGGGCAGCTAAACGTTTGTTTAAGAGTTATATGCAGGGAGTTGACATGATGAGTCTGTCGTCTGCTGTCAGCCATTTTCTAAACTGTTTCCTGGGATCTTTCCCATCTCCACATGCTCAGATAACTGCTGAGGAGGTAAGCACAATAAGTTCTGATATTGAATAAGAGGTTATTTTTATTCTTAGTTGCAAAATTCTTTTGAAATTCAAATTTGAAATAATGAAAGTTCTTTTTACTTACTCTAACTATGTGTACTATTGAAAGCATGGGACAAACGGTAAAGTTTTTGTTGTTTTTCTTGAAACGTTTGAAATATTGTTTTAAAAAGTATACAACACTGAGCATTAGAATTCATTGGTCTATTATGATGAGTACAAATCAAGACTTTCGTTCTTCTGAGATTTAATGAAGACAATTTTGATTCTGAATGGACCTGAATTTTTAAAAGAAGAGATTAATTTTAATTGATTATAATAAATTGAGTAGAGATGTTGGTAGTTGGAATTTTTGGAATGATTGTAAAGTTTAAAGGATCGAAAGTCCCAATACCCATGGATTATTATTAAAATGCCCCCTAATCCTTATACTGTGGATTCATTAATATTCATTGGATACCAATTTTCGGGGATTTCCTTGGTACAGGAGAACCACGAATTCAAATGATCAACGGATTGCAAATTTTCTATAGGAATGAGTGTAGACTTGGCCAAAACCACGAAATTAAATATCCACGAATATATAAGTTTTCCTCAAACAGCGAAAATTGTTACCCACGAAAATAAATGAATCCACAGTCAGGGCTTCCAAAATTTTTCTGAGCCAGCCGGACATTTTATATCTGATCCGAATTTAAATCCCTAAGACAAAGTCACAATAGGCAATTATGGTAATCAGATGGCCATCCCCATGATTGACATTAAATTAAAATCTATATTAAACTTTACTTTGATATAAATTTGATGTTCTGACATAAACTGTTAAAATTGGCATTGCATCATTCAAAGTGTGCACATCAATGGCTCATATCTGCATAAGACTCTTTATTTGTGCAAAATGAAGTTGTCTAGAACTTTATTTTCTTTTTTAAAGTCACATTTATCAAAACCGGATGTTGACTTGACAATGGTAAAACATGGACCATAAACGGATACGTAAAACCTGTGCACGTTAACATAGAACTACTGAGCGAAGAAGCTCTTTCCACGTTATTTTTTCAACAAAATACTTGAAATGAACGTTAGATACAGGTATTAATGTTAGTTTTAGCATTTTTGAAGAAATGTAGGATGCATAATTGAATTTCCCACCTGTACACATGCGCACACGTGTTCTTGTTCATACAACGTAGTTCTGGCGATTTTTCATTTAAAACCTTTTTAAATGATTTATTAAATCATGTTTATAAATGTATTTATTATATATTTTAAATCAATTAGATACACGCTGCTGAAATGTACGAAAATAATTGGGAATGGACCGATTAATTTATACGATGTCCGGTACTGAAAATAGTTTACCTGTCACCTGAACAGGTAGTTTTCAGCTGTCCAACAACTAATTAGCCTTGTTTAAAATTAGAAGTAGGGGTAGTTTTGATAGTAATTAATCATCATGTCACTTTTATGACCGGAAATGTATGGCTGTTAAAGGCAAAATGTTGGGTCAAAAAGATCGTGAATTTATATGTTAAGATGACCGAAAAAGCCTTTGAAACTAAAAAGTAGATGACCGTTTCATGCTTTGCCCAGCCGGTCTTTTACCAGACATTATACAAATGACCGGAATATATGACCGTTTTGGAAGCCTTGTCCACAGTACATCTTTTCTAGAATTTTTAGTAGTTGAAGGGAAGATAAAATTCAAGTATTTTGTTGCTTCTTATTTCTCATTAATTGTGGTTTGTGTGTTTGTAGTTACAGAGTAAGAAAGCCAGAAGAAAGAACAACAGGAAAAATAAAGCTGTATTAGTTAGTATAGGTAAGTTTTAAGAAGAAAGTACATTTCCAGAAATAATTGCTTTGAGGTCATGAGGCACATTTTCTACAACACCATCGATCATTGATCAAATTTAAGGATTTTTTTCTGTAATATTTTCTATGCTGTTACAAAAATACCTATCACTTATTTAATATTTTTTATAAAATTGCCTTTTGATTACCACTTCCAAAACTATGTCATTTCTTGGAAAAATCATAGAAGGATTAGGCATATACTTTACTTTATATTTACATGGAACTTCTGAGGTTTTGTCATACATATTTATTGTGTCCCTTTATTATTAGATAACACAGAATGGGTTAATGATACACCCAAAACCATTTGGAAGAAAGTTGTGGATGAAGTCCAAGATTATTTCCAATACACATTAGACTGGTAAGTTTTATCTGATATCAGTAGTATAGATATAGCCTTCGGCTCGGGGGATATAAACTCTAGCTGGGAATGTCACAGTATATACCCTGTCTTAGACCTGAATAACATATAATATATTTGTTAATAGCCAGAAATGTAGGAATTGTCTATAAGAATGCAAATTTAGTTTTACCCTTGTCTATATGTATATTTTACATACCGAAGTTGATTTCCATTCTCTAATTTTAGTTGTAACTCTGTATATTTTATTCCTTTCAGTGATTCTATAGATAGTGCCTTAGAAAGGTATAACCTACAGAGAGTATCACTGTTGAGACAGTTCTGTCTAAAGGTTGGAATTCAGATCTTGTTGAAGGAGTATAACTTAGATGCCAAGAATAAACAAGTGTTCTATGAAGATGATATAATCAATGTCTTTCCTATTGTCAAAAATGTTCATCCTAAGGTATGCAGTTTAAGACTAGAAAATTGTTGTTTAAATAAAAATGTTTAAACATTTAGAATGAAGATATTTTTAATTGCATTAACAATGTACTTTCTAAAATGTAGCCTCTTTGTTTTTAAAATAACGTTTTTTACAATGATAGTATAATGTTGAAACAAAATTTTCCATTGAAATTCTTTCATCTTTTCACTCTCATTTCATGTAATGGAATATCCATGTGAAGTTATTTTTGTGTAGATATATGATAATTCTTGTGAAAATAAGTTATTATATAAGAATATTTAAATAGAATTTACACAAATAGAGCCCTTTACTCAAATTCTACAAATGGTTTTTTTCTAGTTCACATTCAGTTCAATAATTGACAAAATATCTAATGAAGCCTACTTAATGAAAGTTTGTTTTGAGAGGGGGATAGGACCTTCATCGTTACTCCAGGATTGGGCGTTTTAAGCTCTGGATTTTGGGATCCAGGAATCCTTTTTTTCTGATTTCGGTATGTCTAGATTTGCTTTATTTAAATTTGGAACATCAGGATTTCTTTTTTTAAATCCGGGATTAGGGGATCAGGACCCCTCCTATCCCCCTACTTTTGAAATAGTATATAATACAGTATGTAAATCGTATATCATTTTAAATAAGAATAAAATTAAAATTGATGAAGGAATATTTTCTTATGTGTCTCCCATGTTCACAGTAATAATTTGTTGTATTTGTTGCAGGCCACTGATGCTTACCACTTTTTCACCAGTGGACAGACTAAGATACAACAAGGATTGTTACGGGAAGGTTATGAACTAATCAGTGAAGCCTTGAACTTACTTAACAATGTCTACGGACCCATGCATGCTGAGATTGCTGCCTGTCTACGATTACTGGCCAGACTTAATTATATCATGGGAGAATATGGAGAGGTGAGTGTGTCAGTATATACAAAATAATCAAAAATGAAAAAAGTTAACGTCTTGTTCTCTTTAAAGTCATAAGAAACCTCAAGTCAAAAAAAAATAATGCATATGTTTTTTATAACTCAATGAATAGTTTTCATTATAAAACTTATGTACATATACTTTTTTCTGAAGAAAATTCTTCAATTTATTCATATTTAGAAGAAGTTTACTTTATTTGAATTGCTTCCTTCCAGCAAGCAATTCCCCGGACATATATTCCGTATGCAAAGTGACCTCAGTGTGACCCATCTCGTAAAAATCCGGTGACCACAATACACATGGATGTCCTTAAAATAAACTATTATCTGTATTTACATGTTAAACACGTGCTCAATTTCCATGCTTTTTTGTTTATTTTTCGTCAATTGTTGACAAACAGGTGACAATCGTTAAACTTCGGCTTCAAAACACGAACTTTAATTACCTGCCATATTTTCACAACAACACTGACTGATTGAAAAAAAATTGATGATTATATGAAATTTACACGAAAAAATGATAAATTCGAGTACAGAAGACTAAGTTTATGATGTTTGTATGCATTGGTTCAAGAATTATTTTTCACCTGTCACTCGTTTCTTATGACTTTAAATAAGATACTATGGATTCTTTTATTTTCATGTGTACCAATTTTCGTGGATTGAGAAAAACTTGTATGTACATGGATATTAGATCTGTGGTTTTGGCAAAGTCTGTATACATTCCTTTAGAAAATTTGTATCTCGTTAAAGATTTAAATGCAAGGGTTCCCCTTCTTCCCATGAAATCCACAAAAAGTAGTATTAACAAATATGCATAATTCTACAGTACATTTATACCAGTATACCAATCATTTTAGAATTTCAACAATTTAGATTCAGTGTACAAATCTCTTCAAATTTACCTACCTATTTTGTCTAAATTTTGATGATTTCACTTTTTGCCATTTAAGAGTTGGAGCCCTTGATTGCTTTGAAAATGACATGAATTCAAAATTTAGTTTGCTCTCAATTTACAATACTTGTGTAAGTCTTCTTGATCAAAATTTGATAGCAAGAGTAATTGATAATGAAATGTTTATTTCAGGCTATGTCATACCAACAAAGGGCAGTACTAATGAGTGAGAGAGTACTTGGTATAGATCATCCAAATACTATCACAGAATATGTAAGTATACATAAGTAATAATAACCTTTCAGTCCGTCCATCACATGAATATTTTCGTCACATCTTTCTCAGGAACTACATTACATGGATTTCTGAAATTTGGTTTCAGGGTTTATATAAGTTGCATCATTTAATGAAAATTTCACAACATTAAAAATTTTAAGTTAAAAAAAAAAAGGTTTATTTCTTTCTTTGACTGATTTTCTGTTTAATATCAGCTTTGAGGCAAGACAAAAAAGTAAATTTGAGTTTTGAGGCCTTGCATTTTTTTCAAGAAAGGCTGTTCTGAATGAAGGCTTTTAAAGGAAATGATATATTAGAGGTTGGACTCTTCTTGATATTTGTCTGTGGATAATAGGGGAAGGAATTTAAGAATACATTTCTGTTACAAATTAATATAAGAATTATGTGTGGTAAGTTCGACATTGTATTTTAGCATTTAGATTCTGCTGTTGATCGGTTTACACTTATCGAAGCAATTTGCCATGTATAGTTTTGCCCACCGTCACAAATTTATTTCTATTTTGTCTGTTTTACTCCCAGGCACACCTTGCCCTGTACTGCTTTGCCAACAGTCAGGTATCTATTGCCTTACGACTGATGTACAGAACACGATATCTTGCCTTGTTATGCCATGGAGACAATCATCCAGAAGTAGCTCTTATAGATGTAAGTACATTTATACTGAATTACCACACATATTTTAATGAGAGTGCAGCAAGGGTTAAGAAACAGTTAAATTTGTCAGTCTTAATTGATTAGAAGTACTTATAAATGAAATACCAAATTAATACACCTGTTCAAACTGTCATATTTATGTCAAAAGTTTGTGACAAAAACTTACCTTTTTCAGCTTGAACTTTTTTAAATTTTAGACCTGTTTTTAGTCAAAACCATTCAAACAATTTGTGAGAAATACAACAGTAACTGTAATCTCTTGTGTTTCATAAAAAACCCAGTAATTATAAAAAAAAAAAAAAACACTAAATAATAAAATATGGAAAGTTATGAGATAACTTCCACAACAGACTACCTGTTTTAATACAAATCTTAAAAACAAATGTGTGAATTACAACAGTTTAAAAAAAAACAACATTACTTTATGATTAACTGTACATATGTAGGAAAGGTATAAGATAACGTTGACAACATTCCTTTCAATCTGAATACTTCTTTGTGATTTCAGAGTAATATAGGTTTGATCTTACATGCAGCAGAAGAATATGATCTATCATTGAGATTCTTAGAAAATGCTCTACAAATAAACTCAAAGTAAGTTTTTATAGGTTTAATTTAATATTCATAATTCTATATACTGTATAAGCAGAAAATTTGGTGGAGGATTTAATTTCGTTTATTTCTTGGAAAGAATATATCCACAAAATTAAAACCCAGACGAAAATTCAACCTACATATAATATCACTTCCCTTTGCTGGATACCACAAAATTAAATCCCAATTCAACCATATATAGAGACAAAACCATGAAATTTTGGCCCCACGAAAATTAATGTTTCTATAGTAGTTAAATTATAAGTGAATGAAGTTTCAAAGTCTCCATTTATTATTGTATGTCTATTTATATCACTGGTAAGAAAAAATGTAGACTTACAAATTTTGATTGTGAAGTATTGCATGGTTTATTGAATTTAAGAAAAATAAAAAAATGTATATTACAACTTTGTGGTAAAGTTCTTGCTGATTTGGTATTGGATAAAGCCACATTAGGGCATCAATTCAAAAAACTGTGCATGAAAATAGATCGACATTTTGGGGTGAGTTTAAAATGTATGATTGAGATATTTTTTTTCTCTCGGTTGCATGAGATTAGACACAAATATTATTGAAATTGAGATATTTTAATACAACCGCAAAAAATTTTGGGGATCATATAATGATATGATGTTTTTTTTTATTATTTCTATAACAAATTTCCTTCCTTCTTAGATTCCATGGTGCTAAAAGTTTAAAGGTTGCTATGAATTACCACCTGGTAGCCAGGACACATTCCTGTAGGGGAGATTTCAGGGCAGCTTTACAGAGTGAAAAAGAGGCTTTCACCATCTATAAACATATGGTAAGGTTCATATTTAGTCAGATAAATATGTTATATTCAAATGTAGCAAATCTACATGAATGAGGTGAATCTGAATAGAGTTAGTAGCTATCTGTTCCTTCTGGTCATTTAAATTTCTTGCAGAAAAAGAAAAAACAATAAAAGTCGAAATTATTGCTGAAAGACGATTTTGTATGATGGCTGCTTCTTGACTATATATTCTCGGAAGAGCGTATTAACCAAAGAACTACTCCTGAATTAGTAAAAATCAACTTGGATATAAGCAGTTTGTTAATTGTACCCAATTTTCAGTCCTTTGACTAGCCACTCTAAAGGTACTAAGTCAATAGTCAAAGAGAGACTAAAAATACGATAAAAAATGAAAAGAAAGAAACAAAGAGATTGCAAACATTTCCTCTAAATGCAACATAGAAAACTAACGGTTGAGCAACACAAAACTTTTGAATAAAAGAAACCAGAGTGGATTTTGATTTTTTAAAAGTTGTCCTGCAAAGAACAGTAGAGTTTTATTGAGTCACACTCACCTTTTATGAGATAACTGTATTGTATTTTAAGCTCCAATGGCATTAATTGGGGATTTGATGGTCGCAAATTAAGTTTACTGGCGACGCATAAGGGGAGACTGTAAATGGGTATTTGTGACCATCAAATCCTCAATTGATACAGTCAGAGCTTAAAATACAATATTGTTATCTCCATTCTAATGAAACTGACAGAAAATAATGTTAATACATGTATTTAAAATTTGACATATGCCGCTTGTGCGTACGTCCTTTAGCATCAACTGTCAATTGATGCCATGTAAATAAGTGACATTATCCAATCAAAATGAACGTTACAAACGTTGCTGCATTAGAATTTGTCATTTATGTTTGCACTGAAGATTTGAGAAGCCAGTTTGATATCTGTTATGTTCATAGTACCTACAGAATATGATTGTATTTTGTGTATTTGTAGCAATGTGATTGTATTTTGTGTATTTGTAGCAATATGATTGTATTTTGTGTTTTTGTAGCAATATGATTGTATTTTGTGTATTTGTAGCAATGTGATTGTATTTTGTGTATTTGTAGCAATATGATTGTATTTTGTGTATTTGTAGCAATATGATTGTATTTTGTGTATTTGTAGCTTGGAGAAGAACATGACAGAACAAAGGAGAGTTCAGAATGTTTGAAGCATCTCACACAGCAGGCTGTTGTCTTTCAGAAGAAAATGAACGAGATTTATAAAGGAGAAAAATCCATAACATTCCCTCCGCTACAGATACAAACACCATCCATTGGCAGTGTGTTAGAAACATTAAATGTTGTTAATGGAATAGTCTTTGTACAAATCAGGTAATTAACTTAGGTTATCTCCCTTTCTCCAATATTTAATCCATGATGCAATTGTTGTAGTTAAGGAAGCTGTATTTCCATTTGAAAGCTTGCAAAAAACAAACAAAAAAAGGAATTGCCCAGGTTAAAACAACTTGGTTATTAAATATCAGTGTGATAAAATTTTGATATTGAAGTTAATAATTTAGTACATTGTATACATAATATTTTTATTGTATACATATTATAGAATAATTTTACTATGACGCATAAGTTTTAAACATGCTAGCTGTTGCAATGGTTTGTATTTTTTCCAAATTCTCAATTTGAACGAATGAAGTTGTACTGCTACTTCAAAAAGAGTGATGTAATCTTTAAATCCAAAACTTTGTAAAAAGTACAGTAATTAAAATTCAGTGAAAGTTAAAATAAAGACTTGTTGGATTGTTTTTTTTAGTCCTGAAGATATTGAAAGATTCAAGAAACAAATGGCTCTTAAATCAGTAGAGAAGGACAATGAACTAGAACCAAAAGAACTTGACGACAAACTGTCAATCAAAGAAGTGAAGGAGGTGTTACCAAATGGAACAATGACCAATGGCAGTTTAGAAACAAACAATAGTGAAATGGCTCTGCCCTTAGATTGAAGATCAGGGATCAAATGAAAGGTGTGGCCATATATTCAAGCATTTAATCAAAATAAATGCAGAGAACATAAATGTGCAAACTTGGTCATGTATTCGTGTTCAGTGAAGTGTAAAAACAATATGATGTACCAGTTCATAGATTTGTGGCTGATCAGTTCCGCTGTTCCATTCAAAACTGATCGGTTGTTTTATATTGAGAGAAAAAACAGTTATTGAACATTTTTACTGCCACAAATCAAAAACTTTGGCAAGCTGTATAACTTAATAATAATGTATACAGTAGCATTTAGGAAGTAGAAATTACTAGATTACTGTTAATTCAGAAATTATTGTGTGCATTCATTATTGCGATTTTGTCATTTTATACTGAAATGCCATTTTGACTTTTGCGATATTCAGAAAACTCTTGTTTAATTCATACAAAAAATGTCAAAATGTGAGTTTGAATTATTGCGATTATTGCTTGTTTCGCAATAATTTTGTAATTTCTGAATTTACAGTACTTAGAAGTGTGGTTTGTTTGTTAAGTTTATTTCATTTATCTACGAGAGTTGTCAAATTTAATACATATAGCTGTGATTTTTAGAAGTGTGTATGAATATATATGTGTATGATGTCTGATTTAATTAATGAATTATGATATTGATTGATTTATGATATATATGAAGTAGTTGATCGTGATTACAAGTACATTTGAAAAATTTTGTCCTTTTTGCATTTCTTTATTATACAATTTTTTATGTGCACAGAAATTTCTAGATTTATTTCACATATAGTGGATTGAAATGAACTTTCAAAAAGTATAGGAGTTATATTTAAAAAAAAATGTTAGATATTCTTATGTTATCCTATATAACATTTCTTTATCACTAAACATTAAAATAATTATGAAGTTTATCATCTTAAACAAAATTGTGTCTGAAATAATCACAAATATCATGTAAAATTCAAACAAAATGTAAATATGTAAATAACTTTCCAAGCATGTATATACCATTAATTAGTTTTATTCCTAGGCATAGTTGCATGATTAAAGCTTGTATATTTTTTTTTACAATAGTCTGAAATAATGTATTGTGCATGAAATACTTGCCACTGGATCAAAAGTTCAGAGTTATAATGATCATTGCAACAATAGGACACATTATTGAATAATAGGTTAATTTCTAATCATGTCAACTCTATTTGTGGAGTTTTATCAAACTTTTTTTATGATAAAATATCATATTCAAGCAAGGAGCTTACAAATTTTTATGCTGTTTTTTTCAAGATTATTTTGTAAAGAATAATTAGTTTTAACCACAGTAAATAAGAATATGATGGAAAAAAGCAGAATGAAAATGTGTCTTGAAGAAAACATAAACAAAAAAATGATCATTATATATACAATAACTTTGCTACTAAACTTGTTAAGACAAATTTAACTATCTGTGTAAAATAAGTGTTGTCAAATATGGTGCATGTTAATATTATTTTTAGTTGTGTATTTTACCCAATCATCCAATCAAATTCATAGATGACATTATATTTAATTATGTCTTTATGATACATTCCAAGCGATATTAGTGCTATAGTGTTGCTTCATTCCATTTAGTTTTTATCTAGTAGATCTGTAGTGTAGATTCCTCCATTCCAGAATTCCCAGTTTGGTGTTCCAAATGTTCCTTTGTGTGCATGTATATAATATCATTAAGGGGAGGTCACTCAGTTTTCAGGGGAGATAATTGTATTATTTGAATGAGATGTTTTGTGATTAAATATTTTTTTATTTCAAGAAAATCATGCATTTGTATCAAATTCTGTTTCAAAGATTTTTTGATTTGTTTAATTCATTACTGTTGTCAGGGATTCATATTCTAGATTAAATGTGGGGGGACAGTATTTTGTCAAACAAAGAGGAAATAAGAGTTTTAAAAATTCAGCTTGAAAGGCCACATTGAACTTTATTTTGGTTTGTTTTTGTTATTGATATCTTTCTTTGATCTCTAGTTGAAGACTTATTATAAATATTTAGCTTCAGTATTTAATGAAGAAAATATATGTATTAAAACAGGTGTAATGAGGAAAGTAAATGTATTAAAGTATATGTATCATTATAGATCATCATAATGGGTAAGAAGATGTCGTTGTAGAATATCTTCCTAACAAATATTATTTATTTATATAAAAAAAAACATTATTAATAGCAATACTATGAAGAAAGAAAGTCAAAAGTTGTTTTATAGCAAAGACTGTTTTACCTGATAACCAGTTTACTTTTTATTTTGTAAATTTGATGAAAATTGTAAGAGCCATCTTCACACTAAACCACAAGTCCTGCGGCATTGGCTAGCCAACCGAATCCAGCTAAAATTTTCAAAAAAATTAGTTTTGGCCTTATGGACTTGAGTTTATCGTGAAGGTTGTTTGTGCAATTAAGAAAAGAAGAGTGTTGACATAAATTGCTGAGGCAAAAGTTCAGTTAGATTAACATGAATTGTTTAATTAATCCTGAGCAGTTTTTGTGTTGACTGATATTCAGGCATACTGTTTTGGGGTATAATGAAGGACACCCTTAATTTAAACTTTTTATATATATATAACAGTAACAAAACGATAAAGAAACAGCTTTAGAAAAAAATACAAAAACTGGTCTTTGCTTTAAGATGGAATATTTATGTTATGTGTGATTATTTTAGTATTATGAATGCAAGTGAAATAGTTTTTGCCAATTATTTTATCATTTTTGTGCCAATTATCCATATTTTAGACAGAACAAGAAATTCACTATTTAGTATATATGTAAATATTGTTTTGTTATTCGTGTGTGATAGAACAACATTAGTTGACAATTTTTTTGTTTGTTTGATATTATAGTTAATGAGGACGGAAATATCAATAAATCAGTCGAGGTTGATTGGGAAGATAACTCTATTTGTAATCTTTGTATCTATTACTTTATAGATGGATATTATTTCTTTTGATAGAATCATAAACTCGAGTCCCCCAAAAACAAACAAAAATATTTATAAAAAAAAGAATAATAAAAAAAAAAATAAAAAAATGGAATTATAAAAAAGAAATCAAATAAATTATGCATTGCTAAAAAGTTCAATGAAAATGAAATAAATGCAATTGCATAATTGAAAAAAAAAAATTAAAAATTATATATATCATTACAATTTTATATAAGAAAATAGAGCAAAAGAAATATATCCCTATATAAACCATTGCATTCCCTTCCACCACCTCCTTGGATATCAAGTCTGAATGTCCCTACTAGGGCTTGATGTTCCGTATAAATTTTTCTAATTCTTGCAAGTGTTGTATGTGATCTTTTTGCATTCAATGCTCAAAATGTTTAAGCATACTATCATTATGATCATTAAATGGGGGTACTTCTCTTAAAAGTTCCTTCTCAACCCTCTCACATTTATGTGTTACTCGAATAGGCCTGAACTAGGTCTAGATACTGTGAGGAGCCCCCCCTCTTAAAAAGAGACTTCAGTTTATGTACTCACTTGTATCCAGAATAAGCTTTTCATTTTTGTCAAACCCCAGTAAATTTGAAAGAAGGCTAGTTTAAGTATGCAACTTTTTTATTAAAATACAGATCATGTGGCAATCTTTAATTACAAGGATCTGATAATACTCTGTCCTACTTTCTGTTCTAAATTTTTTATATCAACCAATGAAATTTCTGCCTTCTAATTTTTGAAGGTTTGTATCATTATGATAAAACCTGAGGATACCGAAAGGTTGTTAGAACAGAATGTAGAGCATTTTCAGTATCCAGTAAATCAAACATAAATGTTTAGTTTTCTTCTTTATAACACAAAGGTATCTGTCACCATTGTCTCTGAGAGCCAAACAGATACAGGACAAGAAACCAGTCAAAGCTTCCCAACAATGTCGACTGATTCTGTTATATTTCTGTCATATTTGTTGTGACACTAATTAAATAAATCCTTCAGTGGATATGATTTTTAATAATAAAGATATAAAAAGTATGTGATTTTGTTTTGTCATTTATAGTTTGAAGAGGAAGACACAGGTATGCTATAGTTAACAGGTACCAGGATTATAATTCACACCAGACACGCGTTTCGTCTACATAAGACTCATCAGTGACGCTCATATCAAAATATTTATAGAGCCAAACAAGTAAAAAGTAAGAGCATTGAGGATCCAAAATTCCAAAAAGTTGTGCCTAGTATGGCTAAGGTAATCTGTGCCTGGGATAATAAAATCCTTAGTTTTGTCGAAAGATTCAAAGTTTTGTAAACAGGAAATTTGTAAAAATGACCACATTATTTCTGTTTGTTTGTGGTTAGGTTAGTGTTAGGAAACACCTAGTGATGGGTCAATGATATTTGGTATGTAGTTGTTATAACGTATAGTGAATACATTCATTGAATAAGTTAATGGAATATTATGGCGGTTATTATTTTGGCGAATTCAAAACTTTATCAATACCTTTACATGTGTACTTTTAATTGGATGAATTTATTTTGGGGATTTTGTTCTTTCTGTGAAATTAAGCAAAAATTTAAACCATGCAAAAATAACCTACTATACGGTAGCAGGTTTCCATGGATATTGTTTGGTCTGTGCCTTCAGTTGTGGTTCATAGACTGAATGTTAACCAATATGTTTAAGTATTGCTGTTTTACTTCTACAATTGTATTTTACTATCAAGATAACAAAAAGGGGAGAAATATCTGTGTTGTCTGTTCAATCATTCAAAATGTACAATCTGCGAAAAATGAACTAATCAAGTTTAACTGATTGCTGTTGAATTTGCATCACACTGTAGGACATGCTTACCTGAAGCTTGATGCCAAAAATGAGAAATTGGAGGAAAATTTCATACATAGATTTAATGTGAAAGACTATATTTAGTCTGTGGAATTATTGAAAGGTGTACATGTCAGACTTGGTCTTGATCTCATTTTCATGGTTCATTTGTCAATGTTCATGTTTGTGGCTTGGTCTGTTTCTTGGATACTTGTAACTATATATCAGCTGTATTGGTTTAAAGAATGAAAGCAAGATTTATGTGTCAAAAAATATGAACTCCAAAGGCAAATTCCAAAAATGGGAAGTCCTTAAAAACTGACCAAAAATTATGAATCAACTGAGCAAGTTAAAAACAACTTTCATATTTCTGATTTAATACAGGTATTTCCAAAGAAAATTGGGCAACTATATACATTTAGTGAATGGAAAGATTGTTGTGAACATGTCATTCTGGCTGATTTCAACTGACATTAACAGTTGATCTCCCTCTCATGGTTCATTGGTGTTCAGTCTTCACACAGGGTCTAATCGGGGTTCTGATTCCAGATCCCGCATACTGTTTTGTTAGATTTCCCGCTTACACTATGTGCCTAAGCAACTCTTTGTTTTGTAATTTCCTGTGTCCTGCTAGACTTCATTTCCCATTTTCACGGCACAATAGTTTGACTTCCATGTGTCACACTTATAAAAAAAGAACAATATTTCCCTGTCACGCTTAGACCCCAATGTGACCCACTTCACAGTTTTGTCTGTTCATTGGATACTATAAATAAAAATCAAGTATTCTCGAGTATGGAATGATTGTCTGGCAAGGTTTGTCTTACCTTTAACCTCATTTTCAAGGTTTAAAGTCAAGGTTCAATCTTTATGGCAATGTCTTTCAGATACTATAAGCAATGGGTCACCTAAATTTATTTTATAGATTATGATCACAATTTCATGCTGGTTTAAAAGATTCATCTGACCTTGACCTCATTTATATGGTTCATGGTTCAATGTTCAAAATTTAAAATGATGTCTGTTTCTCAGAAACTATAAGAAATAGTCTTTAACAATATATTTGTGATATGAAATTCAATAATGACAAATAAATTAAGCTTGTGTACTCTTGTTAAATCAGGATGTTTCTGCTTCTTAAGTGTGTCGTCAGGTTGATGTTTAATTGTCCTATACTCAACATTTTTTTGGCACTACATAATATTTTTTTTGGCACTACATAACATATTTCAAATTCACCCATACTTTTATACCTCTGAATAGCAGATTAAGCCTGAAGTTATTTTTCATGGCATCAACACTTCCCAATTCTTTGTTACATTGGCTTAAAAAAATAAAAAGAATACATATTTATTTTTATTGCAGATTCACAAATTGTTTATATCACATTTTGAACCACAAATAAATAACAAGCATTAGCAACATTATTGGAACAACACAAATGTACTACTGTAAGAATAGTCCTGGAGAAAGGCTATCAATGTTGTAACTACAAAATTACGTAATTATTTTAAATAAAAGATGAACCTTAAAATGTTTAGATTAAGTTCATTTATATGTTTTGGAGTTTAGTATAACATCCATTTTCACTGAACTAGTACTCATTTTTATTTAGGGGCCAGCTGAGCCCCACCCCTGGGTGAGGTTTTTCTTGCTGCACTGAAGCCCCCTGGATGGCCTTTGGCTTTTATCTGCTTTTTGGTCGGGTTGCTGTCTCTTTGACCTATTCCCCATTTCCATTTACTCTCAATTCCATTAATGTAATATTTTTATCTCTAAAGTATCAAATATGAGCTACTTCTTTAGCTATGGATATTGTTATCTTCATTACCAAAAAATAAGTTGTAATTTCCTGATTTTTTTAAGAATTTGAAAAAAAGATTTAAATTGTGAAGGATACAACTAATAACCCAACAGGACATAATCCATTACAATGTACATTTGTCTGTTCCTATGTAACAAAACTTGTGTAACCACAAATACAGCTATGACAAAGTTTGGATGAAGATATCTTGCATTATATTTTTCTGTTTTGCAACTCACTATTTTAATTCTCATCCTATTTTATTTCTCTCTTTTTTCTGTTTTTTTTTTGTTTGTTTTTTCATATTATTTTTTTCTTCTTCATTTTTCTTTATTTTCTATATTATGAGGAAATGGAGGATTGAGGATCTACCATAAGCCATAATAACTTTATTTCAATGAAGCATGTCTGTATGTATGTATTCATTAATTTTTTCTTCCCAGTATCTCTATTTTTTTCACATTTATATTTTCATTTTATCATTCATTTCATTTTACATTTGTAACTTGTAAGGAGCAGCAGACAGTAATGTTTGGCTAGGGTATCAAACTCAATGATAACTGTGGCCCCAAAATGGTCCATTCTTCCTAGGATCTTAGAGGTTTGGCTGGCAACTCTGCAACCTGGTATCTTATATAACGACATTGAGACCTTTTATAAAACTACATGTATTTGAAACTGAAATGCAGATCAGTTTAAAAAGTTTTCTTAAAAGTAACACGGTGACATGTCTATAAGGCAATTTCTAAAACTGACATTGTGACATAAACAGAAACCGTACGGAAGCTCTTTTAAAAATCATAACGCAAAATTTTGTAAACACAGAAATACACGATACAAGCCATATCTTCATCCAATCTCTGTCAATAACATTATTATGTCAACAAGAGGAAAAAATAAATAGAACAGGAATATACATAGTAAGCAAGATAATTGCTCTAAGCACCATTAAAAAACATGATTTATACTCATGTATAAAGCTATTAATAAAACAATGTAAAGCCATTTTAAGTATGATTCATTCTCATCACTTTTTCTTACAATTTTTCAATCAGAGTGATTTTTTTTTTAAATTTGAACCTTTTTTTTTATTTTTCTAGAACTACTCTAAATTTTTTCAAATTCTATTCTACTTTATCATAATATGGACAAATTAAGTCTCAAATTCACCATACTTGAATCAAATATCAATATTTTAGGAATGAGTAAAATACAACTTAAAAACTTTACATGATTTTGTCAATATTACAAACATTGCACATTTTACATGAATACCCGAGTAATTCTCAAAGCAGTATAATATATATTAATTATCTCCCCTTACAACAGGAAAGCGGAGATTCACACTGGTATCTGTTTTGGCGTCATAACAAGGTATTATCAATCTTCCTATTATTTACATTCATTAATTTCTATCTGATTATGCATTATGAAAGACAATATTTTTCTTCAATTCTGATTCCTTTATTTCATAATTCAAAATTGGTAAAGAGTAACCTCCCTTAGTTATTTTCTTATCTTTAGAAGACATTTTTTTCTCTCTTTATCTTCATGCCTTTTTTTGTTGACACTGAGATTTGAGACTTATTTTTTTTATTTTACAAAATTATGTTTTTACTTTTGCTTAGATATGATGTAATCTTGGACATTTTTCACCCTTTTCTAGAACATTCACAAAGGGGAATAATTGTCTAACAATTCAAATAATGGGTGACAACTTATGAGATAACAAAATGAAATATCTTTTTCTACTTTCGAACCTGAGGCTTGAGCTTTTTACCATACTAATGTTAGACATCTTGAATTTTTTTAAGTTCATCCCTGAACTTCGATCAACTTTCCTCAGTTACCATAGTAACTGTGGTCTATGAGGAACAATACTATCTTCCAGTGTAAAGCAGAGCCATCTGACAAAGAAGGACATTGAGCTTGGTTTCAAACATTGATAATGTTTATGACTAGAATACAGGACTCCTAGACTAGTAAAATTCAACTTTTGGCAAAGGTACCAGTAGTTGTAGAAATGTCCCAACTGTTAATTTTTTCTTAAAATTCTGACTATTCTGTTTCCTCGACTATGGAAAAGAGGTAAGCAGGGGAAAAGTCTTTTAGGAAACAGGATGGATAAAATGGATATGCCCTATATGTTTCATCAAAAGAAGTTTTCATGCTTGATGTGCCCTATTTTTCCTAAATTCAGGAGAAACTGGATATCATAAATAGTCAATGAAATTCCTAATTTTTCAATTATTCTATAAATATTTTGATCCCCTCTTCAAATTTTTCATTTTTTTTTCATAATTCCCTGTTTCAGAATTTCAAGAACTGTGGGTTATTTCATTGTTTATATCCTAATATAAAAATAACTTCACATGATTGGTTGAATTTCCATTGTTTTGAACGTTGATAGCCAATCACAAAGTTTTTATTCTTTTAAATGTCATTGATGCTATGACGGTTTTGTCCGTGAAAGAAATGATGTAGACTTTGATTTTCTTAATGAAATGTGTTTTTTCAACTGTTCTAAAACTTGTTCTTTCACAGATTGTTCCTTTATTCTTTCTTTGAACTGGAAATCTAATAAATCCTGCATGTCAACCTGTAAATAGAAGACCTAAAAAATCAAGCAATTATACATGTACACTGAGGTTACATTTAAGTATTTTTATACAACCCTTTTGATTTCTGCTGTTAAGAGGTTCAAGGTTGATCTTGTTTTTTATTGTTGTACTCCTAAGATGTCACATTTTCATGAAATTTTAACCTCTTTTTGTGCACTACAAAAGGTTATTGTTTCTGTTGGAAAAGTATAGTATATGAATCCTAAGCAATTTTTTTTTTTTTTTTGAGAAATGGATAGATATGAAAATAAATTTTATTATAGAAATTGAAAACGCATTCATGCTTGAATTACACTCTACAAAAAACGATATTCTTATACATTTGATTGCAAAAGTATTCACTGTGACTAATTTATCTACTCTACTTTTCATTTGATCAAATTCTTGTGACTAAGTTATCTCCCCTAATAGCCATTGATCAGGTTACAAGAGCACAATTATTTGTTTATATTTTACTGGCAAATATTTTATCCCAAGATGGTACTCAGAATAAAATCCTATACAGCTTCTGATTGGATGATACAGGATATGAATTATATATAATTGAAAGCTTTTCCAATGAGGTTTAAAAAATGCAGAAAATTATATTCACATTTTGCAAAGTATAAAAATTATCTTTTGATTCTGCACATCGCAGCCATTAAAAATATGCCTTTGTCATTTTGTCATTTAGCGTAAAAAATAAACAATCTTTTTCAACTGCATTTTAGGTCAATTTTTGCTGCATGACCATGCATATATATTTATTTTTTAATGTAATGCAACACTGGCATTTCTAGTCACAGGAACTGCTACCCACTTTCCCCTAGTTTGTGTAGTCTTCAAGGAAAAAAAATGGGAACACCAGTGTTACCCTATGAAAAATGCATTATGAATAATTGCACTCTTGTAACCTGTAAGTTTTTGTGAATGATTAATCTCCCCTACCTGCCATTGATCAAGTTCTTGTGACAAAGCTACTTTTTGTTGGATGGCCTCCATTAGTTGCTCATTCATTGATAAAATGTCCATTTTTGACTTGGCTAACTCCACTTCCATTTTATTCTGCCTGTTTATAAATAAAAAGAAGGGTATTTGATAGTAATAAAATAGTACAAGAATTTTTTAGAAATTGAACGAAACATCACTCATGTTTTATTTTGTAAATTGTATAAACTTGCAAGTGATTCACTGTTAAATGATTATCAACCCTGATTTTATTTTTTCTCAGACTTAAGTTTTGTTTGTTGAGTTTTGTATTAACTGTTGTTGGTCTTTTTTTTCTTTTTGCCAGTTTGTCTTTGACTAATGAGTAAGAATGTCCTGTTGGTTTTTTTTAAAATACAAATATTGAAATGTACATGCATAATAAATATTATATCTATGCTGTTTTTAGAAGTAAGGTGAGAGATTTCCTGGCTGTATTGAAAACCAATTAGACTTAGCGGTCTTTGGCTGGCTGCTCTTTGGTCAGGTTGTTGTCTCTTTGACATATTTCCCATTTCCATTCTAAATTTTATTGATCAATTAATTTACACTTACTTTTCTAAAGCCATATCTCTATCCTCTCTGGCTTCCTGTAAGAGGTCATCAGGACTAAGACTCCTCGTACTATCCTGAAGTCTGTCTCGTTCTGCTTGTAATCGGGACAGTTCCTCATGTTGTAACGTCAACTGAAATAGAGAATAAGTATACAACATCTGAATTGGTAATTAGGCCTATAATAATGTGCTACCAAGCTAGTGTCTTGAGTTTGAAATAAGGTGTTGCTGTAATGGGCAATGTTGAAAGCTAACTGAAGCTTTGAGATAAAGAACAGCAATTAAACAACAAATAGAAGTTTTAAACGACCTTGACTGGCAATTAAAGTGAAATACTTTTTTGTTTTCTTATTGTGTTAAGTTCGTGTAGTAAAACCATGTCATGAATTTATAATAAGTGCCAATCTGCCCAAAAATCAGGCAGTAGTGAAAACATGACAAGCAAAAACCTTTAATTCAGTATGTATAATGGTGCATGCATAAAGTATTAGTTCTTTTTCTGTTCTTGTAGCTCAAAATATGATTTGGTTGAAAAGAACTAAAAAATTTCAATTAAGGGGAGATAACTTTGAATTTGCTATCATTCAAACCAAAATGTGTCTTGATATATCTCAAATTACTTGACAAGCAGAAACAAAAAACCTACCAATTCTAACTAAGATAGTATAAAATAGAGTGGTTCGGTCGGTGGATTTTTTGAAATTTTCTAAATTGCCTGATTTTTAAACACTGGCACTGTACAATGCAGCATCTACTGTAGACAATTTCTCTGTTCGTGTATTATTTGCTTTCAAGGCAATGAAACATTTGATTTGATCAATTTTCACAGTATCGACTTTAAAGTTTTATAAATTCTGTTTTTAGAAAATTCTAGATTTTGTAAATATCTCTTCATTTTTGCTAGCCAAGGGTTACACTATCAACTCCCATCTAGGAGGGGAGTGGATCATAGCCTAGGAGGGGAGGGGATCCTAACTCTTGGCTAGTGAAGAAGATATTTCTTACGTGGATCATTTTAGGTCAATGATCTATTTCTCATCTAGTCATATGCATTCAAACAACAGTATACCAAAATGACATTTTGAATTAATGCAAAACAAAACACTTTGATCTATCACATTTTTCTGTGATTTTTCATGGGCATGTCAGGGAGCTGTGATGGGAGCCTTAATTGTTATGAAAGGACTATAAACATTGTGACAAATTACAAGTTATTTCTTTAATATCATCAGTACTTAAATTTCTATTCTTTATAAGGACTTACCTCAAGAATGGAAATCTGTTTGACAATCACATGAAAATATAAAATAAAATTGAATCATTTGAAGAATATAAACTTGTTGACATATTTATTATTATATTCTGAGTTTTGTGACCAATTAACTGATTTGTAACATGATTGGTTATTAAGTAACAGTACACATGAAGACACATAAGTTGATTAGCCTTTGATCTTACTCTTAAATGTCATATTCTTTGCAAAAAAGCAACAAATTTAAATTTTGATAGGTATACTTGATCCATTCAGAGTTTAAACTAACAACCTTTAGCATGCCTCAACAAAGGTGGTTTACAACACAACATATAGAAATAAAATAAACCATGCTAACTATAAACAAACTATACTTTGTGCTTTTGGTTTTTTTTTATTTTTGGGCAGCTATCAATATCTATGTAGCAGCAAGGCTAGCTACACGTTCAATAGACATAAATGTACCGTATTTGGGCATGTATAGTCCGCACTTTTTTTCATTAAATATGTAGTTTGTACAAGGGGTGCGGACTATACACAACTATAGACGGTTTTCGAAATTTATTAAAAAAAAAATAAAAAAAAAAAAAAAATTTAAATTTCGTTTTTTCTGCATTAACAATGTATATTGGAGACGTTTATTGTATTAACTTCATTTTATTCTTATTCTTTTATTCTTTTTTAACTTTTCTTTTCAAAATTGATTTTTTAACTTTTCTTTTCAAAATTGATTATTAAAAGTAAAGGTGTGACATCCTGCATAGGTAATCAAGAGAGGTAATTAAGGATTAAGTATGGGTGTGTAGCAATTAAATAATGATGTCAAGTTTTGACAGGTGTTAAATATTATAATCCCAGGCAATAAAACAACATGATCAAGGAAAAGATTATATAAGATTAAATAGTTTTAAAATTTTGATTACTGCTAATTAATTAAGATAAATGTTTGATCTCTTTTTCTTTTGTTCCATAATATTCAAATTATTTCTGTTATATTATATATCAGCTTGGAAATACTTAGACAAATGTTGATTTTAAAATGAACCTTTTTGATTAATAACTACTTATATAAAATTATTAAATATTAATTACCTGATGAAAAGTTCTACCATTTCAATTTTTTATGAAATAAATAAAACTTAATTATTTTTTTTTATAAAATACATGGAGAATTATAGGTCTCTTTCAATGTATTTTTACAGTGAACTAGACTTTTACAATAATTTTTTTTTTTTTTTTTTTTTTTACAAAACTTTTTTTCTCGATTTTAAGGGGATGTAAAGGGGGTGCGGACTATATATAAATGCGTACTATACACGGCCGAATACGGTATGTGGTTCATTTGTATGTTTCAGAGTTTTAATCAAAGTGTGATGTCCATTTAGCTGATCTGATATACATTATTGTTTAGAGGGCAGCTGAAGCCCAACTCTGAGCGTGGGATTTCTCTCAGAGATTAAGACCCATTATTGGCTTTTGCTGTTTTTTTGGTTTGGTTGTTACATCTTTGACTCATTTCCTTTTTCAATTATCTTTTCTATATAAATATTCCAAATAATATGTTATCTAAGTAACGTTTTGTTTGTGTGATTTTCAAGAGTGCATGGACAAAAATGTGAATTTAATAATTTCAGTTTTGAAAAATCTGCAAACAGATTGATCTATTTATCAGAACGTGAGCTCTTATTATTACAATACTCACCAAGTCACATTATTTGCTTTAAATAAAAACCTAGCAATAATTTGTGAATTTATTAAACTACACCAATACACATACTATGTCATATTCTATGTTAGTAAACAAATACACATTCTATGTTAGTAATTTGTTGTTACCTTTACCTTGTTGGTCAAATGACTCAACTCTTCGGTTTTCGTCTTCAATTTGGAATCACGTTCAGACAACTCTGTTTTAACCCTGTCAAGGTCATTTTGAGCCTCACCAAGTTCATGTCTAAGTTCACCAATTTGTTTATGTAATGTTACCATGGTTTCCTCATCATCTGATAAATTTGTTTGGACTTCAATACATGCAAACTGAAAATATTGAGAAAAATAATAATTTGATAATATGTATTACATGTATAATGTAACATTTAATTAGAAATTTGACAGTTATGTCAGATATATTAGAAGAAAAGTTTTTTCATATATGATATTTGATGTGGATTTAGATATTGCTTAGGTCAGAAGGCAGTTGAACTTTTAAAGAAGGGGGATTACAGTTTACATCCTAATTTTGATTTACAAAATGAAAAATTCGAAAAGGGTTCTAATGACCATAAAAACAAATCACCAAATCTGAAAAAGGTAGCAAATACTTAGTTCAAAAATAAATAAATAACTATATGTATAAAATAAACATCTGCCAAAATGTAGGTTTCAATCACAATAAAAATATTTGACAAATCAGGATTAGTCATACTCTTAATTCTGAATACCGTTTATCTTCATACAATGACTTTGTTCAGAAAATCTAATGGTTTATTGTAACCTTAAAATATTGATCCTTCATCAAGTCATCTCATAATCCAGCTATTAGGGTAAAAAAAAATAATATCTAATCATCATTTTGTCTAATTGTATTATAGATATCACACTTACATGAGATTTATGTGAGACCATGTTCTGCATGACTTCTCTGAGATCTTGTAACAATGGAGATAAGAATCCCACTTTATAACAACCTGGGTACTTGTCTACTGGTTTCCCACAATCTTTACATAGCTGTTTCAAATGGGAATACACATTCACTAATTCTTCTTTCAGCTAAAAAAATAGGTGAGAAATTGGAGTATTGTCAATGTTAAAGGAAACCAATAATAGAAAGCATACATGTAAAATATAAACATCTGACAGAAAAATATAGACTGACTGACTTAAATAAAAAACAAGAATGTGTCCATAGTACATGGATGCCCCACTCGCACTATCATTTTACATGTTCACTGGACCGTGAAATTGGGGTCAATACTTTAAATTGGCATACAAAATCATAGTTAACATGTGTACTATAAGTTTCAAGTTGATTGGACTTCAACTTCATCAAAAGCTACCTTGACCAAAAACTTTAACCTGAGCTTCACACTATCTTTTTCTTTGTTCAGTGGACCATGAAATTGGGGTCAATACTTTAATTTGACATTAAAATTAGAAAGATCATATCATAGGGAACATGTGTACTAAGTTTCAAGTTGATTGGACTTCAACTTCATCAAACAATACCCTGACCAAAAAACTTTAACCTGAAGCGGGACGACCGAACGGACAACGAACAGAGGTCCGGCCAGATAACATAATGCCCCTCTACTATCGTAGGTGGGGCATAACAATAGCTTTGCAATTTTAGGTTAACTTGTCACTATAACTAAAGCTAAGGTGAAGTTGCTGATGTGATGTTGACCTTAGATACAAAGGTAATTAGAGACGCTGCAGGTCCTGCAGTTTTCTCGATAATGGATTTCTTTTTTTAACATGGCTATTTTCATGGTTTGTCTTTTTTTAGTTCTAATAGATCATTCATCATGACTTACTGTAATTGAGTAACATGTCAAATTGTACACCATTTAAGCAAGGTCCACAATTTCTAACTTTTAAATTGTTTTATTATATCAACATTATTATGCATACTGTGGATTCATTATTATTTGTTGGATATCAATTTTTGTGGTTTTCATGGTTACCTGTGGAACCACAAATAACAATGTCCAAATAATAACAAATTTTCTATAGAAATGTATGAAGACTTTGACAAAACCACGAAATCAAATATTGAAGAAAATGCAAGTTTTCCTCAATCCAATCCATGAAAGTTGGTACATGTACACACCAAAATAAAAGAATCCACAGCTATCTTGAGGATTCAACAGCACAATCTCAGTTAAAATCCCAGCACATTTTAATGGTAAGTTAACCTGAATAAACCTATCGTTCCATTTATTATAATTATAATTTAACCATCTTTCAATCGATCCAACATACTTTGCTTACCTCATAATCAGTGCAGTAATCTTGGGAAGCATCTTGAAAATCAGATAAAAACTGTGAGTCTGTTAAAGCTTGAGGCTCGGTAAATTCTGTCAGCAGGTCATGTGATCTATGAACATTGGAAACATCCTCGTCATCACACTCAAATTCATCTTCTTCCATCATCTCAGCTAATGACATGGGATAATCTGATGAATACTGAAATAGGAACAAAATACATAAAATGTTTCAGCTATCTTATACAAACTAAGAGAGAAAAAAATACATAATAAATAAGATTTTTTTTTAATATCAGAAATTTGCATTTCAAACTGGAACTGTCAATCTGACAAATACTGAAATATAATGGTCCATATTTCAGATAAAAGACAGTTTTAACTGAAAGTGCACGAGAGACTACAAAAATTTGAGACTGCTTTCTCTACTGTGATGTTGTATGTGTCAATCTTAACTGTCAAGAAGATGTTGTCACTTATACTAAGAGAACTTTTATTCTTAATTATGAGTACAGAATAACATAAAAAACTACCTTTTGTAAACACAATGATAAATTTATCTCACAAAAAGCTGTTTACACTAAGCTAAACCATTATAGCTTAAAGAGCAAGTTCCCTGAAATGTTTTTTTGGATAGTATAATAATGTTGATACCAGTGTAACATTTACTGATCTGATAAAAAGGTTTACGTCCCAGTCTAAACCAGATATTAAGTAGCCTGTTTGTTCATTTAATAGCATGATTTTGAGTTGGTTATTTATCTATTTTCATGTTCATATTTGTACCTTGTATAATATAGTAAGAATAGATCAGATTAGTATACCGGTAATAACTTAATATATTTTACTCATTAACTAAGATCACTTGACAAAAAAAGTTCACATTGCGGCTTGCAGCTGATCATAATTTTATACTACATGGATGTGCAGAAAATACAATAATCTGTATTTAGTATACTAATCTACACACCTGAGATGTAAAATCTGGAGGTGGTGTTGAAGGCGACATAAGTTCATTCATCAAGGGTTGGGATTCATGGTTGCTAGGTGATAGTTGTGACAGTTCATTAAACAAGGTTTGTGATTGGTTGTGACCACTAATGGGGGAGGAGTGAGTAGATGACCTTGATGCAAGGTGATGAATCTGAGCCTGGAGCTGTAAATTTGTTTCCTGGAGCTCAATGATGTCTCTTTCTCTATTTTGTACCTAAAAAATAAAACAAACTGGTCAATAGTTATTATATTTATTAACAGTTCTTTAAGAATTGAATGCTTCTTTTTGTAACTTCACTGGGGTATAAAAGTGTTGACTTAAGTGCATTTTGTATGAAGCGCACGGTCAAGGCTTTTACAACCCTATGAAGTTACAACCAGATGCTCCGCAGGGCGTAGCTTTATACGACCGCAGAGGTTGAACCCTGAATGGTTGGGGCAAGTATGGACACAACATTCAAGCTGGATTCAGCTCTAAATTTGAATTGTGATTAAATAGTTGACACAGCATAGGTTTCTGACACAGAATGAATGTGTTCTAATGAACTTAAAATTTTTGTTTTCTCTTAGAGCAATTCACTATGCTGTTGAATATTAATCCTCTCAAAAAAATGATTGAAGAAATTTTCATTTTATTTATGAAATTTCATTTCAAATGAGAAAATTGAACCCAATTTTTTTAATCACATCCCCCTTTCCCTTATTCCAAATTAATCTCAATTAAATTTCTAATGGAGTTTGCAACAATAACTACTCATTTAAATACATCATAAAATATTAAGATGTAAAAAAACTGCTTGTTATCACTGAATGGTAAAGATTATTTTAATTTATCAGTTGGTAGTAAAAAGTGAATATACCTTGTATATAACAAAGATTTGAGTTGATTCTGGACAAAGAAAGATAACTCCAATTAAAAAAAAATATTGCTATTTCACAATATTGTGCAATTAGATATTTCTTGCTTACTATTCTGGACAAAGAAAGATAACTCTAATTAAAAAAAAATATTGCTATTTCACAATATTGTGCAATTAGATATTTCTTGCCATTGTGCAATACTGTGCAATTGAAAAGACTTGCTATTGCACAATACTTAATATAATATTTTAGATCCTGATTTGGAACAACTTGAAAACTGGGCCCATAATCAAAAATCTAAGTACATGTTTGGATTCAGCATATCAAAGAACCCCAAGATTTCAATTTTTGTTAAAATCAAACTAAGTTTAATTTTGGACCCTTTGGACTTTAATGAAGACCAATTTGAAAACAGGACCAAAAATGAAGAATCTACATACACAGTTAGATTTGGCATATCAAAGAACCCCATTTATTCAATTTTTAATGAAATCAAACAATGTTTAATTATGGACCCCGATTTGGACCAACTTGAAAACTGGGCCAATAATCAAGAATCTAAGTACATTTTTAGATTCAGCATATCAAAGAACCCAACCGATTCATTTTTAGTCAAAATCAAACTTAGTTTAATTTTGGACCCTTTGGACCTTAATGTAGACCAATTTGAAAATGGGACCAAAAATTAAGAATCTTCATACACAGTTAGATTCCGCATATCAAAGAACCCCAATTATTCAATTCTTGATGAAATCAAACAAAGTTTAATTATGGACCCTTTGGGCCCCTTTTTCCTAAACTGTTAGGACCAAAACTCCCAAAATCAATACCAACCTTCCTTTTATGGTCATAAACCTTGTGTTTAAATTTCATAGATTTCTATTTACTTATACTAAAGTTATGGTGCGAAAACCAAGAAAAATGCTTATTTGGGTCCCTTTTTGGCCCCTAATTCCTAAACTGTTGGGACCTAAACTCCCAAAATCAATCCAAACCTTTCTTTTGTGGTCATAAACATTGTGTTTAAATTTCATTGATTTCTATTAACTTAAACTAAAGTTATTGTGCGAAAACCAAGAATAATGCTTATTTGGGCCCTTTTTTGGCCCCTAATTCCTAAACTGTTGAAACCAAAACTCCCAAAATCAATCCCAACCTTTCTTTTGTGGTCATAAACCTTGTGTCTAAATTTCATAGATTTCTATTAACTTAAACTAAAGTTATAGCGCGAAAACCAAGAAAATGCTTATTTGGGCCCTTTTTGGCCCCTAATTCCTAAACTGTTGGGACCAAAACTCCCAAAATCAATACCAACCTTCCTTTTGTGGTCATAAACCTTGTGTTAAAATTTCATAGATTTCTATTCACTTTTACTAAAGTTAGAGTGCGAAAACTAAAAGTATTCGGACGACGACGACGACGACGACGACGCCAACGTGATAGCAATATACGACGAAAATTTTTTCAAAATTTGCGGTCGTATAAAAAGAAGCATTCAATACTTACAATTACATTTTTAGCTATGATCATGAAAACACGAATTTTGTCGTTTTTTTTTCAATACACCTGTGTACTTTATTGTTGGACCTTGTGTTATCATAAATGATAAGTTTTATTGTGTAATGCAATATTGCTTAACAGGTGATGTGCAATATTGCTTAACAGGTGATGTGCTGTTAGCCAATCAGAAAAAGGTATTTTAATGAAACATACATCTAATGCAATTATTCTACCATGATATCCAAATTGGTTTCCATCTTCTCTACTACAATGTATTATTGATAGTACTTAATTACCATCAAAGATGGTTGATGTCATTGGCTGTATTTCCTTATAAAGGTGTCAGAAAAATTCAATTATTAAGTTGATTTTTTGTAAGATGTTGGGTGTACGAATGAGTTCAAACTTCATGACATATATGCATGTTTCTGTACATGGATAAATGTTTAGTATCCAGCAGTAAAAATTACATTCGAATTCATCATGTGCAAGAACAATTTCACTATGTTAATGTGATATAAACATGAACCCATCTATGTACAAATATGGAAATAAGAATTGCATTTGCTCTCTTGTAATATTTAAATTAAGTTCTCAATCCTATTTATTATTTCAAACTGTAATTTTTTTGCATTTCAAATATATATTTTTTTTTTATAAATTACTCATATTCTCCTTTTCATTTTCTGCTGCACAGAAAGTTCCAATACAGACTCTTGTTATGAAAAACATATATATATATATATATAATCAGACACTTGCAGCAAAGGGCAAAATTCAGAAAAAATGATTCCTGATCATGTATGAATTTTGTTACAATATTTAACAGAGGATCGATTTAAATTTAAATATTGTAATAAGTTTCTTCTAGTTTTGCAAATATTCTAATAATGATTTTATCTATGAGTTATCTCCCCTGTCACAATTCAACAATTTTCAGAATGATTTTATTTCTAAACTTGTCCAAATCATGAAATTATTTCAATGGCAATAGACATAAGAGCTTATTTCTATTTTTCAATGGCATTAAAGGTGGAGTCTTACTTATACTGATCAATTACTATCAAAACACAGTGGTCGTGAGTTTGAACCCTGTGCAAGAGCAGGAAGCCATTACACTAATTTTAACTGATAAAATTGAAAATGGAAATGGGGAATGTGTCAAAGAGACAACAACCCGACCATAAAACAACAGCAGAAGGTCACCAATAGGTCTTCAATGTAGTGAGAAATTCCCGCATCCGGAGGCGTCCTTCAGCTGGCCCCACAAGAATCTAAAATTAAAATAGTTTACTGACTTATAATGTTTATGAGTTTGTGACTTTTCCTTTCAAAGGATGTGGTGTTCTGGTAACTCCCACTTCCACCATTAAAAACTGGCTGCCATGAAATATAGCCAATAGTGCGAAAGAGGCATTAAACACCAATCAATCATTCTTGTTTTTAAATATGGAAGCTTTATATACCATTTTATCATAAAAACTTCATCCAGTTCTATACCTTCTGTTCAGTTTCTCTCTTTGTTCTCTCTAGCATTAGTATTCTCTCCTGACCTTCTTCATGACTTGATGCTAACCCATCTCTTTCCTCTGTTATCAAGGCAATTCTTTTCTCAAGCTCACATTTTCTTTTACTCAGCAAGTTAATCTATAATAATAATGTACAATAAATTTCAACTTTATTGACAAAAGCAACCTTTTTCAATCCTCTTTTTTCTTCAATATGTGTATTTTACAATAAGGTTCAATGACCTCAGTAGTATAGAAGCAGCTGTATTGGATAACTGTAAAAAATGTATACTTTTCCAGTTACATGTATTATATTTTTTATTTCTAGAATATTATCAAAACGAAAAAGCAATCAAGCTAGTTATTATGCAGCAAACCAATATAAAAACTCATTTGTGAGGTTTATCAATGATTAATAGAGCAAACACTGTACTACATGTACTATGTGCTATTTAAATCCATGAATTTATATACATGGGAAAAGAGTTTTCATCTTACTTGAAGAGATTAAAGTTAATAATATAAATATCTAAATATTGGGATAAATGAAGCACTTTTGCATTCATAGAAAAAAGATAAATTAAGTACTGTAGTAAATCTGTTTTTCATTTATATATAAATCTGACTTAAATTATCTCCCATTATATATAAAGCTTAAGGTGGTACCCAACACTTTCACTAAAATTAATTTTGGCTCGTTTAATTTTCATAAAATTTTGTCAAAGTATTAACTTTAACCCTTCAACAAAAATATAAAAATTTCAAAAATTTGAACCAACCGTTTTGTCAGAAAAATTACACTAGTTATATAGTAGTTTAATAAACACCAATTTTGATCACAATGAGAAGCTTACATATTCCTTTTACAATACAACATAATTAAAACGTATAGCTGACTTTACAGAGTTATCTCTCTGTAGTGTTAGGTACCACCTTAAGCTGTTAATTTCATTTTTTTTTTATTCCAAGTACAGTAAAACATAAATATAGCGATGATTTAAATGTGAATTTCTTCATTTTCTAATCAATTTCTTTTTCAGCGATAATTTGCAATCATTTGTCAATTGCAAAGAGGGCTTATACTCCTATTTAATAAATAGTATATCTCCGTGCCTCAATCATTTTTATTACCAAATATGACATAATTTTCTCTATCACTCATAAAACATAAAAAAGTGACAAAAATAGTTTTAATACATTACAAAATTCTTCCAACTACATAAAATAATAAATACTGTATCAATTACTATAAACCAATATAGTAAATTCCTTAACAATCATGTTCTACTAATAAAGTTGATTAAAATGACCAAACGAAATAAAAGACACAATAAACTCAATAAACAACTATTATTGTATCCAGATGTACTATAACCATGATAACTAATTTATTCAAAGGTACTTGTCATCTGTGACCACGTTTTACAGTCGATCCCAGTAGGTTAATGGCAATTCATTCCAGTTAATTCTCGACATGGCAATAAAGCTATATATGGTGGGAGGACAATCGGGTGATCAGAGAAAAAGTTTATAATAGATATGGGTCAGGATAGAATACTGTTAATCTCTTTTCGATGATTATAAATTATTACGAAAATTGTGACTATTTAATTAGGTTTTGAAAGAATGAATAGCTTAATTGCATTTCACTCTTTCAATAGCATTATTTCAATAGAACATTTACATAATTGCAAAAATATATTTTAAACAACAGCAATAATAAATACACAAATATATTTCTGAATTATGAAGGTAGGAATGCCCTTTACTCTTTAAGCGTCAAATGGTTATTTTCAGCTACCATTAGCTTCACAGCTGTTAAATTTTAAAGTGATTTTTCAGAATATCCTTATTGGGATTCCTTAGAGGTCACAAACAGTTATCTTTACCATTATTTTGGAATAAAATTAACACTATTTGTCAGAATCTATTTTTTTATCGTTTGAAAGAAAAATGTTTATTTTATCGGTCATACATGTATAACAAAAATTACCATTAGCGTTATAGTTGGCCAGATTTTTTTACCGTTATTCCTCCTGAAGATAGCCCCACTTATAATTTTTACAGCCTATGCCTATGAATGCAAACGTAATACATGTATATCTTGTTTTCCCAATTTAGAAAAGTTTGTAGAGATAGCTAGTACCCTCTTTTATCTTTAACCAATACTGTGAACTTGATTCTTACATGCTTTAAGTGCACAAAATAACAGTAAGACATGGCACCCTTCCAATAGTTATTGATCAAACCAGTTGTTGCACTAATTCTTAGAAAATTCTTGAATAATATCTTATTTTCTTGTTTGGATCAATTTAAAATATCAAATTATGGCCAAAATACAATTATTGTTATTGATTTAACACTATGGATGTCCATAAAGAAAGTGCAAAAATAATGTTAGATTCTGAGACACTAATTAAGTCTAGAGATCAATCTGCATCACTCTTTCGATTCTCTTTCCTCATGAAATTTGTGTAAATGATTACAATTTTATTTTTGTTGTTTTTTCAAAAAGCACAGACATATATTGTTTCCTCAATTGATGGAACAGGCATTTGCATACATGAAGGGTGCTCAAAAGAAACATTGCAACAATAAATACAAGGACAAACAAGAATGTGTTCATAGTACACGGCTGCCCCATCCACACTATCATATTCTATGTTCAGTACTATCAAATTGGGTTAAAATCTCTAATTTGGCATTAAAATTAGAAAGATCATGTCATAGGGAACATGTGTACTATGTTTCAAGTTGATTGGACTTCAACTTTATCAAAAACTACCTCGACCAAAAAATTTAACCTGAAGCGGGACAGAAGGACGAAGGACATACAGACCAGAAAACATAATGCCCATAAATGGGTCATAAAAACAATCAGGTGCTCTGCAGGGTGCAGCTTTATACGACTGTAGTGGGCGAACCCTGAACAGTTGGGGAAAATTTGGTCACAATATTCAAGATTGATACTGTCTGAATTTGGATTGAGATCAAATTTTTGACATAATATAAGTTTTTGTCACAAAATAAATGTGGTCAAAGATCTAACAAATCTATTGCACAACACTGTGCAATTGAAGATTTCTTCTTGAAACCTTCGAAAACAAGCAGTGTAAGGGAGGAAATCAAGTAATCAAACATATATACAACAGTATTCTTTAAATTTTAATTGCATTACCTCCCTTACACTGCTTTTAAATTATCTAAATTGTGCTTTAACCAGAAAAACCCTCGTTTTTCCCCCTTTTGCCCTTAATTGCTTAATAATTTGAGCCATAACCCCATAACCATGACCGAATTATTCAGGTAAATAAAATATAGAATTATTTCAAACCAAAGAATCTTAAGACCAATTAAAATAATATATGTGTGTTTCCTTTTACATCTTTGAAAAAAAAATAGGGTAGGCAGGTAGGGAATTTTTTTATATTACAATTTTTTTTTTAACATTGTGTCTATGGAAGCTAAAATTCTGACTTGAACAGTGCTTATTGAAAAATTCCCCCCAAACTGAATGTAGGCTATTTCTAAACTTAAAATACACAGTAGGTAGGGAAATAGGAAACACAAATATTATTTTTTTTTGGCGTGGCCTAAGCAAAACCTTACCTCTTCCTGAAGGATCTCCAACTGACTAACATGAAAATGCATGGACGATTTCCGACACAACATTTGTTCACGTAAACCCTGCATTTCAACCACAAGCCCTTCTTCATGAACTGAAGACTGACGTATTTCCTCCTTTAATCGTTCATTTTGCACAGTAAGCTCTCTTATTTTCTCTGTGGCAGCTTTATCTCCATTGTCACTGTAATGTTGCTGCGTCTGAAGTTCTTGTCGTAATTGTGAAATGTCATATTGTAATTCCTTTATCGTATTTTCATATACTACCTCCGTCTTTTCAAGTTTCAAATGAAGTTCATATTTTTCCTGTTGAAGTTCCTGGTAAAAAAATTACAAATATTATTTATCATTTTGAAAATTTTTGTGTGGTTTAGACATAAAATTTTATCAATTAATTATTATTTTAATTTTAATAGCTGTATAAAATGACTCAGTTAATAAGTAAAGAAGACTTTCATTTATGAATACATGTAATATAGTCCAACCCATGATCAAATACTTCTTAAAAATGGTAAAAATGTATAATATATTCTTACATTCAAAGCAGATGGCAGAACTTCGGCCATAAAACAACAAACTTTTAAGAGAGAATTTTTCTTAATAATATTTCTTTAAAACTTATTTTAAAAAAAATTTATCCTAACATTAATTACTTAAACTGAACTCAGAATAGAATGAATTTTAAATAGATGATCTCTTGTTTAAATAAGGAATTTACAAAATGGATTTATGCAATAATACATTTATCCATGAAGTTCAGAAAATTCCCAAAATTTGTTACTTCAAGAAGAAAAGTCACACCATTGGATCTACTTAAGTGATTAAAAAAACAACTTTATATAAATCCTTGATTTACCTTCAGTTGGATAAATAATCTTGAAATGTAAAATTTACTTCAAATTTCACTATTTTCATACTTGTGGAGTGATCAAGCAATTATTAAATTTTCATTTTGAGAACTAAACACCATAAAATAGTTTGGTCAAAAATTAACAGTAAGCTAAGGCACCAGTGGTCTCAAACATTAATCTAAGATACCAAACATATATTAGAACTTTGAACACTGTAAAAATGTGCCGTAAAAAATCCTTAAGAATTTAGTTTATGCTATATAGGAATTATCTTATAGACTTTAATTTTTATTCCATTAGTAGACCAGTAAGGTCAATAGTTGAAGTTCAACTATTGACCTTACTGGTCTACTAATGGAATAAAAATAGTTGAAGTTTGGATTAATGAAGTCAGAATAAGAGGTCATTAAATTTAATTCATGTGCAGCAAATAACAAGGTGGTGCATTATAATTTATTGGCAACTAAAGATGAAGAACTATATATGCACACAGATGTTTGAAATTTTATGCAGAATTATTATAATTTGATTACCAGATAAATATATATATAAGCTTACTTATATACAAATATACTGGTAGACCGATCATCAGAATAAGGCAGTTACTAATATTTATTTTAAACTGCTTATGAAGAAGGGTCTGCATGAAGTGTCCTCCATTTCTTTATTCCTCAATTCTTAAAACATTTTTTCTCTGTTCTTTATTTAATTTGCCTTCCATTCTCTATTCTTATTAATTTTGCCCATTATTCTTTTTCCATTATATTTTGGTCTCTTCTTTATTTTTTCCTTTATTTTTTCCTATTTATTATTTGTTTGTCCTTTATTCTTCACTTTTGTCCATTATTCTCTATGCGTGTAAACCCAATCTAAACCCTCATGCAGTTTTCTGACTTCTAGTGCATTATTACCTCATTAAATTTTAATTGGAAATGTATTATAAATATTTCATAAAGTTTTATTAAATTATACTGTGTTCAATCCATTTTTTTTTGGTAATCTGGTGTGTTTTAACACTTTTCAATGTTAAAGAAATAGAACTTGAACATATTGAATTGAATATTTCTTTCAAGCTTTTTTATTCAGTTTAAGGTGGAAGATTTTTCTTTATCCATGAAACATTTGTACCAGATAAACATATAATTGATAAACAGTATAAATTTGATGATATTTTTGTAGAAACAAAAATATAAAAATAATGGAAAAACTCTTCAACCTAACAGATGAGACATATTTCATAGAATTTAAGATTCCTTTATTCCAATTTAAATGTATACTACTGTTTCAATTACTTAGTATGTGTTTATTCTTTTAAATACCTTGAGTTAGAAGATAGAGGAGGTATACCTATAAAATTAATCTTACAAATAAATTTAAAACTATAGTGAGATTATTTGGGTACACTAGAAAGATAATACAATGGGAATCACAGATTTTCTTTTCTTTGTAAGTGTCATTTAGCATTTTGGGATGAAAAGAAATACAATTCAACACTCATGTAAATCATCCTTTCTTAAAAAAATAATTTCTTTTTTTAACTTGATATATATATGGGTAACACTAAAATGTATGTTGATTCTTACAGCCTTTGGACAGACTTGGGGGGGGGGGGATGTAGCTTTCTTGGATTTTTTTCCCTCTGAACCACAATAAGAAAGTTTTGTCTTGATAATGAAATTAAAATATTACAACAAACACCTTATTTAATTACAATCTTTTACTGAAAACTCTAAGCAGCTCACTGGAACCCCACAGAGGTTGACTCAGATCTCATGAAGAGATTACAGGTATTGTGAAATTCATTCTTACCTCTATCTTATGAGCAAATTCATCAGCTATTTGTTCATTCCTTCTTTCTAGTTCATCATTTCTCTCCAATAAAGCTTTTCCTAATTCAGCAGCCAAAACTAAATCCCTTTCTTTTTGTGCAAGTTGCCCATAAACATCGTCCTCCTCACCTGCTACCACCTGTATGGGGATTTCATCATCCTCCGAATGTCTCCTGTCCCCCATAGCTTCAGCTAACTGGTAATAATTATCTATATCTAATCGGAATTGGGACGGGGACGGGTCGTCCTCAAAATGACAAGCACACATGGTTGTTGAAATCTACAAGCCGTCATCTACAAAGAAAGCCATGATGTCACTTTCTAACTTATCATAATTAAGTCAAAATTAATAATTAATATATGTTCAAAAGGTCAGCCTCCTTATTTTTATTATCCAATAAGACTTTAATACAGATGATCTAACGAGGCTTTACTCACCTTGATGCTTTTGTTTACTCCCTGATGGTAAATGACGTGTTGATTTCAAACTATCGATTTAGAATGACTTTTTATTTGCACCTTGTATAAAAGACATCTCACCTGGACATTATGGGAGATAACTCTATCCATTTACCTGAAGGGAAATCTCTTATCTTTTATCTAAAGTATCGAAAATTGTTTACCTGTTATTTTTAATCATTATGGTCGTTTAAGTTTTAAATAATATCTGGAGGGATTTATTAATAACGCATATTTATCACTTTGTTAAGTGGTTTTTATAGAGAATGTTACATAAAACAAGTATTAGTACACCAACGTGTACCAGGTTTCTACATTTCACTGTGTCTGGTTCACCAAGTTCAACATATGCCGCTGGCTTGTGAAGCATAATAATTCTGTAAAATTAGTGTTTGTTTTTTTGAGTTCGATTATATGATATTCATTGATCTGGAGACCATGTGATAAATTGTAAGAGACTTACATAAAGTATACATTTATTCATTTATTTATTTTTTAAATTATTTTATGACAAAATTAAAACTATTTTCAAAGACGCTACAAATTAACAATCCACATCGGCCATGAACTCTCCTCCTTTTTTCCGAACACTATATTATATTGAAAATTTAGTCTACCGGCGCGTGCCTGCATGCATACAATGATTACAGTATATGATATTTAGCGTTGCATTTACAAGAAGTACATCCTCACTCTGCGAAACTTTTTAATATTGAATTTGACTGACGGATTTTCGTAGAACAATAAAACTAAAAAAAACTTGTATCAGGAGAGTTAGGTTTATCAAAATATATAAATATAGATTATATTGTTTTTGCGTTTCACGATATCGGGGAGGGGTTGAGGATGGGGGTCATCCCTAGTTCTCTGAAAACTGCAATGCTGAACGCATAAGCCCGAGTTCTCGAAACAAAATTCTATGAGAAATCATAGTTGCGTTTGTCATAATTATTATTTTGTTCATGTAGTATAAATAATTTTTAATATGTCACATCTGGGACCAAAATAAATCATAGTGTATTTGTCCCATATATTGCTTAAAGTTTTCACACACGTGTGAATTATTTAGTGTGCTTGATTTATGTTTGTTGACTCTGCTGGTAAAAATAGGTTTTCGGTCTTATTTGAAAATGACAATTTTCATTTCTTTTTTTAAATAGTATCCACATATTATCTATGAAATGTATTAAATTAAACAGCTGCGCCATGAGCGCATGATACGCCCGTTGTTTTAAGCAATAATCATAAATAGTTTCTGAGATACAGCGTGACATGTGAAAACACTCATTTTCATAAGTTAAACAAAAAACTCAATAACTCTTAAATAAAATTTTGAATCATCACCAAAAAGTATACAGATCTTTAGATTAATATAACTAAGAAGTGTGTAAAGTTTTAAGCAATAATCATAAATTGTAATTGAGATCATACGGTGCCACATGTGACCCCCCCCTTTTTTTTTTACAAAAAAAGTCAATTTCTCTAAAATGAAATTTTGAATCAAAACCAAAAATTATACAGATCTTTAGATTAATATAACCATAGATGTATACATCTATGATTAAACTAAGAAGTGTGTAAAGTTTTAAGCAATAATCATAAATTGTTATTGAGATCATACGGTGCGACATGTGAAACCCCCCCCCCTTTTTTTCTTTTTTTTACAAAAAACTCAATATCTCTGAAATGAAATTTTGAATCAAAACCAAAAATAATACAGATCATTAGATTAATATAACTAAGAAGTGTGTAAAGTTTTAATCAATTATCATAAATTGTTTTTTAAATACGGCGTGACATGGGAAAAAACACACCCCAGTCAAAGTTTAGTTACAAAGTCCCGTAACTCAAAAAGTTTTAATCTAATTTTCACCAAAAAGTAAACAGATCATTTGACCATCATAAGAAACAATAAAATGAAGTTTCATGAAATTTAAATAAGTCGTTCTCAAATTACGGTGCGACATGTTTACGCCGAACAGACAGACGGACAGACGGACGGACACCGGACATTTGTATACTATAATACATCCCTTCAAAATGTTCACGGGCGTATAAAAATGTCGTTTCCTTTTATAATATAAACACATAGGAACATTCGATAAAGGGATATCATTCCTAACTTCATGAATTTGCCGTAATTTAAATTTCGAAAAATGATTTCCTAAACGCTTGAGAAAGAATTTACAAAAAGTTACTAGGCATAAAAAAGAACTATATATCATACATATTAATATATCGATTCAACATTCTTGGCTAAGATATCATCTTTCCGTAAAAGAAATAAAAATTCTGCGAGTGAGTTTCCCAGGGTTATGCATATGATTAACCAGTGTTTCTGTACTTGTTTTACCTTGTACAACTCTGAAAAGACTAATATTGTACACTAGAAGCGCGCTTCCGAAGCAATGTCTTGATTATAATAATAAAGTGTTTATCTTTATTTTAAGCATGTGACATAATAATAAATGATTCATCTTAAAAACAACAATTAGAATCAACCTCAATGATAGAAAATCATAGTACATAAAAATGATATCTGAAATTACCAACAAAGGCACAGACCACACCAACCACCAAAACCAGACTCCTACAAAAATGCATCAATCGAAATAAAGAAAAAAAATCATAGTTTAGATAGCCTGACTCTAACTCCTTAGCCCTTAACATCAAATTCTGGAAATGTGCCTGAAGATCTAATATGCTCATTCAACACCCTTCAGCAACAAGACAGCTATCGGTAGACCAGCTTACAAGACCTTACCAAACTACCATATTTAGACTGAGGACAGGACACAACAGACTTAATCAAAACCTATACAAAGTCATGCAAGTTGTTTCATCTCCAATGTGTCCTTGTGAAGAAGCAGAGCCGGATACTTACTGCATGCACAACTTTTACAGTCATATACAAAAAAATAGACGTGGTATGATTGTCAATGAGACAACTCTCCACAATTTACCAAAATGAGTTGACACAGAAATTATGTAAGATTCACTATGATCAGGCAGTGAGATTGACAAGATATGGCATTCGCCAACAACACTCAAGGAGAAACTATATGGATCAGTGGATGCTCTACAGAAGACCATAATAAAAGAGGGACGAAAGATACCAAAGGGACAGTCAAACTCATAAATCGAAAAAAAAAACTGACAACGCCATGGCTAAAAATGAAAAAGACAAACAGACAAACAATAGTACACATGACACAACATAGAAAACTTAAGAATAAACAACACGAACCCCACCAAAAACTAGGGGTGATATATAAATGTTGCGGAGACTGGTATTCAAGAATACGGGCGAACGATAAGAAGATATGCGCATACTAAGGAAAGTCGCAGAAAGTAATCAGTAAATGATCCCATCGGCATTCTTGTCGATATTTTAATGATAACTTCCTTATTAGCAATCAATCAACATCTCCTTATTTTCATATTATGAATAAGATATGTGACAAGAAAACTAGACAAAGGTGTGATTAAATACAGATATTTTCCGTTGTCGTGCGGCTTTCCACAATAAGCAAAACACAAACCGTATGATAAGAGCACCATGCAGGGTTAAGAAATGTGAAACAAAAAAACAAACAAAAAACCAGACAGCTTGTATTCTGCAAAAAATAAAAATAATAGTGACAAACAGCAAATAAAAAAACCAACAACAAAACAATATGTTATAGGCTTTAGTTATTATGTAATAATATCTTGGTATTCTTTTAAAACCTCTTCGGACAGGCACATCATAAGAAAGTAGTTGAGTTAAGCATGTTTGCTTATGTGTTTCTTTCTGTGATTCATGATGGTCCAAATTTGATTGTTTGAATGGGCTTAAAAGAGCGGCGAAATATACCAAAAGTGATATTCAAACTAACAAGTAGACATCACAATATACTCACAACGCCATGACAAAATAAGAAAAAAGACAAAAAAGACAATAACATATGAAACGCAACATAGAAAACTTCAGACTTGGTTTCAGGTGGTGGGAAGGGTAAGTAGATCATCCTCCAAGATTATGTTTATGCATTAAAAAATATATAGCGCTCATAAGTAGGACATCTTTACAGCGAAGCGCCACTTTAAACACTACTGTCTATATCTTAAGTGGCGGAATCAGGGTGGGTGGGGGTTAGAATTCCCTTTTTGTTGAAAATCAATGCTTTTGACCTATATTTAGAACCTTTTATCCTTGGTTGGAACCCCCTGATCGCGTCGGCCAGTTTTTATTGGGGTGTAAGCTTGAGTGCCCGGAGATCATCACCGACCTTCAGCAACAAAAAAAATGAGAATCCATGTCAATTAAGATATTGGAGTAGAGCGCAGCCGTGCCACTTGCAGGGTTCGAGCACACCTCTTCGGTGTTGACAGGCTAGTAATACAGTAGTTGGACTACCTAGAACACATTTTTAGTAGCAAAATATGCTGACGCAATTTACGTCTTTCACATGTACCATTGCAGGAAAGTTGACGGTGAAGAATTAATCAAATTTGTCATGGTATATATTTTTTCCTATTGTTTCATATAAAACACCGGCTACTATACTTGTTTGGCGTCCTTAAAACATTCAAATACACATAAAATATATATATTAAAACAACTACATACCTATATATCCTCTTTGCTGTGTGGTGCAGTTTCCATTACATTATAGAGATTCGTATATATATCTATATTTCAAAATAAAACTAATCGTTTCTTTTCTAGGAATGTACATATGCTCCCAGACCTGCGTAAACTTGACTGAGTTTCTAATTGTCCCTTTAAATACCAAGATCGAGATATATGTATACATCTATTTGCATAAAATCCTCTTACTGTCAAAAGAAGCTCATATGCTATTATTTAGAGAATGAGTAGCCATGCAAGATAATTTTCCATTTATTTTTGGTGTTAAATTATAGTAACTTTTCCATTCATTAATTTTTTACTGTAATTCATTATTCAAACAAGTGCTCTGTTTTCTTACAATTTTAATCATTTTAATCTGTACATGTACATACTAATTACAAGTGCTTTATAATCCGTTGTCAGAGTCTATTGTGTAAATGCTTTAACATTTAATTTCTTATCTCATTTCCTTTTACGAGTTTTGTATTTGTTCATTTCAAGTTCATTGTGTAACATTACATATGTATAAGGCAATTCAAACAAGATCTGAAAAATATTTAATCGGAAATCCATGGAGATTTGGTGTCGTTTGTTGGTATGGCTCATTAGTGTTTCCCGTTTCTTTTTTTTTAGTATAGTCTATTCAGACCGTTGGTTTTTCTATTTGAATTGTTTGACATATAGTCATAATTGTTTGATATATAGTCATTTCAGGACCCTTTATAGCTAACTGTTCGGTGAGAGCCAAGGCTCAGAGTTGAAGACCGTGCTTTCACCTATAATTGTTTACTTTTTACACACCGGGTGCATTCAACGGGATGTGTAGTTGTTTCATTAGCACTCACATCACATCTTCTTATTCATATTTGCTGCATATCTAAATGTATGATTGCTCATATTTTTATGCCCCACCTACGATAGTAGAGGGGCATTATGTTTTCTGGTCTGTGCGTCCGTTCGTCTGTCTGTCTGTCTGTCTGTCTGTCTGTCTGTCTGTCTGTCTGTCTGTCTGTCTGTCTGTCTGTCTGTCTGTCTGTCTGTCTGTTTGTCTGTCTGTCTGTCTGTCTGTTCGTCCGTCCGGATTAGACACAAGTTGAGTCTTCTATGCAAAACAATAGTGGACGAGACACAGGTTGAGTATACAAAATAATAGACGAGACACAAGTTAAGTCTTCTACACAAAATAATAATGAATGAGACACAATTATACAGTTTTCAATACAAACTGATTATGGAAAAGACACAAGTTGAGTCTTTAAACATACAAAATAAAAATGATTGAAATGCAGGTTGAATGTTCTCTTATACAAAATAATAATTATAGATGAGACGCAAGTTAAATCTCTGCATATATATACAAAATAATAATGGAAAAGACACAAGTTGAGTGTTTTCCCATGCAAAATAATAACGAATGAGACGCATTTGGGTCTTCTCCTCAGTGTAAAAACTAATAGAGGGGTATTAATGGGGGAAAGAATAATGATTAGCATACAAATGGAAGATTTTAACGACCTTGACTGGCTATACAGCCCTTGCACGATCGGTTATGATTAGATACATACAATATAAATACACAATACCTACAAACAGTATCACAGACATACACCTGTTAAAATGCAAATAATTTAAAACAAATTACATGTACATGTATGTTTAACAAATATTCAATTAGTATATGCAAGATTGTCAGTAAAGTAGTAAACTAGAGGCTCTAAAAAAGCCTGTGTTGCTCACCTGGATCTATGTGCAACTTAAAACATAGGTTGCGGATCAAATAAAATATAACTCGTGACTAAAATAGCCCAAGTAGGTATGCTTTCCAATGAAACAACTTTCCACAAGAGACAAAATGACACAGAAATTAACAACTATAGGCCACAGTACGGCCTTCAACAATGAGCAAAGCCCATACCGCATAGTCAGCTATAGAAGGCCCAGAAATGATAAATGTAAAACATTCCAAACGAGAAAACTAACGGCCTAGTTTATGTTCAAACAAACGAACGAAAAACGAACATGTATATAACACATTAACAAACGACAACCACTGAAATAAAGGCTCCTCCTGACTTGGGACAGCCACATATATACAGAATGTGGCAAGTTTTAACATGTTAGCGGGATACCAACCCTCCCTCTAACCTGGTACAGTGGCGTAACAGAACAACATAAGAACGAACTATAAAAATCAGTTGTAAAAGGCTTAACTCATCAGATGGATACAAATATAAATACATCTAACAAAAAAATAGAGTGGACGTGGGCGGGTACTTGTATATATCCAACAACAAAAAGACACTAAGTACTGATCTGAGAGTACTCGCAGTTACTGACAGCTAGTTCAAAGCCACTAACAACTAATAAAAAAAAACCAACATGCATCTAAGTTTTGCATTTAGGTAAAGAGTGAAACTAACTGTGAGTAAAAAAGAATGATTTACTATTATTGGATAGTAACGATTGTCCATGAAAAAAGAGTCATTTTGAACTTAATTCTGGTTAAGTAACATTAAGATACACAATCTAATCAACTACAAGTCATAGAAGAATGATATCTTTTAGATCGCACTTCTTTGAAAACAATGGACCTTGAAAAAAGATTCAAATTTGTGTTTAGGTCCAGATGATAGCAACAACACATAAAAGAGGAATGCTATTTGTTACTGAGCACTTCTTTGATTTAATTGAAGGTCCACACAAAATTTTTGTAACAGAAGCACAAAAAAAAAACAAACGATACTCGTTATTATGTCAATATATTTGTAATATAATTATATTAATGGAGAACTACTAGTATTGTTTTACTGTGAATCCTTCTCGTTGATGTTATTGACGTTCTAATTCTTCTCACATACAAGCTTGTCTATAGTCTGGGGATTTCTGTTTTTTTTTTGCTACCAATTTTTTTTCTCCATATCCCATGTTAGGATCAATGTAAGAGGTTGAAAATTTCATATCTAAATATTTTTTTCGTTATCTGGAAAGTCACTTTTGACGATGGATCTTGATTGTTTCTGTGGGGCTTCTTTCTCATATATATGGATCACTCACGGGGTAAAATTGGAAAATTGTCGAAATTAATTTGACTTTTATGTATAGCAAAGTCCGAATTATATACTTTCTTTTTATATATCTTTACTTAAAAGGATTTAAATTCACAACCTAGTTATTTTGCACCAAACATTGCTGTGCCATGCCTTTTTAAGATATGGTTGAAAATCGTAAATGTTTAAGTAAAATTCTATTTCGAATAACATCGCTGACCAACATTAATAAAAATAAAATAAAAAAAATGCAATGAACAGTAATATTTCTGACAGATATTTGGTTCTCCTTGAAAAATACTGGGTCATAACATATCTTAATTACAGTCCCGAGTAATCTGAAGATATTTATCTAGAGTTAAATGATCAGAAATGCACAATTATATGTGTGTATAAATCTATATGTTTTAATACGACTGCACAATTTTTTTTTAAATGGTCGCACGTCGTCGTCGTCAGCGTCGCCGAAGACAGATGGTTTCCGGATAATAACTTTTGTATAAGTACATAGAAATCAATAAAATTTTAACACAAGGTTTATAGTCACAAAAGAAAGGTTGGGATTGATTTTGGGGGTTATGGTCTAAATTGTTTAGGAATTAGGGGCCAAAAAGGGGGTCCAAATAAACATTTTTTTTCAATTTTATTTTTGTAGTTTCCAGTCATTAAGTGTATGAAAAAATCAAATCGGTATCGTAAGTTCTGGGACAACGAACTTGACATTTTGATTAAAAACAGAAGGGAAAGTAATCGCTTGAAAATAATTCATGACAAAACTCGCGTCTGTAATAGTGAGACCGGTAAAATCTTATCTGACACTTATCGTGTGCGAAAAACTAAGGTCCAAGAAGCTATCAAAAGAAAAGCAAACGCACTAAATTTGAAAGAATTTCATAACAAATGTGTGAACTCGTCAAATAAGGTTTGAGGATTTTGGGATAATTTAAAAGGTAAAAATAATGGTATTGCCCCTCAACAAATTATGAACCCCAAAAATAAAAAAAACTATTTACGGAAGAGAAAGACATTAGTGCTGTTTTAAGCAGCCATTTTAATTCTTTTGGTAAGGATATCCCAATTAATTGTAATATGCAAGATGAGGTTAATGACTTTCTGTCGAGTATTGATAACGATGAAGTGTATCCTGATTCAAATATTTCAGTAAATATTTGTAGATCACAAATTGCTCCAATTTTAAGAAACCTTAAGTCGCGTAAAGCTAGTGGCATCCATCGATGAGATTCCTAATGAATTCTTAAAATATGGAGGGGATGCGCTAGAAGATTCACTTGTTGATCTTTTCACAATAATTTCTGACCTCGAAACTGTACCTGACGATTGGCAAAAAAACATCATCAAACCATTACATAAATCAGGTTCCGTTTTCGATATTGATAATTATAAAGGCATCACGCTTACTTCTAATGTTTATAAAGTATATGCAAAAAAATTGGAAGGAATCGGTAAATTCCCATTTGGAAAAAAATAATATTCTGGGTGAAGCTCAGGGAGCATATTTTGAACTGTTTAATGTTTGCTGATGATGTAGTCTTATCGGGAAGTCCGAGAAGGAACTGCAGTGTCTGCTGGATATAACAGCCAAATGTGCATCTAAGTGGAATTTAAAGTTTAACCCAAACAAATCTAAAATTTTGATAGTAGGTAAACGCTTAGATAAAACTAAGAAATGGTACCTAGGAAATGAGCATTTGGACGAGACTAATGAATATAAATATTTGGGAGTTTATTTTACCCGCTCTTTGACTTTTGCTTACCATATCAATCATTTCTTAAAAGATACTTTCGAGCGCAAACTGCATGAATTATATGACTAAGCTACTTAATGAACACGGATCTTTTAATCGCATATCTTTTGGGGATGCTCTCTGGAACTCGGTCATCCGTCCTTCTCTAGCACACGGGTGTGCCGTATGGCTACCGTCATCCGCTTCTAGTCAACATATACTTGAAACATGGCAATATAAAACCGCGAAACTGATTTTTAATACTAAAATGAATATTCCAAAAGCTGCTTTATTCCTAGATTTGGGATGGGAGCCAATAACCGATTTTCTTGATAGACAAAGGGTGTCTTATTTTGCTAGGATTCAAGGCCTTGGCTCAAGTAAATTATGCCGAATTGTATTTGAAGAGCTCAAGTCCTAAAGCTTCAAAGGGGATGGGACTATCCACAATATATGATCAATTTATTCAATATGGTTGGTCTGGATCACTTTTATAACTCGAATGTCAACTCTAATATATTTAAACTGTTTCTTGGAAGGTTTGTCCGGAGAAGGCAATATCTAGATATAAATTATAAAATCAGTCTAGATATTTTCTCAAAATTTAACTTTGCACAAGGAAGGCAACCATATCTGACGAACTTGCTGGACTTCAAGTCTGCAAGACTCAAATTGTTAATACGAACAAATTGTTTACCTGTAAACAAAGTCTTGTATAGGATGAATCTTAGCGCGAGTCCCACTTGCCAAATGTGTTTATTGAATTCTGAAGAGTCTATTGAACATTTCCTATTAGAGTGTTCTGGCTTTTCCTCAATCCGTAATAAATACATATCTGATATAAATGAATATCTAAGTATTTCCCGGGCCTCTGCTTCACAGAGTTATCGTCCTACGATAAAATACAAATACTGGTTGGTGATTGCTTTTATCAGGTTGATCCCTACATTAGTAAAACTTTGGACAGTTTAAGTAAAAAGATGTTCAGTGAAATGTACTCTAAGAGACAATTGGTTTTGGAACCAAAACTTTAAATGTTATTTTTTACGTTACTTTTAGTTTAGTTCATATTTTTATGCTGTACATAATGTTTATTTTTCTTATGTAAAGATGATGTCTTATTTTACAATGTACCAATTTTAAGTCTGAAAATGTTTCATGAATATTTTTACTTGTCTGTATCTATTCATTGCATATGTTGTTATAGACGCATTTGTGGATACCCCGTCCGCAAGTGCCCCCGTTGTAAAGGGGTACTTTCTAAATAAATATATATGTATATGAATCTCTTTGAAATTATACCACAAGTTTCCATACCACAAAGGGATGGTTATGATTTGCTTGGAGAGGTGATTGGGGGGAGGTGTTATGGCTCAAACCGTTTAGGAATTAGAGGCAAAAAAGAGGGAAAGACAAGGGTTTCTTGGTTAATGGCAAATTAAGACAATTTGAACCCAGTGTAAGGAAGGTTATCCAAATATATTGAGGTAATCCAAACACGTTTGATTACCTCCCTTACACTGCTTTAAAATTATGTGTAAAGAAAAATTTTTCTCATATCAGATTTCAGAAATTAAAAAGAAAAAAAATGGGGGATACATTTTTCTTTTTTTCTCGGATTGGGGTCTGTATGCAACAGCATAGTGTATTGCACAAAATAAACAAAAAAGGGGGGTATTTCTTTAATTTTTGGAGGGGGTGGGGCAATTCGCAACAGCGTAGTGCAAAAGCAAAAAATTAAGTATAAATTCAAATTATATAACCAATTTTAAGTTCTTTGACTACAATTATTCTGTGTCAGAAACCTATTATGTGTCAAATATTTAATTACATTCCAAATTCAGACCTGTATCAAGCGTGAATAGTGTGTCAATTTTTGTCCGAACGGTTCAGGATTGGACCTCTGCGGTAGTATCCAGCTGCGTTCGGCGAAGCAATTTATTAAACACTTAAAGTATATACATTTAAAAATTGTGAATATGGTGAAACTAATCATCAAAATAAGTTTAAAATGCCCTAGTGTGGAATAAATTTGTGGTAAATTGATCATACTTCTTAGTTTACTTATTTCAATCAGTTTTAAATATTGTATACTGCCTTAATGATAACATGACTTTAATAACTGTTTAAAGTTGTTTGCTGGGCATTACCAATTATGGATTCGGTAATTTCCGCTAAAAAAACGAAGTTTACCGAATCATCTCATCATCATCACCATTACCGATCACCACCTTCATCAACAAAAAAAGTATAATGTTGTGACCACTGGATACAATGTCCCGACAACTGCATATAATGTTGGGACCACTGCTTATAATGTTGTGAGCACTTCATATAATGTTGTGAGCACTGCATATAATGTTTTGACCACTGCATATAATGGTGTGAGCACTGCATATAATGGTGTGAACACTGCATATAATGCTGATCATCAACATAAGACAGTCATGGCGTTCCATATATATGACATCATTGACAGCACAAAGCCTGACAAAATATTTGGCACAGAAACTTGGCTAAACCCCAAAATATTTTTTTTTAAATTGTACAGAAATGACAGAAAGAAAACCGAAACAGACAAACACTCAAATTATTATGGCATATTGTTATTCTAAATTATTTCCCAAAATTGATCGCCCTGAAGATCATAAAAAACATTTTATTAAAATTAAGTATGTCAATAAAGGCTTTGATTTTGTAAATATTGCCGGTATATTTAACGACCATTCTGTTAAAGAACAAATTCCTGGATATTTTGACAATACTGAGCTACCTCTTATTTGTTATATTTACAAGAAATCTACCCGGAAATTTGTGTTTAATTATAGTCAATTGTGTAAAGATGTTAATATCAGTGAAAATACACTGCTTCATGTAATTGCAGTAATTCCGAATATATTTATGGACCCATTTCCCATGTTATAACAGGAGATCTTAACATCGTTCAAGACCGAGAGTTAAAATCATTTCTCAGTAAAGGACCTAAATATCGTCCCCCGTCAATTATTAATTGGAATGAGTGTCGTAATATTATCCACGACTCACTCCATACTTACTGTATGAAATGGATAAAACGGGAAAAAGCTGACAAAAAATCTTTGGACTCTTTTTTTAATTCAGTAATGAAGATAGTTGATATACGTATTCAACATTTTAAAGAACATTTTACTATTAACAATAACCACAATAAACCTATTTCTCGTATCAAACATAAACTAAAAGAACTAGCCAAGGAATTTGTTTTTGTCCCGGCAGATAAAGCTGCGAATAATATTATTATTGTTTGACGTAAATTTTACATCGAGGTTCTGAAAAAGGAAATCACCAATTCACCAACATTCCAACTGACTCCATTTTCAGAAAACGAAATCTGTAACAAACATAAACTTTTAGCCTCCGCTTTACAAGCAGAGCCAAATACAATGAAAGTTCCAACTATGTATTGGCTTCCGAAGCTACACAAAACCCCTTACAAATATAGATTTATTTCGTCTTCAAGTCATTGTTCAACTACTAAATTGTCTATTATTCTTACCAGCACACTTGGTACAATTAAAAACCTTATAATAAATTGTTCAAATAAGGCCTTCGAAAATAGTGGAATAAATTACTTTTGGAGTGTCAAGAACTCGTTGGAAGTACTTGATAAATTGCATGCTTATATTGGTGATTTTGAATCTGTTCAAAGTTTTGATTTTTCTACCCTGTATACCACATTGCCTCACATTCTCATTAAGAAAAAATTCACACACCTAATTAAATGGGCATTCAAAAAATCAGAATGTGAATATATATGTTCAAACTCTTTTAGGTCATTTTTTAGTAGCAATAAACAAAAAAAACTATGTTAATTGGACATGCTTTGATACTATATATGCCCTTGAATTTTTACTAGATAACATTTTTGTTCGCTTTGGGGATTCCGTATATCGTCAGATTATCGGAATTCCAATGGGGACTAACTGTGCACCACTTATTGCGGACCTCTTTTTGTATTGTTACGAGTTACAATTTATGACAAAAATAAGCAAAGACCCATCAAAACAACATCTGATAAACAAATTTAATAATACTTTTAGATATTTGGATGATATTTTGGCTCTCAATAATGACGACTTCAGTATGTATATTAATGAAATTTATCCTGGTGAACTCACTTTAAATAAAGCTAATACTAACAATGACCACTGCCCTTTCCTCGATCTTGATATCTATATCACTAACGGAAAGCTGAATACTAAAATTTATGATAAAAGGGATGATTTTTCATTTCCTATCGTTAATTATCCGTTTTTAGATGGTGACGTTCCCTTGTCACCATCTTACGGTGTTTATATATCTCAACTTGTACGATTCGCTCGTGTATGTAACAATGTTTTAGATTTTAACGAGAGAAATTTATGTATTACTGAAAAATTATTACACCAGGGTTTTCGATATCACAAACTAGTCAAAACATTTACTAAATTTTATCATCGGTATAAAGACATCATTCGTAAATATAGCTCAACATGCAGACTTTTTATACGTTCAGGTATTTCACATCCATTTTTTTATGGAAATATTCTTTATAAAGCACAAAGGTGTCAGTATTCACCTCATAAACTTACAAAACCTTTGAATAGACTTATTAAGAAGGGATATAATTACGATACTGTTGTCAAGTCATTAAAGATTGCATATTTTGGCGTTAATATTGAGTCACTGATAAGGTCTTTGCGTCGGAACTAAACACATTTATTCTAAAAACAGTTGTTGGCATGACACGGGTTATGTTCTTCTCATATATGTTATGATGGTATGATACTAAACCCCTTACGGGAAGGATTGTGCCTGATGTTCATATGATGAAATCATAATCTTTCAGTCAGTTTAATTGAAGTCTGGAGCTGGCATGTCAGTTAACTGCTAGTAGTCTGTTGTTATTTATGTATTATTGTCATTTTGTTTATTTTCTTTGGTTACATCTTCTGACATCAGACTCGGACTTCTCTTGAACTGAATTTTAATGTGCGTATTGTTATGCTTTTATTTTTCTACACTGGTTAGAGGTATAGGGGGAGGGTTGAGATCTCACAAACATGTTTAACCCCGCCGCATTTTTGCGCCTGTCCCAAGTCAGGAGCCTCTGGCCTTTGTTAGTCTTGTATTATTTAAATTTTAGTTTCTTGTGTACAATTTGGAAATTAGTATGGCGTTCATTATCACTGAACTAGTATATATTTGTTTAGGGGCCGGCTGGGGGACGCCTCCGGGTGCGGGAATTTCTCGCTGCATTGGAGACCTGTTGGTGACCTTCTGCTGTTGTGTTTTTTTATTTTGGTCGGGTTGTTGTCTCTTTGACACATTCCCCATTTCCATTCTCAATTTTAAAGAAGGGGGTGGTGTTCTCATAGCTATTAAGAAAGAACTTATAAGCTCTGAGGTATATGAACTTGCACCCCCGGATAAAACAGAAATGGTCTGGGCAAAAGTAGACATTGTTGGTTCGAAAACACTGTACTTAAGCTCTTTCTACAATCCTAAAACATCTGACGAAACTAGTCTCAAACATTTTGACTTGATGATAAGAAAAGCCACACAAATAAAAAATTCTACGCTTATTATAGGGTGAGACTTTAATCTCCCAGGTTGGGATTGGAACAACAGATCACTAAAACCAAACACTAATTACCCACACCTTCATTACTTCTTTGGCAACTCACTTGACGACACATGTCTCACACAAATTGTTGATGTCCCTACACGTAAAGACAATATTCTTGATCTGATAATTACAAACTTACCAAACCAAGTACAGCGTGTTCCTGGCCTATCTGATCATGATATTGTGTTTGCCGAATTTGCAATAGCTTCATCAAAACTTAAACAAAAGCAAAGAATAATTCCATTATACAAAAAAGCAAACTGGAGCACAATTAAACAAGAAATAAACACCTTATATAAACATCTCTTTGAAAATCAGCAACATCTTTGTGTAAATGAAATGTGGAACTGTTTTAAAACAACGATAACAAAAGCAGTGAAAGATCACATCCCACATAAAACAGCAAAAGCAAAAGACGGTCACCTATGGGTCACAATGGAAACAAAACGACTCATTAGAAAAAGAGATAGACTTTATAAAAAATCAAAAAAATCTGGGAATGCATCACTTGCTAAAAAATACAAAGAGGTTAAACACCAGGTGCAGAAAAGTATACGAAAACAAAGCAGCAGGACCAGATGAAATTAAATCAAGATTTTTAAAAGAACTTTCACATGAAATTGCACCCATACTTACCATTATCTTTGAGAAGTCAGTTAAAACAGGTGTTGTTCCAGATGACTGGAAAACTGCCCATGTCTCTCCTGTATACAAAAAAGGCCAAAATTATAACCCCCAAAACTACCGTCATATATCACTCACATGTATTTGTTGCAAACTTTTAGAACACATCGTAGTTAAACACATCATGAAACATGCAGATAATCACAACATTTTATATCCCCTACAGCATGGATTTCGCAGAGGTCGATCCTGCGAAACACAACTACTAGAATTTATAGACGATGTCTCACTAAACATGGAAAACGGTAAACAAACAGATATTTTGGTCATGGATTTTTCTAAAGCATTCGATAAAGTTTCACATTCTTTTTTAACTAATAAACTTCACTATTACGGGATACAGGCGGAATTAAATTACTGAAACAAAATTTTCTTAGCAATCGTAAACAGGCAGTAGTTCTAGAGGGGGGAAAATCTGAGTATGTTGCAGTTGAGTAAGGGGTTCCACAGGGATCAGTTCTTGGACCAAGTCTCTAATTCTTGTACTATATTAATGACATTCCAATTGGTCTAACATCCACAGTACGTTTATTTGCAGACGACACAATAGTTTATTTGGCAATAAAATCAAATTCCGATGCATCAACATTACAAAAAGATCTCGACAAACTGGCATCGTGGGAAACTACGTGGAAAATGGCATTCCACCCAGATAAGTGTAATGTAATTTCAGTCACCAGAAATAAAAAAAAACAATCACATTTAACTACACATTACACAATCAATCATTAGAACATGTAACAACAGCAAAATATCTGGGGGTCACCATCAGTTCCAACCTTAAATGGGATGTGCATATTAACAACATATGCAAGAAAGCTAATAGCACACTAGGCTTTCTAAGGAGGAACCTGAACATTAGTTCAACATCCATTAAAGAGCAAGCATATAAGTCACTAGTAAGACCATCACTAGAGTATGCTTGCTCTGTTTGGGATCCATACTTACAACAAGACATAGATAGCATTGAAAAAGTTGTTACCAACAAATACAAACACCACAAGCGTTGGTAACATGTTACAACATCTTGAATGGCGCAGTCTCTCTGACAGAAGAAAAGACTCCAGCTTTACAAAATTGAACACGAAAAGGTTGCAATACCTAAAAATAATAAATTAATTCCACAAACAAGACAAATTACAAGACATTCTAATTCGAACAGCTTCCAAATTTCATCCTGAAAACACAGTACAGAAAAGAATCATATTTTCCAAGAACTATTTCTGTAACCGACTGGAACAAACTACCGGATAACATTGTAAATTGCACTTCAGTAGACTCTTTCAAATCTTAATTTTCGTATTTTTTTAAAATTGTACATTTTTCAATCTATGTCTTGTTGTAAGTTTCCTCCTGTGACATAATCTTCAATTTGTTGAAGGCGGTCGCTAAATGGTAGAATATGCCTAAATATATATTTAGTATACATACGGTTTTTATTTACAAATTTAAAATTATGTGGTAATGTAACTTGAGATTTACAATTAAATATCACTATACAAAGCCTTGGTGAGTTTATTTCTTATTGCCAAGGATTTGTTATACAGTATAGTAGCCTAGGCCCTATACTTAAATGATCTAAATTAAATACGAATCGTTGAATGCACACTGAAAATGTAAATTAAAAAGTCCGCGAAAACTCACAGTTAACTCCCCTGTCGCTCAGCTGTGAACAAACGATTGCACCTGCGCATTTTTCACTTCCAGAGGCCGAGAATAAAAATATCCGTTGGAGTGGAAAAGCCGTGGAAATATTTCACCCATGGCTATTGACCAGTCAGCGCTCCTTTTACAAAGGCAGCTACGTGGTGAGAAATACAAAATAGGGAGAACATAGTCTTTGAATTTGTCCTTAAATTGAAGTGGCTCATCCTTTTCCGTCTTCTTCTTCTTCTTTAGGTTTTCAGTAGTCCTTCAATGATCTGAAGATTATTTACTGTTTGCGCGCGCAGCGTGGCCTATATATATATTTACAAAAACAAAAACAAAAATTTTTGGAAATAAATTTGAGGTGCATAATTTATTAAAATTGTGATTAAAACTATGTACATAGGCTAATAATGAGTTAGATGAATTTGTGGAGAACAGCTGGTGTGAGCTGTTCTCTGAAAGTGTCGACTGTGGCGACAGCGACTGTTTGCATTGGCAATAAGTTCCACTGAGTTATGGTATATGGAAAAAATGAGTATTTATATGTATCTTTTTTGGTTGAAATGTGTCTAAAAGTATAATTATGGTTTTTGCGTGTTCTACTGTCTGATGGTATGAGAATAGCAGATGGTATAGCTACTATTTGATGTACTATTTTGTAGAACATTATTAATCTTGTGCTGAACGAAAACGTCTGCGCATATGAATCATCTCGACACGTTCATAATGATAAGATTTGTTTATTAAAAATGATAATAATTATATGCTTAAACCCATTGTTTTAAATGCTCTTACATATTCTGTGTGAAAATTTCCATTCGCCACATGTACAAATGACACGCATGGTCCAACTGTAAATCTCCATCAAATGTTAGTCCTCCCAAATGTCTAAATGAGAAACTATTTATCAACATATGAGCGAATTTACTCTTATGTTGAACTGGTTGGGAAGTGTACTCACAATCAGATATACATGTAATTGTTCTGTGGTCATATGTTAAAAAGTTTGTCCCAAGTGTTGGAGGTCGCTGGTTACTACCTGATACACCTTATCACTAATCCCGGCTGACCCCAAAATCTGTCCTGCTCAAACTATGGGTGGGGGTGTAGGAGGGGTCCTGATACAGAAAACCCGGGTCTAAAAACACGAAATCCTGAGGTCACGAATTTAATAAATTTAAATCCTGACATCCTGAAATTCGAAAAAAAGAATTCTGCGACCCCGAAATGGTCAATCCTGAAATCCCGAGATTAAAAACACCCGATCCCAGAGTCCTGATAAAAGTCCTATTCCCCTCATTGACGTCGTACAACAATCACTTCCATTGTGGTGTATGATGTTTTGTATTATGACGTCAAAATTTACGGGAACCTGTGTGATGTCCAGTAAGGGTGGACTATTTTGTATTATGACGTCAAAATTTATGCAAATAGCAAAAAGGTGTATTGCCTTGAGAACTCTTTTTTTTACATTTAGGACTCTTTGAGGCAATGGTAGGTGACTGCTTTGTTTGGGCAATTCAACCACTGGGCACTGGTTATGTTGAACTCTGAGAAAGGCACTAGTACTCCCTTTACAACAAAACTAACAATAGAAGTCATTGTCCTGATCCTAAGTTCAAAATTGACACAATTTATCTCTCTGTACTAATCATTTCCTCCTGGAACACATTGTAGAGAGTTCTGTCAGGCGTCATACAGTCATTTTTGGCTACCGTAAGTGTCAAATTGGATAAAATTTGACTGTGATTGTCAAAATATCCTTATTGTGATTTGTCAGAGGACTCCTATAACTATCGTTACAGTTATTTTAGTCAAAATCATTCTATTTTTTTTTGCCTAAAAGAACGTGCACATTTATCGTAATGCACAAAAAATACTGTTAACGTCACTTGGCAATAATTCATCATGAAGGTACCCCCATTGCCCCCCTCATTATGCTCATAGTACACTATTCAGTATTGTCAATAAATAGCAGCATGCCAATATTTCATGAATTAAATTCTACCTGAAAATTAGGTAAATATTTTATCAAATTATTAACAAAATGAACAACATGAACAATGTAAATACAAAATCAATGAAAAGAAATTAGAAATTAGAGAGACAACCATATATAACCTTGGACAACTTGCCGCCTAATAAAACCAGATGCTTCGCAGGGTGTAGCTTTATACGACTGCAGAGGTCAAACCCTGAACAGTTGGGGCAAGTATGGACACAACATTCAAGCTTGATACAGCTCTGAATTTGGATTGTGATCAAATAGTTGACGCATCATTGGTTTCTGACACAGAATGAATGTGGTCTAAGAACTTAAACTTAAAATCTTAATATATATATTGAAATTTTTAAATTGGACATTTACCTATTATGGTCCAATATTCAAAATCTAAATACATGGTTAGATTCAGCATATCAAAGAACCCCAAGAATTCAATGTTTTATGAAATCAAATAATGTTCAATTTTGGACCCTTTAGACCTTAATGTAGACCAATTTGAAACTGGGCCCATAATCAAAAATCTATGTACATGTTTAGATTCAGCATATGGAAGAACCCCAACAATTCAATTTTTAATTTTGGACCTTAATGTAGACCAATTTGAAAACGGGACCAAAAATTAAGAATCTAAATACACGGTTAGATTTGGCATTTCAAAGAACCCCAATAATTCAATTTTTGATGAAATCAAACAAAGTTTAATTTTGGACCCTTTTGGCCCCTAATTCCTAAACTGTTGGGACCAAAACTCCCAAAATCAATCCCAACCTTCCTTTTGTGGTCATAAACCTTTTGTTTAAATTTCATAGATTTCTATTTACTTATACTAAAGTTATTGTGCAAAAAACAAGAAAAATGCTTATTTGGGCCCTTTTTTTTACCCCTAATTCCTAAACTGTTGGGACCAAAACTCCCAAAATCGATCCCAACCTTCCTTTTGTGGTCATTAACCTTGTGTTAAAATTTCAAAGATTTCTATTAACTTTTTTTTAATTAATCTAAAGTTATTGTGCGAAAACCAAGAAAAATGCTTATTTGGGCCCTTTTTGGCCCCTTATTCCTAAACTGTTGGGACCAAAACTCCCAAAATCAAACCCAACCTTCCTTTTGTGGTCATAAACCTTGTGTTTGAATTTCATAGATTTCTATAAATTTACTTATAAATACTAAAACCAATATATACAACCAAATTTTTTTTAATTTTTGTGGTCGTATAAAAACGTACACAGGCAAATGAAAATAATTTTGTTGGAATATGTAAATATTTTTACAAAATTGTTGTTCATAGTATGAGAACAGAAGTGAAAATTTACGGTCATTCCAAACATTTATCAGAGCTGGTATATATCCAAAAAAAGAGAGACGAGAATTAAAGCCAAATAATAAAAATGTAAGATAACAAAAAAGCATTACAAATTGTATCAACAGGTCAAATTAACATGAAAGTACGATTTGAGAGTACTGGCAGTTAATGAAAGCTAGTAATAAGCCAAAAATCAATAATGAAAATCATGCAGCAGAGACTAATAGGTTTATAAGAAAGTAGATGAGGTGTGATTGCCAATGAGACAACTCTTCACAACTATACTAATGTATAGTCTATCATCAACATGAATAGCTGTTTGTTATAAATGTATCAACATTATGATAAATCTATTCTCAGTTTCAATGTTTTCTTCATGACACTTTGCTTTTCTAAATGTTTAAAAAGTTCATCTGACAGTAAATTTTAAAATGGTGTTTCAAAATTGAAAATTTTAAAGACTATAATTATATATGCAGTTTAGGAAATAAAGATAGATCAAGAGAAAATTAAAAAGATAAGGGTTGATATGAAAATTTCTAAATACAGTTAATTTTTGTGTCGGTTGATAACAAGGAAATTCTTTTGTAAATTCCCATGTATTTATTTTTGCATGGGTTCAGTTGTTCCTAGTCACATAGTTTCCTTTAAAGTAAAAACATCATTACAATGCTAACATGGTGGATATTTACAATTTTAAAGTATCGAACAAAAGTTAAAAATTAATTTTAATCCAAACAAATTTTTGACAGGTACACATACATTTTTTTGTACAAACATGAATCAATGGAAATGAGGTCATTGCACTGTTGACATATATATTTATCATATATCATTTTATATACATATATTTTAACAATGTTGTAATTTTATTTCCTCATCTCTTTATACATATTATTATGCACAAAAAATACAACACCAGCTGTACATGTATTGTATGTTTATATGACAATATAATAAAGCTGATTGATTTACATTATTTTCTTCTATGAGAGTTGGTTTTAGTGTTGAATAATACATTGCAGTTGTATATATATATCCTCTTATATGCCAAAAATTAAATGTCCAACCATTTTAACCCTATATAGCTATACATCATGTACATGCTATATAAGAATGTCTATTTGCATGAATGGTTGATTTCCCATTCTTGTTAGAAATAGTTCATATACAACAATATCCTAGGATATCCAGAAACAAAAATATTGATTATATTAGTAGTTTGAGAAAAAAATTGTGAGAAAAAACCTACATGTATGTAAGTATGTTCTTGGCTTAAGGGGGTGAGGGTTTGGGTGACTACCCTATTGACATGTATCTACATTTGTGTTTATGATGCCTTGGCGACAAAATAAAGTAATTTTTCATTTTAATGTATGCATATAATTATTTTCAGATATGATAAAGAATCCTGTTCCTGGATTCTCTGCAGGACTGGTTGATGATGAAGACATTTACAAGTGGGAGGTTGTTATATATGGTCCTCCTGATACACCATTGTAAGGCAAATTAAGATGCATATAAATTATAATGGCATACATTGTAAATAAAAAAATAAGACATTTACAAATGGGAGGTTGTTATACATGTTATATATGGTCCTCCAGATACACCATTGTAAGGTTAATTAAGATGATATAATGGCATATATTGCAGTCAGAGATATAACTCTATAGGGTTATTACAGAAAATAACTTACGTGTGTTATTACAGATACTTTTCTTTAAATTTTCTAAATCTGTAATAACATATGTTTGTTATTTGTAAAATTATTTAATCTATAGTGGACTCTAGGGAACTCTTGAGACTTTGCACAGAAACTAAATGCATAGCCTTGCTAATTAAGTTTTAAATTGAATTAATACATTTTTGATTAACCATGGTTAATCAATGAGACAAGGCTATTAAGGAATTAACTTAGCTGTGATAACAAGGCTTAGTTATTAAAGGAATGTAACTTATTATATAATGTATATAAGACACTTGGGAATTACTGAAAAACTTGCGCAGAACCTCATTACATGATCTGGTCATTATTTCTTACAATAAATTTAAATACGTTGTAATTAAGCATGATTTTTGTCTGAGCAAATGCTTTGAAGTGATATAGAGAAGCCTTGATCACACCTTTTAGTTATTACAGGCATATTTTTTCTGTAATAACATTATAGGTGTACTATTCAAAATTGGAATACTATGAACTGTTATATCTTTCAATAGTTTAAAAGTATACATAAAGACACTAGTAATATCAATAGAACTTGTATACATTTTAAATAAACTTATGATGTATATTGTCCCTTTGAAACATGTAACATACATATGTTATCACAGTTCTTAGATTTTTTAGTCCACAATAACAAATGTATGTTATTTTCCTGTAATAACCCTATAGAGTTATATCCCTGACTGTATTGTAAATATAAAAATAAGACATTTACAAGTGGGAGGTTGTTATACATGGTCCTCCAGATACACCATTGCAAGGTTAACTAATTAAGATACATGTTTTTAATATAAAAATAAGATGGTATGAATGCCAATGAGAAAACTGTCCACTAGCGACCAAATGAAAGAGATTAACACCTTAAGGTCAATGATAATTTACAGTCTCTAACAATGATTAAAACCCATATATATGTAAGCATGTTGCCATATAATTTAATTTGTATATTGTTAATTAACTTTTAGTTAGCTCCCGCAATGTTGTTTTCTATTTAAGTTATTCTTGGCTTTCAACTTGTTAATGCCCACCCTTTTACCAAAAAATATACCAATAAAAACTATTTGAATTGAAAATTTACAAATATACAGTATTTCAAAATATTATATTGGACTCCTACAATGTACATTGTATTAAGTGTAAACAAAAATTTATAAAACTGTTGGATACAGGTATAACCAGTAAAGTGTAAGAATCAACATTTCATAATTATTTTTTTTAACAGAGAAGGTGGTGTTTTCAAAGCTCATTTGACATTTCCAAGAGAATATCCACAGAAACCACCAAAAATGCTGTTCTTATCAGAGATGTGGCACCCAAATAGTAAGTTAACATGTTGATAAGCTCACCTTATAAACAAGTGGACAGCGGTAATGGCAAAAAGATTAAGCTCTGAAAAAGTTAAAATTTTCCCTAAAATTTTGATGTTTTTTCTAATCAGGCTGAAATACTAGTAATTTTATATAGAAACAATTGTGATACTTCTATTAACCCTTTACTCCATAATGACGCCTTTTGACGCCACCCCCCTTACTCCATAATGACGCCTGTGTAGTACCTCAGTTGAAACACTTTGACTACAAGGTGTCTGCAGTTGACTTAATAAAATTTGTATCCAATATGAAAAGGAATATTATAGGAATATCCGACTTAAATTTATTTGATGAAATAGTTGTTTTTTACAATGCCTTAATACTTTTAAGCATATTTCAGCATTTTATTAAAAAAGTACTATGTGAATTAAGTATGCAAAAAAACAAATTCAATGGAGGAAAGGGTTAATTAAGAAAAAATAACTTCTTGGCAAATCACATAATAAATGATAAAGTTATGACCCCTTAATTTTGCATTATTTGTGTTGTCAGTTTTGATTGAACTTTTCTTTGAATATAAAAAAGGAGATGTGGTATGATTGCCAATGAAGCCTAGAATGTACTCTATAGAAAAGATTTCTTTAACTTAGGGTTTTGAAATAGATCCATTGAAGAACCAAATTTATATCACTTTCACATTATATGATAGAGTTGAAATAAAAGGCATAGTTGGCCTAATGTGAATCTGGTCCTATTGTGTGATAATGTTTTGGTTTTAGGGTGATTTACAAAGTTGATTTGGTGTAACATGTACATCCTAAAAAAACTAACAAACAATATGAGCTGTGTAAGAGAAATCAACCTCATGTAAGTGCATATATACATGTACATGTAGAAGACTGATTAATTTTAGAACATTCAAATACTAAATGGAAGATATTCATGATATTTGGTATCTTGTGTAGGGTTCTATAAAACAGTTAAAATCTTGGAATAGAGATTTTTTCAACCGCCCCAAAAAACAGATGTATTCCTATTCATTTGCATAAGTTTGATATTTACGCAGCTCATATGTTAAATGTTGTTGAATACTAGATTTCATTTCATACTTGATAATGCGAATGTTGATTTTCAGTTGGCCAAGATGGACTTGTTTGCATTTCAATTCTCCACGAGGCCGGTGAAGATAAGTGGGGTTACGAGTCTGCCTCAGAACGATGGCTGCCAGTACATACAGTAGAGACAATTCTTATTAGTGTTATTTCAATGTTAGCAGATCCTAATGATGAATCACCAGCTAACGTAGATGCTGCCGTAAGTTGTCTTAAAATAGGCTAAAATATTACCGGTTTGAGTCGAGGATCCGTGTTGGAAACTGCACTATGACCTATAATGGTCTACTTTTACAAATTGTGACTTGAAAGGAGAGTTATTTTATTGGCTCTCATACCACATCTTCTTATATCTATAAACATGATAAAAGTAATAAAATAGCTATTTATTAGATAACTACTATAATCTATTCTTCTAAAAAATACCGGTATATTTTTTTGCAAAACCTGAAGAGAAATGAAGCAAATATAAATTGAATTATTGATCAAAAGGTGCTAAGGGACCACACATAATATTCTGCTCAATGGTATTGTGAAAGCATACAACTAACTTAAGATAAACTGGGTAAACAAAAGAGGGGTTGTGTATAAACTGATTAAAGAGCATTAAAAAAGGGAGTGGTATTTTTGATAATGAGACAACCAAAAAACCAAAGGATGGTATTCAGCTAAAAATGACCATCTCTAAAATTGTTTATTTTATCATGATTATCAGGTATTGTACTGGTATTGAAAAGCATCTTCCTGTTTTCTAAATTGTGACAGAAGAAAAAATAAACAAATGTGGGAGGAATGTTTCATTTATTTATATTGACATTTTAACAGTGTGGATTTTTTGATACCTAAGTCAAGATTGTCTTGCAGGGAATGTATTTTTAAAAGGATTTCCTGTCTGTAACAGTATTCTGTACATATAGTAACTGATACATTTTCTGTAAAATTTCAGAAGGAATGGCGGGAAAATAGAACTGTTTTTAACAAAAAAGTAGCTAAATGTGTACGAAAGAGTCAAGATGAATTTTTATAACACAGGATGTAATATTGCATTTTCCTCAGGTATGTGACATTAAACTTTTGTTCTACATGGTCCGAGACCACAATTGTCGTCCCTTGATTTTCTTTGTTCACGAACATAGTCCATAGTGTTAACAGTGGGTTACTTGCCAAAAATTTGTATACCCCGTCCAAATTTATTTCTCCATGTTTAATGCCTCAAATTGTAAGTAGGGGGGGGGGGGGTTGAAATTACACTGTAAAAAAATTTGGGTCCAGAATTTTACAAGAAAGGAGTGATTTGCTGAAAAGGTAAAAAATTAGCACTTCAGAAGCTGTCAAAAGATTTCAAGACACCCTAAACACAAAATTGTCCATATTTTGAGTTAGAGGCGATGAAGTTTTCTATAATTTTGATATAATTTGTCCCAAAAGTAGTACAACAACACACTGTAAAAATTTCATTGAGAAAGCGCAGGTGGGATTTTTTAAATTTTCATTTATGTTCTAAAAGAAATGCACTACGAATTAATTGTGTTCTCGGACCTACATGATATTGTATAGAGTACTAATTTCTGTGACTTTTCATTGACTGTGACCTATAAAAGTATTGTTGACGCTTAAAAAACACATTTATCATATACTTAGAGAAAATAACATATATCTTTTACAGTATGATAATAGCATTAAACTAACGGGAATTTCATATTTTTCTGAAATGGTGTTGAGCAGGCTGATATGAAAAGTTTATCACATGCTTCGATTATTATCACATGCCTTTTCGTAACGTTATCACATGGCATTCCGGTGATACTCTGCAAATATTCAATCAACAAAAAAAACAGCCTAGTTTATAACAAAACAATTAACAAAAAGCAACTATATCAGATATATACCAACTACTTAACCCCAGAATCCTAGATGTTTAACCTTTGATTATTTTTTTTTCAGATATCATTTTCAGGAATCTTACCAATTAGTGGCCTAAAAAAAGACAATTGGAATAAAAAGCTGTAAATTTCATTGCGACGACATTAAAACCAGACACATGAGGAATTTATTCTCAGGTCATTGTTATTGTTTCACAGATTTGCTCATATCCTCATCTTGTATATATATATTCATTGTTTAAAAATCTGTGATCTCTTCAAGGTTGTCTTTGACTTAAGGGTTATGGTTCAATTTAGTATATAATTTGGTTTAGACAAGGTTAGGGATTAGGATAAGAAAAATAGAAAGGTCAGGGTTAGGATTTGTTTAACAAGTATTTAGGTTTAGTAGATTCCCTTAAGACAAAGATGACTTATAGTTACTATCATTTTAAATAAATGCTGCTTTTTTATTTACTGCGATTTAATATTTCTTGAATTATTACAGCATTTTTTATAATCAAGATAAGAAATACTGTGGCAGCTCAAAAAGGTCTTCTAGAAATAAGTTCTGACCAATACCTCAATATTTAAACATAAGTTAACTGTTCAAAAGGTCAAGTCAATAAACATTCTACCTAGAGGTGTATAGTTAACATGGTTAAAGTCAGCTGTTCAATAAAAAAGGGGAAGCTCCACAAAATTTAAGTGGAAGATCCATATATTTATGTATGATAAAAATTTGTTACTGAATGCAATGATAGTACTGAATTATAAACATTTTTCATAAGCTTTCAATACTAGTTTTAATTTTAATACATACAAATTAACACAAAGAAAACTACGAATATTTTATACCCTGAAATGCATAGATAGCAAATTTAAAACAATGGTCTTTAAAATCATAATTGCATTGTAAGCCACTTAAGAATATTGCATTAACATCTACATTATTCAAATCATATATACAAGTTAAATACTTATTTTAAATATTGCTATCCAATACCTAGTCTGAACTCATATATATGAAATTTACACTTTATATGTCAGTAAATGATTTCATTGTCAACGATTATATTTGCATATGACGAATATATTAAATCATCACAACAATATGCAATTAATTATCAGATATTCATTATCATCTTTCTGCTTTGCACAGAATAAGAGAGTTATAATGGAATGTTTGTTTGTTTGTTTGGTCATGTTGAGAAATTTGTTTCATCTGTGAGCTTGACAAAGTAGATGTTAAAAGTTTTCAGATGTGACATGCAGATCAATCTTGTTATGTTGTATGTTTATGATTATAGATTGTTTTAGTTTTGGCTGACCACACTTTATAAAAATGAAATGACAAGAATTTACATTTTTTTTTTCAAATGTGAAAAATAGGAATCTTTTAAGTTTTGTTTAAAAATATTGTCGAAAAAAGTGTGTTGTGATTTTTATTTTGAATTGTACTGTGATAAAAGTTATTATTAATTTTTGCTAAAATATGTTCCTAATATTATTCTCCAGAAATAATAAAGATCACAATATTCCCCATTTAAGTCATAATCCATAGGGTTTTTCAAAATTAATGTTGAGCAGCCAGTTGCCTGAGATAATGATGTTATTTATACTAAATGCATTTGTTTTTCTCACAAAGATTATATTTTATTAGAGTTTCTTGATTTTTTTTATTGAATAAAGAGAGAAATTGTGCAAATTTTCTCTTCAATGATGGAAACGACGTGTACCCTTATTCATAATAAATAGTTCTTTTACATTAGTATCAAAATAGTGTATTTATTTCAATGCTTAATGTATAGAAAAAAATATTTTTATACAACTAGTGCTATTTATTTTTGCTGGAAATTGTATTGATTGTTTGTGATGAAAATGTGAAGGCCAAACAAAATTAATAATTAGATTTTATTGACAGTTTGTAAAAGATTAGATCAAGAAGGTATGCAGACATACTTTTTTTTTGCATAAGAATTTCTAAAACATCAAGTAAAATCTGCTGTCAGAGGTTAGGTGTATTATTTTTGAACATTTGTTCTAGATATAATAAACCAACAAAATTGACTGTTAGTAGATTAGTTTGGTACTGCAGAAGCTAAATATTTGTTTTTTCTTTGGCCTTGAGTTTGCAGAGCATTTTATTTCATGTTGAGCTAGTAGAGTGAATGAAATATTTCTCAGATTGTCTAAAGTTCTTAAAATGTCAAATTCCACAATTCTTAAATGTAATAGGATAAATAATTTTATTTTACCTTGCAAATTTATACTTTACCAAACAAACAAAAAAAGGCTTTTGGATTCATTTTTAAAGTTTTAGATCACAAAATTAGGAAATTTGAGAAATGACAGTGAAAGTTAACTGTTTTATATAAATTTACAAACTCTAAGACTCTGTGTGATTTAAAAAGAGACACAACGTTCTGAAGAGGGTTATTTGTCAATATTTCATAATTTGTCATTGTAAATACATGTATGAGAGAATCCATCATTGTGAATTATTTATGTTTGAAATAAAAAAAAATGCACAACTATGTAGAGAGTTATTACTTTTTAAGAGTAATATAAAAGACTTTTTTCCATTGTTTAATGTTTCCCTTTCTTTACATGCCTGAAATCTCATCTTAGAAATAAATATGAGGAAAGTGCAAGAGAGAAGCTTATTTCAGAACGATCATGTACTAGATAACTATCTCCTATAATATCATGATTAATTATCACAAATAAGATTAATCATAACTAAATATACCTCAGGAGGGCATATGTTTTGGACCAATCAGTCCCTCATTCTGTCCCTTAATCAGTCCTGTTCTTGTTATGGCAACTCATCTGAAACTCCACAACAGAATTTAAAGTATCTATGTAGATAGTAAGGACATGCTATGTAGATGCAAATATCAGCAGGAAATTATGGTTCAATATTATTCTCGGAGTTATTTCCCTTTGAACTTAGTGTTGGCCTAAATATACTTCTGCAAAAGTTTGTCATTCCTCTGAAACCACACACCAGAATTTCATTAAACTCTATAAATAGTTAAGGCATTCTATGTTAATTGAATATCAACAGGATTTTATGCCATTTAAGTTTATATTGTTTGCATGCCTCAATATACTACAGCAACAGTTTGAAATCACAACACGTTTGAAACTACACAACAGAATTTTCTGAAACTTTATAGATGATAAGAATATGATATGTAGAAGTGCGTATCCACAAGAAATTATTATCAGTTGACTTTTGTAGAGGATGCGACTGATGTAAGGAATCTAGTGAGATTTTGTTTGCCCACTGACAACACAATACAATTTGCTTTATTCTAAAAACACTCCGTCACACTGACATGTGAAACAAGAGGTAAATACATCCAAAACACAATCACATACCATGTGGGGGTGGTACATGTGTATAAACTTGCTCCCAAAGGTTCTTGAATTGTGTAAGTGATTGATGCACTTATACTAACTTCATTTAAAACTAAGATAAAAGTTATTAAGGTTATACCTAACACTACAGGGAGATAACTCTGTAAAATCAGCTAAACACTATAATCAAGTTGTGTTGAAAAGGGAATAATAAGCTTCTCAATGATCAGTGTTTGTTAAACTGCTATATAACCAGTGTAAATTTTCTGATAAAATGGTTGGGTCAAATATTTTGAAATTTTGATATTTTTGTCAAAAGGTCAAAGTAAATGCTTTGTCAAAATTTGATGAAAATTAAACGAGCCAAATTAGATTTAGTGAAGGTGTTGGGTACCACATAAAAGACAGTAAATACAGTTCCAGAAGAGTCAACTTCAAGCACAATAATGAATGTTTCATGTCCCATTGTCAAAAGTTTGGTAAATAAATTCATCATAGATACCAGGACTAAATTTTAAGCTGCATAATAACAAAAGTGGAAAGTTAACATATGGGAACCTAAAGTCACCTGGGTTGGTGTAAAAAAAATTTCAAGCCACATTTTCTCGATGTAAGACACTAAACTGTATATGTGGTAAATTTGATTATAGTTTGATGTGGTAGATGCATTCAGCGTATTGACAAAATTTTGGATTATTTAGTGGTAAACACCATCTATTTGACAGAACGTGAAGTCAATGAAAATGGATAGATTTTCAATTTCTTCGAATTGCTGTACAAATTAGCTAGAACATGATTAATTTCCATTGTTTGATATAAAACATGTCATACAAACGTAACTAATATCATGAATATGTTGTTAAAAAAAAATCAAACATCTTGTTAATGAAAATTTATAAAAAAATGTGAATCAAAGAGATTTTTCCAAAGTATGATTTATTCCTTCTTGAAATCAGGTAGTTTTATCTACGTTGATCATACTTTTTATTATAAAACATAGTTGGATTAGTTCTTTCGAAAAGAACACTGACTATGGCTTCGTTAGGATATAATGAATACACAACTGCTCCTCTATAAATTAAAGGTTAGCAATTGAAAATTCATAGAAATAAGGTGAGCACAGTAACCATGGTAGCAGAGCATGTCTGCCAAACTCTTAGAATAGTCCACAAATCAATGCCGGCATGCCGAGTTAAAACATTAGTCATAATTCAAAACAACTCAGCGTTCAGTGTGAAGAGAACAAAATTGCAGTCACTTTATTAAAAAGAAATAGAACAGCAAATGCTATATTTCACAGTTCTCTGTTGTTAAACAATTTATTTTCAATGATTCCATATGTATTTTGAATTATTATAAAGACCTAAAACAAAAAGTAAGACGACCTTAACTGAAAGTCTATAAATCTAACCCATAACTTGAAAGGCGATGATTATGTCATGTATTGTTTTTATATGTATTTAAACGTTACTATGACCAACAGTTAGTCATTGACGATATCTACGAATAGCATCAACTTCTTGGTGAAGATTTAAAGCATTAGTCATAATTCAAAAAAAAAACTCAGCGTTCAGTGTGAATAGAACAAAATTGTAGTCACTTTAATAAAAAGAAATAGAACAGCAAATGTTATTTCATAGTTATCTGTTGTTAAACAATATATTTTCAATGATTCCATATGTATTTTAAATTATTGTAAAGACCCAAAACAAAAAGTAAGCCGACATAAACTGAAAGTCTATATATCTAACCCATAATTTGAAAGGCGATGATTATGTCATGTTTTATATGTATTTAAACGTTACTATGACCAACAATTAGTCATTGATGATATCTACGAATAGCATCAACTTCCTGATGAAGATGAATGGAAGAAAACTCATTGTATCATATATTTGTATGCTACAAATAATATTTATACATTTAACGGGTAAGTTTGAAGTTTTTTCAAGAGTCAAGAAGATATGCTTTGTTATAGTATTATACCTAGTCAGGTATATGACATTTGTTATCCATTCGTTTGATGTGTTTGAGCTTGTACTTTTGCCATTTGATTAGGAACTTTCCGTTTTGTATTTTTTCCTTGAGATCGGTACTTCTTGTGATTTCATTTTTTTTGTTACTTATTTATTATCAGTAGAACATCTTCATGGTTTATTTTTAAATGAAAGGCATAGTAAGATGCATCGATAGGGTCTGCACTGTCCTTCTACTGGGGAGACATTAATCAAAATAATTCAAGTCAACCAAACAGTTCAAAAACTGCATGTTGTCCTCTATGACGGAACTCATGTTAAAAAAGAAAGCAATGGCAATTTTTTTCAACTGGGAGTTATGTATCTCGTATATCAATATACGAACGATACTAAATTGTCATTACACACTTTAAAAGACAATCTTTTAGATGTATAACGTTTTAACTTGGTTCCAAAGCATGCGTGGTAGACCTTTCAAATATTTTCGTTGAATTGTGTATGATAATCTTCATTACACATATCAATTTACTATATGGACATTTATGGTATTGTGGTTAGAGCAAAAGCAGACTAATAATAGCAATAATATTTCCAGATAAAATGCAATTGAAATGTCATAAAAAGGATATAACAAATACAAAATAAATTATACAACAATGATCATCAAATGAAACAAATGACCTCATTCCGATTGTTTTTGAAAATACTTCCTTTTAGTGCTTTGATATCCCTTTATTGCACTAAATGATTTATATATGTTACAGGCATTTTCTAAATATAGGCATTTAGTAAAATGCATGACCATTTAAGGCATTATCTAAAATGCCTGCAAGATTCAGTCATTATATAGATTAGGCCGTTGGTTTTCCCGTTTGAATGGTTTTACACTAGTAATTTTGGGGCCCTTTATAGCTTGTTGTTCGGTGTGAGCCAAGGCTCCGTGTTGAAGGCCGTACTTTAACCTATAATGGTTTAATTTTTAAATTGTTATTTAGATGGAGAGTTGTCTCATTGGCACTCACACCACATCTTCCTATATCTATTATGCATAATGACTAATTTTTCTCTAGAAAGAAATAATAAAAAATAAAAAAAATATAAATGAAAGCTTTGAACAGCAGAACAGTTTTATTTCTGATAATTATTACTGAATGTAAAAAGTAGAAATTAAATAAAAAAGCATTTTATTTTCTTGAATTATTCTAGAATCGTGTTTAAGCGCTTCTACCACATTTTGAGAAACCAGAATCATCGCACATTTAGCTCTTTCATTACCTTTACTGACAAAACACTTAACGCTCGACAGAATTGAGCTTTGTAATAAACAATTGTTAATTGAACCCTTATTGAGTTATTGCCCTTCATATTCAATTTTATTTTTTATTTTGGTAAATATTAGAATAGGTAAAAATGTTCCTGCACCAGCTGCGCATCTCGACAATACTTGTCTCTTCCGTGATGCTCGTGGCCAAAATATTTAAAATCCAAAGCTTGTACAAAAGGTGAAGAGCCATATTCCAAAAGGTTCAAAAAGTATATCCAAATCTCTGAAAGGAATAAGAGCTATGCATGAGCTCGAAGGGAGATAACCACAATTTTCAATAGGCTATCTTGATTGAAAACGTCATCCGATGACACTACCAACCATATCTTTGCATCACATCAAATCTCAGTCTTGTATGGCAGAACCAATATTGCAGAGGGGAATTCAATGTGGGTGTTAAAAAAATTAAAATTCTCATTTTTTCTGTAAGGGGATATTAAACATTGTCATATCTTAGTAAAATGCAATACTTTCTTCACGTTTAGAACTTATAATTTCAATTTATCACTGTTCTGCAGGTGGAATTTTGATGTCCCTTTCCAGAATACCTTCATTTCAATTGAAAGCGTCTGTCCTTTCCAGGGTCAATCCCCTACAGAAATAACCCATATGGATTATATCCAAATTGTTCATGTCTAAACAATGCATGACATATTTGCGACTGAAAGCAAACAAAAAACAATCAGTGAATAAAAACATCTTTTTCTCTGCTTCTTATGATTCATTTAAATTTACTGTTTTGAATCCACAATTTCTAAAATTTCTATTGTAAATTTTGTTCTTTTACCATTTTGACAAAATAATTACAAATTCACTTCTGGTATCTGAAATACAGAGTTTAGTATGTACTTTATGTAGTTTCACAGGAAATGTACACATCATATGACATTTAAACCTTCTGAGCTTGTTTTGGGAAAAAAACATTAATTGTACCGAAACATATGTTATTTTCATTGCAAGATATCGTGATTTTGTCCACATTAGTCAATGATAACCTTCTTCTACAAATTGGCTGAAACTGAACAGGCAATTTGTTGAAGTTTGCATCAAAATTTCAGTCATTTTACAAAATGACTAGGTTTTTTAGTCATTTTTTATAATGCCTGTCAAAGTTAGACATTTTACAAATTGCTTGAAAGTTCAGTCATTTTACATAATGCCTGTAACATATATAAAACTGTTTGCATAGAAGTTACTTTAAAACTCTCATCAGAAAAAAACCCATCATTTTATAAAAGTTTATCCGGTTTTAGAGCTTTCAATTTGTAAGAAAAAAAAGTATAATTTTTTTGGTGGTATATGTAGTTGACCATCTATTTTTAGGTCCAATGCATTACTGTTTTAATTTTAACATGGTGTCCAAGATCATGTTTTATATCACTATATTCATAACTCTCATAACGACATGGTGATAGTTTGTAATAGTGAACCTAAAATAGTCTGATATTTTGACAAAACATTGCAAAATAACGATAAGAATAACATCATGAAAAATTCTCTCGTGTTTTATACATAAACAGGACAAGTGAAGGTGCACTTTTTATCACGAGGAAACAACGATAGAATAAAAAAAAAGAACCATAAAAAAAGTAAAACTTTTGAAAATACTATTTGTGTGTGTTAAATAAAGGCAACAGTAGTATACCGCTATTCAAAACTCGTAAATCCAAGGACAAAAACACAAAATCGGGGTAACAAACTAAAACTGAGGGAAACGCATTGAATATAAGAGGAGAATAACGACACAACATTAAAATGTAACACACACAGAAACGGACTAAATATTAGTCAAAGTCCGAAGAGAATAAAAAATATGACATCAAAACCAAATACATGAGAGACATCGTCTAAATGTGATTTATAACAAATTTAGCTTTTCAACTGTTTTGATTATGACCGTTCCCAATGAAGGTTTATCAAGAATAGCGCGTTGGACGTCTGCAATTATTTAACATGCTGTTATGATTTATTGTACGACTTTTTGTAGTCTATTTAACTGTACAGGACTATAACTATCAAGTTTAAACCTTCGATATTTAATAACTTCTGCATAGAAATATGATTATTTTTTGTGAAATTAATTGACAGTATCATCATGTCATGATTTATAAGTTGACATTTATGCATCTTCGGTTTATCAAATGATTTTAAAATTGTTTGGAACTAAATTTCCACAGGCAAAGGTAGTATTAGATGAATTGTTTTTAATAAATAAATTGATATGTAAATCCCTGATGATGACGGGCCTACAATGCTTAAAACTATTCATAAATATTATACATTTATCATGAGAATATAATACAAAAACGGCCGAATTTGAAATTAGTGTCGGATCGATGTAAACCAATTGTAAGTCTAGTAAAACTTACATCATTAGATTATTAATTTTGTAATATAATTACAAAAAAATACTATAGGAATGTATACGTAGTCTTCTGAATATTTTTTTTGCTTTCAGAATTATGATTAATGTTGGAATGCGTGGATGTAAGGTGTCACTCTTATACAACATTCATTTCATTTAATTCTTCATTTTACTTAATTCATTAATAACTTTTGTTTTGCCGGTGATTGTCTCTTTTATTTTGTTATATTGACTGTGTCAATTGTTTATGTTTTATCTTAGTTAGAGAGAATGTTGTTATCAATTAAACGTAGCCGATACCAATTCTTTTTGAGAAATATAAGAATCAACGAAGTCCGACACAATTGGAGGCAAATTATTAGGGGAACGCATCCGAACAAAGAAAATCTGTTATTTGAAATAATTATGCATGCATTAAAATTTGCATTTACAGTTTTCAATCTAGGTTTTGATATAGAACTTCATTCCCTTAGTCTATAAGAGAAATGACAACAAACAAACTTACATATTACATACATATTCTCCTTTAAGTTCTTTCGCTATGTTGCAGGTTCATATGCTGCGAAGGTTTCCATCACTCAAAACATTACAGGATTTGTTGGAAATAAAGATATCCCTCTGACGTGCTCATTCTTCATTGAAAAAGGTGAACACCTGTTCAGTCTTCAAATTAAAGCAAAAGGAATAACAGAAGATTTTGATGATAATAAGTTAATAGCAATATTTGAATACGAGGCAGCGGCAACACTACACAGAGCAGGGAAATATCTTTCTGGAAAAGTGACACTGACAAACATAACAACAACGTCAACGAACGCAACAATGCTATTCCACAAACTGAAATGCGAAGATGAAAAGGACTATATTTGTAAATTATGGTACTATAACATGGATGGTTTTATATCACATGTGAGGTCTGAAGCAACTAGGATATTAGTACAAGGTAATGATTTTCTGTGCATGCTTTACGTCTTTCTTAATATATCGAGACATAGTATATAGCTCTTCATTATCAGTAAGACACATAAGTTAAGCAGCTCGAACAATAATCAAAATTAATTGGAAAGACAAACAGACTTATTAAGGATTCCGAAATCAGAATATGTATTTATTTTATGCTGTTTTACACAATGACAAGTTTAAATCATGTACATTTGAAGAAGAAACATATGTCGTTAACGCAACAGCTGGTGCTATCATGCCTTTTATGGAGGCCAAGGGAAATTACTAAACAATATCATGTTTTCTTCAAGAGAAACACGATATTCAACATTTATTCATTAAAACGATTATACATTATTATAAGACGTGTCACGGTTCTTTTCTATCCCAAATTCATGTATTAAGCTTTGATGTTACATTTGTTATTCTCATCGGATTTTGTCTAATGCTAAGTTCGTTTCTGTGTGTGTTACATTTTAATGTTGTGTCGTCATTCTCTTGTATTTAATGCGTTTCCCTCGGTTTTAGTTTGTGACCCGGATTTGTTTTTTTTCTATCGATTTATGAGTTTTGAACATCGGTTGCCTTTATTTATTCCAAGTTTTAATATATTAATTATGCTGGAGTGCCGACTTATGATATTTTTTTCATAGTTGCATATGACGTCAGAATAATGTTTTATTTTTTCGAACGTAACATGTTTTATGTTTTATAGACATTTCAAACAAAGAAGTAAAATCACAAAAGTGCTGAACTCCGAGGAAAATTCAAAAATGGAAGTCAAGCACTAATCAAACGGCAAAAGCAAAACCTGAAACACATCAAACGAATTGATTACAGATGAATTGGTGCACTGATTTTTACCGCAATAAATAGCATCACATACAAACTTTGCACAAAATACACTGATGCCATTAAATCGGTTGTATTAACTTTCAAACTATAACATTGGAAAAAGAAGTTGCTGTTTTCAGTAACCCGTAAAATACTCTGCATTCTGAATGAAAAGCTCGAAAAAGCTAACGACAAATTTTATTTATCGCGAAATTCCAATAGATTGCAGTGATGCAAAACAGGTATGACTAAAGGCAATCGTAGTATACCGTTGTTCAAAGGTCATACATCGATTGAGAGAAAACAAAGTCGGATTACAAAATAACATCGAGGGAAACACATAAGTTATCAGATGGAAACAAAAGAACAACGGGAACACTGCATAGACGTATTTACACTTGTATGCAAAGGAGTAGGTTCATTAAGACCCCTTTTTGGCCCAAACATATAGCAGTTTTAGAAAATTGTGAAAATGTAATCTTAAAGCTTTATTTTGGAAAGTTAAATGCTTCTGCTACATACATATGAGCTGTTTTTGACAATACAATGCAGAAATATCACGTTCTTGCATCATAAAGTCATGCTAATTTACTGAAATCTTCAAAATTTAAGCATTTTGATAAATGTTTAGACGGTTTCCATCTAAAATGAAGGTGGCCGCATTCGTGTTCATTCATAATATTGAAAAGTAAGTTGTATTTGATGATGATACAAAACATATATAAAGGTTGAGGATGAACACAGATGCGGCCACTTTCATTTTTGACAAAAACTATCTGAAAGAGACGTGTTTTTTCATATGTGATAGATTTTTCATACTTAAGCCTTAATCAGAGCGTTTTTAATGACTAAATCAGTAAAATTCTTTCACATACACCAATCTAATCAATTGAAATAGCCACTTAAGTGTTTAAAAAGTGCCCCAAAAATTTCGTTAGATGAACCTGAAATTTGAGGCCAAAATCGGCCCTTACCGGACCTACTCCTTTGTCCTCCATTTTGTAAATTCACACAGGTTCCCGTAAACTTTGACATCAAAATTTAAATATTTGACGTCATAATTTAAAAGTGATTGTAGCTTGACGTCAAAAGGTGATTCGGAATAGATCTAAGGTCATTCGGAGGCATTATTTAGCTTAATACCAAAAGTGTAAATACATTTATTGCAACAAACAAACGCCAACATACATAAAAACGAACTTTTTGGTTACAACTGCTATATTCCTGAATTAGTACAGGATTTTTTTTTAAAGATAACAATGAAGGGGCGAACCTGGTTTAATGGCTAGCCAAAACCTAAGGCTTTATGAGAATGTTAAAAATATCGCCGAAATTATAACACCAAGTGACAGCACAAACACATGGGATAACATTCATTACAGATAAAAGCACAAACACATATAATATATAAGTCGACTTCTTATACAAACCGCAATACAACAACAAACATATACTTTCTCCGATAAACACCACAGGATATAAAAAAAAAACCAGTGACGCGTTTACGTAACTATCATGCGATCTCGAACTTTATACAATTATTTTTACAATACTCGTCTAACGAATTTTGATGACAATGATGTTATGGAAAGAAATGTTATAACTGTTTTGACTACAAACGATAAGACATAACTTTTGGTCAACATGTTCAGAAAAGTTCAAAACTAGTAACTATTTCTTTCAATCCATACCCACACTCTAATCCTTCTTTTTTTCATATTGCCGAAACTGATTATTGAAAATCCCTTTCAAATCATAAGAATATTGCAGGCAGGAATACGTGCTATTGCTAAAAATGTTCATACCTACAACAATGATGCAGGCAAACGGGATTTGTTGATGACCACACATGAACGGATCAATATTGAATGACAATGCCACGTCATTAATATTTATTATGCAACGTCATTTAAAACTTACTTTTACAACCGCAACGTCAGATTCAATCAAGTTGTTCAATACTTAACAGAAACATTCACACCATACATGTTTATCATATATCGTACTGAAATTTAAAGAATTGACTGCAACTCAAAAAAAATTGTACGATATAAAATTACAACGTACAATTGCTAGAGCACGCCGTAATAGGTGAGACAGAGGCAAAAGATATTTAGAAGTTACAAAATATAATTCAAAACATGCAGAGTAGATTTGACGGCCTTTATTGTCACTCATTTCTGTGTTGGTTACGTACAATCATTCTTTTTGATGGTGACACATCCATTAAGAAGGGGAAAACCAGTGTTTCAGTGTTAACCACCTGGTTTGCACATTAAATATGACATATTTTGTTCAACTTTCGAACGCAAACATTTTTTTTTTATACAATACAATAATGAAATGTTCTATACATGCATACATTTAATAATCAGGATTACACAGTTGAAAATGTTATTTAAAAGAATGATCAAGTCTGTCCTTCGGTATATTACCGTATAATTAAAAAGTTTTGTCTGCTTGTTTTGATGTAATCTGTTATAATAAACATTCGAATTCAAAGTTAAAAAAATCAAAGGAAATATATTTGGAATGTAATTACAAAAGGTGCTTTAAATCGTCATATTATGAAGCCCGCTTCGAGTATTTCTACTTTACCAAAATATCAGAATTAAAATTTTCTGTTCATGAAGGATATTTTGTTACTTTCAATATCACATCTTATAGTAACTTATTCTTTTTAAAAAAAATCTATTTCAGCCAATCCATGTAGGCCGGATGGTATTTCAAGATGCATTGTTTCATCAATAATAACGGACACACAAGCAACTTCAAATATCCTCCGTGGTGCCAACATAACGTCAACGAGAACGAACCAAAATAGCAGTACATCGTTTCCTACACTTCCAAGTTTTAGAGAAGGTCTCACATTCATAAAATCTCAAAGATACATTCGTGAAGGAGATATATTAATGTTTACCTGTACTGGTAATATTGGAAACCCTCCTGGCAAATTATTATGGCAGAAGATCTCTCTACAGCACAACAGACCAATGACATATGACAATATAACTACATATGTAGAAGAAATACGAGATAATTGCACGTTTAAAGGCACCAGCAACCTGACGGTTCAAATATATGCAGAAGATTTTCAAGCGAGAATTCGTTGTTTTGAAGAATCACAAGCCAATGTGCCAGGAATGTACATAGAAACTGAGCCATTAGATGTACACTGTGAGTATACAAATGGTATGGTTATATCTTGAAGATACATGTAAAATTTGAAACCAACGGGTTTTAAAATAAAAAAAAATCTTTTTAAATTAATTTTAGCAACAAAATACTAAATGTTAACTTTTTTCTGTTTTACCTTAGACACTTTCATCGAAATAATAAAAACAGTATTGAAGACAAGGTTAGGTCTGGTGCAAGAAAATTGGTACCGTTAATTTTATTATGCAATGAAAAGGAACATCTTCTATTTGTCTTTAAGGTAAAAAGACATCATGCAACAATAATTCGACTTTACTGTCGTAAATACTTCATTTTTTTATTTGATTTGACGTGTTTACTTGAAGACGAGAACTATCAAAACCTTCAAAAAGTACTATTTGTTTTCGACCATGTTTGTATTAAATTACAATTATATGTTTAACATGCATTTCAAATAATACATAAATGCTGGATGTAAATAAAAAAAAAATATTGTGTGAATCATTTTGAGAACCAGAATATAGTTGTTTTTGATTTGAATACGAATTCTTTGACATTGAATTCTTCTCTTTATTAGGTCTTTCCATTTTTTCTGTGGAAAGACCTATTGTATTTCTTCTGATTATTATTAACTTTTTTTTCCGTCACATTTTGAAATTTTTGTTTTGCAATATGTCGCTTAGATATTTCTTAAATTGTATCGTACAGTTTATACACAATTAAATGTCACCCTGCTAAGACGAACAATTTTCTTTGTAAGAGTTATCTCTCTATTCACTGTTTATCAAGTGAGTGCATCTCCTACGTAATAATAAAAGATATCGACAGACTTTTTTAATTGTTCGTTACATCCTTAGGAATTTTTGGCTAATTTGGATTTTAGCGATTAGATGAAATTTTATGGGAGTTATCTATTTTTACCAAATAAAATTGTCTGTATGCTTTTTTTTATAATCTCATAAACCATTGACCGTATAACCTCGGAACCTTTTTATTTGAGGTCCCTTGGATATACATTAAAGAACAAGTGCAAATTATTATACCTCAGTATGTTTTTTCTGTATAAAACATAATGAAATAGTTGTGCTATTTCATTCCACAGAACCATTTGCCAGTCAATAGTTTCAAAGACTATTGCCCCGGTTAATAGTTTCATAATCATCTTTACCGTACTTTTTCATGCTTCTTTTTCATTGGACCATAATGATGTCATTGACTACTCTGCATGGTTACGTATGCTTTGCAACGTCAAACTCTAATATTGTTAACGGTGGAATCTGTGTGTGTCGATTGTAATTTCACTGACAAGAAGCAATTATAAAGATATAAAATATAGTACCTTATTCATAAAATAGGTTCGCTCTTCGTATATTAAAAGTGAATTTGTGTTTGGTGTACTTAAGCTAGAATTTATTTTAAGCACGGAAAGTTTAACTCAAGTATTTCTAGGCTTGATTAAAATTAATGAAATATTTATAAATATAAAACGAATTATAAAAAAAAGTATAGTTCATATGATGTGCATGTAAAGTTATGTGACATTTTTCTTTTCTTTCAGATGATATATATAAACTTTTAGAAAATCAATTATTTTGTTTATAAAAACACTTAATGGCTGTATTGTTCAGTATAATATAACACCTAATGACTGGTTGTGCGGGTAAAAGCAAGTTTGTTGTCCTTTCGCATACCAACTATTGCTCTCGGCTTTGCCTCGAGCAATAGTTGGTATCTCAGGGACAACACACTTGCTATTACCCTCACACCCAGTCAATAGATGTAAACTGTTTGCTTTATTGTAGTGAAGATATGTTACATTTGGTTTGATACAATTGAATGGCATCTTATAGAAGTAAGTGCCCCTGAAATGTCTAAATATAAGGTTATTTGATTATAACTTCAACTAAGTTAATTATAAAGCCATATGACCTTGTACAAAGGTTAGGTGTCATTTTACCTTGAGTTATGACAACAGGAAGTGACCTTGAGAAAACCTGAAGTAGCTATTTTTGCACTTTTTCATGAAAAAGTACTCGGAAATCATACATTTTATAAATACGATACATTAACCTATCACTCAAGAATAGAAATGACTTTCGATCAACTGGAAGTGACCATTTATCTCCTGATTTAAAGTAAAAGTTTAAAGAAACTGTATATTTTTGGAATTAGTGTGAAAGAAGCTATCAATTAAGACTGGAAAAGACATTAAATTCACCGGAAGTACCAAATTATCTCCCTTATTTGACTCAAACGTATATCAAAACCACTTATGAATCGAATCAGTATAAAGTAAGGCAAGACCTTCAATTGTTCTCTGAACAATTGTTTTTAATTTTGTTATGAATTTCGTAGAAAAGTCACATATTACTTTCAGTCTTTTCGGTCAACTTTCCAGTCATTCGAAATCAACAATGCGATACAAGGTTGAGCATAAACATTCCATTTTGAACCTGAAACATAATAAAATAAAGATATTTTTTCTAACATCAATTGACTTAAATTTAAAAAAAAAAGAAAAGATGAGAAGTTCTTTTGCATGATATTCTTCAATAAATGAATCTATGTTCTGAAGACGCATATGTTACAATTGAATGTTTAAAGCATGAACATAAGGGAGTGCAAATTCATGTCTTATTAACAAACACCAAACCACGACCCGAAAATATATAAATAAATGTATCATACTTTTAACATACGTAAAAGGCAAGTTTTTCCATGGCAATGTCAGTTTATTTTCGACTTTTTCGTTTGTGAATGTCATTTAGACATATTTCGACTCTCTTTTTTATACATACTAATGTCTGATTAAAAAATAATAATATCGAACTCGAAGACATATTAAAAAAGGGGAAGTCCATAACATCTGACAAAATCAAATGCTTTCATCTTGATATCGGAATTTCATAAGAAAATAGTCGGTTAAACGCGGTGTGTGTTCATAGCTATAGCTTAACCTCCTTTTGTACAAGTAACAGTTGTTTAGATCACTGTTATATTGGCACACTTATCACGACTATAGACATATGTTTTACATTTATCAGATGACGAATGCAAGGCATGAGATGCATACTCTGTTGAGGTATCCGTTCATACATGTTGTCGGTCTAGAGAATTACCTCAGTTTTTTCTTGTTACATTAACTTGATCCGTTTTTTTCTAATTAAATAACGTTATTATTGTTCAATTTCAATCGCCTAAAATTACGAGAAATTATTGAACCAATGTATGATTATGTTCTAAAAATTTTCCTCTCTAATCATGTCTTTTAAACATTTATGCCAAAGCCATCATGTATAAACAACAACATTTGACCTGTGATGGTTAACTTTTACAAATTGTGACTTGGATGAGGAGTTGTCTCATTAGAACTCATACCAAATCTTTTCATATCTATAAGATATATTATATATATATCGAAAACTGTGGGGTCTTATTAATTTAAATTTTACACAAGAAAATTTCTGTACCAGGTTCTGTTGTCGAAGTTAACCAATTATGACTTTTATAAACAATCTAATAGAATAATATGATGCACGTGAAAAAATAATGGAGTTACTAAACCGATGTTATTTTGTGACATACTTCCTGCATTTTGCTTTATTAATTTTATTTTTTCACAAAAAGTCGTAACATGATTAGGTGAACTATTTTTTTTCATTATCATTAACACTATCTATTTTCCAATGCGCTTTTTTTGTTTACTTTTACTTGTATAAGGGCTCCCCCTCTTAATTGCGCTATGGCGGAAATCGAAGTTCTAATGGAAGGAATTTATGTAAAGATCACTTCATAGAGAAAAACTATCGTCGAATTAGAGTATGGGATTTTGATTGAATAAAGGATGTTCTTTTACAAGAAAGTTTATGTTCACTTGGTATTTAAAATTACCTAACCATTATATATGTAACTCAAACGTTTCATAATTTGAAATATCGTGTGACTTTATAAGATAACGTTTCTACCACCACTGTTTAGTCTTTGGAAGACTCAATGCGCGTCTTGGGGTATCTTTGACGAGTTATCTCATACACCTATATCCATATGTTAATTAAATAGTGAATACATTCCGCTTTTTATGTTCGCTTAAATTATGTATTGAAGTCATCAGAGTTATGATGGAAAAGATAACACTTGGATGCTATAATAAGACAGAAATACTTTCGTGAGCTACTGACGTAGCAAGTTTCACACAACATGCTTATCAATGCTGTGTTAAAGGGGCGCTAGCTGTCAAATTCATGTTCACCGATTTAAATCAAACTCATATATTTGATTTAAAACAATGTAAAACATTTATTCAAACTATTAAAAGTCTATAGTACACAATTAACAGAAGACGGGAATGAAAATATGTAGCTTTGTTTCGTGTGTATTTCAATCTGGACGCCATCTAATTAATTATCGAGTTGACCTCGAAAATCATCCGATGACAATATAAGCGATGTTAACATAAACATAGATATAAATATATTAAGCAGACTCGTGCTGATGGATTATTCGAGGTCTATATTTAATTTCATCATCGTTTTTACCTGTTTAAGAATGATATCTTGTGGATCGAATCAGTCAATCAAATGATTTCCCTTTATTTAACTTTCAATGTTGAAATTCATTTCCTTAACATAACTTTGCACATACAATTAACGTGATATCCATCTCAAGTTAAGGGGTTAAATTAAAGTTCACATGAATACGGATTCAATGAGGTCGAATTATTCACTTGCAAGTGAATAACTCATAATATGACAATATTGAATCATACTAGCTGCTTAAAGGGAAGTATCATTTCACTATTTGTATTTCATTAACAATTCTGCAAAAAAAAATAAAGTATTAGATTTTTGTCGAGCCTGCAACTTTTGTTGCAGAAAGCTCGACTTAGGGATAGTGATCCGGCGGCGGCGGCGGTGTTAGCTCACTTCTTAAAAGGTTTATATTTTAGAAGGGGAAAGACCTGGATGCTTCATACTTTGTATATAGATGCCTCATGTTACGAAGTTTCCGTCAGTCACATGTCAAATGTCCTTGACCTCATTTTCATGGTTCAGTGATCCCACTTGAAAAAAAAGTTCAGAAATTTTGTAATGTTGAATTCTCTCTTATCATAAGTAAAAGGAAAACTATATTTGGTATGTGCGTACCTTGCAAGGTCCTCATGCCCGTCAGACAGTTTTCACTTGACCTCGACCTCATTTCATGGATCAGTGAACAAGGTTAAGTTTTGGTGGTCAAGTCCATATCTCAGATACTATAAGCAATAGGGCTAGTATATTTGGTGTATGGAAGGACTGTAAGGTGTGCATGTCCAACTGGCAGATGTCACATGACCTTGACCTCATTTTCATGGTTGAGTGGTAATAGTAAAGTTTTTGTGTTTTGGTCTGTTTTTCTCATTCTTTATGCAATAGGTCTATTATATTTGTTGTATGGAATGATTGTAAGGTGTACATGTCTAGCGGGCAGATGTCATGTGACCTTGACCACATTTTCATGGTTCAGTGGTCAAAGTTATTTTTTTAAGTTTTGGTCTTTTTATGTAATATTATATGCCAAAGGTCAACTATATTTGGTGTACTGAAATATATTATGATCTAAATGTCAGTCCCGCAGGTTTTATTTGACGATGACCTCAATTTCACGGTTCATTGCACAGTGTTAAGTTTTTGTGTTTTGGTCTATTTTTCTTAAACGTTAGGTAATAGGTCAACTATATTTGTTGTATGGAAGCATTGTTATCTGTACATGTCTGCCTGGCATGGTTCATCTGACCTTGACCTCATTTTCATGGTTCATTGGTCTTTGTTTAGCTATCTTGGTTAAGGTTAAGTTTATGTGACAGTTGTAATAAAGCTTTATACTTAGTACTATCAACATAATATCAATGATTAGTAAAGAAGGCGAGACATTTCAGTGTGTGCACTCTTGTTCATATATGTCGTAGCTAGTGCCCCTTTCATTTTTTTTTTAATAAAGAGTACATTTTTAACAAATCTTTTCCAATACTGTGTTTCGACAAATATGAAGTACTTTTGTCAATTTTTCAAACATCTAACGTATTTGTCCAATAGAATGTGTTTTTCATTGCGTATTTAAATTCATTGGATAATTATACCCACGCATAATAATAAATACACAGTATGTGAAAAAACAACAATGCTATTCCGGAACAAATACCTATGTTATCGAAGATGTAAATTCAAACAACAGTGGAATATACATCTGTGAAGCTTACAACATTATTAATAACGTTATTTATAGAGATTTATATTCAGTTGCAGTTGATAAAGGTAACATTACATTTGCATCTATGGGCGTTCAAAGAGTAAAATTTAGTTTTATCTTTTTCTTAAGTCAAGGTTCTTATGTAATACTGTTACACCACTGTCCCAGGTTAGGGGAGGGTTGGGATCTCGCTAACATGATTAACCCCGCCACATTATTTATTTTTGTGTTGTCTGTCCCAAGTCAGGAGCCTGTAATTCAGTTGTTGTCGTTTGTTTATGTGTTACACATTTGTTTTCCGTTCATTTTTTTTTTTATATAAATAAGGCCGTTAGTTTTCTCGTTTGAATTGTTCTACATTATCTTATCGGGGCCTTTTATATCTGACTATGCGATTTGGGCTTTGCTCATTGTTGAAGGCCGTACGGTGACCTATAGTTGTTAATGTCTGTGTCATTTGGTCTCTTGTGGACAGTTGTCTCATTTGCAATCATACCACATCTTCTTTTTTTTATATTGTACACTAAAGTATATAAAATGTTTGCACGATAATGTGAACAGCTGTTTCTTTTGTTTTAAGCAAACAATGTTATTCTACCGTATCACTTATTCTAATTTTTATTAGAGCTAAATCATGAAACCCGTTAACGTTATGCAAGTAAATCTATTTGCATTATTTACTTATTTTCAAGATCAGGGACCAAAATTTTAACGAATGTTTTCATTTGATTTTTTTTTGTTCTATTATATTGGTTAATTGATGCACCAAAAAGATAATATATTAAAATACAAAGTTATATTTTACATGAATACAGTGGACGAAGTACTGCAATCAGAGTCGGAATCAATGCAGTTTTTTGCAGGTAAGTGATATCCTTTAGTTCGCTTTAACGAAAATTAGAAGGAGTAATAATAGGATTTTGATCCCACTACTATAACTACTTCTACTACTCGAATTTCGGTGACGTCACTTTTACCGTTCTGGAATGATGCCCCATTATAACGTTATATGTAACATGTGTGAGGGGAGACATTAACTTTGTCGCATTGACACATTCTCTTATTTGTTTTGCTTAGTTGTGTATGTGTTATTTCTTGGTCTCTTTCTCCTCTTTTACATTTGCATAGTAAAGTTCTAAATAACCTCTCAGTTAATTTAAGGCAAGGCATAACTCAGATTACTGTTGATTAGTTGATTGAAGTAATGCTATGAAACAGACATAATGTAAATGTGTCCGTCAATAATATATTACAAAGACCTATTTTAGGGTTGAAATGACTCGCAGTCTCTACCTACAGAGTCTTTGCCGCAAATCTAGATGTAAAAGTCTAAATTAGAGTTTGATAAGTCAGATGATATCAAAACAGTTATAACGAATATTGAGGAACAAGCTTTACTTGTTATATAATGTCTGGAAAGCAAATTGAAAAAAGTAAAAGGACGTGAAAACTAAAATCGGCATAAACGGAAGAGTGGAAAGGTAAAGTTTTGCTACCTTACCGACACCGTCATCATTTGACAATGATGACAAAAATAGAGAAAGATGAACTTATTTTAATCAATATCAACTTTCAAAATGGAGCTATCTACACAATAAATCTTTTCGTCTTTTAGTACAATAAAAGTTAATATTTTGGTCCTCTATACCAAATCAAAATAGTATTTTACTTGGTCTTATTTACTGTTTCGAACGTTACTGAAAACGCACACTAAATATTAAAATAAACATAAACATAAAAATAAAAACGAAATGAATTATGAAATACCTCATTTTTGTCGATTCTGTGAAAAATTTGGTGACAATAATGTCTTTTTTTAGATAATTTTCTATCGATGTTTTATTTACTTCCAGTGCATGCAGCTTTTGCAGTTTCATTCATTTGCACAGTCGTTGTGGTGATCCTATGTTGTGCTATCAGGAAACTTTACTGTAATCGAGAAAAAAAGAAGTAAGTAGATATTCATTAATGTCGAAACTAGAAAAACCAGTAATGACCACATTGAATAAACTTCACACTACTAAGCTGCAATAAAATTACTTAACACTTACTCTTTGTAAATACCTGTGTTAACCTAAACGTTGGCGTTGGTTTATAAGGCTCAATACTTTGAGTTTATGTGGCTCAATACATTGAGTTTATGGGGCTCAATACTTTGAGTTTATGTGGCTCGATACTTTGAACTTATGTGACTCAATCGTTTGAGTTTATGTGACTCAATCCTTTGAGTTTGTGTGGCTCAATACTTTGAGTCTATATGGCTCAACACTTTGAGTTTATCTGGCTCAATACATTGCGTTTATGCGGGTCAATATTTTGAGTTTATGTGGCTCCATACATTGAGTTTATGTGGTTCAATCCTTTGAGTTTGTGTGGCCCAATACTTTGAGTTTATACGGCTCAATACTTTGAGTTTATGTGGCGCAGTACATTGGGTTCAGTGGCTCAGTAGTTTATGTGGCTCAATACATTGAGTTTATGTTGCTCAACACTTTGAGTTTATGTGGCTCAATACTTTGAGTTTTTGTGGCTCAATACTTTGAGTTTATGTGGCTCAATACATTGAGTTTATGTGGCTTAATACTTTGAGTTTATGTGGTTCAATACATTGAATTTATGTGGCTCAATACTATGAGTTTATGTGGCCCAATACATTGAGTTTATGTTGCTCAACACTTTGAGTTTGCGTGGCTCAATACTTTGAGTCTATATGGCTCAATACTTTGAGTTTATGTGGTTCAATACATTGAATTTATGTGGCTCAATACTATGAGTTTATGTGGCTCAATACATTGATTTTATGTGGCTCAATACTTTGAGTTTATGTGGTTCAATACATTGAATTTATGTGGCTCAATACTATGAGTTTATGTGGCCCAATACTTTGAGTTTATGAGGCTCAATACATTGAGTTTATGTGGCTCATTACAATGCGTTGATGGGGCTCAATACTTTGAGTTTATGAGGCTCAATACTTTGAGTTTATGTGGATCAATACTATGAGTTTATGTGGCTCAATACTTTGAGTTTATGTCGCTCAATACTATAAGTTTATGTGGCTCAATACTTACTTCGAGTTTATATTGCTCAAATTCTGAGTTTTGGTCATTTCTCTTTTAACTATATATTGTCTATCTACGATTCAAAAGATTAAGTAATTTATTTGTAATTTTGTTTTCAGTTAATATGTGAAGGTGAAAGTTCAATACAATTTTCTTCATTCATATATGTTATTGACTTATTGAATAACAATTAAGCATTGGAACTGGAATACAAAAAAAGTTAACCCTGGGACTGGGACTAGAAACAACTGTGTGATTTGTTAATAAGAAACTAATACATTTTAATAATAAATCAACTACAAATACATGTAGTTTCACGGATGAAAAATGCTTTTTATATAATATTTTGTTCAAATGGGAAATTATTGTGCACCATTCATTACGGATATGTTTCAGTATGTATTGTTATGCCCGCGTCACACCTTCTCGATTTTTACGCCGATGGCAACACGATTATGAAAATTTTCAAAATCGGGGCTGATCGTATCTAGATCGGGCTATTCGTAGTGCCATCTTTAACCATCGTAGAACCATCGGCCACTTTTTCTGGTGTTCGAGGACAACTTCGGGAAGGGTTCTTAATTTTTTAACATGTTAAAAAATCCCCGTAGGTGCGTCCGATGTTGAGGGTTCGTATTGAGTTCGTATCACCATCCTCACAAGCGTAATGTCACCGGGAAAGCATCTTTGAACATCGTTTTGCATTCGTGTTTCCATCATTTCCATCGGGCAGTTGTGACATTACGATGTCTACACGAATTAATCACGAAGCTACCCGAAGGTCTTACGATGGCAACACGACTTCGTAAAGACCTCGTAATACCGTCGTGTTGCCATCGAATAAAAGTACGAAGGCGGCAAAATGGAACTAAGACGGCAATAAATCCAGCTAAATGTAGGTTAATTTTCGCGCTAAAATACATTTAAAGTGTCATCCACGATATGCACTGGTCAGTCTAATACGACAGTTAAGAAAGACGTTCACAAAACATGGAGCTCATGTCATATGATTCTATGAGAACAAGAAAGGCGACAGCGTTGTTTCTATTAATTCAAATGGAACAAGAAGAGCAGCTAATACTGGCTCAGGATTTACTTTTACAAGTAAAATATTATTTTTTGTCAATTTTTCATATCAAGTAACATAATGAAAATCATAAACGCGCCTCGAACACCAACACTGCAGGTACACGTATATATAGGGAAACCAACTTTTTCTTCATTATTCTGATTTTTAATGTATCGTCTGAGTTGTTGTCACACGAATGTTTACTCCATAACCATTTTGTTTTCTATATGTCTTATATTATTATGATATTCTCCTGGAAAGAGCTCTTTTTGAATTAAAGGGACATATAATTTAAATGCATCGTAAGCTGTACACCATGTCTTTTAGACATCGTATGGCCATCGCGCCATCATCGTAATCCATCGTGTAGCCTTCGTAATCCATCGTGTAGCCTTCGTGATCTATCGTGTAGGCGTCGGCTGAGATATGAAGCTTTAAAAATATCCGTCTTCGGTTGACCTTCGTATGTCCATCTTTTGCTATCGTATATAATTTTGGCACCATCGTATAGACTTCGTTATTCATCGTACTTGCTTCGGTCACTTTTTGGCATTTTAACGAGATCGGGACCAACTTCGTACGAACTTAAAATTTTCGCATTCGAGCGTTCATCGTATATAAAAATCGGGACAGTTTGACGTGGGCATTACGAATTACAAATTATGTTTAAAATCCACAAAAACAGCTACTTATAGAACCATTTGATAACACTTTTAGATATCTGGAGGGTATTTTGGTTCTTATTAAACATGATAAAGACGAGTTGAGTTTGTACAATAAAGAGATATACACTTTATATAAAATACAACGTATCTCAATATGGTTGAAAAGAACAGTTAAAAATCATCGTGTTTAGCCTAGCATTATTTGCACGTGCAAGATATGTGTATTTTAAAGGTACATCAGTAAAGCCGCTGTATAATACTTCAATCGACCCGATTCACTTTTTGAAGTTAACTCAGTAAAATATATATATTTGGGTATATTTGGGTAGATATCTTCTTTTTATCCAGATAAAATCAGGATATTTGTCACATATTCACCGAAACTGTTGTTGTTTCTAGATATATGCCATTTGTCATTTGTAATCATTATAAAGCTAATTTCTTGGTCATTTTAGAATTTCCGAAGCCTTATGATGTTGAGCAATACCTCGGTTAATGATCATTTAACATTACTGCAAAGAGTGCAATGGTGTTATATAACAAATATAAAAAGTGAGACGTGACTGTTTCCATATAAATGAAACGTTGAAAAAAATTAAAATAATGTTACCAAATATTTCAAAAAAACATTTTTTGATATTTCATCTGTGTCATCGCTATGTCGGCTATGTCGGCTATACATTGTTGCCTCTACCTATATTTAGACAAACAAACACAGCAGTCCAACGAAGAGCCTAATCCTTTCAAACACATTCTGCCTGGCATGAGTTTTCCCCTTACACAATCAAATAAGATATTGTAGAAAGTATGATGCCAATGTCCCCCCAAAAAACTGAAACAAACTTATCATTTTCCATAATATCCCATCCAAATGTACATGGAGAGGTTGAATAATGACTTTTGTCCAGTTTAAAAAGGAGCTTCAATTGAAACCCGCTCAAGACATGAACATAAGACAGAATACATGTGATATAAACTGGGTCAAAAAACGAAATAATGGCGCGAACTGGTATAAATCGTTCAAGCTGCTAATTCTAATTCTGGATTGACGTCATCCGTGGCCTTAACCACGTCTGCAATAAAACTAACGGTAGTATTTATAACGCTAGATGAACTGTGCTTATTGGGCAGTGACACTGTAAAAAAAAACCTGTATTGCTTCTCAAGGTTAGCTGTGAGGTTTGAGGAACTCAATTAGGTCTGACTAGTTTTATTTGGTAAAAAAAAATTGGCACATTGTCAGAATGATGACATTACAAAAGAGTTTTTGTCACGAAGAAGGCTCCTGTCTGTAGTTTTAACTATTCCATCGAACGCTACACTTTGATGTATTGAGAGGATAACATCTTTTTTTAACAGACCACAAAGAATTAGATAAGTTTTGCTTCATATCTTGTTATTCCCTTTCAGATGTGACAAACGCTTATTTCAAATTCTGATTTCTTTTGTAGCTTTTGAAACACAACCGATGCTACTTTTATACGGTTGATTCAGTTCCTGTTTCATCAAATAATTCATTAAAAAAAGTCACCACACCTGCGTTTGCTGCAGTATTTATCATACTTTTTTGTCCTGATTCTGTTGATATAGATTTCATCGATAGAAGAATTGACGATAATGCATTTGTCAACACCAACTTTAACTCGCCTTTTCTTGGCATGGAACATATTCAGTTTTAACGAGGGAATGCAATTGTTCATTTACTTGAATACAAAACAAATCAAACACACCTTAAACCAAGCGAACCCTACAATGATATTCATTTTCCCGATTTAATTCAACACAAGCAAATAAACATCAATACAAAACAACATACATAAATCATAAGGCATTGGGAATACTAAAATGAACAAGAAATAAGATAATGACTACAAACTCGTTCACTAAGTGACTTTTTTTAAACATGCGCCGCTCCACTAGTTATTTACTTTTATCTTTGTAGCGTTCACTCTGATGACCAGGAAAACATTTATGTAAATAACAATTATGCAGAAACCGGTAGAATCTCTTATCAAGAAGTTAACCCGCATAATGACAGGATTGAAAACAGCAACCAACCAATCACGAAAGAAGAAATAGTTTTGAAAAATATTCATACTTCAACTTGTACAAGTAGCAGTGAAAGTATTATACCATTGAGTCATTTATACGTTAACACAGATATTTTTAATACAATCGAAAACCGTAAAGTGCCATCTAATCATGGACCTACTTCTGACTATCTGAATGAATTTGGAAATTGTAACATCAGGGTTGATAATATGTTTTACAGTAACAATTCTGAGAGTGATACACTTTACGTTAATCAATACGTAAACACGAATAGTCTGAGAGTTTCGAACGTGTATGAAGATGTGAATCACACGACTGTTGATACACACACATACGAAAGTCCTCATGTAGAAGGGAGTACAACCTGTACCGAGTAAAACCAAAAATAAAATCAACTAAAGTGTCTAGCTTTGCCTCGAATAGCTTACAACTCATGCAGGCAAAATTGTCTGATTTATTTTATCATATTATAAGTAAATTAATACATCATTGTTGCCCGATCAATGTTAGATGATTTCTTTCTACAAACTTAAAAAAAAACCGACGAGGCAAAATACTATAGCTTTCTGATACAAAAGATTTAACAACTTATGTCAGGAAATGGCTCAGCTTAGGGTTAAAATCGTTATGACCACTAATAATATCTTACTGCCTTTATTACGACGACTCAAGTCAAATACCAAAAACAAGAAACACCAACAGTAATTGTATGATACTTGACTCCTCCTCAAAAAGTTGTCTTCGGTGAAACCGATAACTCTTTTCACTTTTAATTTTCCTGAAGTCACAAAATGTGAGGTAATCATAGTGATTGTACGCATGTGATTATTGGCAGCGGTAATTTTTCCATTTCGATATTGAATTCAGAAAACTGATAACAAAATTTAGATAAAGTTACCATAATGTATTAATTGAAATTGGAAGATACCTTAAATTACCAAGAGAAGAAAGATTATGCAAAACACTAAACAAATTGAAGATATTTTTTTTTATTGTAATAGAAACCATAATAATAGAAAAGTTTATTTTGATTTTTCGATAAATGAGAATATCCACTTTATAAATTTAAAAGACATAGATAAAATAACATATACATGTATATTAAACCCAATTTCACACATTCAGGTAAATAAGCTAGAATCCTTTTTAAAACAGTCTATTGAACAGGGGACTCTTAAAATCATTACTTTTATTGTGTATATTAATGATCTTGTTGTTATTTTTTATTTTCGTTTGTTATGTTCTGTCGCATACTATAAATGTGTAGTTTTGTGGCAATAAAGATTTGAATTGAAAAAAAAATAAATATTCAATCCATCAGTATGATCCATCAGGTCTTACGTTATCTTATGTATTTTTATTTAATTTTAATCCTTGAAAAACAGCTTGCAGTAAGTTGTGTGCTGTTTAGTAACTTTTCAGACTTTTTCTATATGATATTGATATGAGCATGTAAATTACAACTGCAGACTAGTTGTATCATCTGACTGCTTGCAAAATAGTTCAAAATATATCGCAATGGATGATTCTAATTATTGTAAGATTCAAAATTCTTAAATAATTTATTCGCCTGTTGTTTAAGAGCGGTTCGGATCAAAACGACCGTTTCAGATCAAAATTAGTTTACTAGTGCAAAAGACCCAATAATTGTTCGTTGATCCCTGTTGCTGGTCAGAAACCAGTCAGATCTCACATCACAACATATGTACTGGTATCACGTTTTGCAAGATTTTGCTATAAATATTAAAGGGACACTAGCTACGAGATATATAAAAAATCTTAAGTAAGATTTTTTTTGTTCAATCAATAATGAAATGAAATAGTGAAATAATAATTCGCTTTTAGCAGCCAAAATGGTTCAATTTTGTCGAACTTAGCGAAGAAACATTGATAATTACTCATTCACTTGCAAGCGAAATAGTCGACCTCATTAAATCCGTATTCATGTGATCTTCAATTTAACCCCTAGCTAGAGATTGACAACGCATGCATTATACGTGTACATGTTATTTAATGAAAAAGAATGTCAACAATGAAAGTTAAAATACGGTAAATAATTTGATTACTGATTCGATCTATATAAAATCATTCTTATACGGTTAAAAACAATCATAAACATAGATTTGTAATCTATAAGATAAAATCAAACAGACCTATAAAAATCCAATTGCACGTGTTGGTTTAATCTATTTATATCGTTACTTGTGTTAACATCGCTTATATGGTCATCTGAGGTCAAATCAATAGTTAATAAGATGGCGTCTGGGCTTGCAGATACACGAAACGAACCTTCATATTCTCTACACCATGCTTTGTATACTGTTTATTTTAGACTTTTGGTAGTTTGGATTAATTTTTTACATTGTCATAAATCAAATATGAGAATTTGAGTCAAATCGGTGACCATGAATTTGACAGCTAGTGCCCCTTTAAAATATTTAAAGAATTAATATCTATTTTTACTTTCATTGAATATAAAAGATCGGCTATGCATTTATTTTTAATACGCCGCCTTTTTTTTAGACTTTTGCCCTGTACCGTCTCCAACTGATATATTTACTTGAATTTGTATTTCTATAAGTTCAGAATAATTAGCCTCTGTGTTTTAACGTTTATAACATTCTTCCATATTGTTTGTGAGTAATAACACTATTATCAAATAAACTCATCATAGGTACCAGGATAAAATTTTGTATGTATGCCATACGCGCGTTTCGTCTACAAAAGACTCATCAGTGACGCACGAATCCTAAAAAGTTTATAAGGCTAAATAAAGTACGAAGTTGTTTAGCATTGAGGACCAAAATTCATAGAAGTTTTGCCAAATACAGCTACGGTAATTTATTCCTGAGGTAGAAAATCCTTAGTATTTCAAAAATTGAAAAGTTTTAAAAACAGAATATAATTTATAAATATGACCGTACCAATGATAATTCATGGTCTGGTGATACCCTCGAGGAATTAAAACTCCACCATTAGTGGCATCGACTCAGTGGTTGTAAATAAACTCATAAAAGATACCAGGATTTTATTTTGTATTTACAACAGACGCACGTTTTGTCTACAAAAGACTCATCAGTGACGCTTGAATCATATTGTTATTAAATAATGCTATTACAGTAGCCCTGTGTCATACTGATGACGAAAACCTAATTGTATTCGGCTCAGTCCAATACAAAAAGGCCGTATAGATTAAAAAAAATATTGATTGTATCTCCGCTGTTAAATACTTGTAATCAAAATCATTATAGCAGTACCATGCTAATTTGTTCGCATGATTTAAACTCAATCTATGAGTAATTCTTAGCAAATGGAACATTACAGAATTGGCAATATTACAATTGGTCCATGAACCCTCTTCCTCCGGAAACCCTCCTTGTCACTTTAGATGTCACCTCATTATATATCAACATACCTCATGATGACGGCATACAATCTTGTAGGGAAATATGGCACTCGCGCATCATTTTAGAACCACCTACTGAATGTTTAGTCCAACTGCTTATTCTGGTCCTGAAATGCAACAATTTCACCTTTAATGGTGATCATTACCTTCAAATTAACGGTACAGCGATAGGGACGAAAATGGCACCGTCTAACGACAATATTTTCATGGGCAGATTAGAAAATTTATTATTAGTTATTATTGCAGCATCTTTATCCAAACCTTTGTCTTGGTTCCGTTTCATTGATGATGTTGACATGAAATGGATTGAATCTCAACAAAAACTGGATGATTTCATCAGACATGCAAACAACGCCCACCATTCAATTAAATTTACGTATGAAATTTCCGATTCTAAGATATCTTTCTTACACACAACCACATCTATAAAGGACGGTGTCATATCAACAGAGAAGAAGAACACAACCTAGAACATTGATGATTAGAACAGTTCTCAGTGGTGCTAGTTTGTAGTTTTTCGATTGGTGCGAGTTCTGTCTCTGTGTGACACGGGTGCTCCGAGAAAGAAGGAATTTACTACGTGAAGAAGAAAAAAATCTAATGGTTTAACACATTTCTTCGAGTTTGGTATATTTCTTTTTTGTTTTGAGTGTTGCGAGTTTGATAATTTCTTTATGCAAGTTGTTATAATAAGTGAGAGTGTTTGAGTGGTGCGATTTGGGCGTTGGTCGAGTTGTGATAAATTCAAGACCGAAATTCATACAAAACCATACACCTTATCGCTATTTAGTCCAATCCGGGAAAAAACAGTCATTTATACAACTTCCTGTTTGGGTCAGGCCGCCGAAAATAGAGGTCATCAGTAGTTAGCTGAGGGAGGGAAAACCTTAGAACGTGATCATCAAGAAACTTTGATAGGGTATGATCCAATTTTTCGAAATTAAAATTGAGGTAAAAATAAAATTTGTTTGAAGTATTTACGGTATTTTAAACATGTTTCATTAAAACGTATCATGCATGGTGTAATGTTTAAACAGGGTCCCAGATAGCTGCAATTAGATGAAAAAGTTGTGTAATGTTAGAACTTATCCGGAATGGAATAAACAGCGATAAGGTGTATTTCTTCCGCCTGCTTAGAACATGTACTTAGACGATTTAGAACCAGCTACGGAACTTTAATTAGGGTTTAATTAACTAAGATACGCTAATTAAAGCAGTTATTATATAAAGTTATAAAGTACATTACATGCACAAACTATTAGTTATTATATGAAACTTCAGACGATTAATTGCTCGGAGACAAAACGAGTAAAAAATTTGTCTACAATAGTATAGATTCGACAATCAAATTTCTACACATGAATTAATATACAAATATGTGCTCCCGTATATATGCGTACGACAAAATCATGCATGATCCGGCATCAATGACATGTAAAACATAAAATCAATAGTTATCGTGATACTGTTATCAATACACATCTGGACTGTTCAATTGTCTCCCCTGAAAAGATATTATTAATCTCTAAACATATATATTTGAACGTCATGTGACTTCACAAACATCACCTCGCACGCGGACCTAAATTTGGAATAAAACCTTCCATATCCAAATATATAGAAAGTAAATATCCGATGCCTCGCATAGAGAGGGTGCTATGCAAAATCAATTCAATCAAATAATATATTATTTAACCAATCAATCAATAAATTAATCAATCAATCAATCGATCAATCAATCAAGTATGCATATATGTTTTGGTCTCATGTGTTTAATACGGGGTCCAAGATCTTATTTTTTTTCTGTTTTGCATGTTTAGAGAGACCTCATTCCATTTGATAAACTTGTATATCAGTCAGCCAACAATCCAAACGACCAACCAACCAATCAATAAATCAATCAATCTGTTTAATACGGGGTTCAATAATACACCATTCAGCATGAGGAAAACTGAATAACACCCAGTATAATGATGTTATATAATAACGAACTGAAAGGCTGTCTTCATCAAAGCAAAATTTATAATTTCACAGTTATCTGTTGTAAACACTATATTTCTAAAGGTTCAATATTCTAAAATAAAAAAAATACTGTAAATTACAATAGACCTAAAAAAAACTTAGACCCACATTAATTGAAGTCCTAAATCTATACCAGAACGTGAAAGCCAATGATTGTGTTATGTTTTATACATTGTATGTATATATAAATGTAAACGTTACTTTGACCCTCAATAAGTTATCGACGAGATCTGTGAATAGGACTAAATTCCTCGTAAAGATGATGCAAATAAAATACATTGTATCATATATTTGTATGTTACAAGTTATTTATAGGCATATAACGGGTAAGAATTTAACATATGAATTATCAAGATAAGATCCTTTTGGTTTAATTTAAGAAAGTTACGGTAAAATTTCTGCACTGTTTTTTTACTTACAAAAAGAAAAATTGCGGGAGAGTTCAACATGGTCAATCAAATATAATTTCAAGTTCACCAAACATTTCACTGAAAATCGATGTCTTAGCAAAACCTAGGGTTAAATCGAGGTGCAACATTAGGAAAAATTGTGCTTATTCCACTAAATTACTCATAACATGTATAAAAAGTGGCGATAAATTTAATTCGTTATAGCTAAAGATCAGGAATTTATATTTGGTCATCCATAAAACATCTATGATAAGATATTTTCGATAACGTGTATGCACAACTCTTGAAATGAACATTCAGAATCATTGATGAGAACTCGAGTTGTTATGAAGCAGTCATCTATGAAATAATTAATGTTAAAAAAGAAAGCAAGGGAAAAAAGGTATCAACTGGGAGTTATATACTTCATATGTCAATTAAAATCGCCATTAAATTGCTGCTACACATGATCAGTTTTAGAATAAATTTAACATTCAGAAGAAATTAATTATTGTGATGAAAGATATTTTTGAAATTTGAAACATGCTTCATTATTTCTTTTAATACAGAAGACATGTATCTTTTTAATTTTCAAACTAAAGCAAGGACGGTTTCATTAACTTGATGCAGTCACATTGAACTGTTATTTATTCGAATCTACTGCAAGAAGATTTGAATAATAGAGTGACTTTTGTAGATAATGTGTTAGATCTATTAGGTTTCTTTTCGTTTCAAAATATGCGTAGTAGACCCTTGAAATATTTTTTAATTATTTTTGGTAATTTTTGTTTACATTTATAGTTATTTTCTCTATTGACATTAATGATATTGTAGACATATTTTAAAACGAAATTGAAATGTCCTTATAAGGAGATAACCTTAAAAAAAGACGACCAAATACAGAATATTGGTTTGTTCCGATTGTTTTAGATTTTTTTTAAATACTTCCTTTTTAATTATATGGTATCCGTCGTACTTTGTATGCACTTTATGATTTATATATTTCAATTTTTGCATAGAAATTCATTTGTTAATTAGTTTAACGTAAAACAAGTTTTCATTAAAAAAACCTATCTATTTCTAAAACTTAATATGAGTTTTGAGGTTTGAATTTGAAAAAAAATATAAATATCTTTGACTTATCTATTGAAGTTTCTTACAAATCCAGCATTGTTGAGGCATCAATGATGCAATTGTACAATAAAAGGACTGTGTGAAGTGTAAAACTTAAGATTCTTTCTGTGTTCAGATACATCGTCTAAATTTTTTAGAGTTTTAATAAGCAACAGTACAGACAATAACGGTCAAGTATAAAGTTTATGTCGATTGATCGAATTATGGAACTTTTATAATTTATGTATAGAAAGATATTTCATTATGCAGATCTATTAAGTAAATGTATCATTATGATATGATTTATAACATAACATTCATAGCATAAATTTTCTGTTTATTAAATGATCATTTTTTAAAGAAACTAAGGTTTTTTTTTGCAGTCACAGTTATCCTTAAATGTATTTTTCTATTTTATACTATTTATGTCCTATTTTGGGTCGTAACACCCTTTTTTAATTTTTAGGTTTTCCTTTTTTAGCTCACCTGGCCCGAAGGGCCAAGTGAGCTTTTCTCATCACTTGGCGTCCGGCGTCCGTCGTCGTCCGTCGTCGTCGTCGTCGTCGTCCGTCGTCGTTAACTTTTAGAAAAATCTTCTCCTCTGAAACAACTGGGCCAAATGAAACCACACTTGGCCACAATCATCATTGGGGTATCTAGTTTAAAAAATGTGTGGCGTGACCCGCCAAACAAAACAAGATGGCCGCCATGGCTAAAAATAGAACATAGGGGTAAAATGCAGTTTTAGGCTTATAACTCAAAAACCAAAGCATTTAGAGCAAATCTGACATCGGGTAAAATTGTTTATCAGGTCAAGATCTATCTGCCCTGAAATTTTCAGATGAATCAGACAACCAGTTGTTGGGCTGCTGCCCCTGAATTGGTAATTTTAGGGAAATTTTGTTGTTTTTTGTTATTATCTTGAATATTATTATAGATAGAGAGAAACTGTAACAGCAATAATGTTCAGCAAAGTAAGATTTACAAATAAGTCATCAGGACCAAAATGGTCAGTTGACCCCTTTAGAAGTTATTGCCTTTTAAAGTCAATTTTTAACCATTTTTCGTAAATTTTATATATCTTTTACAAAAATCTTCTCATCTGAAACTGTTGGACCAACTTAATCAAAACTTGGCCACAATCATCTTTGGGGTATCTAGTTTAAAAAATGTGTGGCGTGACCCGCCAAACCAACCAAGATGGCCGCCATGGCTAAAAATAGAACATAGGGGTAAAACGCAGTTTTTAGCTTATAACTCAAAAACCAAAGCATTTAGAGCAAATCTGACATGGGTTAAATTGTTCATCAGGTCAAGTCCTTTCTGCCCTGAAATTTTCAGATGAATCAGAGAACCGGATGTTGGGTTGCTGTCCCTGAATTGGTAATTTTAAGAGAATTTTGTTGTTTTTGGTTATTATCTTGAATATTATTATAGATAGAGTTAATCTGTAAACAGCAAAAATGTTCAGCATAGTAAGATTTACAAATAAGTCAACATGACCAAAATGGTCAATTGACCCCCTAAGGAGTTATTTTCCTTTACAGTCAATTTTTAACAATTTTCATAAAACTTGTAGATTTTTACTACAAGTTACATTTTCCACAGAAACTACTGGACCAAGTTTATTATAGATAGTGATAATTGTAAGCAGCAAGAATGTTCAGTAAAGTAAGATGTACAAACATATCACCATCACCAAAAACATAATTTTGTCATGAATCCATCTGCTTCCTATGTTTAATATTCACATAGACCAAGGTGAGCGACACAGGCTCTTTAGAGCCTCTAGTTGTTTTTTTTTTTATCATTTTCAATATGCGAAACTGTATTGCCACAATATATAAAGAAAACAGAAGAAGACAACAGTCAGATTCCAGTGTGTACAAAAAAGAGACCGTGACATGTTATGATACTTTTAGACAACTAAAACATTAACAAACGGCAAACATCACAAAATCAATAAGCCATGACAAAAAAGAACGGTTACAAACAATTTGTTGGTTCCTTTTTAAAACTGCTCATATTTGTATCTTTTGTAGACAAAACGCGCGTCTGGCGTATATACTAAATTTAGTCCTGGTATCTATGATGAGTTTATTTACAACCACTGGGTCGATGCCACTGCTGGTGGAGATTTATTGCCCCGAGGGTATCACAAGCCCAGTAGTCAGCACATTTTTGTGCTGACATGAATTTACATTGATATGGTTATATTTATAAATTAACTGTTTGCAAATTTTTGAATTTTTTGAAATACTATGGCTTTTCTACCTCAGGCATAGATAACCTTAGCTGTATGTGGCAAAACCTTTAGGAATTTTGGTTCTCAATGCTCTTCAACTTCGTTATTTATTTGGCCTCTTTAACTTTTTCGGATTTCAACGTCACTGATGAGTCTTTTGTAGACGAAACGCGCGTCTGTCGTATATACTAAAAGTAGTCATGGTATCTATGATGAGTTTATTTACAACCACTGGGTCGATGCCACTGCTGTTGAAGATTTATTTCCCCGAGGGTATCACAAGCCCAGTAGTCAGCACATTTTTGTGCTGACATAAATTGTCATTGATATGATTAAATTTATACATTTACTGTTTACCAATGTTTGATTATTTTTTTTAAATATTAAGGCTTTTCTACCTCAGGCATAGATAACCTTAGCTGTTTTTGCAAAACTTTTCGGAATTTTGGTTCTCAACGCTCTTCAACTTCGTAATTTATTTGGCCTTTTTTTTTTAACGTTTTCGGATTCGAGCGTCACTGATGAGTTTTGAAGACGAAACGCGCGTCTGGCGTATATACTAAATTTAGTCCTGGTACCTATGATGAGTTTATATACCTAAAGATAAGTGACTCTTGCATTATTCGTTTTGAAATTGTATACTTATATTGTGTTTGTTTATAGTTTACTGTATGCTAGATATATATAAGTATTATTGAGTTTGTTTGAGTTACTAGTAATATCAGTTTTCATTTTCCATTATAAACACTTTTATATGTGTATGTTGTATGCATACAATTCTCACGTAATTCTCCTTAACATATTCTTTGTCCGCTGTGTCTTCCACCAATAAAAAAATAAACGCATATTGTGTTAAAAAGTGATAAGCATTGATGTCGCATCGCTTATTGCAACCGAAGCAAGCTTTGTTTTAATTAAGTGTGAGAAAATAAATAGAGAATTGTATGTTTTAACAAATATACCTTTAAACTTTTTCCTCAAAATTTGTGAATTGTGTGTTTTCCTTCTAAAGTCATTGCAAATAATTTCCTCTCAAATAATTATGAATACATTTTTGTTAAAACATACTATTAATATAGTATCCGTTCTTTTATTTTCTCTAGAAGCCCTGGAATAGGCCAACCTCCCTAAGTTTGAGCTCTAGTTTCAGTTTTTTCAACATAGCGCCCTTCAATACCTTGCGCAAAAGAAGCGTCTGTTTTTCCTCTTCAAGACCTATATAGTCATATCCCATGACACCCCTCATTATTTTTCTCTAGAAGCCCTTGAATAGGCTGACCCCCTATTTTTTGCCATTTTTATTTATGATTAAGCTCTAGTTTCAGATTTTTGAACAAAGCACCCTTCAAAACCTTGCGCAAAAGAAGCGCCTGTTTTTTCTCTACAAGACCTATATAGTCATATCCCATAACACCCCTAATTTATTTTCTCTACAAGACCTGGAATAGACCAACCCCACTTATTTTTTTGCCATTTTTTTAATCAAATTTTTAGCTCCAGTTTCAGATTTTTTAACATAGCGCCTTCAATACCTTCTCCTCTTCAAGACCTATATTTTTATATCCCGGGAAATCCCTCATTATTTTTCTTTAGAAGCCCTGGAATAAGCCGACCCTCCTTTTTTTTGATATTTTTTCAAAGTTTGAGCCCTAATTTCAGATTTTTGAACATAGCGCCCTTCACTACCTTCCGTAAAAGAAGAGCCTGTTTCTTTTCTACAAGACCTATATAGTCATACCCCGTGACACCCCTCATTATTCCCCCCTAGAAGCCCTGGAATAGGTTGACCTCGTTTCTGCATATGTGGATGTTAGATTAGTTCAACAATGACATCAAAGTTGCTTTATTTTTTACAGGGAAGGACTCATTTTAAATGGGAATGGGAATTGGATAAAAACTATTTCAAAATTGATTTACAATTGCTATATTTGGACGTATTTTCTGTCTTTTTGATTATTTTTTTTATTTGACGGCCGTTGTGGTCTTATTCTGTTGTTTTTTGGTTTCTCGATATATCGCCTTATCGTTCGCTAGCTATTGTTCGCAAGCTTCAGCCTGGTGAAATACACAGATGAAAAAGATTACATGTGCAAATGTTATTACTTTGACATGGAAGGTGATGTATCCACAGCAAAGTCTGAGACAAACAGGATATTAGTAAAAGGCAATTGTTTTTCTTCTCATACTGAATATAAGACAATCACATAATGAAGCGTATCTCTTCTTACTAAATCAATCTCAGTATGTATAACTGATAGTTATGACTGGATGAATATGCAAGTTTAGTAACTTTTACTCTATACATGATACAGTATTACCAAAAATCAAGAAAGCAAGTAAACCAAACAATTCAAATCAGGGGCGGATCCAGCCATTTTAAAAAGCGGGGGTTCCCAACCTAGGATAAAGGGGGGGGGGGGGGGTCCAACTATGTGTCCCCATTCAAATGCATTGATCGGCCAAAAAAAAGGGGGGTTCCAATCCCCGGACCCCCCCTTTCTGGATCCGCCACTGCAAAGATAAATGAAGTGTAACCAGCTTTTCTCAACCAGAAATTTTAGAGTGAAATTAATGTAAACTACAAAAAAATAACTAAACATTTGGCAAATAAAATGTCCCAAAACTGCTGAAAGTATATTATTCAAAAACTAGCAACAACAAAACAAATGAGCTTGTTCCAAATGTTTTCAATTTTTCAGAAATACTTTTTGTGGTTATTTTGTCTCTTCTGTAAAGTGCTTCTACACCAATATAATAGTTGTTTAATACTTATTGGATTAAAGTAACATAAAAAACATCATTTGCGATTTAACTAGCGTTACATTTTGAATTACTATTATTTCGGATAAGAAAAATCTTATTGCAATGATTTAGTTAACTAGGTAAAGATTCAAGCAAAAGAAAGCTCCCTCTAAAACAAAAGCAAATCCCACCTAACAGGAAGACTGAAACTATACCAGCACTTGCACTAACAGTGACGCACTTCTGCTAACATTAAAAATAATGATAAAAAATGAGAAATAATATTTTTTGAAATAAGGTCACACAGGTGTATCGTAGTGTATTTTATGTTATCATGACACTCACATTTAAAAAGTGGACAATTTAATTCATTTAAAAAAATCTATTTTTAACTTCCGGTAAGATGGGAACGACACGTATTGGTGCAATCATTTGTATACTACAAACAATATATATTTATAGACAGTTTGGTAAGTGTTTTTTTAAAACTTTGTATTTATCATAAATCATAAGATCACAATGGTTGTCCAATGTTTAGTTTTAAAGGAAAGAGGCATGGCAGAGGGTCCACATCAACATTGTTTGACTTGATCAATATAAGCGCGAAAATTCCAAACAAATGGACAATCAAAAAAATATGACGAGAAGACTTGTCATGAAAAAGAACGAAAAAAAATCTACCCGAACACACTCAGAAATTTCAAGTGTCAGCAAAACTCACTCCTTCAAAATCCCAGGGGCATCGAAAAAGGAAGTTGGTCCAGCTTTTCAAAAGCATCAGCTGAATTGCATGGCAAGTGAATAAATTGACAGAAAACCGCACCCAGTGATTCATGAATGAGGAAAATATCAACAGAATCTGAAGTACCACATCAAGATGTGGAAGACTTATAGAAACTAAACTTTCAAAAAATTACCACTTTCTCACTAACCACTGATAATCATTTTGTAAGAAGCTTCCTATGCAAGATTTTTACCTCTAGATATTGGCTTCAAAGAAAAAGAAATGAACTACACTATATAAATATAAGCGAATAATCAATGTATCCATTAAAAACATTATATATGTATCATTATTTCTTTTTATATAGATAACATAAATCTGATTTAAATTCACAAACTAAGAAGAAAGGTGAGGGGCGTTTTATAAAACAATTGCAGTTGGTGTATATTTAAAAGGCTTATTTTATTACGCTCTTCTTTGATTACATTATACATCCAGAAAGAAATTACAGACTCTTCTTTTTCTAAATTTGTTTAAAATACTTATTTTTGACACATATTATTTTATTGGTGAAAAAGTCGGCTATAAAAAAAAAATTTCCTGATAACGTGTTACCAAATGCAATTAAATCAATGTCCTAAAATGAATATATACACAAATTAAGTATCAACAAAAAAAAAGGAAATAAATGACACATTATAATTAGTTTTTATTTTTAAAATATTTCCCTTTAGATTGTACACTGTATATTGTTTATTAATGAACCCAGTGATTAACATATTAAACTTTTACCTAGAACTTACACGACAAAAAGACCATTTGCGGTCCCGATATGGTCGTTGTCCTCCCTTAAGCTAGTTGTCCGATTTTTAACAAATAAAAAAAATCTTATTAGAAAAAATACCTCTTTTATATTGTTTGAAAAAGCCTTGGATTTTTTTGGCATTGATATATAGCCGATTAAGGTGCTTTATTATTTTTAAATACTCAGTCTGTATGAAACCCTTTTTTATCAGATTTGTTGAGGTTTCTTACAATGTCTAAGTGAATGAAAAATTTAGTTAATAGATTTCTGAAGTATATCAAATTTAAGGTTACCTCTTCCCGTGGTAAAGGGTACCTCATTTAGTTTATGCTGTTCCCAAACTTCCTCGAATTTTACCATAGTTAGTCTTAATTGTTTGGTCTACTTTCAAAAATCAAACCTGTACAAAGGTTCACGATAGGTTAAAATTGGCACATTTTCTTTTTTAATTTGTTTTAAATCGGGCCAAAAAGTTACAAATTTCAGATTGAACAAATAGTATAATTTGCTGGCACTTTCCTTTACAATTTATAAAGCTATGCACGCTTGAATAAACCATTATATTTGTATTATAAGTTCAATTTTGGTACTTTTCCCATAATTTTTTGTTGTTGGCATACTTAATCTTGGCAACCATCCACGATCCCAAAAGTTTTTATATTGACGAATTTTATATTAAAAACGAATCTTTTGGTTACAAAAAAAATTGTTTCTAAAGCTTTTAGGTCTGAAAATTTCTCAAAATCATCATAGTTTTATAAAATGTCCAAAATGAACTTATTTTGGAGAATATAATGTACTATGATGAAAAGAACTGATGTATTTAGAGGTAGCATTAGGACTTTTGAAATAGACCCAATTACAAACCAAATTGTGACCTTTTTGGTGTTTAAAAATTTTTGGTGTTTAAAAAAAATCAAAGTGATGGAAATCACTCATGGAAAGATTAGAAGAGTATTTTGAATTATTTCATAATAAGGTATGGTGGGGGGAAATGAACATTAATAAAGAACTAGTACTATTGCTGCAAATTGAATTAACAGCAGGTCTTTAGACGGAAAAGTGCTTTTCCAGTATCAGGATAAAATGAGCTTGAAATAATATGGGTCTCCTAATTAGCACAATTTTATTTAAACTGCAGTGCATATCTTATCGAAATTATGTTGTTTCAAAAAAACAAAAAAATGCAAATAATTTTATTTACTAGTAAATGTTACCAACTGTTCTTGTAAGACATAACACTTAAGACCAACGGCTAAAAACTTTAAAGCGTCAACAAAAATAATTTAAATGTTGTTTTGGGGCATTTTGTAAGTTGAAACAAAGGTTTTATGACATTGAGGACTAAAGTTTTAGAGTGTCTTTTGATCGATTTTTAAAGTATTTTTTAACACAGGGTCATTTTGAAAATGTACTTTTTCAAAGTAAACCAATTAAAACACTTATTTTATTGAAATGTAGATTCTTTCTTGATTGCAAAAATATATATTCACTTCTAACATGTCTAATTAAAATTACTAAAATAGAAATAATGATTAATTGGAAATAAAATAATAAACAAAGGTTGTTGATTATTTATACAGATGTTTTTGGGAAATTTATCAAGTAAATTATAGGCCTTACTTGAATACCTTTTATGTATTCATATTTATATTTATATTTCATTTTTAGCTCACCTTTCCTAAAAGATAATGTGAGCTTTTGCCATCACTTGGCGTCCGTCGTCGTCCGTCCGTCGTCGTCGTAAACTGTTTAAAAGATCTTCTCCTCTGAAACTACTGAACCAATTACAACCAAACTTTAGCTGAATGATCCTTAGGGTATCTATAATAAAGATTGTGTTTTATTTTCCATTTTGTGGAAAAAACATGGCCGCCATGGCTAAAAATAGAATATGGGGGTAAAATGCAGTTTTTGGCTTATAACTCAAAAACGAAAGCATTTAGAGCAAATCTGACATTGAGTAAAAATCTTCTTAGGTCAAGATCTATCAGCCCTGAAATTTTCAGATGAATCAAACAACCCATTGTTGGGTTGCTGCCACTTAATTGGTAATTTTAAGGAAATTTTGCAGTTTTTGGTAATTATCTTGGATATTATTATAGATAAAGATAAACTGTAAACAGCAAAAATTATCATCAAAGAAGATCTAGAAATAAGTTAATATGACCAAAATTGTCAATTGACCCCTTAAGGGGTTATTGTCCTTTAATGACAATTTTTCACAATTTGTTCATCATATTTGCTAACTTTAAAAAATCTTCTTCTCTAAAACTACTCAACCAAATTCAACCAAACTTCAACTGAATGATCAGTAGGGTGTATACGATACAATTTGTGTTTTATTTTATATTTCGTCAAAAAACATGGCCGTCATGGCTAAAAATAGAACACAGGGTAAAATGCAGATTTTGGCTTATATCTCAAAAACTCCAGCATTTAGAGCAAATAAGACAAGAAGGTAAAGTATTTATTAGGTCAAGGTCTACCTGTCCTGAAAGTTTCAGCTAAATTGGGTAACTGGTTTTTCAGGTATAATGCCCCTGAATTGATGATTGTAAAGAATTTTTGCAGTTTTTGGTTATTATCTTGAATATTATTATAGATACAGATAAACTGTCAATAGCAAAAATGTTAAGCAAAGTAAGATCTACAAATAAGTCAAGTGACCAAAATTGTCAATTGACTCCTTAAGGAGTTATGGCCTTTAAAGACTTTTTTCACAATTTGTTCATCACGTTGACTTTCTTTAAAAAATCTTCTTTGAAACTGCTGTATCAATTTCAGCCAAACTTAGGCTAAATGAGTTTCAGAGTATCTAGTATAAATTTTATATTTTATTTCCTTGTATGTCAAGAAACATAGCTCCTATGGCTAAAATAGAACATAGGAGAAAATGATTTTTTTTGTTTTGGTTTTGAAGAAAATAGGACGATTCAAAGAACATTTAAATAAATTGAAAAGCCAAAATAAATTAAGGTGAGCGATTCAGGCTCTTGAGAGCCTCTTGTTTTATATACTGTTCATCCATTCATCATTTATCTTTCAGATATAATTTACATAATCACTTTATGTAATGTAGATCAAAAGTAATTGGCATGAAATAAATCTATCATCCTTATAACTATCAAACCTCTAATATACACATTTGTGTAATCAATTATGAGGTCAAATACTTGTGTATTAAGAATAAGATGTATATTTAGTGGTCTGTATAATTATGTAAGACTGAGGTTGATAGGTAATGTGGTCAATTTTATTGGCAGTGTAGGAGGTTGGCCGTTGTAATTAAAGGTCCACCTGGTCCACAAGTTGTCAATCATACCAGTATATTGAATCAATACCCACTTACCTAATTAACATGTTTTGAAAAAGCCTGCACATCAACACACCTTAATGACATACACACTTGAATGAACTGCTCTTATAATATACTCATTTTTCAGTTTATATGTGTATTATGTGCACATACATGATAACCATAAGGAACTACATTTCAGTGTGAATACATTTAGTAACAGTAGCTAACCTGTCCTGTTGCAAGGGAGGCCGGTGCCTAAGTAAAGATTTAGAACAAGTTCTTATCTTTCCAAAAATTGATATTTAAGGCCATTACCCCGCCACATTCTGTATGTACATGTACCTGTCGCACGTCAGGAGCCTGTAATTTAGTGGTTGTCGTTTGTTGCTGTACGTTCAAAATACATGTATTTCTTTTTTGATCATGTTTTTTAACATACATTAGACCGTTGGTTTTCTCTTTTGAACTGTTTTACATGTTGTCATTTCGGGCCTTTTACACTATGCGGTAGGGGCTTTGCTCATTGTTGAAGGCTGTACGGTGACCCATAGTTTTGTGTCAATTTCTGTGTCATTTGGTCTCTGGTGAAAAGTTTTCATAGGCAATCTACCACGTCTTTAATTTCGTATTAGGCAGAAAATAAGGCAGAGAATAGAAGGGAAAATGTACATATTGCCGATGATATACAATATTTATTCCAACATATTACCGAGTAATGTGAAAAACCGATTTTCTTATTTCATAACTCCAGTAGTGAAACCGATATTTTGACAACGCTTTGTAAAATTACGATTAAAATCAAAACTAAATAAAAAATCTAAGTCTTTATTTGATACCACGAATTTTATATACTTCAATGAAAAAAAGCATTGTATGAAAACGAAAACCTTACAGATCCTGATTTTTTTAAGTTCAGAAACATTTCTTAGATTTGCAGTCTAGAGAACTAAATAGAACAATAACGAGCAATTTAAGGCAATATTTCGATCTGTCGAATTATGAAACTTTAAATATTGTCAAGTTGCATTGGAGACTTTTAAAGGCAAAATACAAATAAAGTGTTTCAAGTCGTCCCGAAATATAAACCTTACGCATTATTTAAGTTTTTTTTATATATTTAATGGAGATATTTAGTTGGTTGCTCTTGTCAAAATAATAAGGCATACTTTTTATCCCCAGCGTAATTGTAATGGGTATTCCTAAAATACCGTGTCATTAAAGCTGCAGTTAAACATAAAGTCCCGGAGGTTATAATTCGCTTGCATGCATGTACTTTGCTAATTGAAAAATAAAAGCGATATATACATCGTCTAATATTCCAGTTCATATTATACAGTTATATGATATTAGACATTAGACATTATTAGACATTATTTTATTATACCAATCATGGGCCCTTGTCGGGCAAGATACAAAAACATCATAATACAATGATTATATAAACATTAGTGAAATGTATAATAAGTAATACACAAATAATAAATTGATAATATGAGCAATGCAAGATATAATTATGGTAAGAGGTATTGAGTGTAATGAGGCCAATTTATATTAAAAGAATATGATATAGTTTATTAATACGGAAAAAAAGAGTAAAAATAGAACCGGGAATATAGTATCTCATTCTGCAGTAATTCTCCTCATGGCCAGTGCACAGCAGTGAGGGACTTTTACATCACAACAATGCAAAGGTCATCAAGGGGAGATCCTTCAGAACTAGCTACAGACACATGAGATTACTCCAATAGTGATTCTCCTAATGACTAATGCACAGCAGCAAGGGTTGACATTGCTACTGGGCAATATTCATCAAGGGACGGTGGTCTAGAACTCACTATAGAGAAAATATAAAGTTCAAATTACAAGTAGTAGAGGGAGATAAATCCCATTAAAACTTTTCATATTTCTTAATGAACATGCATAGTTCTGATAATAAATTGTCATCTTCATTATTCACTAACCATATCAGTTTTGGGTTAGAGTCAAGATTTTTAAAATTCTTGCAGCAATTATTTATCATTGTTATCATGTCTTTCCTTTGGTCCGATAAACTATCACAGTTGAAAAGAAAATGTGTTTCATCTTAAACGTCATTACTACAACATCTCTTACATATTCTATTGTGTCGGGGAGTATTACTATATCTACCTCTCTCTATAAGTAAATGGTGAGCAGATATGCGAAATCTTGTAAGACTCCGCCTATCTTCAAATTTTTTAACAATATTAAGATATTTTTCACAACCAAAATTTGATTTAAAAGTAACATATGTGCATAGTTTTCCTTCGGATTGACTTTTGAGATTTTCCCCCAATCTTTCAACATGGCATTTCTTAGTTTTCTGTTGTCAATTGGTTCAGCCAGCCGTGTCTGAGGATATTTGATAATTATTAATCAGTGGAAGAAGTTTTTCAGATGACATATACCACGATGGTTTCTTTGACTCATACAATTTCTTTGATTCCATAAATGCATTATATAACAATGGAAAGTTAGTGTCTGACTTTTCTAGTCTGTAATAGTATTTAGACATTGCTTTAATCATGTTAAAATATATTGGTAGTCTTCCCAACTTAGTTAATACTGCAAAATTGGTGCTTTTTTAAAACTCCAAGAATAAATTTACAGAATTTAGTATGAAGTTTTTCAGCAGGTTATCTAGAGTAAATATGGTCAGATGAAAAAAATTCCATTTCTATGTAACTATGCAATGGATCAAAATATATTTCTCGAGCTCATTGATCTATTTCCCGAAGCCAACATGTTCTTCATAAATCTTAGCGACTTTATTCTAAAACCAGAAATTATGATAGTGATTATACCTTTAATTCAACTGTTCTACTTTCCTATCTTTTCAAAAAAAATAAAAAAAAATATAAGAGAATACTTTTTCAAAGAAAAGTACCGGACTATTGAAATGCCTTTTTTCAAACAATTTGTTCGTGGACGTGGTATGAATAGACAATTATTGTCTGATGAATGCGAAGAATATTTTGCACTGACATTTTGGTTATTCTCCAATGATTGACGAAGGTAATCAGGTGCAGTACTATTTACACACTTATACACATTAATTTTCTTTTGTGAGATATCAGGTTTTTCCCCCAATTGTTTGAACAAAGTTTTTAACAATGTATCATATGCTTTATCTAGAATGATCATCGCTACCCTATTTTGTAATTTAAACATTCCTGTCCATATTGTACAGCAATGAACAAAGAGAGAAAGTACATATCCATCATAAAATAAACATACACCTTTTTTTGTGGACTATAATGCTTCAATTGAATGAGTGAACGTAATCTAGTTGAAATTAAAGTACATACTTTGTTCATCTGTTTATTCCATGAGACACAACTATAGACTCAATTTTTTCACTGTTAACATTTTGTCAAAAAATCCCCTGTTTTTATTTTAATGTCTTCGTACGTTTTGAAGCGTCGTATTGTTCCAACTAACATGGATTTGGTCTTTTTTAATATTTAAACTCATATAATTAATATTTTTCATCACCATATTTTGAAAGTTGCCATCTCTTCATATATCATATCTAATGTATAAGTACAAGTCTCGGTTTAGACGGCCATTCATGTCACTTATCTCTAACGAAAATTGATGAAAAACAATTAATAAATACGAATCAAGGAAATTACACGGAAGTTGTTTTTATCTTCGATTTAAACAAAAACTAGAACACACCCGCGAAATCGCGGGCATTTAAAGCTTGGTTGAAATTATGTTAACTGTTCTGTAGGGAGAATTTTGGTAAAATATGTTATGTCTGCATGGAGAATTTCATAAAAGGTTTCAAAATTCATAGGTACTTTAAGACAGGACAATTATATTGAGCCCTCTTCCTTTTTTCCAGAGTCCGTTATTTTTTATTTCTGTAAAATTTCATTATTTTTGCGTTTCTGTATACTATGAACATACGTATACTATTATAATTCTTATATCATTTGCATATCTATAAATACTTGAATTGGATTGGTCAAGAAGAATTTTTCTCTTGGTTTACACTTCGATAAACCATGTTTCCGAAACTACTTTTGTCGTCTATTCATGCGCGATACACATTCTTGCAGGGATACTGAGATTTTCAGCAAGTTGAGATTATTAAACTAAAGCTTCGAAAATGTATAAAAAATGAAATTTAAATAAAATTCCGGGAAATTTCACGAATGAATTGGCGAATTTACGTCATGGCAAAACACGACGTCATACGGTTGAAAACTTTCAGACGGTAGATTATTTCGTTACTATTACGCTTCAAATTCGGAAAGTATCTAATAAAAATGAAGTTTTTGAGGTAGGTGCTAGTTCATTTTAGACTCTTTTGCATTTATCGAACATTTAAAAGTTTTTTAGAAAGTCAAGATGGCGGCTTGCATCTGATGGTACATATAGTAGCCATCAAAGTTATAATGTAAACTAATAATCGCGTATGTTTGGCTGAAGAATTATAAGGATTAAACACATTTTTTTCTAGAGGTTATTGATGTGTAAACCGGGTCTCTAACTCACAAACTTGACATAAAAGTCCTTCGGACTTTTATTCAGTTTGTGAGTTAACCGCCCCGGTTTACACATCAATAACCTCTAGAAAAAATGTGTTTAATCCTTTAATAAACAAAGCTGTACTATGATTTGCTATTATAAACAAAGTTTATTTGCTATTATAAACAAAGTGTATTTGCTATTATCAACACAGTGTATTTGCTATTATCAACACAGTGTATTTGCTATTATCAACACAGTGTATTTGCTATTATCAACACAGTGTATTTGCTATTAATTTCAAGTTTCTTCTCGAAGGTGATCTCTGTTATCATGGTTGTATTAGTGTAATAGAGAGTCTCCTTTAACGCTAAAATTATTGTCCTGTCCCCGAGTACTCGACCTTCTCTAATTCGTCCGCCTAGTCAGGTTGGCTCGAATTAAAGGATCGGTGCTTATACGCATGTGTGCAACCTTTCCCAATCGAAGTCACAACTATTTCATGGAGTTGACAATCATAATGGAACTTAATAAAAAGTATAACTTGAGCATTAAAATTATAATATGAGTAAATAGTTGCTGGTGAAAAAAAAATGTTCTGAGAAAAAAAAATCTGTTTTATTTATAAACATCACCGACATTAACACTATTTGCTTATTAAAAAAAGGCAAAGATACATTTTCCCTTGTCAGTCCCTTTCTTCTGCTGTATTTTGTTAGAAACCGGTTATTTTACACCAATGTATTGTGTTTCTATTGATTGAAAATTATGTGCAAGATTAAAACCGGAAGCCTTGTATGACTTATTAGTTGGTATGATGACGGGAACAATATCCGGATGTCTTTGGTGTCAGATAACCAATTACTCCCTCCAATTTAGAACTCTTCAATAACTTGGATTTTTTACTTAACCCATTGTAAAAATTGTGGAAAGTCTTTTAAGAAGTAGAACAAACAAGAAAAAAATCAACAAAACGGATCTTGATATCAAATTTTATGTTCCTGTAGTCCAAAAATGAAATAAGTTTCAAGTATTTTCTATCAAAGTCATACATTACAGTCAGTTTAAATTGAGCTGTGAAATTTGTTATATAAGTCACATTATGCTTAGATAGGTATTTTCTGACTACAAATTGACTTTAAGGATTAAAAATAAAGCTAAGCAAAGATTTCTGAGCAACTTTTTTGGCTCTTTAGGTGTCAGACCACCAATTACTCCCTCCAATTTAGAACGTATTCCTACTTTGACACAACATAGTGCTTTTGATGTCATTGTTTACTTAAACTAACCAAAAAATTTGCAGAAATGAAACTTTTGGTGAAAGGGAAATATATTTAGACCATTTGAGTCAAAATTCACTTGTCTATGAGTTTGCATTAAAAATTCAGGATTAATGCGCTACAAAGTACACTAATTTCAGATTTCAAGAAAACAAATTTCTGATTTTGAAAAGACAGGTACTACCAAAATAACTCCCGTTTTTCTGGAAATCTAAAATTTTAAATAGTAAAATTGGGTATTTTCTCTGGGTCGTTAAATCACTCGAAACTAGGTGAGACCTGCACAGAAGTGATAGATATGTCTTATAAATAAAGAAAATTGAATATTTTAATAAAAAAAAAAAAAATCTGTATCAATGAACCAAGCGCCTGTGGAACAGAGAGGGATTTTTAATTGGTGGTCTGACACCTTTATTTTCGTTTTTCTCCCAAATAAGCCCTAACTGAATTGTCATAAGACAGAGAGTCAATAAAATGACGATTTTACGATATGTTTTGCGTAAATATGATAAAATCGTGCACAGAAGACAGAATTTATTGTATGAAACAAGTTACCGGTGAACAATAGTGTTATTCCAATTCTTGAACCAATGTATACAAAAATCATAAACTTAGTGCTTCTGTGGCCGATTTTATAATTTTTTTCGCATAAATTTCGTATAATTGTCAATTTTTTTTTCAATTGATCAGTGTTGTTGTGAAAATGTGGCAGGTAATTAATTGCGTGTTTTGAAGCCGAAGTTTAACGATTGTCACCTGTTTGTCAACAAACAACAAAAAAGCATGGACATTGAGCACGTGTTTAACATGTTTAATCAGATAATAGTTTATTTTAGGACATCCATGCGTATTGCGATCATCGGATTTTTACGAAATGGGTCACACTTATAAAAAAGAAGATGTGGTATGAGTGTCAATAGGTCCACAAAAGACCAAAATGACACAAAAATTAACAATTATAGGTCACCGTACGGCCTTCAACAACGAGCAAAGCACATACCGCATAGTCAGCTATAAATGGCCCCGATAGGACAATGTAAAATGATTCAAACGAGAAAACTAACGGCCTTATTTATTTAAAAAAATTAACGAAAAACAAATATGTAACAGATAAACATGCTAGGTTTCTTTTTATACTGAAAATATGTCGGGGAATTAAAATAAAGTAAACTTCTTCTAAATATGAACAAATTAAAGAATTTTCATTATACAACTTATGTACATATACTTTTTTCTGAGGAAAATTCTTTAATTTGTCCACATATAGAGTAAGTTTACTTATTAATTGCTTCCAGGATGCAATTCGCATTCGTTTTCCGTATGCATAGTAACCTGAGCGTAACCCTCCTCGTAAAATTCCGGTGATCGCAATACGCATCGATCTGTCATTAAAATAAACAAGTATTTGATTGTACATGTTGAACACGTGCTCAATACCGATGCTTTTTGTTATTTGTTTACTATAAGGTGACAATCGGTAAACTTCGGCTTCAAAACATGGCATTTAATGAGCAGCCATATTTGTTAAATCATAACAGACAGAGAGAAAAAAAATTGACGATTATACTATATCTTTGCGTAGAAAATGAGAAAATCGTGCACAGAGGACTAAGTGTATATATGATATATATATACATGCATTGGTTCAAGAATTGGATAAACATTATTTTTCACCACTCACTCGTTTTATTTAAGAATTGAATGCTTCTTTTTGTAAATTTATTGGGGTGTAAAAGCGTTGGCCGAAGTTCATTTTGCATGAAGCGCGAAAGCGCTTCATACTAAAAATGTGCGCACGGTCAACGCTTTTACAACCCTATAAAGTTACAAAAAGAAGCATTCAATACTTATAATTACATTTTTAGCTATGATCATGAAAACACGAATTTTATAAATTTTGTATATTATTCACCTGTGCACTTTGTTGTGGGACCACGTGCTATCATGAATGAAAAGTTTTATTGAGTGATGCAATTGCTTACGGAATAACTAGTGATATGCCGTTAGCCAATCAAAATAAAGTATTAAAATGAAACATACATCTAATGTAATTATTTAACTTTCCTGCAGATGTCACATATATCTATTGTCTGCGTATTGTTCATTTTATTGTTTATAACTATATTGTTTGTTTGCTATATGCCCATCTGGGGCCTAGTTTGGTCAATAAAAATATTCTATTCTATTCTGTAGGTTCTAAAATCGTTAATTTTTCACAAATGTATTATTTAGCATGCAGTTGATTGTCCACTCCGGTTGTGAAATTTTCATTACTCTTTCCGTTATATTTTGGAGCATGTTTATTGTAAACGGTTAATATTTTAGAGTAACATTCATCCAAATCTTTTCAAAGTGTATGTTTACGTATTTTCATTTGCAACTTTACATGTTTATTCAAGATTCAAGTTTTATACATTCTTGTATATAATGTATGACTTGATTTGTATGTGCACTTCTCGTTCTGGTTGGTGTTATCAAACCTTGGCATCATTTTCATGGTTCTTGATCAATATTATATTACCATGGTTTTGTCTGTTTATCAGATATCATAAGAAATATGTAAAATATATTTGGTGTATAAAATTAATTCAAGGTTTGCATGTAAGTCAAATATGGTTCATGGGCGGAGAAAGATAACATTCATAAGCTAGAGGCTCTCAAGTGCCTGTTTTACTCACCTTGATTTATGTGCATATTAAAGAAAAGATACACATATATATAATTATAGACAAGAATAGAATTCATGACAAAATTGTGTTTTGGTGATGGTGATGTGTTTGTAGATCTAACTTTATTGAACATTCTTGCTTTTTAAAAATTATCTTTATCTATAATCAACTAGGCCCAGTAGTTTCAGAGGAAAATATTTTGTAAAAAAATCAAAAAAAATCGAAAATTGTTAAAAATTTACTACGAAGGGAAATAACTCTTTTAGGGATTAATTGACCATTTTGGTCATGCTGACTTATTGTAGATCTTACTTTGGTGTACATAATGGATATTGACAATAATTGATCACTATCTATAATAATATTGAAGATAATAACAAAAACCTTCAAAATTTTCTTAAAATTACAAGGGGCAGCAACCCAACCAGGAGCTGTTCGATTTGTCTGACAATTTCATGGCCGATATATTTCCTGACCTGATGAACATTTTCATTCCGTCAGATTTGCATAAATATAAGCCAAAAACTGCATTTTACCCCTCTGTTCTATTTTTTGCCATGGCGGCCATGTTGATTGACAGGCTGGGTCATCGGACACATTTTTAAACTAGATACCCTTGTGATAATTGTGGCCAAGTTTGGTTAAATTTAAATTAAAACCAGGTAGTTTCAGATGAGAAGATTTTTGTAAAGTTTAACGAACAACGACGACGTACACATTGTTTTAAATTTGTGTAGTCACAAACATTTCAGAATTTTTTTCTATGTAATACTAGGGTCGTTATCCAAAGGACTTTAATTGGTCCGGCAGTAAAACTCTTGTGTCTGTTTTGGTGTTATTGGGTGTATAAATATGCAGCCATGTCAGTTCGGAAGAAGGATTTTAATTCAAAGCTTCGAGAAAAGAGACACACGTGCACTGTACGTTTATAAACTTTTGTTACAACTATCCGTGATCCGTCAGGGACCGTGTTGTTAAGAAAAATTCTGGTCCTAATCAACACACCCTTATTATGTATTGGAAGTCTTAATATGAAATAGTCCTATCGTGCTTATTGAAAACTTGGCCCATCCAATGAACCGTTAAGAAAACTCTGAAGCTAGAATTCCGACGTCAACCGAATTAAACAAATAAATATTAACTAACGTGTACGTGAAATCGAATAATGACGATTTGTTAGGTCGATCAGTTTGATATCATATCTTATTTAAAAAAAAAATTCTTTGTTGTATCTGTATCATATCTGCACATTTACAGGAAATGTATATAGCATACTTTCCTTTTTCGATACTGAAAAAAGGTTAAAACGTGCTACAGCAAGTAAATTTGCAAAGAGATTCTTCAGAAGACATTTAATAATATATATATTTTTTTCACAATAAGCAAAAGCAAAAATACGTATTTTATCTAACACCTCTTTAGAATTTTTAACACTCAATTGATATATAGTTAATACCATGATTTTCATAACCTTTATTACAAAAGTTTTTAACAAGCTCTTTGGTAATAGTAAGGATGGAAATAAGAAGAACTGACAGATTAGTAGTAGACCACTTAATAAATGCGGGAATTAGACCAAAGGAGTAGGTCCAGTAAGACCCCTTTTTGGCCCCAAAATATAGCAGTTTTACAAAATTGGTAAAATGTAAACATTTAGTTATTTATTGGAAAAAAAAGGCTTCAGCTACACAAATATGGGCTGTTTTTGATACTACAATGCACATATATCTGGTAGTTACACGATTAAGCCATGCTAAATTACTGAAATCTTCACATTTCTAGTACTTTAGTTTAATTTAAGCCGGTTTCCTTTTAAAATGAAAGTGGTCGCATTCGTGTTCATCCTTAATATTGAAATGTAAGTTGTATTTGATAATAATACATACCATATTTAAAGGTTGAGGATGAACACGGATGCGGCCACTTTCATTTCTGACAAAAACCATCTCAAAAGTGACATTTTTCTGCATATTTGGTAGATTTTTCATAGTTGAGACTTAATAGGATCGTTTTTAATGACTAAATCAGTTAAAATCTTTCAAAAAAACTAATTGAATCAAATGAAATAGACACTTAAGTGTTTTAGAAATGGTCTAAATTTTTCGTCAGATGAACCTGAAATTTGAGGCCAAAATCGGTCCTTACCGGACCTAATCCTTTAAATGATTGTTTGTATAATTTAGGTAACTAGTACATAGTCGGGAATTTCAAATGTTCGAAATAGGCTTAAATCTGGGTAGTGGCAGTAATAAGATTGTTTACAATTTAAATCTCTGTGGAGGGAGCAGACCTGAATGTAGAAAAGTTGATAACTTTGTTTTGGAGAACTCCAGTGTAGTAAATGCGTAACACCCCAACTGCAGTATTGGCTGCTTTGTCTGGCGGTACGAACACAAATCACTTTGCAGGTACTTTGAGTTAAATATTTTTATTCCAGAAATGGGTATATCATGAATTCCTTTATTGATTTATAAATCTTTTCAATATGAGATATACGAATATCAACAGTATTCATCATAGTTTTATTGTAATAATTGTTCATGGATTTTTTCAATTTTACACTATGTTTTTCAGTAGGCAGACAGAGCATATCTAACTTGAAAACGAGTTCATGGACCCCTTTTTTTTCTAAATGCAATATGGTTTGATTACGTAGGAAGATGATGTGTGCCAATTTTTTTAAAACGTAAATAGTGCAATTTTTATTTAAATTAGATTTACATATAGCAAAAAAATACGTTTTATTTCTACATTCATGAACATTTGATAAGTATGAGTTACTTGAAAAACAAATTGCACAAATTTAAAGGATATTTTATATATAACAGATTGTACAAATAATTTTACAAAAAAACAACTTGTGTGTTTATCTTTTGAAACAAAAAGTTATGTATTTTTGTCGAAAGGAAAAATACGTCAACAAATCCGAATTTGGAGCAAATACATAAAATTTGGACCTCATTTTACTCAAAAAGGAGCACATGAAGGTATATGTTTTATTACATCTTTGAGTTAATCAGGTAAAGAATAGTCTATATGCAAATTGTCAGCAAAATTTAAATATGGGATCAAAACTATATCGTGTGCCCTTTATGCTGTAGATTTTGTAAACGGCATCTCGGAATTAAAATTAAGCAAGACATTCTTAAGAAACAGTGTGAGGTGAACAATTTCTTAACGCTTTTAAAAGGAAAAAAGTTCATAACCCTGGAAAGAAATATAGAAATCTAACTAAAATTTATATAGACAATTAACTCTCCTAGCAAACATCTTTTTAAAGTGTGAAGATAATAAAGCAGAAAATTCTCAAGATACAAGTGTGCCATGTGTAAAATGTCCTCGCCCTTTTTATAAGACAAAGTCCATAGCTCTGGAAGGAAAATTCAAAATTTAACATAAACTTCTACAAAGCATTAGACTATAAGTAAAAACAATAATGTACGGCTAAGCGTTAATCAATTAACCATTCTCAAGATTCAGCGCAAGGTAAACCCCCCCCCTTTTTCAATGAATAAAATCCGTAAAACAAATTTCACCAAAAGGTATACAGACATTGAGACCAAGACCAGTTTAAAATTAATCGACAACAGCCGAACTTTGAGTAGATATTATTTAGATGCGCCAAACACAAGACGAAGAGGATACTAAAGTGTTAACCCGTCAATCCGTCCGTACTTTCATACGTCACGAAGTTGATTTTTGTGCTCGAACTTTAGTTTGGCTTGATCGAATGATTTGTTTTTGGGTTTCCATCCTTTAACTTGTTGCCTAGACCGATTATTTGAAACATTAACACACAGTGACTGCTTATAACCACAATATACAGATCAAGTTCGAATTTTGGTTTTGTTACTGTTTTCATTCAAGAGTTATACCTCTTTAGAACTTATGCGAAAGCGGGTTATTTGTATCTAATGAACACTTTCTTTAATTTTCTAATATGTATTTGGAGAAACATGTAAATTTCCTTTAGATTGTTCAGAATAAGTAAATTTCTACAACCTTACACCGTCAACCTTACTACTTGCTTAAAACAGGTGGATGATAATTTACAAATTATTTGATGTGGCTATATTTAAATTTCTGAAAACACAGAGAAAAAAATACTATGACGGATGATATTTCCGCCGCTACTTATTGAAATGTCTTCTGAAAGTATAGTACGATGAAATGGTCTTGCAATATAATCAAATAGTCTACTGGTATATATAAGAAATTGATAGCTTGATATCAAAATATGTCTTCATATGACCGCGCTGAAGTACGTCCATTATTCATTTTTCATTATTCAAAATTTAAAAATGAATAATGAAATAGTTCACTTATCACTTTTCAATGTTAAGCGAAGAACAATGAATGATAAAACAGTTTATATTTCATTATTCAAGATGAAGCGGTGAATAGTGAAATAGAAAAATTGACTGACTCTTTAGCTATACCCGGTATCCGGTATTTCTAAATTCGTCATTTTGATGGTATCTAACATATATTCAAATTAATATAAGACAAAGAAAATAAAAACACTGTTTCAATTTTTAATTCTATTTACTTGTTTAGTTTTTGAGTATAAACTAGTGGGTTTTCCTAACTATTTTTAACAGAAATTCCTTGGTTAAATGTATGGACGACCTGAAAACCAACACATATACATCAAAATTAAAATACTCTACGTTGTCTTTTTTATTTCCACTCGACATTTGCTAATCAACATCCTCTGATTATAAATATAACAAGTTGATTGTGCAGCAATGACCACAAGAGGGATTACGGAGGACCTGCATGCCAAAATACGCGTGAAAATTAGGAAAAAGTCAGTTTTGAATAATGAAATGGATATTTTGAATGATGGAATGGACTGCCAGGACCCTTCAGCCACTAATTACAGAAGTACATTATACATCACTGGAAAGCTTTTTTTTTTTAAAGAGAGGAACAAAGGTATATAGTTAATATGTTCCGCTGCAACACGTCAGCTCCTTATTAAGGAAATAATCATACATCAAATTAAAGCTAATTGATAGAGGAATAAACTGAGCATTATTTTTTTTGCCGCAATGACCATTAGAGGGCTCACGGAGGACCTAAATGCCAAACTACGCGTGAAAATTAAGAAATAGCTTATTTTGAATAATGAAATGGATATTTTGAATAATGGTCATTGCGGCACATATTGTTTATACTCAGTTTATTCCTCTATCAATAAGCTTTAATTTGGTGTATAAATATTTCCTTAATAAGGAGCTGACGGTTTGTAGCAGTCCATTCCATTATTCAAAATAAACTATTTCTTTATTTTCACGCGTATTTAGATATTTAGGTCCTTCGATACTCTTGTAATATGCGTTTCGACAGATATTGACAATATACTTTTGTTCCCCTGTACATAAGCTTTCGAATGAGGATCAAGGTATGCATGTTATTAGGAGCCGAATGGTCACAGCAGTCCATTCCATTATTCAAAATATCCATATCATTATTCAAAATAGGTTATTTCTTAATTTTCACGCGTATTTTGGTATTCAGATCCACCGTAACCCCTCTAATTGTCATTGTTGTAGAATCGACTTGTTATATCTATTATCAGATGATGAAGAATAGCAAAGATCCAGTGAAAATAAAAAATAAAGACAACGTAGAGTATTTTAATTTTATATAATATGATTTAGGTATTCAGGTCGTCCAAACATTGAACAAATAGTTAGGAAAACCCACTAATTTATCCTCCGAAACTTAGACCCCGTTAACACTGACAAAAACGATCGATCTTAAGGATGTACTTAGGTGATCTTAGGTAAAATTAAATAAATCAAGAATTCAAAATTGATACTTTAAGCTTGAAGAGTATTGGAAAAGGATCAAACTAAGCTATTGATAGGTCATGGAGCTCCTTTTCGAGATATTTGATTTATAAAATATGGCGGGAAAAGGCTGACTCGGACTTGTACCTTAATTTTGCATTGGTAATATTTGGGTCTCATATCAAAAGAAAGAAAATCAAGAATCTGCTTAAATTTTGTAAAATGACCCTTTATGAATTATAAAGTCTTATGTTAAAAGATAAATAGGTATTATGGGGCAAAATATTTTTACATTGTACCGTATGAAAAACACCGAGGAGTCCGAACATTTGACACTTATTCCAAAACCTCACCTAAGTACATCCTTAAATAAGTTTTAAGATCGATCATTGGTCCAGTGTAAACGGGTAAGATCGATATTCAATCGGACTTAACAATTCTACCTATAGAGGTTGTTTTAAAAATATCGATCTTATTTGAATCGATCTTTATTTTTATGCAAACGCTTAGATCGATCGCGATCGATCTTTTTTTTCAGGTGTTTGTTATATTAAGTTGGAAAATAAAGGTCATACCGGTTCTTTTTATGTTGTAGTGTAAACGCACTGGAAGAAATAAAACCGATCTCAATCGATCTTTCTTGTGCAATGTAATCGCGATCTGGTCTATTTAAGATCGATTCAAATAAACATCGATTCAAATTCGTTGCCAGTGTAACCGGGTCTTAGTCTAGATGAATAAAACAAATTTAAATCTTAAGAGTTTTTTCTTTTTTTTCTTTCTGATATTAATTTGAATATTTGTTAGATAACAACAAAAAGACGAATTAAGAAATACGGGATGTAGTGTCACTGTCAAATTGTTAATTTCTATTTCACTATTCACCGAATATTCATGAATGATGAACGTACTTCAGTGTAGTCTTCATATGATAGTAATATGACAGAATAGTATAAAAAAGTTGCTCCATGTTATATCGAGATGATTGTATAGTTTACAAATTATCGAAATAAGAAAGTAATATGACATTATACAAATATAGCCTTTGTATGAGGTCGACACAAGGATATATTGAAAGAAGTCTATATAAGTGACTGAGGACGAAGTCCGAGGTCGATATACTTCTTTGGGTCGATATATCCTGTATTGACCTCATACAAAGACTATTTGTTATATTATTAATTTCAGACCATTATGCAAATTTGTATCAAAATCGTCATTTGATTTTGTTTGAATTTTATAGATATCATATTGTCTCCTTAACAATAACAACATATTGGTTGTTATTTAATTTACATTTTATTGTTGTTTGACATCTTATGTATTTGAAGATTTTTTTCATCACATAATCGATCACTGATATCATTTGTTTCAAAGTAAATCGATTTTAAGATATTCTAAAAAAAAACGTGCAATATGCTCTGTGCAATATGCTTTTTGCTATCCGCCGATTTTTCACCTACCTTCGAAAATATAGTTTGACATGTGACTATCCCTAAACGAATAAAATTTGTTAAAATATATGAATCAATAATATAAAAGAATACTGAGGTGAAAACACAGTATAAAAAAGCTGTTCATTGATATATTCAGCTGTCTTTATAGTTTAAAATGTCTCTAGGATATATCAATATCGTATAATAGTATAGTAAAATGATAGAATAGTATGAAAAGGTAGCTCAATGTTTCATCAAAATGTCTTCATAGTATAAAAGTATGTCTGCAAGACAATGAAATATAACAGAATAGTATAAAAAGTTAACTTCATGTTATACCAAGACGTCTTTAATAGTATATGAATTTATCTTAGTGGTATGGCAAATTGACATATTAGTAAATTCAAAAGTCTTACAAGCACAGAAAATTTGCTTCATGTTATATCGCAACCCTAATTAATAATGTGATTGTCGTTAACATAAGGCACCGTGGCGTTCCGTAACATTTTATTCCATGAGTCAAGAAAAAAACCCAGAAACAACATTAACCTTTCCATTGAAATTATTTTCATTTGAGTTATATCATTTTGTTGCAGGGACGCTGGCAGCGAAGGTTTCAATGAATCAAAACATTACGGGAATTCTTGGAAATACAGATACTCATCTGACGTGTTCATTCTTCCTAGAAGAGGGAGAAGAGATTTCAAATGTTCAAATCTTTTCAAAAAACCTTACGGAAAACTTTGATGAAAGACTTCCAATTGTAATATTTGAACCCGAGAAAGCAGCAATGCTACTCAAACTAGGGGCTTATCTTTATGGTAGAGTGACACTGACAAATATAACAGGTTTGTCAATAAATGCAACACTGACATTTCATATATTGGAACGCACAGATGAAAAGAACTACATGTGTAAATGTTACTACAAGAACAAGAATGGCTTTATAACCGATGCGAAGTCAGAAAAAACCAGGATATTTGTTAAAGGTAAGGATATTTCTTTACATATTAGTATTAGTTTCCAATACTATTGAAGCTTCTTATTATTTTTCAAATATGTATATATAAAGTGCCTTTATAAACATGTATTTTGTTACTAATCCATTATCAAATCGGGAAAGAAAAGAGTGAAACCAAAAGTTTAACCTATTTTTTTTCAGTCAACAGAATTAGTTTCGTTTCGATATCAGGTGGATTTTTACGACCGAAAATAATATTTACATCCGTTTTTGTTCCATAATTTCTCGCTTAAATCATGGGTGTTTTACCTAGATGGAGGTGCTAAATTTTTTTTTTTTTAACTCAAAATTAATGGCAATAAATCAGATGAAAATCAATGTGAAAATAGCATATTGTAAATGGTAACAGACAATCGTGACGAATATTAACTAATAACGAACTCAGTGTTGTTAACAATATAGACACAGAAATATCGTTATGCTGTAAAATGAACTTTACCGAATTAAGTTTGTTTTATTGTAATTATATCTTATTATTTAAGACATTTCGGCCACTGTCTGTCTTTATTTCCAAAACAAAGACAATATGACAGAAAGGCAGAAAACATAACGCCGACCTGCATAGCCAGAGGAGATCTTGAACCAAAATATATATGGTTCAAAGAACATAAAAATAACACCATGTTTGCTAGGAGAAAAGGCAGTTGAAGAAAGCCAGTGACCGAAACGTCTTGGATATTGGTTTGTTACTACAGAATATTATATATGTTCTCATTTGAAATTTTTGAAACAAGGATATCATGTTTGATTAATTCACATTTTCGATGGATGTTTTGATGGGTTTTCAAATAAGAAAGACACACTTCAGCAACAAAAAAATGCTTTCTTAGATTTGAAAATGAATTCTACTTTATATTTGACATGCTGACTCGGATTTATGAAATACTAATCCTATATTATTCCCTTTGCTATTTTTATATAAAAAATGCAGTTCCAGTACGACACGTTGGAATCAGTAACCAACCAAACCAAAGACAATATGATAGAAAGACAGACAACATAACATTGACCTGCAAAGCCAGTGGAGATCCTGAACCAGAATACACATGGTTCAAAGAACATTACAATACCACCATAATTTCTAGGACAAATCTCTTTGTAATTGAAGAAGTTATACGAAACAATAGCGGAGTTTATATATGTAAAGCGCACAACATCATAAATGACGTGAATTACATGCAGTCAAATTCAATGGAAATTAATATAGGTGAGTTTACTATAACATTTTCTTGTTTTATAGATTCTACTACTGCATCAGGTGTGAGACGATACTCTCTGCTCTCCACTAGAAACATTGAAAATTTCAAATTTAAAACTCAAATCCCTCCGCAAATTTTATATTTTCAAACCGTATATGTCGAAAGTGAAAAGGCTATTGTATGCTCTATGGTCGGGTTGTTGTCGCTTTGACATATTCCCCATTTCCTTTCTCAATTTTATCGTATTGAACTTTCTTTAGTCAAATTGTTTTTATACAATATGCAGACATACGGCCAATTTGCAAGAACGTTTATCAGAAATGGTCGCCTTTTTTCATGACGTCACAAAAGAAAATTATAAGGAAAGCTGGAAATTTTGACGTCAGAATCAAATTGACCCAATGAAGAACTCAGATCAAACTAAAACACGTTCATAAATTAAGAATAATCAACAAGACACGAAACGAAGTAATAGGGAAAAGATTTACAAAAGTGTTTATTTAATCCATACGACATGTTATTTTAAAACTGATTTTATGCTTTTAAATATTTTACATGTCATATATTTTTCGTACCTACAGTGGACGAGTTGCAGCCATTACTAAAATCAGCTTCTACAGGTATTGTTGTTATATGTATTGTATTTAGTTGGCAAGCTATTTTATGTACACTGTTAGTTCGTAAGTGTTTAATGTTAAGAATACATTGTGATCGATGTATTGTAACGTTACAAATTCCACCAATGAACTATTCATATTGGTTTATTGTTATTCCCTTATCAGCACGTAGAAAGCGATGGGAATGTTTGGGATAGAGTATAATCATTCAGTGAAATACACCATGTAAAGTATGTCGTATACAAAGGAAATGTCACACATATGTCGTTGGTGGTAATAGTCCTCCATGACAATGTGTGTCAAAATAAGTTTCACATGTGATGACCAATTGATAAAACAATTTTGAAAGTTCCAATTTAATACCTTTTTACAGAAGGATTATTTCAACGCATGGTTGCTATCCAACATTACCATTTGTAGTAACTTTCGGGGCAGATCTATGAACAACCAATACATAACGAATGTTTTTGTTTTTGCACAAAATAAAAACACGCATAGTCTGTATATACAGAATGAGAAATTATAATATGAAACCGGCACAATATAAGACGTATACAGTTATTCAAATGACTTTATTCTGAAGTTCTTAAGATTATGAATTAGTGCAATTATTCTAACGAGTGGTCGTCCCCCAGCTTGTCATGTTGTAGTCTTTGAAATAATGGAAAATTTCAACCAGGTGCTTGTATTTGTACTTGTACTTGTACTTGTCGCGACAGTCTATAACGGATTTTATCCATCTTTAAACTTACATTCGGATCGGTTTATCTGAGATCTACAATACTTCCTCCCTACTACAAACACTTTTGTTGTTTGTGTCTTTCTTAGATCTAATTTCCTGTATTTAGCTCACCTGGCCCAAAGGGCCAAGTGAGCTTTTCTCATCACTTGGCGTCCGGCGTCCGTCGTCTGTCGTCCGTCGTCGTCCGGCGTTAGCTTTTACAAAAATCTTCTCCTCTGAAACTACTGGGCCAAATCAAACCAAACTTGGCCACAATCATCATTGGGGTATCTAGTTTAAAAAAAATGTGTGGCGTGACCCATTCAACCAACCAAGATGGCCGCCACGGCTAAAAATAGAACATAGGGGTAAAATGCAGTTTTTGGCTTATAACTCAAAAACCAAAGCATTAAGAGGAAATCTGACATGAAGTAAAAATGTTTATCAGGTCAAGATCTATCTGCCATGAAATTTTCAGATGAATCGGTCAACCCGTTGTTGGGTTGCTGCCCCTGAATTGGTAATTTTGAGGAAATTTTGCTGTTTTTGGTTATTATCTTGAATATTATTATAGATAGAGATAAACTGTAAACAGCAATAATGTTCAGCAAAGTTAGATTTACAAATAAGTCAACATGACCGAAAGGTCAATTGACCCCTTAAGGAGTTGTTGCCCTTTATAGTACATTTTTAACAATTTTCATTAAGTCGGTAAATTTATGTAAATTTTTACCAAATATTTTTCTCTGTTACTAATGGGCAAGGTTCATTATAGATATAATTGTAAGAAGCAAGAACGTTCAGTAAAGTAAGAACTTCAAACACATCACCATCACCAAATTACAATTTTGTCATGAATCCATTTGTGTCCTTTGTTTAATATGCACATAGACCAAGGTGAGCGACACAGGCTCTTTAGAGCCTCTAGTTTAGACTACCTAATTTAATTTGTTGTTTATCTATCATGTATGTTTCAACATCTTTGGCTGGTTGAAAAACGACCTAGAGCCTTCCTAATTAAGTAGATCAGCAAAATTGAAGAAATACACATATTGTGTAGAAACTGACAAATGGTCATTCAGCCAAAAGATCGTCTGGCAGGGGTTAGCCAAAATGGTTAAGAAAAATAGTTTTTTTTAACATATTTTAAACGGTTAAAAGACTTGTTTATATAAAACTCTTATACCATTGAGTGCCACCAGGCAGAATTTTTCTTCATTTTTTCTCTCTTGGAAAATGTCTGTACCAAGTTAGATATATGACAGTTGTAGTCCAGTCATTCCTTTGATTGATATACATTGTAGTGGAGTTGTTTGTTTTGTCAGTCTTTATTGACTTCCACCCTTTAGCTTTTACTTTTTACTTTGTTTTTTGTTATCATTTGTTTTTCTATTCTCCTCCCACATAATAAATAAGGTTTGTCCTTATGTAAGTTATGTATGAATTATTATAGGATTAAACACATTTTTTCTAGAGGTTATTGATGTGTAAACCGGGGTGGTTAACTCACAAACTGAATAAAAGTCCGAAGGACCTTTATGTCAAGTTTGTGAGTAAGAGACCCGGTTAACACATCAATAACCTCTAGAAAAATGTGTTTAATCCTTATAATTCTTAACCAAACATACGCGATTATTAATCAACATTATTACTTTGATGGCTACTATATGTACCATCAGAAGCACAATGGTATGTCGTAACCAAGGAGTACGTCGCCATCTTGACTTTCTAAAAAAGTTCGATAAATGTTCGATAAATGCAACAGAATCTAAAATGAACTAGCACCTACCGCAAAAACTTAATTTTGATTAGATAATATCAGAATTTGAAGCGTATAAGTAACAAAATAATCATCCGTCTGAAAGTTTCAATCGTATGACGTCGTGATTTGCCATGACGTAAATTCGCCAAATCATGCGTGAAATTTCCCGGAATTTTATTTAAATTTTATGTTTATACATTTTCGAAGCTTACATGCATTTATTTACTTCTTTTTTTTTGGTTATATATGCATAAGAATAGAAACAACTATAATCTCAACTTGCTGAAAATCTCAGAATCCCTGCAAGAATGTGTATCGCGCATGAATAGATTACAAAAGTAGTTCCGGAAACATGGTTTATCGAAGTGTAAACCAAAAGAAAAATTCTAGTTGACCAATCCAATTCAAGTATTTATAGATATTCAAATGATATAAGAATTATTCTTAAATGTCTTTTTAAGGAATAGTCAAATTCGATCTTTACGCAAAAGCTTTTAAAAGAAAACACATTTTACAAAATGGGAATTTCAAATGCAGGTTCACAATACAACAGTTATTGCGGTGACCAGTTGATTTTGAATATGAATTTATTGTTGGATGACGAAACAGCGTTACATTATAGACATTGTACTTAAAAGTTTATCAAGTATATTCCAAAATGATAAGAGCTATATGCAAGGCGATTTGGAATTTTTTAATCATGTATTCACTTTCCGACCGCCAAGAATAAGTTCAAAAGTGCTAAGAATTACGTTTAACACCAACTAACCAATATTTCAATCACGATGAACTTAAGTTCTGTGAAAACAGTGAACATCTTAGTAAATGTGATGAATTTTGAACCGTTATCTTATTTTTCAATTTTTTTTATTGATGTATATATTAATATATGAAAAATAATAAGATAGCGGTTCAAAATTCATCTTATTTACCAAGATTTTCACTGTTTTCACAGAACTTAAGTTCAGTGTGATTGAATTATATATATGATGTATACATACTGACGGAAAACACAATCCTCTGGGTGTATTTTTGATTGTAGTTCATGCAGCATATGTGATTCCAAGCATCATAGCAGTTGGTTCCATTGTCATCTGTCTTGCTGTAAAAAGGCACCGTTCTAAACAGTCCAAACTGGAGTGAGTATAAATGTCAGATGTTTAATTGAAATATGTTAACATTTTTTTTATCGCAAAGTATTGAACAATTTAAAATTTGAATTCATTTATTTGACGTTGTAAGAGTTTCCATATCGGTAAATGATACAATTAAGTTACCAAAATACATCTATTAACTATCCTACAATGAAATAGAGGGGGGATTTAACAATGAACACTGAAATATAATCAGATAAGAAACACAACGAATGACATTTGTATTGCAGTGTAGAAACTCGATTTTAATTGTACTCTTAAATATGTTCAGTGTTTGTTCAAGTTATATAAATATTCTTTCTTGTCTAGAATCTAATCATCACATGCCGGCTTATTTTTTTCAACAATGTATGAAGCAACATTTTCAACACATTTTTTTCCACAGGCAAACGTTTATTAAAAAAATGATGAGAAAAAGAAGACCTTACATATTTTAAATATATTATTAATAGCAGTATAAATACTAGAGTATCATTTTCAATTGATGAATGTGGCTATGTTATCCCAGAAATAGATTACCTAACCCGTATTTGGCACACTTTTTTGGAATTTTGGGTCCTCAATGCTTTCCAAGTTTGTACTTATTTAGCTTTATAACTTTTTTGATCTAAGCGTCACTGATGAGTTTAATGTATATATAGACGAAACGGGCATCTTACGTATTAATTTATAATCCTTGTACCTTTGATAACTATTCATATCCTTATATATATGCTACGGATCATCTACCCCTTGTTTTGTTTAGGTATCAATAAAGTTAGGAGTGATTATTTTGAATTTAGGCAATGGTGTTGTTTTCAAATATGAAAGATATTGTGCAATATGAGACAGTTGATGACTAATTAAACTATCCCAGTGGTTTTATTGGACCATTGAGTTTTTGTTTATATGTTTTATTGGTTATTTCCTGTTTAACTGTCCGCCTTTTCATATCCATACCTGCTTTTTTCCACAAGTTATTGTAATGTTGACGAACCTATTTTCATGCGATTGTTTTGACAATTTGACGAAAAAATTTGACAAAAGACATATGATTTTATAAGCTCACCATGCCCAAAATAACAAAGTCAGCTTTTCTCATCACTTGGCATCCGTCGTCCATTGTCGTTCGTCGTCGTTCGTTGTCATCGTCAATCGTCGTCGTTCGTTAACTTTTACAAAAATCTTCTCCTGTAAAACTCCTGGGCAAAATACAACCAAACTTGGCCTTAACCATCCTTAGAATATTTTGTTTAACAAGTAGTTCTGATGTCCCTGCCTTTCAATCAATATGTCTACCATAGCTAAAAATAGAACATTGGGGCAAATGCAGCTTTTGGCTTAAATTTTGACACCGAAGCATTGAGAGCAAATTTGACAATGTTTAAATGTTAATCAGGTCAATCTATCTGCCTTGACATTTGTATTAACTGATACAATTATCCAGATATACATTCAATAAAGGCAACAGTAGTATACCGCTGTTCAAAACTCATAAATCAATGGACAAAAAACAAAATCGGGGTCACAAACTTAAACCGAGGGGAACGTATTAAATATAAGATAATATAAGCTTTTGTAGTTATTTGAACAAACTAAAATCACTTAACAATACATGTTCATCAAAATATTTTCAACTGTTTTTGACATTGTATAGATTGTCAGCCTATACTGAGAAACGTTTGCTGTTTTCTGTTTTTTTAGCGAAAATATAAGCAGGAATTCAACGGTAACGCAGTTTTAAAAACTTTACGACAAAAGAGATGATTTCAGCTTTCCAATTGTGAACTTTCCATTTCTAAGTAGCAACATTCCAGCAGCACCTGCATACGGGATATATCTCCCAATTGATACAATATTCCCGTGTTTGCATTTCCTTTCGTGATTTTCTTGATAGAGGGTTACTGCTCAGAAGAAAGCTATTAAACCAAGAGTTCCAAATGGTGAAGTTGAAATCATCCCTTCGTAAATTTTACGGACGCCATCACGAGTTGGTTGACCGTTATGGAATAACCGTTTCACAAATGATATCGGATATGTTCCTTACGTCGTAACTTCAATCCCCTTCCCTTTCATGAATGTGACCTACCGAATAAGACTATTTACCTGATCTGTAATCACATAAGCAACACGACGGGTGCCACATGTGAAGCAGGATCTGCTTACCCTTCCGGAGCACCGGATATCAGCCCTAGTTTTTTGTGGGGTTCGTGATGTTTATTCTTTTGTTTTCTATGTTGTGTCGTGTGTACTATTGTTTTTCTGTTTTTCTTTTTCATTTTTAGCCTTGGCGTTGTCAGTTTGTTTTAGATTTATGAGTTTGACTGTCCCTTTGGTATCTTTTGTCCCCCTTTTTTACACATTTGCTTTAAAAAAAGAATCACCAAAACCAAGGCGAACAATTATTTATTTTATATTGAAATATGCATAACCTTAAAAACACATTTTTTTTATATTGATAATATATTAGTCTTTAGTCAGATAGAAATATTTTTTGTCGCTAATGATAAGATATTGAAATTACGCTAACAATCCAAAGCAGATAGTTTTTTTTAAATATGTTTTATTTAATTTACTGTTGCAATTATAATTTACATTTTCATTGTTCTTTTAGAATTTTCGTTCTTTAACGAATAGTGACATATGCCTATGTAACAGTCGGAGTTTTACTTTATCATTTTCTCATTTAGAAAAAATAAAGAAAGTTGCTGTCAAAACATAGAGGACCGCCTAATTTGCTGCAATGGTTGTGCAAAAAAATCTGATTTTACATCCGTCTATGTAAAAAGCAACAATGCTACAAAAGGGGAATCCGAGAATGTTTGTACAATGAAAGACAAAGTCAACTGCGGAAACAAGTAAGTTGAATAATGTAAGCTTTTGTAGTTATTTGAACAACTAAAACCACTCAACAATACATGTTCATCAAAATATTTTCAACTGTTTTTGATTTATATAGATTTTAATATTTAATTTTATCGAATTCATATTAACTATAGCTTCGAGATAGATTCACAAGGGCATGATATATAAAGCACATAATTACGTTTCTAATTTTTCGATGGGTTTAACACATTACATTAAAGATACATGATATATCATTTCGGTTATCCGTTTTCCCACCTTTTTATCGAAACAAATATATTTGTCATGTTTTAAATGAAAAATAAGGAAATATTGTAAGGGAGCTAATGTGCCGACTATGTATTATGTAGATGTACTATAGAAGAGGGACGAAAGATACCAAAGGGACAGTCAAACTCATAAATCTCAAATAAACTGACATGGCTGAAAATGAAATAGACAAACAGACAAACAATAGTACACATGACACAACATATAAAACTAAAGAATAAACAACACAAAACCCCATAAAACTAGGGGTGATCTCAGGTGCTCCGGAAGGGTAAGCAGATCCTGCTTCACATGTGGCACCCGTGTTGCTTATGTAAAACACATCCGGTAAATAATCTAATTCGGTAGGTCACATTCATGAAAGGGAAGGGGATTGTAATTACAACGAAAGGAACATATCCGATATCATTTGTGAAACGGTTATTCCATAACGGTCAACCAACTCGTGATGGCGTCCGCAAAATTTACGAAGGGATGCTTTCAACTTCACCAGACTTGTTTTTGAATTGAATTGTTATGAATCACAGTTAATGACCAAACTCAGCAAAGACCTGTCTAAATCGCATTTAGTTGATAAACTCAACAGCACTTACTTATATCTGGATGATATTTTTCGTTAAATAATGAAGATTCGGTATATTTTACGGTGTTTATACATGTATTTCAATACTCGTTCACTATGTGCCCTTGTCTGTTGTCATTTTAACAAACGTTGTTACCTATGTATTACTGGTAAACTATTATGCCATGGATATTGTTTTTTTTTTAATCATTGACAATCATTAATCGTGCTGTTAGTTCTTATATTGTATGTTATTGTAAGTTGGTAATTTTGAAATTTTATTTATATGCTGCATAAAGAATATCTGAAAATTAATTTTGATATATTTTGAAGAGAAATGGACCCTGTTAATAATATATATGCAGACCCAAAAGATAACTTAACAGCAGGAATCGTCAAAGATTGTGAAAAAGATGAAGACAATGGGTATGTTATTTAAAACAAGACATACACATATATTTATGGAAAATCATTATTGAAACAATCATAATTTTTATTCCATAAGGAACAAATCTGATAACATCTGTGAAACGATTATTCCATAACGGCCAACCAACTCGATGATGATAATGCATATGCATATGCTAATATATGTTACAGTCTCAATTGAACCCAAATTATTTTAAGAATTTCTTTCGTCTGATGTAGCTTGCTTATTGTAAGTTTTGTTTCAAGTTTAATTACACTAAGTATACTTATTTTTTTTATAACAAACAAAACCCAACCTGTCTCAAATTCAAATTTAATTGCAAACATTATACATTTGGATATGTGGCCTTTCTTTATATAAAAAAAATTGTAAATAGCTTCAAGTTATATCAATTTTGTCTGAAATAATAGACACATTTACTGATTTGTTTTTCTTAGATATCAACATTATGACTGAAATTGTTCAATTAATGCTCAAAAACAAGTGACCATAGTATATCAGTATTTAACTCTCTTATGTAAAAACAAATAAAAGGGAACTAATAAAAACTAAGGGAAGGGCGTAAACTGTAAAACGAGTTATACATACCTTAAATGAAACACCTGTTTATAATAAAATATTCATATTGATTTCAATAAATTTAATATTCCAATAAAACGTGTTTTATAATATATTTAACCAAATTAGTTTGATGATAATTGATCAAGTTTTTGACCTCTTAAAGGTTTGTGACAGAGTTCCAGTGGAACTATTGATTATGCCAATTCTCTGGGCACCTGAGATAACCCCTGGTTTTTGGCATGGTTGGTGATTCTCTGTATTTAGTGTTCCTTGTTGTGTGTTTTGAATTGTTTTAACCGTTTTCGTATTTTTGCAATGGTATTGTCAGTTTGTTTTGGAGTTCGAATATCCCTTGGTATTTGTGTACTTTCTGTTATGAGCAATTACTACCCCCTTCAATTTTTTTTTATACCAAGTGTGATTCTTGAAATAAAATATGTGGCACATAAGGAGACACAATTATACAGTAAAAGATAGGGGAATGAATAATTTTAAAGTAAATTCACCCTTTTGACACGTATTGTTCATATTTTATTCTATCAATTAAATACATGTACACTCAAATATATGACGGGTTCCAGATCTTTGGCAGATTCTTATCTATGGCAAATTTGACGTCATGCCATCCCATATCTATGGCAGATATTTTATAATCCTAGATTTTGTTAAGTTTTGTAATTTTCTAATCTACGGCGGATTTTAGTTGTTTCCAAATCTATGTAAAATTTTGTCAAATGCCATAACAATGCAGTAAATATACGACCGATGACTTGTTTTAAACATTGAAAATGTACGACCATGGGTGCATGTCTATAAACATTTATAAAATAAACATTCCATAATGGTCAATCAAATTGTGATGGCAACCAAAGATTTTCTTAATGGTGAATTCATATACATGTACATAAATACAGACTTTCAGATTAAAATGACATCCCTTCTTAAAAAAAATTAATATTCTAAATCGTTTATGGTACCTGCTTAAACCATTTATTAAACAAACTAGAAAGTATATTAACAAACAAGAAGGCAGTTTGATATAATAAATGAATAAATAAAAATGAACAGTTTGAATTTTCAGTTTATATTTATTTCATCGTTAATACATCTTTTTTAGCTCACCTGGCCCAAAGGGCTAAATAAGCTTTTTTCATCACTTAGCGTCTGCGTTTGTCATCGTCCGTCGACGTAAATCTTTACCAAAATCTTCTCCTCTTAAACTACTGAGCCAAATTTAACCAAACACAACCATCATTTGGGTGTCTAGATAAAAAAAATCGTCTGATGACCCGGCTATACAACCAAGATAGCCACCATGGCTAAACATAGAACAAAGTGGTCAAATGTAGCTTTTGACTTATATCTCTGAATCCAAATCATTAAAAGCAAATCCGATACGAGTCAAATTGTTTATTAGGTCTAGATCTATCTGGCCTGCATTTTTCATGCAAATCAGACAACCATTTCTTGGGTTGCTGCCCCTGAATTAATTTTAAGGAAATTTTACAGTTTTTGGTTATTATCTTAAATATTTTTATAGACATAGAAAAACTGTAAACAACAAAAATGTTCAGCAAAATAATAAATACAAATGAGTCAACAAGATAAAAAAGTTCAATTGCCCCCCCCCCGGGATTATTGTCCTTTATAGCCAATTTTTGAAAATATTTGTAATCTTACAAAAATCCTCTACTCTGAAACTCCTGAGACAAATTAAACCAAACTAAGTCGCAATTATTATTAGGGTATCTAGTTTATAAAGTGTGTCCGATGATCCAACCTGCCAACAAACATGACTGACATGGCTAAAAATAAAACAAAGGGGTCATATGCAGTTTTTGTCTGATATCTCTAAAACTGAAGCATTAAGAGCTATTTGACAGTAGTTACAAATGTTTATCAGGTTTATATCTATCTGTCCTGAAATTTTCAGACAAACCAGACAAGCTGTTGTTGGTTTGCTGCCCCTAGTAATTTTAAAGAACTTTTGCTGTTTTTAGTTTTTTAGTTTCATCTTGTAAATACTGTTTAGCAAATGTAATTTAAAAATAAGTCAAGCGATCAACATGGTCAGTTGACTCCATAGGACTCTTTGACCTTCACAGTCAAATTATTTTGTTTTCGTAATTTCTTGTAATCTTTTACAAATGTCTTTTCCTGAAACAACTGAGACAAAATTAACCAAAGTTTGCCACAATCAGCTAGAGGGTATCTCTTTTAAAAAAATATGTCCGATGACCCTGCCTGGCTACCAACATGGCAGACATGGATAAAAATAGAATATAGGCGGAAAATGAATAAACAAAAGTATAACATATCTCTGAAACTAAAGCAAAAGTATAACATATCTGTGAAACTAAAGCAAAAGTATAACATATCTGTGAAACTAAAGCAAAAGTATAACATATCTGTGAAACTAAAGCAAAAATATAACATATCTGTGAAACTAAAGCAAAAATATAACATATCTGTGAAACTAAAGCAAAAATATAACATATCTGTGAAACTAAAGCAAAAATATAACATATCTCTGAAACTAAAGCAAAAGTATAACATTTGTATTATTTCATGCATCAATTGTAAATAAAAATATCAGGGGAGCCTCTAGTTTTTTTGATATGACGATTTGAATCAAATTGGTATCCGGTAATTTTATCTTTCATTTTAAAAACGTTGTCATTATACATAACTTCTCTTCTAAAGTAGCCTGTATGACATACAGAGGTGCCCTTATTCATTTCAGACTACGACTGGTACAGCACATTTTGTCCTTTTTCTGGATAATAGGTCACATCTTCTTTTAAACCATCCGCAAATTGTTGTTGAAGTAAATACTCCACCTGGAATGGTGTTCAAAACTATGGGTTATGATATCGGTATGGGCAATGACGATGATATATTGCGTTATTCAATTGACGTTATATGTTACTCTTTTTACCGCGAAATTACACAAATCAAAGATCTGCCATAGATTTGAAGAAAACAAAAATCTGCGATTGATTTGATTTGTTTGACCTTTGAAACTTCACATTTGCTATAGATTAGAAATCTGCCATAGATTTGGAACCCGCCATAGATTTGGAACCCGCCATAGATTTGAGTCCTTCATAAATATATTCTTCATAATAATACACTAAGCTCTTTTAATCTTATTCTATAAATATCATGTGGGATTCATCTATTAATAAAGTAACCAGTAGAAAAAGATATTTTTTTTAAGTTAATTTATTATACGATAGCAATACCCCACATAACAGTTATGATGTCTTGGTAATCTTACAACTCAGCAGACGGCGTGAATATCTAAACTACTTTCTTCAAGAAATGCATTTATATTCTTGAGCGTTACTGTTGTTTGGATTTGCTTTGATGAAGAATTAAAAAATGTCTCTTCAAATTAAATCCTGGGATCATCACATCTATATTTAGCCTTTAATTCAAACATTATTGTTGGTTCATGTGTGCCATATGATGCCCATATCTTTTTTTTATCTAGTGTTGCGGGGAAAATGCCCTTCCGTCAGAGTTGGAAATTAACCATCATAACCACGATTGTAAAACGACGAAAATTAAAACGATCCACCTTTTGTAAATTGTCCATAAACTCAGTCCTAATTTTTAAACATTTTATGACACGACATTGGTCATTATAAAAAAGAAGATGTGGTTTTATTGCCAATGAGACAACTCTCCACAAGAGACCATAATGACACATAAAATTACAACTATAGGTCACCATACGGGCGTTTAACAATGCGCATAGCCCATACCGCATAGTCATATATAAAAAGCCCCGAAATGACAATGTTAAAAATGTCAAACGAAAAAACTAATGGCCTTATTTATGTACAAAAAATAAACGAAGAACAAATATGTTACACATAAACAAACGACAACCACTGAATTACAGGTTCCTTACTTGGGACAGGTACATACATACAAAATTTGGTGGGTTAAACATGTTAGCGGGATCCCACCCCTCCCCTAACCTGGGACAGTGGTATAACAGTACAACATAAGAACTATAAAAATCATGCATGGTTCAGGCATGGTATTATATGATAGTAAGTTTGGTAATACGATGTTGACTGCTGTACCCCTTTTTTTTAACAAGTTACCTATCGTATACATAGTATATATAATGTCTGTTTGTTTAATTACACATTGACTGTCATACAAGTGAAAGGTTTAGCTAGCTATAAAACAAGGTTTAATCCACCGCTTTCTACACAAGGAAATGCCTGTACTAATTCAGGAACATGACAGTTGTTATCCATTCGATTATTGTGTTAGATCTTTTCATTTTTCCATTTGATTTGGGACTTTTCTTTTTGAATTTTTCTCAAAGTTCAGTGTTTTTGTGGTATTTCTTTTGGGTAAACTAGACAACGTTCAATTTAAACAGATATTAGTCGATTAGAACTAAATAGTTGAACAAGACATATAACACGTTATTTATGACTCAGTACATTGATCTCCAATATAAACATAATTGAAAACGAACTAAGAACACATTTTTTTTATAAGAATAATGCATTATATTTGTTTTTCTTCCTTTTCTCCTTCAGGGCTTCAGATCAATTACTTTATGCCGAAGTTATTGACCAGGCGACAACGAAATGTGAAATGTCAGTTTAATACTTCTATATTTTAAATCATAATGATCCCTACTTTCCGGAAGATCTCTGTCATGTCTGAATTCATCGAAGCTGCACTGAATATCGGTACATTTATATCAAAGAACACTTTGATTTCATATTCTATTTTAAAGGATATGCAATTTTAAGTTCATGCAAAAGTTGCGCCATCTGAATAAAAATTATGTTTCAAGTTGTGATTTTTCTCGTGTTTCAGACATGAGGCTTTTATTGAAACTATAAAAACATTTGTAAACAATGTTGATTTAAAAATAAGACACGAATCTAGAATATTTTTTTCAACGACGTATCATTATAAACATTTTTAATTGAGATGCTTTGTCTATAAATTTTTTATGTTTTTGAACAGCTTATATTAACACGTCATTCCAAATATTTTTTTCAAAAATCCTTTTGCGTTTATCTTTTGAAACAAGGTTGGTCTGTCTTTCAAATGGATAGAAATATTAGAGAAATCGAAATTTGGGTAAATGTCTTAATTTGCGAACTTATTTACATATTATATTTTTGCATACTTTAATTGCATAGGTGAGCATTTGCTTTTGCGCAAACTTTCTTGGAAAAGATTACCGAGGGATAAAAACTGTAACTAAGTCGTTTATTGTTATCCTTATTTAATTTTACAGTGCTATATTGGGCACTTTTCACAGCATTATTTAGATGATTTGATCTATCATTTTTTTTGCACTATTTGTATAGCAGTTTACATGTGTTTCTTATTTTATCTGAAACTTTTTCATTGTTCATTTTATTATATAAATGTGTTCGATATTACTTTCATTGTAATCTATCATTTATTGCTCTATTGTATTTTTTACTTACACATTGTGTTCATAGTTTTGTCTCAGTATATTATTTTTTTAGTTTTGTACAGCATGTTTTTCTTTCTGTCTTTATCTTTAAGTGGTTTGTTGTACACTTTTTCTAATAGGGATGTTTTCAATATTGTTTTTGTTGTAATGTTTTTCTTAGTTGATCTCGATGTGTTTTATTTTACATCTTTTAACATACGACCATTAGTGATGTTGGGTTATTGAATTATAAATTCAAACGTGAAAACTACAAGGTAGCATTGCTCACCTCTATTTTGATATATATATATATATATATATATATTGTTCATTACCAAGGTAACATTTCTCTCTTGTCATCGACACTAAAATGAATGTTGGTGAAATAATACTTCGATTGATTATTTTATTGAAAAATATATGCACTAGTAATTCTTAATAGAAGCACATTTATTTTAAACAGTAAGTTCCATCTAATTTTTATACCCTGTCAAAATTTTGTTGGGACGTATTGTGGTATACAAATGTATGACGTACGTCTGTCTATTCGGCGTCCACATGTTGCACCGTAACTTGAGAACCACTTATCCAAATTTCATTCAACATAACATTTTCGTTTCTTATGATGGTCAAACGATCGGTATACATTTTGGTGAACATAAGATTTAAGCCTTTTGAGTTACGGGACTTTATTCATAAAACAAGGGAGGCGAGGGGTTGGTTTTCACATGTCGCACTGTATCTGAAGAAACGGTTTATGATTATTACTTAAAACTTCACACACTACTAAGCTATAGTAATCTGAAAATCTGTATACTTTTTGGTAATGATTCAAAATTTTATTTTAGAAATATAGAGTTTTTTTTTAAACAAAAATGGGGGTTCACATATCACACTAGTACTGTATCGAAAAGAAAACGTTTACGATTATTACTTTAAACTTCACACGTTTGTTAGTTATATTAATCGAAAGATCTGTATACTTTTTGGTGATGACTCATTATTTTATTTTAGAGAAAATTAAGTGTTTTATAAAAAAAGGGGGGAAGGGTTTTCACAAGTCACGCCGTATCTCAGAAACTATCTATAATTATTGCAAAACAAATTCATCCACAGGATTATCATGCGCTCATTGCGCTGCTGTTTATTTATAAATTGAAGAACCAAAATGCATTGGAACATTGTATTTTTTAAATTCCAATTTGCAGTATTTTAAGCAGAAAAGTTTTCGGTGATATGAAATATAGAAAACAAGACAATGTTTTTGATTTAAAAATAGAACACAATTTTTTTTTTCACAGAACGTAATATTATACAATTTTTATTTGAGATGATATGTCGATGAATATTTTCATTTTTGAACAACTACGAAGATAAATAATCTGCTTTGTCTGTATAAGTAAGTAAAGTAAGTAAGTAAATGTTTATTATAGTGACATGTGTAATCACATTTCAATAAAGTACAAATATATTACATACACAATAAAATACATCCGACCCATTGGGTCTATAAGTCACTTTCAGAACTAACTAGTAAAATCCAAACACGCACTTTAGATGCATGACATTTATACAGTACTGTTTTTAAAGACCTGGTTCGAATCCGCTATTGTTGGACATTCAGTCTTTTAGGTTATTATTCGTGCTGTAGTCGTCAGAACGTCGATACTAATATGATGTATGCCAAAAATTTTACACATGCTCGTTCAAAAATGTATTAGAAAACTCAGATTTAACCCCCCTCAGACAACTAAGGCTTTTACTTCCTCAGAAAAAGTAGACCTACTGTGGATTCGGCTATATGTTCTTGTCATTTTGGGGGTATAGATTGTCAAATGGTTCGGTTCTTAAACATTGTTGGCTTTCAAATATTTAGATTTTAGCGTTCCTGAAGAAGGTAAATTCAAGTAATTTATTTTCTATTTTATTTCTCAAACGTAACTCATTTAAGGTTTGTGCGGGAGATGCACTTTAGCATATTTGTAATATGAAAAAATAACTGTCAGAAGATCAACTGTAATTTGAAAAAAATATTTGAATGCTTAATTGTATGTTAACTACTATGGCAAAATGTTGATGTGTAATGTAGATAAAAAAAATCATTTTTAAAAAATTGAACAGGAAATTATTGAAACGTATTGTATATATTACCATGATTACTAACAATTAAAAAGTAAACTATTTCCTTATCACAATTACAATAACAAATACATTACTTACATCAATCTGGTTTATTTCTTCCTTTAAAGTCGCTTGAAAGAAGTTTCATTAATAAAAAAAAAAAAAAAACTTATTTTTTTGAATAAGCATTTCGAACTAAGTCAATTTACATTTATTACAACTGAAAAATGTATTATAAACAAAAACTATTTCATTTGGTGATTGTTGTAAGAAAAATTGTGGGTTAATTACAGATGTTAATTGATAAATAACTTCATATATATACAAAGAAAGATCATACAACATGCAAAATGTATATGAAATGACTATAATCAATGAATATTTCATTCAAATATTTTTTCCTGCGTTATAGTTACATCTAGATTACACTTGGTCATACAACATGTCAAGTGATTTTTGTATCAATATGTTCCAAACTGCTTTTATTGTGTTCCTTTCGTTTCAACGTAATCATTATTCGACACCAGCTTACTTTATTGTACTCGTTCGTATAGGAACCTTTTCTTTAATTCAATTCAAACTGTTTATTGTTACTGTTTGTAGTATAGTGAGTTCCTTTATTGATATAAAGCAATATTATTGTACATTTACTTTTAAAAGCAGTGTGTTCAATATTACTTTCATTGTATTCTCATTCTATCTCAAAGTGCGCTACTATGCACCTGTTTACAGCAATTTTTTCCCTATAATGTTATTCTAGAATGTTTTGATGTCACTTTTATATCACAATGTGTTCCTTATTTTTTATCCAAGTCTTTTGTTCGAAGAAAACAACGTGTTCAATATTGCCTTAATTGTTATGCTCTATTATACACTTTGGTTTGTTATACCCACGTATTTTTTTTGGTCTCATTTTTGTTTTGTACATTTTGTAGATAGCTATGTGTTCTTTTGTTTTTAATTATCAGTGTTTTTATTCCTTATTCCACACTTTTATAAGTGTTGTAATGATATTTAATTTTTTTTCTATTTTGAATTTAGAATTACATGTCTCAAGATAACAAATTTGTCAATTCAAAGATGACGTTTCAGTTTGAGATTTTGTATTTCCCATATTTCATTTTTAGCTCACCCCAAAAGGGCCAAGTGAGATTTTCTCATCACTTGGCGTTCGTCGTCCGTCGTCATCGTTGTCGTCGTTAACTTTTACAAAAATCTTCGCCTCTGAAACTACTGTGCCAAATTAAACCAAACTTGGCCACAATCATCATTGGGATATCTAGTTTAAAAACATGTGGCATGATTTGCCAAACCAACCAAGATGGCCGCCATGGCTAAAAATAGAATATAGGCCGGGTAAAATGCAGTTTTTGGCTTATAACTCAAAATCAAAAGCCTTCAGTGCAAATCAGACATGGGGGTAAAATTGTTTATTAGGTCAAGATCTATCTGCCTTGAAATTGTGAGATGAATCGGACAACCCGTTGTTGGGTTGCTGCCCCCGAATTGGTAATTTTAGGGAAATTTTGCTGTTTTGGTTATTATCTTAAATAATATTATAGATAGAGATAAACTGTAAACAGCAATAATGTTCAGCAAAGTAAGATTTACAAATAAGTCAACAGGACCAAAATGGTCAATTGACCCCTTTAGGAGCTATTGCCTTTTAAAGTCAATTTTTAACAATTTTTGGTAAGTCTTAGTAATCTTTTACAAAAATCTTCTCCTCTGAAACTGCAAAAGCCAAATTATTCCAAACTTGGCCACAATCATCTTTGGGGTATCTAGTTTAAAAAATGTGTGGCGTGAACCGGCAAACCAATCAAGATGGCCGCCATGGCTAAAAATAGAACATAGGGATAAAATGCACTTTTTGGCTTATAACTCATAATCAAAAGCATTTAGAGCAAATCTGACAAAGGCAAAATTGTTAATCAGGTCAAGATCTATCAACCCTGAAATTTTCAGATGAATAGGACAACCCGTTGTTGGGTTGCTGCCCCTGAATTGGTAATTTTAGGGATTTTGTGCTGTTTTTGGTAATTAGCTGGAATATAATAATAGATAGAGATAAACTGTAAACAGCAATAATGTACAGCAAAGTAAGACCTAAAAATAAGTCAACATGACCAAAATGGTCAATTGACCACCTAAGGAGTTATTGTTCTTTATAGTCAATTTTTAACAAATTACCGGGCCAAGTTCATTATCTATAGAAGTAATTGTAAGCAGCAAGAATGTTCAGTAAAGTAAGATGTAAAAACACATCACCATCACCAAAACACAATTTTGTCATGAATCCATCTGCGTCCTTTGTTTAATATTCACATAGGCCAAGGTGAGCGACACATGCTCTTTAGAGGTGTAATACCACCATTGATTTTCCCATAATAGTCTTTGTTAAATTTGGACTTTTCAAAAAATTGTGCAGAATTTATTTTTGTTTCAAATAAAAAAATACTTGGCATGAGTAAAGTTTTATTCTGTCCAGTTCTATAGAACAAATTTCACATAACATTTCATTGCATATAAGAAAATAACCATCATTGGAAGTTAACCAATCAAATGTCTACCCTTATTATATCTGTGCAGAAGGTTTAGTCACCATGTAACCTCAAGAATACAAAATTTTCTAAAGAAATCACAATTAAAAAATAATGGTGTTTTGAAATACTCAAGACATATGTTTATGACACAGAAATAGTTTTACTGCAATAAAATTGAAAAGTGCAAATTTTACAAAGACTAATAGGGGAAAATCAATGGTGGTATTACAACTAATATGGGAAGCTGTATATGCACCTATGGCCTTGTGAGTATTCTCATGTGTTAACATTTCTTGCTATTTAAGTGAAATAATACAAAAAATGATATATTCTGAGTGAATTGAGTCACCATAACACATTTTATGAGCAAATTGTCTTGAAATAGGCCTGTACCATGAATATTCAGTTGACAGAACAACCCATACTAAGTGCATATATTTTTGTTTTTAGAGGGGATGGTTATTTCTTATATTTGCTATGATATAAAATTTTCCTAGGTAATATACTTAAATAAATATATAGTTTCAAGTAGATGAAATTATTTCTAATGTTGTAACAACCAGTTATTCTTTAAAAGAGAAGCCTTTTATGTCCCTCTTTGGAACGCGGCATAAATTTAATTTTTACATAAGAACTTATTGAAACCTCCTTGGAGACAGTAAACTTTTATATGGATTGTTCATTCTGCTGAAATGCTTCAATTACTCATTTCATGAGTGAAAGTTACCCCCTTAATTTTTTTTATTGGCCTGAAAAGTTGAAATATTGAGGAAATTAGAGGTATAAATTGACCAAAGGAGACCTTATAAAGAAAACAAAGAGGTTCATTAGTGGTATTTATCTTCCTAAAATCATCTTGTGTATCAGTTTCAACTGTTTGTAGGCAGATAAGATATATATTTGATCATTTAATTTGCTCATAAAATGTGTTTTGGTGACTCAATCCACTCAGAATATTTCATTTTTTGTATTATTTCACTTAAATAGCAAGAAATGTTAACAGATGAGAATACTCACAAGGCCATAGGTGCATATACAGCTTCCCATATTAGTTGTAATACCACCATTGATTTTCCCCTATTAGTCTTTGTAAAATTTGCACTTTTCAATTTTATTGCAGTAAAACTATTTCTGTGTCATAAACATATGTCTTGGGTATTTCAAAACACCATTATTTTTTATTTGTGATTTCTTTAGAAAATTTTGTAATCTTGAGGTTACATGGTGACTAAACCTTGTGCACAGATAGAATAAGGGGAGCAATTTGATTGGTTAACTTCAAATGGTGGTTATTTTCTTATATGCAATGAAATGTTATGTGAAATTTGTTCTATAGAACTGGACAGGATAAAACTTTACTCTTGCCAAGTATTTCTTTATTTGAAACAAAGATAAATTCTTCACAATTTTTTGAATAGTGCAAATTTAACAAAGACTAATAGGGAAAAATCAATGGTGGTATTACACCTATACAACCGGATGTGACATACCATGATTTGGTGGTATTACACCTAGAGCCTCGAGTTTACTTCTAATTTTGAACATAGAAATAGAAATCATGAAAAGAGTTATTTCCAATTTGAACTGATAATGTCAACCAACTTGGAATCCGGAATGTAAAAATTGGAAGAAAAAATTGTCAAAATGAAAGTAAAAAGAGGCAATAATGGAAATGAAATATTTAAAAAATACTAGAACACACCCGTGATATCGCGGGTCCGTGACTGAATTACAGTATATAACTATGCGCAAGCCTTATTTAAGTATTAGTATTGTCATCTGATAAAGTCATGCCGATTATAAGATAGATAGTTTTCTCTGCTTTCAAATCTTTCTGTTTGAACCCGTCGAACTGGATTCAACTTATCAATTATTGGTAATATTAATTATTTGGAAAACAAAAGGTCCTGGAATGGAGTATTGTTTAATCAATAGCATTGTCCTATATAAGTTATAAATAAAGTTGAATTCTTTGATTCGCTGTTTTACGTCATGCCCGCTAACAAATTGAAAACTGTACCTATACACCTTATTTTTAGTCCAGATTTTTAGTATTCATATTGTTATCTTAGAAAGTCTTACTGATTTAAATACTGCAATAGGTAACAATTTGACAATTTAGTAGTGTCAACCCTGTGATTATGACCCGTGTATATAGCAAATTAATCCTGAATACACCGTTTGTTGGTGCGCCTGTCAGATGCAGAATTTACAGATAAGGTAATAGGTAACAGGTGAATATACTATTGGTATCGGTATCGGACTCGACCCGGAACTTCTTAATTATTGGCAATATTAATTACGTGGAAAACAAAAGGGCCTGAAGTGGTGTAATTTTTTATCTACAACTTTGTACTATATTAGTTATATATAAAGTTGAATTCTTTGATTCGTCGTTTTTACGTGATGACGGCTGACAAATTGGTCCTCGTAATTTTAGTATTATAGATTTAACAACGAAAATAGTCTTTCTTACGTCTTATATCAGTGTGTTAAACATAGCTGTACTTGATTCTTTTTTTAGTGTTATGTCATTCCTTGTTTATTACTCTTATTGTGTTTGCAATATATGCTTTAAATCTCATTTGTGAATAATCTAACAAGATCAAAGCAAATATTATTTATTAATAAACTCATCTTAATTACCATGCTTTACAGTTTAAACGCCAGACGATCGTTTTGTCTACAAAAAGACTCATTAGTGATACTTATGTTTTGATGCTCAAATAAACAAATTTAAAAAGGCAAAGTATACGACAAAGTTATTTAACATCCAAATTACAATTGGTTTTGTCAAATACTTCTTAAAGCACACTGTTGCTGGATTTATTTTTTTTATTTTGAAAAATTCCAAAAAATTTGTTAACAGCTTATGATAATGACCCTATCAATGATAAATTTACCTCTGTCAGAGCGGTACAGACTAGTATGTTACATATTACCGAACTGTAACATTTGGCTTAGCATACTATCTAGTTAACTCTTATTATTGTATTTTGTTTGGTCCTAGATGTAACTGTTAGTTTTAAAATATATATGCTTTGGTGTTATAATTTAATACGCCAGACGCGCGTTTCATCTACATAAGACTCATCAGAGACGCTAAGATCAAAATAGTTATAAAGCCAAACAGGTACAATGCTTAGGAGCATTAAGGACCCAAAATTAAAAAAAATGTGATAAAAACGGTTTATGTAATGTATTCCTGGGATAGGAAAATCCTTATTTTTTTCGAAAAATTCGAAGCATGAATTTGATAAAAATTAACATATAATTGATATTCATGACTACTGGGCTTGTGATACCGTCGAGGACGAAACGTCCACCAGCAGTGGCATCGACCCAGTGGTGTAAATGATTATCAAAGGTACCAGGATTTTTATTTAAGGAGATTCGCTACACAGTTTCAAAAGGAAATAGCTTTTCACAACACTAGTATATATTGATGGGGGATTATTAATAAGATTAAATCATTAAGCATTAAATCAATTTAATAAATAACGGTTATCGTCTGCTTAATTTGGATTATCTTTCTTTCAATTTTGAAGGACTTGAGCGTCTTTTATTTACCTATATAATATAATAAGCGGTTTTCCCGCTTTTATTTGGTATAAAATTGCATGCTTTTCGTGATTTGTTTATTGCGTGATTTGAACTAAAAGGAACACAAAGAGGATAGACTGATTCAGACATAAGATAAGTACATATGTTTTAGTGATAAATAGATATAGTTATTGCAGTTCAATTTTCCGAATGATTTTATTTCTGTAATTTGTAAAGAATAATTTCTTTTTATTTGAAAGTTGTTCTTGCCATAGTTTGATTTTTAATTCATGTATCGCGTACTTGGATACCATTTATAATGAGTAGACTATTTTAAGGTTCATGTGGACCCTATGACTAAAATGGCCGTATTGAGTACAGTCAAACCTGTGCATCTGGAAAAGTTTTAAGGCATAGCATGCCCTAGATAAATAGAATTCAAATGCATTGTATGATTTAGAAAATGCATAACTTAACTTGATTTTGCCGTACTCTGCAGAAGATGATAAAATTAACAAACAGTTGAGTTGATTTTACCTTGATATGGTCCACTCAGGTACACACTGAAAATAACCAATTATTGACAGGTATCTATTGTCCATATAATGTCAATGTCAATTAAAAATGCTCACTTTAATTTTTACCTGTTGGAAAGTTCTCAAATCTGTCTCCCAAATTAGTTTATTTGGCACCTTCTGGAGGAATTTAAAAAAAGTGCACGGCAAATTCCTGGTAAGTTTTTATTTTTCTAAAACATAAAACATACTTAAAATTCATTTATCTAGGGCATGCTATGCGTCAATTTTTTTTTACAGATGCGCAGGTTTGTCTGTACTCAGAGTAAATTTTGAGGTGAAAATACAGCCATTTTAGCCATAGCACGGGTGTCATTCGGTTTATCGAGAGAAGTGATCGTGGAAGAATATCCAACGGTGGTCAAGTATTGAGAGACGATCGTGAAAGTTCTGGTAACGGATCTTGAAAGAAATTTAATGTACATTCTAGTTCAGAATCTATGAAAAAAATCGCTTACGGTCAAGGAACAGTAAATGGGCTATGTCGCAGATTTTGCTAAAAAAATGCATACAACCTTGGCTCGTTGAACTACAACTGAAAATCGAAAAAATAATACATTTATCTCTTTTATTATCTGAAAAATTGCAGATTGATTTCTTTTGATATGAGTGAATATTTGTATAGGAGGCACATAAAATCGGCGAAAAACCTTCTAAAATTTGTCTTAAAATAGTCAAATCTTTAATTCTACTCCATAGATTTTTCTTAAAAAACTATATATTGTTGACACATACATTTCTGTTTTAATGATATAAAATAATCATAGGGTCACCGACTTCGTTTTTTGCCTAATAATCAATTTGTTACCTTGTTGGTAGTGAAAAACGTCAAAAAACAACGTTTTACGGCCTGCAACGCGATAACGTTACGATTATTTCGACGTTTTGTTGAATTTTTTCACAAAGAACGCAACTTTAAATGATGTATACCGTAAAAACGAAGTCGGTGACCCTATCTTTATTTTGCATTATTATAACGGAAATTTATGTATCAACAACATATAGTTTTTTAAGAAAAATCTATGGAGTAGAATTAGAGATTTGGCGATTTTAAGACAAATTTTAGAAGGGTTTTCGCCGATTTTATGTTCTTTCTATACAAATGTTCACCCATGTTGTAAGAATTCGATCAGTAATATTTCAAATGATAATTAAGATAAATGCATTATTATTTCGATGTTCAGTTGAAGTTCATCGAGCCAGAGTTGTTGCCAAATTTTACTGAAATCTTAGACATAGCCCATTTACTGTAACTTGACCTTAATTTTTAAAACGCGGAACAAATCCGAACAAAAAAATATGTCTGTAAAAATGGTTTAACTTCCTGAACATAACTGTGACAGAAGATAAAGTAAATATGAAGTACTTTTTGAAAAAACACAAAAGGCGCAATGCGTGTCTATGAAATTAATTACAAATAACACGCTTTTTGTACCTATAATGGTCATATTTCAGAATATCATGATATATTTGAAATTTAATCTTTGGTGTATCTGATAGTACAGTAAAATTAAAGTATGTTCTTCCGTTAAAAGCGTTAATTTGTTTTTGAAAACCTTGAATTTGATGAATTTCCATCAAACTTGATCGTGAAAGATCAGGCAACGTATTATTTAGATCGTAAAAGAAAATGCGTGACCAGACTTAATACTAGTAATCAGAAATCAGTATTTCTTTTACCATTTGATAAATCTGCAAGTGGTTGAAGCCTGTTACTACTTTGATAAGGATGAACATTAAAGCAATTATCTTTTTTTCTACTCAACACTTTACCTCGAAAGTTAAACTAGAGGCTCTAAAGAGCCTGTGTCGCTCACCTTGGTATATGTGAATATTAAACAAAGGACGCAGATGGATTCATGACAAAACTGTGTTTTGGCGATGGTGATGTGTTTGTACATCTTACTTTACTAAACATTCTTGCTGCATACAATTATTTCTATCTATAATGAACTTGGCCTAGTAGTTTTAGTGGAAAATGTTAGTAAAATTTACAAATTTTATGAACATTGTTAAATTGACTATAAAGGACAATAACTCCTTAGAGAGTCAATTGACCATTTTGGTCATGTTGACTTATTTTTATGCCCCACCTACGATAGTAGAGGGGCATTATGTTTTCTGGTCTGTGCGTCCGTTCGTTCGTCCGTCTGTCTGTTCGTCTGTTCGTCCGTCCGTCTGTCCCGCTTCAGGTTAAAGTTTTTGGTCAAGGTAGTTTTTGATGAAGTTGAAGTCCAATCAACTTGAAACTTAGTATACATGTTCCTTATGATATGATCTTTCTAATTTTTAAACCAAATTAAACTTTTGACCCCAATTTCACGGTCCACTGAACATAGAAAATGAAAGTTCATGTTTCAGGTTAAAGTTTTTGGTGAAAGGTAGTTTTTGATGAAGTTGAAGTCCAATCAACTTGAAACTTAGTACACATGTTACTTATGATATGATCTTTCTAATTTTTTAACCAAATTAATCCTGGTACCTTTGATAACTGTTTACACCACTGGGTCGATGCCACTGCTGGTGGACGTTTCGTCCCCGAGGGTATCACCAGCCCAGTAGTCAGCACTTCGGTGTTGACATGAATATCAATTATATGGTCATTTTTATAAATTTTCTGTTTACAAAACTTTGATTTTTCAAAAACTAAGGGTTTTCTTTCGCCCAGGAGTAGATTACCTTAGCCGTATTTGGCACAACTTTTTGGAATTTTGGGTCTTCAATGCTCTTCAACTTTGTATTTGTTTGGCTTTTTAACTGTTTTGATCTGAGCGTCACTGATGAGTCTTATGTAGACGAAACGCGCGTCTGGCGTACTAAATTATAATCCTGGTACCTTTGATAACTGTTTACACCACTGGGTCGATGCCACTGCTGGTGGACGTTTCGTCCCCGAGGGTATCACCAGCCCAGTAGTCAGCACTTCGGTGTTGACATGAATATCAATTATATGGTCATTTTTATAAATTTTCTGTTTACAAAACTTTGATTTTTCAAAAACTAAGGGTTTTCTTACGCCCAGGAGTAGATTACCTTAGCCGTATTTGGCACAACTTTTTGGAATTTTGGGTCTTCAATGCTCTTCAACTTTGTATTTGTTTGGCTTTTTAACTGTTTTGATCTGAGCGTCACTGATGAGTCTTATGTAGACGAAACGCGCATCTGGCGTATTAAATTATAATCCTGGTACCTTTGATAACTGTTTACACCACCTTGGTCGATGCCACTGCTGGTGGACGTTTCGTCCCCGAGGGTATCACCAGCCCTGTAGTCAGCACTTCGGTGTTGACATGAATATCAATTATATGGTCTTTTTTATAAATTTTCTGTTTACAAAACTTTGACTTTTCAAAAACTGAGGGTTTTCTTACGCCCAGGAGTAGATTACCTTAGCCGTATTTGGCACAACTTTTTGGAATTTTGGGTCTTCAATGCTCTTCAACTTTGTATTTGTTTGGCTTTTTAACTGTTTTGATCTGAGCGTCACTGATGAGTCTTATGTAGACGAAACGCGCGTCTGGCGTATTAAATTATAATCCTGGTACCTTTGATAACTGTTTACACCACTGGGTCGATGCCACTGCTGGTGGACGTTTCGTCCCCGAGGGTATCACCAGCCCAGTAGTCAGCACTTCGGTGTTGACATGAATATCATGTATATGGTCATTTTTATAAATTTTCTGTTTAGAAAACTTTGATTTTTCAAAAACTAAGGGTTTTCTTACGCCCAGGAGTAGATTACCTTAGCCGTATTTGGCACAACTTTTTGGAATTTTGGGTCTTCAATGCTCTTCAACTTTGTATTTGTTTGGCTTTTTAACTGTTTTGATCTGAGCGTCACTGATGAGTCTTATGTAGACGAAACGCGCGTCTGGCGTATTAAATTATAATCCTGGTACCTTTGATAACTGTTTACACCACTGGGTCGATGCCACTGGTGGTGGACGTTTCGTCCCCGAGGGTATCACCAGCCCAGTAGTCAGCACTTCGGTGTTGACATGAAAATCAATTATATGGTCATTTTTATAAATTTTCTGTTTACAAAACTTTGATTTTTCAAAAACTAAGGGTTTTTTTACGCCCAGGAGTAGATTACCTTAGCCGTATTTGGAACAACTTTTTGGAATTTTTGGTCTTCAATGCTCTTCAACTTTGTATTTGTTTGGCTTTTTAACTGTTTTGATCTGAGCGTCACTGATGAGTCTTATGTAGACAAAACGCGCGTCTGGCGTATTAAATTATAATCCTGGTACCTTTGATAACTGTTTACACCACTGGGTCGATGCCAGTGCTGGTGGACGTTTCGTCCCCGAGGGTATCACCAGCCCAGTAGTCAGCATTTCGGTGTTGACATGAATATCAATTATATGGTCATTTTTATAAATTTTCTGTTTACAAAACTTTGATTTTTCAAAAACTAAGGGTTTTTTTACGCCCAGGAGTAGATTACCTTAGCCGTATTTGGAACAACTTTTTGGAATTGTTGGTCTTCAATGCTCTTCAACTTTGTATTTGTTTGGCTTTTTAACTGTTTTGATCTGAGCGTCACTGATGAGTCTTATGTAGACAAAACGCGCGTCTGGCGTATTAAATTATAATCCTGGTACCTTTGATAACTGTTTACACCACTGGGTCGATGCCACTGCTGGTGGACGTTTCGTCCCCGAGGGTATCACCAGCCCAGTAGTCAGCACTTCGGTGTTGACATGAAGATCAATTATATGGTCATTTTTATAAATTTTCTGTTTACAAAACTTTGATTTTTCAAAAACTAAGGGTTTTCTTACGCCCAGGAGTAGATTACCTTAGCCGTATTTGGCACAACTTTTTGGAATTTTGGGTCTTCAATGCTCTTCAACTTTGTATTTGTTTGGCTTTTTAACTGTTTTGATCTGAGCGTCACTGATGAGTCTTATGTAGACGAAACGCGCGTCTGGCGTATTAAATTATAATCCTGGTACCTTTGATAACTGTTTACACCATTGGGTCGATGCCAGTGCTGGTGGACGTTTCGTCCCCGAGGGTATCACCAGCCCAGTAGTCAGCACTTCGGTGTTGACATGAATATCAATTATATGGTCATTTTTATAAATTTTCTGTTTACAAAACTTTGATTTTTCAAAAACTAAGGGTTTTCTTACGCCCAGGAGTAGATTACTTTAGCCGTATTTGGCACAACTTTTTGGAATTTTGGGTCTTCAATGCTCTTCAACTTTGTATTTGTTTGGCTTTTTAACTGTTTTGATCTGAGCGTCACTGATGAGTCTTATGTAGACGAAACGCGCGTCTGGCGTATTAAATTATAATCCTGGTACCTTTGATAACTGTTGACCCCAATTTCACGGTCCACTGAACATAGAAAATGAAAGTTCATGTTTCAGGTTAAAGTTTTTGGTCAAGGTAGTTTTTGATGAAGTTGAAGTCCAATCAACTTGAAACTTCGTACACATGTTCCTTATGATATTATCTTTCTAATTTTAATGCCTTATTATATTTTTTATCCAATTTCATGGTCCATTGAACATGGAAAATGATAGTGCGAGTGGGGTATTCGTGTACCTTGGACACATTCTTGTTAGGTCTTAGTTTGCTGTAAATTATTGCTGTTTACAGTTTATCTCTATCTATAATAATATTCAAGATAATAACAAAAAATGGAAAATTTCCTTAAAATAACCAATTCAGGGGGGTCACGCCACATATTTTTAAATCTTGATACACAAAAGATGATTGTGGTTAAGTTTGTATTAATTTGGCCCAGTAGTTTTAGAGGAGACAGCCAGGCATAGACATCTTTAATAAATCATTCACAATTGAAGTCATCATTGTCATATAGGAAACTTGCAGACAGACATGTACACCATACACGTAACACCTTGTCGCTATAGCATACACTGGTCAGGTAAACAATGTATATATTCATTAGACCAAACAACATAAAACAAACATTGCCAAATGATGCATGATAATGAGTTCAATGTTAGTTGAAACCTTGCACAAGTCGAAAATATACACCTTACCATCATAACAAAAGACAGTTATCCTTAAGCTTAACGAATCCTCGATACGGACTTGACCACTAAAATGAATCTTCATCCATGAAATGAGGCAAATTCAGGGTAAGGTGAATCCTGTCTGACGGACATTTAGTATAGGATCCGATATACAAAATATGGGTATCCTATAACTCATGATAAGTGAGTACTTCACATGACAAAAAAACAAACTTTATCCTACAATCATCCAACTATTTTACAAACAACATGTTCACAAATGCCCAAATAATACTTTAAAAAAAATTGAAAAAAATTAAAGTATTTTTGTGTTTTTACTTTTTAATGTATTTGCGCGTCTGGCGTACTAAATTATAATTCTAGTACTTTTTATTACTATTTACACCACTGGGTCAATGCCATTGCTGGTGGACGTTTCGTTTCCGAGGGTATCATCAGCTCAGTATTCAACATTTCGATGCTGACATGAATATCAATAGTGTGGTCATTTGATTCAGATTTCTTGTTTTCAAAACTTTGAATTTTTCGAAAAACTAAGGATTACCATAGTCGTATTTGGTACAACTTTTTGGAATTTTGGATCCTCCATGCTCTTCAACATTTAACTTATTTGGCTTAAACCTATTGAGGATGTTGACCTATCTAGCCTTTTTCAATATCAATAACAAATATCAATTATCATATAATGGAAGAATAATGTGAACGTCTTCGTAGCATCAGATCTTTCACGATCCTTTTCACGATCTTCAAAAATGCGGTACGTGATCTTTCCATATCAAAAAAATCAATTTTGTGTAGATAGTTCTTTATTTATCAAGTTTCAGATTTTATTTATCCAAAATAACTATGAAACCCGTTTAACTAATTCGAATACAATGCCTTTATTCTGATAAATGTAGTTTATCTAGTCGAATTTGTGAAAAAATCGTGTTTGATTACTTGTTATGTCATTGAAATGTCGAGACGCAATCTACCTTTTGTCGTTTTGTAATAACTATGTACTTTTGAAACTGGATATTCTGACATACTGATCATAATATTGAACCATTTTGACAGTCAGTTTTATTTTGTCGTAAATGTGTAATTAATTAAATTAGAATATTTACTGAACTTTCATATGTCTTCTCGATTAAATGTCTTTCACGATCCGTTACCAGAACTTTCACGATCGTCTCTCAATACTTGACCGCCGTTAGATATTCCTTCACGATCATTTCTCTCGATAAACTGAATGACACTCGTGCATAGGGTCCACAGGAACCTTAATAGTTACATCTGTGCACACATATATTAATCATTGAATAGCTTAAAATTAAAATGCTTTAATACAGGTGATGTATTTGTTTTGGTTGTAATGTATGAGCGATATTCTTTAAACAGGTAATTACATGTTAGTAGTGTAAGCCGTGTTAAAATTTACATGACCGCTTATGTTTAATTTGTATAAGTTTTTTTAATTTGCGGATGATTAAATAAGCTCTATTAATTTAACTTGTCGTTTATAACGACATTTTATTTGTTTAAAAAGAACATTGCACTTGTTTTAATTGTGTTTAGTTACCAACTTCAGTTGTTAAATGCATTCAAATGTATTACGTTTATTCAAGACAACGTAGTGGGTTATATGTGGTATTTAATTTATCTAAATTGAGTGATTGAATAAGAAGCTGAATTTATATTTTTTAAATATGAATAGGGCTTTTAATACTTGATGTATGTATCTAATCTGTTTTATAATTATAATAGTTTATAAAAATGCCAAGAGGTAGAGGCAGGCGTCGTCGGCAGGACCCGATTGGAGAAGGTCGAGAACTTCGTCTTAGAAGGGCCCCTAGGGAACAACAGCAACCACCAGTAAGGAATGAGAGAAGGCACCCCCAAGTTAATGTTGATGAAGATGCTCTTGTAGTAAGAAGACGGAGAGTTGATGAACCTCAATTAGGTGCCTTGCAACCAGATGTAGAATTGCAAGAGAATAACATCAATTAGCTGCCTTAGGTGAGGTTATTGAATTTTTTTATGAACCTCTAATGTTGCCTGGTTTTAATGTGGTCGATATATTTATAAGTCAAAAACTTAAGGATAAGATTTGGAATTTTTAATGTTATTGATTTGTCCCTTATGCATCGCAACAATTTCAACAGTCAAAAAAATGAAAACACCATTGGCATTATTGATGGTATGCTGGTAATACAAAACAAAGTTAAAACAAACCATACTATTACATCTGTTGAGGAATGGACTGATAGATATATTTCTTATGCCCAGGTCCTTATTGAAAGGTGTCATGAAAAAGCAAGTGAATTTTTCTCATATATGTCCATAATAAGGGTTGCAGCGGCTAATCACCCTGTTGTAAATGGTATTCTTATGACCAACAATTTCGTTTGAGAGTATCGAGGGATCATACAAAAAAGTGGTCATCCATAGATGCTTTTTTGTGGTTGCGTATTTTAACTAACAATACTCAAAAACAAAAGCAGGCTAATGTTGGTTATTAATGCTATGATTTTAATTTTAAAGGTTTTTGCAATAAAAACAATTGCCAATACAGACATGCATGTCTCAAATGTGATTTTAATCATCCTTCTTTACGATGTCGTCGCTTTATGGACAATGAAGGTAATACTGGTCCATCTAGGTTTAAGAGAAATAACATTACGCCTTTGCTTGTAAACAAATCTGATAATAGACAAAACCCAAAAGGTGTTTTTAACAAGAGATAATTTACAATTTTTCAGAACTAAATCCAGACCAGTTTAATATTTGGGCCCTAGGCACATCTCCGGTTAATGAAATGAACTCTCTAAGGCTCTGGAACTATATCATAATAAGCAAAGCGCTGTTGAACATTTAAATGGATTTAAATATGGTTTTAAAATTCATTACGAAGGTTCTAGACGTTCATGTGAATATAGAAATGTGTTGTCTGTTTTGAAAAACTCATTGACGCTCAAAAGAAGTTGAATAATGATATATCATAAGGTCGAATGGCAGGCCCATTCAAACATAAATCTATTTCAAATCTTCGGTGCTCTCCTATTGGTTTAGTTCCTAAGAAAACTGGTGGACTTAGGCCGTGTTCAAATTGACCTAAATTCGGTGTTGTGTTAGTGTAACTCACACGTAAACTAAACAGAATTGTGTTCTCATTGATAAAACTCAATGTTTACAAGTAGTTTAAATCATGTTTTATCTACACACAGTCGATACTCAATGTAGCCCTTGTGTAGGTTAAGTATATACTAAACTAGGCATTTAGGACATTAGTTTAACCGTGTTTATATTTAAGAATGAAACTTTTTTTTGAATAAATTGATAATTTCAACAATTATTAATAAAGTTCTTTACAGAAATTGTTTTCTAAAATGAAATGTATATTATGTTTTTTTTGTGTTTTTTTTTAAATAACATACTTTATTAACCCCTGCTCAAGAATCAAAGCAGCATCATTGCCGAACCAATAAGGCAGCATCCATTTTTGGGGGAATGAGGGTGGTGGGGAGAGGCTATATTTTTTCGGAAAAAAAGTTGTTTCCAGTTTTTGGGAAAAAAAATAAAATTTTACACTGATTTTTTTTTGTTTTTTATCGCTCTCAGCTGTCAATATATTCAATGCTAAAATTAAAAGAAATAAATGTTTTCGATATCTGAATTAGATTTTTTTTCGCACGAACGTTTAAAAAAAATAATCTTAAAATATTTAACACTATAATGTATGGGGAAACTCTTGATTCAGAATATTCATTTTTATCATCTGTATGATCAGATTATTTTTATCCAATTGGGGATCGAAATATTTCCATCCCCCCTTTATGAAGTCAAATGGTCGTTCCCTTACTGCTAGACAAGTTGTCCGAAAACTTTGCATTCGGTTCTACGTAATGAACATTTAAATGGCATATGGTTAATAAGTGTGAACAAATCTTATGTACAGGTTATTAAACAAGACATATAGATGTGAACGAATTCAATGTGAAACCAGTGTCCATTACATTAAACTAATTGTAAACAGTTTTACTGTACACGGCGTTTGGTGTGAACACGGCCTTAGATTGATAACTCATTAGCTCACCTGAATTTTTCAACTGAAATTACTGGGCTTAGTTTATTATCTATAGAAATAATTGCAAGCAGCAAGAATGTTCAGTAAAGTAAGATGTACAAACACATCACCATCACCAAAACACAATTTTGTCATGAATCCATCTGCATCCTTTGTTTAATATTCACATACACCAAGGTGAGCGACACAGGCTCTTTAGAGCCTCTTGTTTGTTTTACCCACCGAATGAAAGTATTAATGATTTTATTGATACTCAGTTTACCAAGGTCACTTATTCATCATTTGACAATGCAGTCAAAATTGTTAAACGAATGGGGAAATCGGCTTTAATGGTAAAAATTAATATTAAATCAGCATTTCTTTCCTTTACTTAAATGTTATCCTGGTGATTTTGATTTACCAAACATCAAACTAAATGGTCTTTACTATATCCAAAAAACAATGCTCATGGGATGTTCTATCAGTTGTGCTACCTTTGAAAAATTTTCAAACTTTTTACATTGGTCAGTAAAAAATAAAACACATACTGAAAATTAGGATCATTATCTTGATGATTTAATATTTGTTGAAGAAGCTCATAAAGATGAATGTCTCTTTCTTATGACTGCATTTTCAAATGTTTGTTCAAGCTTGGAAGTTCATATAGCAAATGTAAAAGCAGAAGGTCCTTGCACAAAACTGGAATATTTAAGTTTGTTAATTGTTTCAGATGAAATGTTGGTTAGAATACCAGATGATAAAAAATTGAAAAACTTAAAGATCAGATAAATTGGGTATTGGAAAAAAGAAAAGTTACTCTGACAGAAATGCAGTATTTAACACGTTCGTTGGCTGTTTGTGCAAGGGCTCTCCCCTCTGGTAGGGCATTTTTGAGGCGTCTATATGGCTCTTTTAAAAATGTTAAAAAACCTCATCATTTTATAAGATTGACCAAAGGAATACGAGATGATTTGCAAATGTGGCAATATTTTCTTAAAGAATTTAATTGCTATACATATATCCAAGATTTAGACAGGGTTTCAAATGCTGATTTAAATTTGTATACTGACAGTGCAGGTGGTCATTCACTGGGTTGTGCTGACCTGGTTGTGCAGCTTATTTAAATGGATTATGGGCAATTTTACAATGGCCATATAATTGGGGCAAAGTTTTATTAAGGATGTACACCTCTGAGGAGCCAAAAATTTCTAGAATTAAACTCTTTTTCTAAACCTGTTTTTTGTGTTCATATGACTTAAAAAAAAATTGGTGAAGAAAAAATCATACGGTGGTGCACTTCTTTTTTTGCTACGGCCCTTTGAAAGTACCCAATTTTCATGATTTTCCCATTTTTCATCAGTTTTTACCTCTTTTTGGGCTTTAATCATGAAAAAAATCACATTTCCACAATTAAACTTTTTGTCATACTTTCAATAAAGATGAAAGGGACCAATCTGAATAAATTTTAATTTCAAAAACTATAGGTAGGTGTTATTATAAGAAAGTTTTATCATATGTTGATGCTTTTTTGTGTCAAATTTACCATGTTGTCAATTTTGTCAACTTGTGATTTTTCTCCGTTTTAAGTACAAATTGCATATTTTTTCAACTTCTTTGTTATAAATGATTGAAAACATACATATCTAAGAAATTTGGAAAAGAAAAAAGGGATGTGGGATGTACATGTTTCTGGTAAAATCATTTTTTGTATCCCTCACCTATTTTCAATATTTTGGCTAAAAACCCCTCGATTGGTAATAAAATTTGAAAAATGTATTACTCAAAAACTACTCATTGGAAATACCCAATTTTTTTACAGAGTTGAGTTTGATTATTACATTTTTTAAATTCATTCATATTTTACACTTGTATCTCATGTTTTAGACATAATTCCAGAACGAGATTTCAACGAGACTGAACGAGACTGAAATATCAGAAGAATACATCCTTAAGTGACCTTACTTATTTGGAAATCATACCTATTGCTTTTGCTATCTATTGATGGAAAGAAAGGTTTACGAATAAGAAGATAATTTTTCATTGTGATAATATGACTGTTGTAACAATTTTAAATTCAAAATCTTCAAAAAATGAAAGGGTTATGTTTTTGTCAAGAAAAATAATTTTGTGGACTTTATTATTCTACTTTCAATTTAAGCGTTGCATATTTTTTCAAAAGACAATTTTATTGCTGATGCTTTATCTCGTGGACGTTCAGAGAAGTAACGAGCAATGCCGACCCGAAGCCACAAACTATTCGTTAGGAATTCTTAGATCTTTTGATGTAGAAGCTTCAAAATTGTTGAATTATTCAATTTCTCAAAGTACCAGAAATGTTTATGAAAATGCATTGCATTCGTTCAATATGTTCAGGATGGAATCTTCTATTCCCCTTAGTTGGTCACCAAGTAACAGAAAAAATATTCGTTATATTGGTTTTTTGTCACTAAATCTTATTCATCATCTACAATTAGATCATATATATCTGGAATACGTTACAAATTAAAAATTCAAGGGAAAAGAAGATTTATCTAAATCTTTTATCATTCAGAAACCCTTGGATGGTTGTGATAAACTTTACAAGTCTAAAGATCTTCTGGAACCTTTGACTATTGATAGTTTGATTAGATTACATGTGGCTTTGAGGCACGTGTGCTCTTCTAAATATGAAACAATATTGTTTTAAACACCATTTAACTTAGCTTTTGCTGCATTTTTACGAGTGAGTGAATTTGCCATTACAACGAATGTTATACAAGATCATGTTTTACATAGCAGGAAGTTTATATTGACCATGTAAAAATTCAGCTGTTTGTTACGATAAAATTTTCAAAAGCTGATCAAAAAGAGAGATTCACTACTTTAGTTGTGGAAAAAAATGAATCAAATGAGATTTTTCCTCTACAAAGTTTGAAAGCCCTATTGCAAATTAGACCTTGAAATGATGGTCCTCTTTTTTGTCATATAAATGGGAAATTATTGACAAGATTTCAGTTTCAGACTGTTTTAAACAAAGGACTTAAGTTTTTGAGTTTAAACACATCTAGATTTAATCCGCATTCGTTTAGAATAGGAGCAGCGACGTCATCCTTTATGTCTGGTAAAACTGAAAATCATATTAAAACCATGGGTCGCTGGATGTCGTCATCATTCCAGCGCTTCATTAGAATTCCTAATAATTAGTTTTGCTTTCAGCAAAAAAATACATTTGGATCATTGGTTCATCTTTGGTAAAAAAGGCATTTGAACACACTCAAACTAGAGCAACTGGTATTGATCTGGGCCTGGAAAAAATTGGTTACATTATTGTGAGAATAGGTCGTTCAGGAATGTTATGGCATATGGTTCCTTCAATTATAACTGCATTGTTGAATTGGAGATCGCAACCTTCAATAATTCTTATTCATTGCGGTGGTAATGATTTATGTAACATTCAAAATGGTCAACTTTTATACAATATTAAGGACACTTTACGTCAGTTAATGTCATCGTTACCAAACACCACTGTTATTTGGTCATATATTTTGCCAAAGCGAATTTTGAGGAATGCCATAAATAAAAAGGCAATAGAACGGTCTAAAGCCCATGTAAACAGGGGGGGGGGGGGTTAGGTCTTACCTACACAAAAATGGGGGCAAGGCTATTAAACATACTGATTTTGATGATATCCATCCGACTCTTTTCGCTGATGATGGCGTACATCTGTCATATATTAGCAATGACATTTTTATTGATGCTATTCAGTCAGCATTAGAGTTGTTCATTAAGTATTCAAACAGATTTTTATATCCAGATGAATTTTAAACTGTTTAAAGTTGTAAGCCATCGTGCATGGACTCATGAAGTTGTATGTCAGTTGAATTATTTATTCCGTTGTTAAACGCATGTATCAAGTTGAAAGCTCTGTTGAATATACAACAGTTTTGTTGTTAGTTGTAAATACATTGTTGAATAAATTGTTTGTTGTTGTGCACGTTGTTTATACTGTTGTATAGTAAAGTTGATTACTTCGTTGAACTGTTGTACAGTATATTTGATACACTTCGTTGAACTGTTATAAATTATAGTTGATATACTTCGTTGAACTAAATAATGACACAGAACTTAATTATTTCTATAGATTATGTAAAGATCTAAAAAATGAAAAAGTGCATCTAAAATTCTGCAGATTTACATTGGGAGTGAATAAGCACGCAACAAATTTAGCCATATTTGGCGAATTAGGTCGTTATCCTCTAATGATAGATATTTTAACAAACATGATTAAATATTGGAAAAGAATTCATATTAAAAATAATATTTTATTAACAAATGCATACTCTCTTTCAAATACATTATCTAAAGCTGGGAAGAATTGTTGGGCTAGTAGTATTGATGCTATTTTAAAATTACTTGATTTAAAAGAGTATCAGGTGCTCTCATCTAAAATAAACATTAGAAATATGGTGAAAAAGAAATTATATTTAAAGTATTGCAGCATATGGAAGAAAGAATTATTTAATGATAAAAGACAAAATAAGACCTCTGGAAATAAACTTAGAACTTATCGATTATTTAAACCAAATTTTAATTTTGAGCCTTACTTATAGAAATTACCATATATTCAAAGATGTGTTTTAACAAGATTTAGAATTGGAGCTCACAAACTTGAAATAGAAAAAGGTCGTTATTTTAATATTAAACTAGAAAATAGAATATGCAAACTCTGTAATGAGGAAATAGAAGATGAGATGCATTTTCTTTTAACATGTAAAACTCTGGATAATGTTAGAAATCCCTTTCTAAGCAAAATATATAGTAGAAATAAAAATATTTCAAAACTTGATAACAAATCTCTTTTTATTTGGCTAATGGGAAATGAAGATAAAAACATTTTGATAATAATTTGCCAGTTATTAGAGGTTTTAAATATAAACAGAAATACAATATTAAATTAGATTTCTCTATATAAAATTATGTATGATCAAATATGCATTTACATAAGTTATTTCTTTTACATTTGATAAATTATTAGTATATACTACGAGGTGTGCTGTCCAATAAAGGGACCAGAATAACAGACTATTGGTCATATTGTATTATATATGTTTATTATTTACAAATTGCTTACTTCATTTTCTTTAATATTATATCAATCAACTAAATCAAAATCAATCATATTATGTACTTTGTTTAACCTATTTTGAATTTACTTTACATTATGTTTGAAAATTGTATTATGATTATTCTGCTCATTCTGGGCGCCGTGATTGGCAAATAAAATATTTGTTTGTTTGTTTGTTTTGTTATAAATTATAGTTGATATACTTCGTTGAACTAATGTTTAGTTGTTAAACTCCGTTAAATTGATATGTTTGTTCAAAACCTAGGTTTTTTCATTTGTTTTGTGTGTTAAAGTTAATTTTTCGTCATGGATTGATAAATTTTGTTTGGCGATGCTTACAAACAAGTTTGCTAGCATTTGGCTAAATTTATTACAGTTGGCGTCTGGTAGCCCAGTTGCCATTTGGAGAAAACATATGATGGTTGCCCTTCAATGTATTTATCTTGGACATTAATGAGACATTGTCGATGAATGCCAATTCATAGGCCGGTTGATGAATAGTTGAACTGTCCGCATAAATGCATGACAAAAAAAATTGCCAAAAATTCAAACTTTTTTATTATGATTATTATTTAGTTTGTCTTACAATTTATCTTCATTTGTATAACGAAGGTAATCTGGAGTCATTGGAAATGTTACGAGTGATTTCAATGGATTTGGGTTATCTTTTATCTGGTATATCGAATTCCTAAATTTATATCTGTCGGTTTCTTTCGAATATTTGATAATAAGATTTAATCATTAAGCATTAAAGCATTTTAATAAAATAAAATTATCGTCTGCTTAACTTGAGTTATCTTTTCTTTAATTTTGAAGGACTTGAGCGTCTTTCATTTACCTATATAATTTCAAAAGCCTATTTCCCGCTTTTATCTAGTATAAAATTGCATGCTTTTCGTGATTTGTTAATTGCGTGATTTGAACTGAAGAAACACAAAACCCACCCTATGCCACCCTTGAGAATATTTTCTGCTCTCTGTGGTATATTTACAGATATCGTTAAAGAAGCGTCATGGATTGGACAGAACATGAACTGAATATATTGATTTACTTAATGGCTGAATTTATTACAGTTGGCGTCTGGTAGCCCAGTTGCCATTTGGAGAAAACATATGATGGTTGCCCTTCACTGTTTTTATCTTGGACATTAATGGGACATTGTCGATGAATGCCAATTCATAGGCCGTTTGATAAATAGTTGAACTGTCCTCATAAATGCATGACGAAAAATTGCCAAAAATTTAAACTTACTATTTGTTGCTTTTTATTATGATTATTATTTAGTTTGTCTTACAATTTATCTTCATTTGTATAACGAATGTAATCTGGAGTCATTGGAAATGGTACGAGTGATTTCAACGGATTTGGGTTATTTATTATCTGGTATATCGAATTCCTAAATTCATATCTGTTGGTTTCTTTCGAATATTTAATAAAGGAACCAAAAGAGCAAAAAACGTATAGGTCAATGTGCTTGTTTTCGATATATAATATATGTAATTTGGACGGGGAATTGTTCTCTCTTGATTCTACATAGCTTTATCATCGACATGTTAAAGTGCTCAAACACTATTAAAAATTAACAAGGATTGTATAAGACTTTAACAACTGGATTATAATATTCATGCAAAGCTCTGATTCCTTTCACGGATATGGCGTAACTTTTTGGACCTTTTGGATTATAGCTCTTCATCTTTTACATAAGCTTTGGATTTTAAATATTTTGGCCACGAGCATCACTGAAGAGACATGTATTGTCGAAATGCGCATCTGGTGCAAGAAAATTAGTACTGTTAATTTTATTAAAGATTTATGAAAAGAAAACTGTGTGTCAATGGGCTTCAAATGGATGAAATCAGAGGATTCCGAAAATCTGACAAAGATTCCAAATTATGACAAGCAAACATCATTAATACGACAGTTAGTTTCGTCTACATAAGACTCATCAGTGACGCTCAGATCAAAATAGTTATAAAGCCCAAAAAGTCAGAGTTTGACGTAAAGTAGTTTTCATTCCTCAAACTGACTCGTGTAACACTATTATTTGTTGACGTCAACCAAAACTGACCATATTTGCACTGTATCATGCAAATTTTTATAGTTGCATAGTAAATCAGTTATATATTTAGGTCGGGAGGGCCGTTATAATACAAATTACAGTATATATAATATAAATTCAAGATGGAAAAACATTTGAATTTTGTGACTTTTTTTTGGCCTTTTGGTATATAAATATATTCATAACGTCCTGTCGACAAACTGCGAAAAATCCTAACAATAACAGAATGTAAACTTGCTTTAAACATAAACCTTTTAACCTCATTTCATCTTGATTTGGCATTACAATTACACCATGAGTTTGGCTCTAAAATATTTGTTGAAAATCCAAACCCACATGATTTTTGTGCATCCTTTTCTAAAGTACGTAGATATCGGACTAGTTTAGCAAATTTGGAAATAGACAGAATCCAAGACATGTCCTATGTACATAATGGTATTGCTGTATTTAGAGAAGGTGGTCGTATTATACAGAAGGGAGCAGAAAATATTGACTTAAATGCTGAAACAATCGATGGTAAAAATACATTTCACTCCATTGCTTGATTTGAAAACCAATCTTATAACATGTTTACCTTTCGACAAGCAAACAGAACGGTATGGACCTTCTTGTTATTATAATGTTTATGGAAAGATTGTGTCTTGTTTTATCGAAAACCGATATATATATGTCCTGTCTTTCGTATTTTAGCGACTTTTTAGAGACAAAACTTGGATTTGATTCATTTTTCTGCAGAAAGCACTGAACAAATTATTTCATTTTGGACCGGTTCTTATAAAAGACCTAATCTGAAATTTCGTCTGTAGCATATACTCCGGTTATAGATGCCAAGCCTCAACATGACAATAGTATTTACAACTATGAAACAAAGTAGGTATGTCAAAACTTACTGGTCAACAATATGCTGTGCAAACATCTCACAATTAATAGTATGCTGTTGCTCAAATGTAAAAAGGTCTTTAACAGACCTGTTCGAGGATTAACGTTGATATATGAGGCTAGCTCTCATGGCTCTTTTGATTAATTTAAAAGCATTCTTCAGTTGGTGTTAATACGACAATCGTAATTAATATTGAACCAATTGTTTTTTGGTTCTAATTTTAAAGAACATATGTTGCCATTTGTTTTTTTTACAGAATTCAGAATACACTCTTGTAAACTATAACTAACTTCTCATTTTGGGATATGTTCCTTCGTGCAGTTGAGATATTGTTACAAAACATTAGGGCTTAACAGAATGGGAAGTGGCTTTTACATTTGAAAATAGAAGCTGCAATGTTGCGATGCTTTTTCATTACCAATCAACGAGACAAGAAGAATGTCTCTGTCTTGAAATGGTATATGTGTTCCGGACCATATGAGTATTTGGACCATACGCGTATGGTCATGACCATATGCGTATACTCATATGGTCCGACCATACGCGTATGGTCCGACCGTACGCGTATGGTCGGACCATATGAGTATAATACTCGTTTGGTTATTAACGGGCCGGACCATATGAGTATTTGGACCATATAGGTATATATATTTTTTTCAAATTACATTATAAACGTTTCAATAATACAAAAACTTTATCTAAAAAAACAGTGATGGTTTAAAACATGACAATTTTTGTAATTTTATAATAAAAAAAAATACGTAAAATTTAATATTGATGCCATAGTTAGTTTTCATCGCTAGTTACATTCCTGCATTTAGGTTTGGATGACATTCACTTCCACACGGTATCATAGCTTTTTTGCATTTGCAAGAAATTTGTGCACGATCTTTTTCATTTACATTTTGTTTGCGAGTGAAAAACAAGCCTTTTTTGCAGCTGCGTTCAGTGATACCGAGGTCTTTGGCAATTCTGATGTCTACGGTGTTTTTAAGAAGCTCTAGATCTCAAATATCGTAAAATGACTGCAATACACCATCTTCACAACACAACTTAAATAAATTAATAGTATGCTACTTTCCAGTGACTTCTTATGTAACAGTTCATTAAGAAATTTTTGGAATTTAATTTTTAAGTCGACATATTGCCATTACTCGTAATAACAAATCGGAATGACCATCGGTATAAAATGTGTTTACTTTAAATTTGACAATTAAGTAAAATTAAGTAACTATGTGAAACTTTTTATTATTATTTAGCTCTATCTTTTTATCATAATATAATGATAAAATTACCTTTATGATAGCGTATTTTGAATGAACGGTCATACCATATGAAGGGTTTAGAAGTATGAAAAGTAAACTGTAACAGAGTGTTAATTACCCCGACCATACGCGTATGGTCCGACCATACGCGTATGGTCCAAATACTCATATGGTCCGGAACATATGCATTGAAATATGACCGATCCATTTAACGTTGCCGATCATCCTTAGCCATTGATAAAATTCTACAGAAATGAAAGCCTCAATAATTTTTCATGATTCTTTTCCTAAACCTCTTGAACGTGGCAACCAGATGGTTAAATATTTTGTGGAAGGCTGCTCTAATAAGAATGAAACCCATGTCTTCTACAAACCTATGTCGAGGTCTCCTCTCAATACTCCCGATGATACGACCAAGACCTCAAAACTCAAATGTAAATCAGGTGACTTTGTTAAGGCACTTATAAACCTAGTAAACATAGTTCGTCGTACTTTAGTTCTAGCTTACGTTCGTAAGAATGAGACGGTAGTCAGGATATGGGCATATCCTCATGGTTCCATATCTTCAGCTCTGTTCCATGATGATGATACAATGTGGAAATGTTGTAAATTTGAATAGATTTATCTCCTTGAAGAGGAATATTGCTCTTCTTGCAATCTTCCAAGTGATGATAATATTTATCAAAGGTACCAGGTTTATAACTTGATACCCCAGACGGGCGTTACATCTACATAAGACTCACCAGTGACGCTCAGATCAAAATAGTTAGAAAGCCAAACAAAAAGTTGTGCCAAATCCGATAGGTTTTCAAACTGGAGATTAGGAATCGCCGTTAATATTGGAAGTGCATTTATCGCCTCATTGTATTTCCAAGCTTTCCAATCTCTCTAGAACACTTCTGGCATATTTAGATTTGAGAACTCTTACACCCATAGTAGTACGAGGTGGTTGCTCTGTTTGTTTTCTTTTCGTTGGCAGATGTCTGTACAGCTGATATTTGTAGACTGACAGTACTGTATCTGGTAATTTTCTTGAAAAGATGACTTCTTAAGTGCTATAGCTGTTAGATCTTCTTCATCAACCTCGTTTTGAAAGATTTCAAAATTTATAATGCCAGCGATATGGAGACAATTGTTCCAACATTCAGGCCATAGTCACATAAAGTATCGAATAGATACATATCTTCAGATATATATAGCCTGTCCTGTTCACAGTTGTACATAACCCTTACTTTATTATTGTCTTTAAGGTGAACCTTTTGTCAGCGGACTGAGTCACTGTCCTCTTGTATATATGAACTCTCTGTTTTTATAGATTATCCGGCGTTGATTATCTCAACGAGATTGATTTTCTCGCTTGAGCTGGAACAGCGAAAGTGAGAAAAGCAATCGAGTTGAGATGACCAATGATAATCTGTTTATCGCTATTTTACCCATGACGACGTTGTCAATTTCAATGTCAATTTCGTTAGCAACGCCACGTGGTCTCCTTAGTTTCTAGCGATAATTTTTCCATTTCAAGCGAGAAGCATGATATGAAAATTATCATAAAAAAGATCAAAGGAAAAATGCACAAAATAGCGATAATACATAATATTCCCTATTTAGTGTGTACGCATTTATGATATAAATAATTTACAGCTTTTAAAAAAAGTATATTAAGATTCTGAACTTTTAAAATGCACATAAAAGAACAACATCATTGGCCTCATCGCCTTTATCATTTCTTATCACGGAAACGTCAAAATTCAATCAATTTCGTTCGTTGACGATCCCTGTCTAGTGTTGTTTTTTTTTTTGTTTTTTTTTTTAAAAATACTGAGCACGCAAAATAAGAATTAACTCACGAAGCACGTATAAAAATTACATAAGCAGAACATGTTGAACACAGCTGTTTTGCACAACTGAACGTAAAATAAAAAAGTAAAAACACGTTGAATGTGAAATAAAAAAACGCGATGACGTTCCACGAAGATAACCCTTTACCACTCTCCATGAAAGTCAATGACTTTGCATCGTTTTTTTTAAGATAGTTTTACATGTTAAGAAAATTCTATTTTTAGCATAAGTATTTTCCGAATCGCTTAAAAATATAGTCTATAAATAGAATATACCGTAGGGCGGTCTACGGGATCAGTACAGGTATAAACAGGTAAACAGGTCATCCATCATCACTGGTTGTGACGTCTACATATCAGTAAAGATGGCGACGGGACGTTTTGTCGTATATATTTGTTTTCTACAAGCAATATATATTTATAGACATTTTGGTAAGTGTTTTAAAACTTTCTATCAATCACAAAGCCTATAAAGATCAACGATGTTGAGTATTTTTAAAGGTTCATGTGGACCCTATGGCTAAAATGACCTTATTTTCACCTCAACAGACTTGTAAACCTGTGCATCTGAAAAAGTTTTAAGGCATAGCATGCCCTATATAAATAGAATTCGGATCTCCTTTAGTTGGTGATCGCAATACTGGGATAAAAATTTGGTACCAGTTTTGTAACTTTTTATAAAAAAACAACAAAACTGGTACATTACTTATAATATTCCAGTATTGTAGTTGTATTGTTGACTAAACTAATTGAAGATCAAAGGGAGATTAGTTACTTACTTATAGTTACTTATAGTTGATTTCCAGTACAGGATCCCTCAAGGTTCCTCTTCACCAGACTCGTAGTTTAATGTGTTTCTTATACTATTTTGACTGTGACTTCCGGATATTTCTGCTCTATAGTCATTATAGTATAATTCTTCGTCTGACCAATATTTGTCTAGTCGATTTTTGAATGCATTTATCGATGGTGACTTTGTTATTTTATCTGGTAGTTTGTTCCAGGTTTTAGCAATTCTAACAGAGAAAGAGTGTTTACGGATATTAGATTGGAATCTTTGATGAACTACTTTATTACTGTTGGTCCTACTACTACATCTTTGTTGAGAATCGTCTGCCTTTCTTAAAAATGAGCTAACTTCTTTGTCGTAGTATCCGTTCATTGTTTTAAAGGTTTCGATCATGTCTCCTCTTATTCTCCTATAGGATAATGTAGGTAAGCCTAGTTTTTTTAGTCTCTCTGGGTAGCTCATGTCTTTTAGCCCTGGTAGTTGTTTTGTTACCCTTCTTTGGACACCTTCTATTTTGTCTATATCTTTCTTTTTGTATGGGGACCATACTGAGCTGGCATAGTCTAGGTGTGTTCTAACCATGGTTTTGTATAGTGGCATGAATGTCTCTATTCCCAGGTAATTCAATGTTCTTCTAAGAACTGCGAATATGGAGTTTGCTTTGTTCACTTTTTCACTAATGTGGTTTTCGAATGTGAGTTCTGCATCAATGAGAACTCCAATATCTTTTTCCTCTTTAACTTGTGCTATAGGATGATTTATTAGGCTATACATGTAGATTGGTGGATGGTCAGTGCTATTAGATTTCTTACTTATTTTTATATATTTGCATTTTTAGATGAACTCAAACAGATTATAGAGGATAATTGTGAAATCAATTAGGGGACGACCATGTGATATTGTGGGGGGGGGGGGGGGCAGGCGGATTTGTTTTTGATCGGTTATTTATTTTTGTAAACTGAGAGGACAGATTATTCATTCTCTGCACTATTGAAGCAAGATTTTTCATTAAAGCAAGGGACTGATTATTTATTTTCACCACTATATTTTTGATATTTGAGAACATACATGACATACAATTTTTTAAATATTTGTTGATTATGAATAATTAGATATATAGGAAGATGTGTAGTAAGTGCCAATTAGACAACTCTCCATCCAAATAACAATTTAAAAAAAAGATAAACCATTAATACATGTATAGTCAAGTCATTGTGTAACATTTGATCAGAATAGATCATTATCCTTTCCAGAAATATTAAGATTCAAGATTTCATTCATAACCTCAGACACATACTTGTGTACAAGAGGCCAATATACATGTATACAAATATTTTAAGATAATACATAGCGAGACAGGACAAACATGACAAACGAAACACAAATACATAGAAATAAGTATATATATATTATGAAAGACAATAGATATAATAAGATTAAGTATTTTATAATTTTCTTACTGAAATGAATCATTTATATTCCCAAGCAATCAGGGACTAAACTTAACTGTTTTTCTCTAGGGGCCAGCTGGGCCCCTAAGATATTTTTTTCAGGGGCCCGCTTAAAATTTTAGGAGCCCACTAATATTCATACTAAAATAAAACAAAACTGAAAATTACTTAGTATATACTTACTAACGGTGTTCCAGCTTAAATCTCAGGGCAGAAGGGTGCTTGTTTTCTGAAAGGGCACTTTAGCGCAATAACCGGGATTGTAAGGATACTTTGTATAAATAAACTTGAATATTGCTAGCTATAGGCTCAGCTGGAGAACATTAGTTGTATTTAAACCTTATTCAGAAATTAATATGTTCTTGATGTTGGTTCCAGTCAGATTTTTTTTTATCAAATTATCATACCATGAAGCAAAGCAAATCATTTTGATGTTTATGTTAACAAACTTGTACATTTGTTAAGTGCTCCCACGTAAGGAGGATCATTCATACAAGAAGTAAAACAGGAAGTAGTCTTCATATATATGTTCAAATACAAACTTCTTTGATTCTTCTTTAAATGTATGTTCATGGTATGAAACAAAAACAGTTTTTCTAATGAAGCCTTATTGTGAAATCCTACTTGTAGTTTTGAAAATGTTTTCTGTGGTAACCATTATAATATTTGAATTATTGCCACCAGAAATGTATCATAAGATTTGACAATATTTATTTTAGGTTGTTTCCTAACAAAATTATCTCCCTTCAAATTTTCAACTTCCTGTTGACCTTTAGACAATATGGCTCTTTCTTTGAACATTAAATAATATGAGGAAGGCGCTACCTTAAATGCCAGCTTTATAATGTCCTAGATATTGATTGGTTGTTGGTGGTTTAACGTTCAGTGGCAAATATTTCATGCATGTTCAGAACGAATGTCCAAGGCTTCAATAACGTTTTGTTTATATCTAAAATAAAATTATAAGTTCAGATGGAAAATGCTATTTTTCTTGAAAAAAATATTCTGATTCCCAAATTGATGAATAAAAAAGCATAGGACAAAAAAATATTTTGAATCCAGATCTTTGCCAAAAATGATTTTATCTTTCAGATATGCAAATTAAATTTAACTTTTATATATCTAAAAACATAAAAACTTCCCAAACCGCACATGTCAGTCTGTACACAGTATTTTTTAGGTGATAATAAGACTGTATTTGCCAATTTGTTATGATTAACCTTAATACTAGTGTTAAATTTTGACTAAATAATTTTAAATAATAGCGCTGAAGGGCTTCGGTAAAAAAAAATCTGACTCGAATAAAAACATTTGTATTTCTGATCATCTTCAGTTTGTGAGTTCTACATCAATATCTGACATGTACTATTTAATTCAGAGTCAGTTTTATGTCATTTCTTGCATATATTATTTTTGTTACATGTACATAATGTAGCTTACTTTTCAAGTTCTTATATGATAGCAAAAAAAAATTGAGAATGGAAATGGGAAATACAAGCATGTTAAAAAAAACACATTTGGTTTCAGACAATAACTTGAGTTAAGTAAATGGAATTCCATGAAATTTTACCAGGAGGTTCATACACAAAACTCAAAAGGAAGATAAGAATTGATTTTGGGGTTATAGTACATTATTGGAGGTATTTTTATTTTTATATTTTGGGTTTTTCTTCCAAAAATTACCTTATTTACATCAATTATACTCATCTAGTACAGATTTGGCAGGAGATGCACTCAAAATATGGTGTTTTAAACATTTTATCTGTAGTCTGTGCATTTTTCCTATGATGTACATGTACTTCTTGATAATGTTGATGTGAGTATCATGATAAAGAAAATATATTTGGTAACCGTAAGTATATATTCACAATTGACATGCACCAGAGCCAGAAAAGGATCATCTTTCCCTTTAATTCCAAAAATTGAACATGATTGTTTTTCTCTCACAGAAACACATGAGTTATTTGGTAAATAAAACATTTGTCAATGTTTGAAACTTTCAGTAATAAAAATTCAGTTTAGCTTGTTTGAATGTTTCACTGATTGTGTGAAAATTTTAACAGCAATGTACAAAACACTTGAATAAATTTCATTATCTGCAGAATTATTGATAACTTTCCTCACAATAAATTCACAAGGACATAGAACTAACACATTGTCTATGCTATTCTGATCTGAGTTTTATACATACATATACTGGCATGGCTGTGCTGTTTCAAGTTGTCTTCTTTTTCTGTTTCTTAGAAGTATTTGTTTAACCTGTTCAGTCACTATAAAGTGTTACAATTCTTACTTAGACGCAACACATAAATAGTGACCAAAAAGGTTCTGCTTTCACTCGAGAGGAGCTAGAAAAAAATTAAATGTACACATTTTCAATAGTTAGTAGGACTTACTATCATATGGAATTAAGGAGATATGTACATGTAGTTCGAGACTTCTGCTGAATAGAAATAAGTGGGTCTACCTGTTCCTGTTTTCAAATTAGTCCATATTGATCTAAAGGATCTAAAATTAAAATATGTTTGATTTCAACTGACATAAAAAAAAAAATGGTGTTATTTATATGCTCAATATACATCTGCAGTCGTATCAGGCTGTGCATGGCAAAGCATTTTATTGCCTTTAGGTTTGCACTTTTTTTTTTTGGTCATGAAAATAAATTTGCTAACATGAGAATACCCTAATTTTACCTAAATTGTCAGTTTTTTTTAACAAACTTTTTTTTATGTACCAGACAAAAGTTTATTCTGTGCTTATTTTGTAGACTTCCCTTGTTTACAATAGAGTTATACCAATTTAATTTTGAGTCCATGTACAGTCATTGAAAAATTAGTTTGAAATAACATTCAAACAATCCATGATCCTGTAATGAGACAGGAACCCAAATTCCATACATCTTTACATGTATGGTTAATTTCAAATCCTTTAAACTGGGATATAAAAAGAGATTTTGTTTTATTTCATGCTGTAACTATTATTTTTGGAAGAAAAGGATGTTCATGGTAACACATTTAATTTGCTCATTTTATTGGAACCCAATTGAACCTTTCCATAGATTCACCTGGTAGTTACCTGTCCATTTAAACTTTTTGCAGTTCTTTTGTCCCATTGAACAAATACAACAGGTATTGTTCTCTGTATAGTTTATAGTCACTCAGACATTTAAATTTCTTCTAAGAGAAATCTATCACTTATTAATTAATGTACCAGAGTAAAAAGATGATAATAAGATAATTTCACATGGTGAAACAAAACTTGTAAGTTTTTTGCAGGTATTTTTTGTTGAATAGGTGCAATTTGGTTACTGAGTACAATTTTTGTACTGTGATGTTATATCATAAGTGTGTATTGCTAAATAGGTTGAAATGTGAACCTGATAGTGATATAGTCATAAAGTACTTGGTAGAGTGAAAATGTTTTGATCAGGGATAAACTGATGCATAAAATATGCAGGCGACTGCTGCAGCTTGAATTTTAAAGGATGTAGCCCACATTCTTCCAAGTAACATGCCCTATATACACATCATGGTTTATTCTCATGGGTTATCATAATAACTCCATCTTCCCATAAAATCCAATTTGGACAATATTGAAGCATACAATATATACAGTAGTCAGTTCTAAATGTACTACTCAGACTCAAGTCTCCTTTTATGATTAAACTTAGAGAGAGAAAACAAGACAGTTTCCATTTCCTGGGACTGTATAAGGTTTGACATAATCAATAAAAAGATGTCTTGAGAGTTTGCCATTTAGAAAGTACAGAATAAGAAGATTGTGAATTATTTGAATGTTTTAACTTTTGTTAAGTTTTGAATTAGTCTGTGGACTACCAAAGGATCCAGAGGGAGACCCTTTTCTTAAGGGAAAAAATGATGATTATATAGGGAATAACTGAAGCATGACTGGAGCGCACCGTCAGACCCCCCCCCCCCCCCCCCCCCTTTTTTTTATGATAAATGCTGGATTCGCCATTGACTACATGAATAACCGTGATCACATTCAACTGTATAATTATCACTGTTCCTTGGTGTGGGGAATAATGATATGTGGCAGATGAACATAATGAGTCATGGTCAACCAGTGCACCGGAGTTTACCCCGCATGCCCGACATGGTGTAAAAAGAAATGCGAAATATATTGCTTGCAGAGTTTTTTTTCTGTGTTCCCATGGCTGGACGGAACTTTTACGCTAAATATGTTTTCTTTAACTATGATTTTGTGACTTTTGAATGAAGTACCTGTGATTATTTAGGACAGTTAATTTGCTTTGACCTCACTGATAATGGAATGTTGAAGCAGACGAAACATGGCGTCGGATGTTGTTGTCATTACTTCGGTAATTTCCGTGGTACAATAAAATTTAAATAAGCTACACAAGTAGCCAACATTTCTGAATTCTTGTTTTTGCAAACAAATAAAAATTCATGTCGTATTTAACATCGAATTTGTTCCGTTCTGCCTGTTTTTACAAGATCGCGATTAAACGAGAATTTTGGCAGCCATTAATAAAAAATAATCGTACGAGATTTAACGAGAGTGACGAAACTTTTCAGATGGGTCGTCTAGCAAGAGTTATCGTTCTTTGTCCCAAAACGATGCTTCTACCATAAGTGCTAAAGCTGGCATATTATCTCAATCCAAGCCATCCTCTAATAGTGTTGATCAAAATATATTTTTCAATAAGTTTTTAATGAAGATTGGAAATCAAACTAGATATTGGGATTTTTATTTACGAGATTTTAAATTTCGTTTTTTATTAAATATTTTTGTATAAAGCGATCCAGGAACAAGTTACCGTCTAACACAGGCTTGTAATGACTCACAGGACAATAAGAAAACATCCCTTTCACGATGCTTATTGAACAGTAAAATAGAAAACACTGTTCAATAATGAAATTATCGTAGAACTAAGAAAATATGCGGAAAGAAGAAGGTGTATATATATATATATGCAACATCGTGACTCCGGATTGAAAACATAGCTATTCGACTGGGTTCAGTTATTAGAAATAACCTACTGGTTTTCGGAAATACTCTATATTTCTATATCGCTGTGATAAGACAAACAGGTTTCCTTTTGGGAACAGTCTTTGTTAATATCGCGGGGGAAAGGGTACAAATGGGATTTACTTCAATTTTTTTACAGTCGCCAGCTGGGCGACCATGATGACTAAATATATTCGCCCAGCCGAAAATCTGGTCGCCTCGGGCGCCCGGGCGAGCGTTAAGTTTAGTCCCTGAGCAATATATACAAGTATTGCATACATACATAGTATTGAAGTTATTTAGTTTGGTTTTACCAAGCCTCTTTCAAAAGTATTGTCAACATGGTCAAAGACATTTTGCCGAACGGAGCGAGGCAAAAAAATGTTTGAAGGGTTTTGGAACCGCTGAAGGCCCAAGAAGCTTTAGACCTGCTGGGTTATTTATTTTCAATACATTGCAAGTCAGGTTATTTATTTTCAAACTACCACAGAACAAACCATTTATTTTTGTGATTAGGCCGGCCAAAAAAAAAAAAAGTGTTTCTGGTCGCCCGACCGACCCTAATTTTTTGGCGCCGACCCTAACTTTTTTTTCCCGGAAAAAAAAATAAATAAAAAAATCCGGGTTTAGTATAGCCTTTGAATGGCATCTTTTAAACGTTCGATTTTAATACAGTAAGCATTTGTGTGATACAGATTGAAGTCAAACAACGGCATGGCTTCTGCTATGGCCATCAGTCAAAGTGGACTATTCATATCTTGTATACTTTTATACAATGAACTGATGAAAATAACCTGAAAGAATAACAAACTGATTATAAAAATACACAAAAAACAACCGAAGCAGGCCAGTAAAAAAAAAAAAAAAAAAAAAAAAAAAAAATACCTACCTACCGACTCTAATTTTTTGGGGCATGCAACAGGAAACACACCTATTTTTTTTTGCCTTATCACGGCTGAGTTATTTATTTTCAAAATCCTCCTGCCACCCCCCCCCCCCCCCCCCCCCCAGAATATCAAATGGTCCTCCCCTTAACAAGAATTCAAATGCATTGTAAGATTTAGAAAATTCTTAATTTAACTGGATTTTGCAATTAGACATTATCAATATCTGATCAGAAATACAAATTAGTGTTTTATCTAAAGCAATTTTGCCCTTTTTTTTTTGAGGAATTTGACGCCATGCCCTATGCGTCATCTGGATCAAGAGCAGGCTGCGTTTTTTTTTGGCTGATACAAGGTCGACAAGTATTGAATTTAGTTGGTTACATATATTATTTCATGAAGTCAAAGACTTGAGAGCAACTACATCAAATCAGTCTTAGTTTAGGTAAAGTAAATGTGTTTACTTCATTAGAACGTGATTAAAATTATCTGAAGTAAATTTGTTATCCATGAATTGCATTAAAAACGTCATATTCCTTTCCGTATTGTGTGCCAAACATTGTTTATTTTGTAAATTTTCTTGTCTGAAAAGTGAACCTGGGATCAAAACACCATATGGAAAATTGACCCATGGGTCATTATACCACATGGTATTATGATCTGGGGGTAATTTTTCCCATATATATGGTATTCTAATGCAATTTGGATGTAACAATTTTTTTCATTGGCTAAAAGTGGCTGTCAAATCCACAGTTGACCAGGCGTAACTAAGGAGGGACCCGCCATTTTGAATTGATGAATCAACAAATGTTCGATAACTACTATATAATCGAAAATAAAACAACACCTACCTCGAATTCGCCGTTTTAATGTAATTTTATCCGAATTTGAAGCGTACAAGTAACGTCATAACCTCCAGCTTGTAAGTTTTCATTTGTATGACGTCACGTTTAGCCATGATGTCTTTGTGCCAAAATCATTCATGAAGATTCGCGGATTTTTTTTAATCTGACAAATTTAGACATTTTTTCAAGTTTTATCGTATTTTTTCTTTTTGTAGTGCATTAGAATCGGAATAACAGTACTGTAGTTGAAGAGTTGCCACCGTCAATTTTGATTTGACGGTCGCAAATCTCCGTTTTACTGTCTCCGCTACGCGTCGCCAGTAAAACTGCATTTGCGACCGTCAAATCTACAATTGACGGTGGCAACTCTTCAACTACAGTACTGTTATTCCTTAATTATGAACCCCACCATTGAAAATTAAATGCCTTTGTTTTAGATAAATAGTTAATTGCAAATTACAGTACACACAGAGGGGATGTTGTGGGTCTCATTGGGGTCTAAGCGTGACGCGGGATTGCCAATTTTTGTAAGCGTGACACGTGAAAGTCAAATTATTGTGTTGTGAAAATGGGAAATGAGGTCTTGAGGGACCCAGGAAATGACAAAAAAATGAGAATTGCTTACGTATATGGACCATAATTTGCTATTGGGCTCCGTTTCCTATAACTATAGAAAAGTGATAAAATGTGAATTACTGTAAGAAAAGTTGCAACTACATCTAAAGATGCCATTATTTTTATCAACATACAAGTGTATGCTACTCTTCCCTAGAAATTTTTTTAAAATATACGAATTTCAAAGATTCTGCAACCGTATTTTTGTGTCATTTCTCGCGTTACTTATTGCTTCCGAAGAGCATAACGCTGACTGATTTATAGATAATCGTCACCCGCAAATTCGTAACTTTTGCTTTCATTTAGTTTAATAACAAAGAACATCAACCTATAAGAATAGTGAGAAGAAAATGCCCAGAACTATAAGTATTTATGTAGCAGAAGTAAGAACAGTGGCGTGATTTTTGTGTCAGATTTCGTAACACATTTTTAGATGATGTAATCTGCTTTGTTGTAATAGAATTCTTAAAAACGATATGCAAATATGAACTCTCGCGACATGTTCAAACAGGTAAATCCGAGATGATTTACATTCTTGTTTTGATCTTCGTAATAATTAAGTAAGAAAATTACGTTGTCGTTATGCGTTACATTTCACTCGAAACAGAAGTCCAGTTATTTATTAAAATTGTTTTTGTCCTTAAGTTCTAATCATTTCCGGTCATACGTGAAACATGTGACTAACATTGGATAACGCCATTACGGCCGGATGTACAAAATACTAGGTCTAAACATTGTTTTTGTTTCCAACGGGAAGTTAGCAAACACAATCTGTAGACTTGTTTCGTCTTGTTTAAAAGAGGAAAATACAATTGTCAAAGAGATTGCGCGGGTGCATGGTCTGTTATTTTTCCTATGTGCATAATGTTACATACGATCCTGTGTGAAAATAAATGCCCAATGACTTGACAAAATCGATTTCATATTTGACAGACGTTTAAGAACACACTTCGTTTCCCGGAGTCCATGGAAAAATCAATCGAAATTACGTCTCTTATCATTGTACCAATGCTCGTTGGATTGATTTAACTTCAGCAGTAAATATTACTGGATATTTTAGGTGAATAAATATAATTTAATAACAAATAAAATTGAGAATGGAAATGGGGAATGTGTCAAAGAGACAACAACCCGACCAAATAAAAAACAACAGCAGAAGGTCACCAACAGGTCTTCAATGTAGCGAGAAATTCCTGCACCCGGAGGCGTCCTTCAGCTGGCCCCTAAACAAATATATACTAGTTCATGTTAATATACCGTTACAATTAGAATGTACAAAGTTGGAATCCTGTCACAGTTTTTAATTAATATTTTTTATTCATGTTCTGCAAACACTTATCAGAAACGCAATAAACTTGTCAAAGGAGAAGTAAACTTTTACCATGCATGACTTGAAAGGAAGTACTTTATTGATTTTAGCCCACTAAAGTAGGTTAAAATGTGGAAACCATGTAGATGGTGTACAGGTCACAAGTATCACATTGTGCATATTTTAAAGATTTTAATTCCAATTAGTTAAAAGTTTTTTTCTTTACTGGATTTAAAGAATGTTACATTGCCAATGATTTGGAATAAATTGTATATAACTTGAATATCAAAACCAAATATAAATACATTTTTTTTGCTTAAACATCAAGATACAACGATTATGGTATCCTGTATCAATGGAGAAAATATGGAAAATTCTGAATAAATTGTACTAATTGTTTTCAAAACAAGCACATATTTAGGAGTTTTATAATACTGTTACATTTAAGATGGATTTTAAGAAAAAAGTATACTGTTCAGATTATTTTAAGCAGATTTTGCAATAAAATAAAACTAAAAAAATGCTTTCGGTTTCTTATGGTTTCCTGTCAGGTTTAAAAAAAAACTTTAATATAACATTGAAAATAGATTTTAAATATTAACATGAAGCAAGTAACACTTAAGTAATGGTGTTTATTTATGCCTTTTGAATTATATTGTGCAAAATAAAGAAAATAAAGATTGGTTTCCTGTTAGGTTTCATGTCACGTAAACGGTGAATCAAAATGTATTAATTTTTTCTCGAAAAACTCAATTGTTCCATTCATACTATTCTAACACCAACACAACCCACAAAAAAAAAGTTAAAATTTTAGAACTTATAAAAAAGGATACAAAAAGAAACCAAAGGCCGAATACCAAATTATGGTCCATATAGTGTAAGCGGGATACGGGAATCTGACAAAACAGTAAGCGGGATCCGGGATCGGAACCCCCAATGAGACCCCCGATGTTATTTCATACTCCCAACACTGATTCTGGTGTAACACATATGCAGTGTCACACTGTGAAACACAGATTTCTCTCCAAAAAAACACCAAGTAATTACTCCCATCTGGGAGGGTTTTATGACCTGTTGATTGCAGGTAAAAGTAATAAAAATCAACAAAGCATGATCTGACAGTGACATATACATGATATACTTACAGGTCAACTATTCTCTCACTTCTTCCTATTTCAATCATTTCCTATTTAGTTTTATTTCTGAAAGCTACAAAAAAGGTTAATGCAATGAAATTATTTACATTCTTTCATACTTTCATACAAGTGAGAGGTTTACCAGTAGCTAGCTATAAAACCAAATTCCAATATCCAAATTCCATCCCTTCTTCCATCATAGAAAATGTTTAAGTCCAATTTCCATCAAAATTCTTTCATTTGAATCCTATTTACCATCAGATGGAATAAGTGAAATCATAATTTCCATCAAAAGAATGCTGATGGAAAAAATATTCCTAATTTCCTAGGGAAGGGTGTGCAGCAATATATGTTCCGCTTGTTTTTATGCCCCATTTATTGGCATTGTGTTTTCTGGTCTGTGCATCCATTTGTCCTTCCATTCATTCGTCTGTTTATTCGTCCATCTGTCCTCCTTCAGGTTAAAGTTTTTGGTCGAGGTAGTTTTTGATGAAGTTGAAGTCCAATCACCTTCATGACCTTGAAACTTACTTATTACACATGTTCCCTATATTATGATCTTTTTTATTTTAATGCCAATTAATTCAGAGTGGTTACACCTTTTCACATGTTTCATGGTCCACTGAACATAGAAAATATTAGAGGGGATGAAGCGTCTGTGTACTATGGACACAATTCTTTTTTAATTATAAAAAAAATTCCTTACTTTTAGCAAAATGTTTAGTTGTTAGCTCACCTGGCCCGAAGGGCCAAGTGAGCTTTTCTCATCACTTGGCGTCCGGCGTCGTCCGTCGGCGTCCGTCGTCGTCCGTCGTCCTGCGTCCGTCGTCGTTAACTTTTACAAAAATCTTCTCCTCTGAAACTGCTGGGCCAAATTAATCCAAACTTGGCCATAATCATCATTTGGGTATCTAGTTTAAAAATTGTGTGGCGTGACCCCGCCAACCAACCAAGATGGCCACCACGGCTAAAAATAGAACATAGGGGTAAAATGCAGTTTTTGGCTTATAACTCAAAAACCAAAGCATTTAGAGCAAATCTGACATGGGGTAAAAATGTTCATCAGGTCAAGATCTATCAGATGAATCAGACAATCTGCTGTTGGGTTGCTGCCCCTGAATTGGTTATTTTAGGGAAATTTTGCTGTTTTTGGTTATTATCTTGAATATTATTATAGATAGAGATAAACTGTTCCCAACAATAATGTTCAGCAAAGTAAGATCTACAAATAAGTCAACATAATCAAAGTGGTCAGTTGACCCCTTTAGGAGTTATTGCCTTTTATAGTCAATTTTTAACCATTTTTCGTAAATCTTAGTAATCTTTTACACAAATCTTTTCCTCTGAAACTACCAGGCCAAATTTAAACAAACTTGGCCGCAATCATCATTGGGGTATCTAGTTTAAAAAATGTGTGGCGTGACCCAGCCAACCAACCAAGATGGCCGCCATGGCTAAAAATAGAACATAGGGGTAAAATGCAGTTTTTGGCTTATAACTAAAAAACCAAAGCATTTAGAGCAAATCTAACAGGGAGTAAAATTGTTAATCAGGTCAAGATCTATCTGCCATGTAATTTTTAGATGGATCGGACAAACCGCTGTTTGGTTGATGCCCCTGAATTAGTCATTTTAAGGAAATTTCGCCGTTTTTTGTTATTATCTTGAATATCATTATAGATAGAGATAAACTGTAAAGAGCAACAATGTACAGCAAATTAAGACTTAAAAATAAGTCAACATGACCTAAATGGTCAATTGACCCCATAAGGAGTTATTGCCCTTTAAAGTCAATTTTTAACAATTTTCATAAAATTTATAAATTTTAATTAACATTTTCGACTGAAACTCTTAGGCCAAGTTCAATATAGATAGAATGTTTGTAAGCAGCAAGAATGTTCAGTAAAGTAAGATGTACAAACACATCACCATCACCAAATCACAATTTTGTCATGAATTCAAATGCGTCCTTTGTTTAATATTCACATAGACCAAGGTGAGCGACACAGGCTCTTTGGAGCCTCTAGTTATATCTTCCTGTGACAGATTTTTGATAAATTCAAACAAATTCACATAAAAATTGTTCTGCTCTTATATATATTTCGAAACAGCAACTGAAAACAAGATATTTTTCACTTCTTTGTCCGATTTTGGTAAAATTCTATTCTGTTTAAATTTCCCTAAAGGCCAAGTGAGCTACATGTATTCTCATCACTTGGCGTCTGTCCTTGTCGTCGTTAAATTTTGACATTTTGAATTTCTTCTAGAGAACTACTGAATGGATAATGGAACCAAACATGGCATGAATGTTCCTAATAAGGTGCTGACCAAGTGTTGTTACTTTGAAGCCAATCCATTATCCAAAATGGCTGCCAGCGGGGAGACTTATAGTTTTACATAGGACCCTTTGGGAAATACATACAAATGTCTTCTTCTAGAGAACCACTGAATTGAATGAAATCAAACATAGCCTGAATGTTCCTTTTCTTATGAGGTTGTGTTGTTACTTTTAGCTAATTTTTATATTTTTTTTATATTATTTCAAAAACCCAAGTAGAATCAGGTGAGCGATACAGGCTCTTGAGAGCCTCTAGTTTGAATTTGCCGGCAATTTTAAAGTTTTATTTTACCTTATTTTTAGCTCACCTGTCCCGAAGGGCCAAGTGAGCTTTTCTCAACACTTGGCATCCGTCGTTGTCTTTAACTTTTTATACGACCGCATATTTTGAAAAAATTTTCGTCGTTTATTGCTATCACGTTGGCGTCGTCGTCTGCGTCGTTGTCTGCGTCGTCGTTGTCGTTGTCGTCGTCCGAATACTTTTAGTTTTCGCACTCTAACTTTAGTAAAAATGAATAGAAATCTATGAAATTTTAACACAAGGTTTATGACCATAAAAGGAAGGTTGGTATTGATTTTGGGAGTTTTGGTCCCAATATTTTAGGAATAAGGGGCCGAAAAGGGCCCAAATAAGCATTTTCTTGGTTTTCGCACTATAACTTAAGTTTAAGTTAATAGAAATCTATGAAATTTTGACACAAGGTTTATTACCACAAAAGAAAGGTTGGGATTGATTTCTAGAGTTTTGGTTTCAACAGTTTAGGAATTAGGGGCCAAAAAAGGGCTCAAATAAGCATTATTCTTGGTTTTCGCACAATAATTTTAGTTAAAGTAAAGAGAAATCTATGAAATTTAAACACAATGTTTATGACCACAAAAGGAAGGTTGGTATTGATTTTGGGAGTTTAGGTCCCAACAGTTTAGGAATTAGGGGCCAAAAAGGGACCCAAATAAGCATTTTTCTTGGTTTTCGCACCATAATGTTAGTATAAGTAAATAGAAATCTATGAAATTTAAACACAAGGTTTATGACTATAAAAGTAAGGTTGGTATTGATTTTGGGAGTTTTGGTCCCAACAGTTTAGGAAAAAGGGGCCCAAAGGGTCAAAATTAAACTTTGTTTGATTTCATCAAAATTGAATAATTGGGGTTCTTTAATATGCCGAATCTAACTGTGTATGTAGATTCTTAATTTTTGGTCCCATTTTTAAATTGGTCTACATTAAGGTCCAAAGGGTCCAAAATTAAACTTAGTTTGATTTTAACAAAAATTGAAACCTTGAGATTCTTGGATATGCTTAATCTTAAAATGTACTTAGATTTTTGATTATTGGCCCAGTTTTCAAGTTGGCCCAGTTTTCAAGTTGGCCCAAATCGAGGTCCAAAATTAAACATTGTTTGATTTTATCAAAAATTGAATAATTGGGGTTCTTTGATATGCCAAATCTAACTGTGTATGTAGATTCTTAATTTTTGGTCCAGTTTTAAAATTAGTCTACATTAAAGTGCAAAGGGTCCAAAATTAAACTAAGTTTGATTTTAACAAAAATTAAATTCTTGGGCCTCTTTGATATGCTGAATCTAAACATGTACTTAGATTTTTGATTATGGGCCCAGTTTTCAAGTTGGTCCAAATCAGGATCTAAAATTATTATATTAAGTATTGTGCAATAGCAAGTCTTTTCAATTGCACAGTATTGTGCAATGGCAAGACATATCTAATTTCACAATATTGTGAAATAGCAAATTTTTTTTTAATTAAGAGTTATCTTTCTTTGTCCAGTATAGTAAGCAAGAAATATCTTATTGCACCATATTGTGCAAAAGCAAGATTTTTTTTTAATTGGAGTTATCTTTCTTTGTCCAGAATCAACTTAAATCTTTGTTTTATACAATATACAATGTATATTCACTTTTTACTACCAACTGATAAATTAAATAATCTTTACCATTCAGTGATAACAAGCAGTTTTTTTATACGACCCCAAATTTAGAAAAAATTTTCGTCGTTATTGCTATCACGTTGGCGTCGTCGTCGTCGTCGTCGTCGTAGTCGTCGTCCGAATACTTTTAGTTTTCGCACTCTAACTTTAGTAAAAGTGAATAGAAATCTATGAAATTTTAACACAAGGTTTATGACCATAAAAGGAAGGCTGGTATTGATTTTGGGAGTTTTGGTTTCAACAGTTTAGGAATAAGGGGCCAAAAAAGGGCCCAAATAAGCATTTTCTTGGTTTTCGCACTATAACGTTAGTTTAAGTTAATAGAAATCTATGAAATTTTGACACAAGGTTTATGACCACAAAAGAAAGGTTGGGATTGATTTTGGGAGTTTTGGTTCCAACAGTTTAGGAATTAGGGGCCAAAAAGGGACCCAAATAAGCATTTTTCTTGGTTTTCGCACCATAGCGTTAGTATAAGTAAATAGAAATCTATGAAATTTAAACACAAGGTTTATGACTATAAAAGGAAAGTTGGTATTGATTTTGGGAGTTTTGGTCCCAACAGTTTAGGAAAAAGGGGCCCAAAGGGTCCAAAATTAAACTTTGTTTGATTTCATCAAAATTGAATAATTGGGGTTCTTTAATATGCCGAATCTCCCCCCCCCCCCCCCCCCCCCCCCCCCCAGAATATCAAATGGTCGTCCCCTTAGAATCTTAGAATTGAAAGGCTGTTTGACCGTGTATAAAAATAAATTTTGAGGACTGTTTAATTGATCCATTAGGTAATCTGATTACATACAACCACTAATTATGACACCTGTTGTGACTGTTGATTAGCGTAGGGTCATTCACTTGTCATAATATGTCCCCAGGTAAAATGATTGATTTTTTTAAAAATTGATCAGAAAAACTTCAAAATCGGTAAACAATATAGAATACAGAATTTTCGGGTATATTTGTTGAAAATCGGGATTTTGACTATTAATTTTACGATCCCAATATCGGGATTCGTGTTGAGGGGTAAAAATCGGGATGATACCGCGAAAATCGGGATTCGTGTTGAGGGGTAAAAATCGGGATGATACCGCGAAAATCGGGATAGTTGGCAGGTCTGCATGTGCACTACGAAATTTTCAAGCTGCAATAGCATCAGAACAGCAAATGATAGAGTGATAATGAATAATATGTATTGACCATTTCGTGCATATACCAAGAGGAAACTTCGTGCAAAACATTAAACCAACTCCAATAAAGATATTCATGGTTGTCGTCTTTTCACAATCAATAACGAAAATCAAGTCCAAGAGCGTTCAATCAGTTCTCAGAATTATTTTTTGTTATTTTCACGAATGCATTTTTTCGCGCGAAGTTAAATCAGCAAAGCTTTATGTAAAAGGTGCTCTCGACTTATTTGAACTGACTGGGATTGTCACTGTGTATGTAGATTCTTAATTTTTGGTCCCGTTTTCAAATTGGTCTACATTAAGGTCCAAAGGGTCCAAAATTAAACTTAGTTTGATTTTAACAAAAATTGAAACCTTGGGGTTCTTTGATATGCTGAATCTAAAAATGTACTTAGATTTTTGATTATTGGCCCAGTTTTCAAGATGGCCCAAATCGAGGTCCACAATTAAACATTGTTTGATTTCATCAAAAATTGAATAATTGGGGTTCTTTGATATGCCAAATCTAACTGTGTATGTAGATTCTTAATTTTTGGTCCAGTTTTAAAATTGGTCTAAATTAAAGTGCAAAGGGTCCAAAATTAAACTAAGTTTGATTTTAACAAAAATTAAATTCTTGGGCCTCTTTGATATGCTGAATCTAAACATGTACTAAGATTTTTGATTATGGGCCCAGTTTTCTAGTTGGTCCAAATCAGGATCTAAAATTATTATATTAAGTATTGTGCAATAGCAAGTCTTTTCAATTAATATTGCACAGTATTGTGCAATGGCAAGAAATATCTAATTTCACAATATTGTGAAATAGCAATTTTTTTTTTTAATTAAGAGTTATCTTTCTTTGTCCAGTATAGTAAGCAAGAAATATCTGCAAGAATTTTTTTTAATTGGAGTTATCTTTCTTTGTCCAGAATCAACTTAAATCTTTGTTATATACAATATACAATGTATATTCACTTTTTACTACCAACTGATAAATTTAAATAATCTTTACCATTCAGTGATAACAAGCAGTTTTTTTACATCTTAATATTTTATGATGTATTTAAATGAGTTGTAATTGTTGCAAACTCCATTAGAATATTTTAATTGAAATTAGTTTTGGAATAAGGGAAAGGGGGATGTGATTAAAAAATTGGGTTCAATTTTTCTCATTTGAAATTTCATAAATAAAAAGAAAATTTCTTCAAACATTTTTTTGAGAGGATTAATATTCAACAGCATAGTGAATTTCTCTAAGAGAAAACAAAAAAATTAAGTTCATTTGAATACATTCATTCTGTGTCAGAAACCTATGCTGTGTCAACTATTTTATCACAATCCAAATTTAGAGCGGAATCCAGCTTGAATGTTGTGTCCATACTTGCCCCAACCGTTCAGGGTTCAACCTCTGCGGTCGTATAAAGCTACGCCCTGCGGAGCATCTGGTTACATCTTAATATTTTATGATTTATTTAAATGAGTAGTTATTGTTGCAAACTCCATTAGAATATTTTAATTGAGATTAGTTTTGGAATAAGGGAAAGGGGGATGTGATAAAAAAAATTGGGTTCAATTTTTTCTCATTTGAAATTTCATAAATAAAAAGAAAATTTCTTCAAACATTTTTTTGAGAGGATTATTATTCAACAGCATAGTGAATTGCTCTAAGAGAAAACAAAAATTTAAAGTTCATTAGAATACATTCCTTCTGTGTCAGAAACCTATGCTGTGTCAACTATTTAATCACAATCCAAATTTAGAGCTGAATCCAGCTTGAATGTTGTGTCCATACTTGCCCCAACCTTTCAGGGTTCAACCTCTGCGGTCGTATAAAGCTATGCCCTGCGGAGCATCTGGTTACATTTTGAACTTCTTCTAAAGAACCACTGAATGGAATGAAACCGAACATGGAATGAATGTTCCTTATGAGGTGCTGACCAAGTGTTGTTACTTTGTTGCCTATCCATCATCCAAGATGGCCGCCAGCGGGGGGACTTAGTTTAGCATAGGACCCTATGGGAAGTGCATACAAATGACTTCTTTTAGAGAACCACTGAATGGAATGAAACCAAACATTGCATGATTGTTCCTTATGAGGTGCTGACCAATTGTTGTTACTTTGTAGCCAATCCATCATCCAAGATGGCCGCCAGCTGGGGACTTAGTTTAACATAGGACCCTATGGGAAATGCATACAAATGACTTCTTTTAGAGAACCACTGAATGGAATGAAACCAAACATGGCATGAATGTTCCTTATAAGGTGCTGACCAAGTGTTGTTACTTTGTAGAAGATCCATCATTCAAGATGGCCGCCAGCGGGGGACTTAGTTTAACATAGGACCCTATGGGAAATGCATACAAATGACTTCTTTTAGAGAACCACTGAATGGAATGACTCCAAACATGGCATGAATGTTCCTTATGAGGTGCTGACCAAGTGTTGTTACCTTGTAGCCGATCCATCATCCAAGATTGCTGCCAGTGGGGGACTTAGTTTAACATAGGACCCTATGGGAAATGCATACAAATGACTTCTTTTAGAGAACCACTGAATGGAATGACTCCAAACATGGCATGAATGTTCCTTATGAGGTGCTGACCAAGTGTTGTTACTTTGTAGCAGATCCATCATCCAAGATGGCCGCCAGCGGGGGACTTAGTTTAACATAGGACCCTATGGGAAATGCATACAAATGACTTCTGTTAGAGAACCACTGAATGGAATGAAACCAAACATAGCATGAATGTTCCTTATGGGGTGCTGACCAAGTGTTGTTACCTTGTAGCCGATCCAACATCCAAGATGGCTACCAGCAGGGGGACTTAGTTTTACATAGGACCCTACGGGAAATGCATTCAAATGACTTCTTTTAGAGAACCACTGAATGGAATAAAACAAAACATAGCAAGAATGTTCCTTATGAGGTGCTGACCAAGTGTTGTTACTTTGTAGCCGATCCATCATCCAAGATGGCCTCCAGTGGGGGACTTAGTTTAACATAGGACCCTATGGGAAATGCATACAAATGACTTCTTTTAGAGAACCACTGAATGGAATGAAATCAAACATGGCATGAATGTTCCTTAAGAGGTGCTGACCAAGTGTTGTTACTTTGTAGCAGATCCATCATCCAAGATGGCCGCCAGCGGGGAACTTAGTTTAACATAGGACCCTAAGGGAAAGTCATACAAATGACTTCTTTTAGAGAACCACTGAATGGAATGACACCAAACATGGCATGAATGTTCCTTATGAGGTGCTGACCAAGTGTTGTTACTTTGTAGCTGATCCATCATCCAAGATGGCCGCCAGCAGAGGACCTAGTTTAACATAGGACCCTATGGGAAATGCATACAAATGACTTCTTTTAGAGGACCACTGAATGGAATGAAACCAGACATGGCATTACTCTGTATCTTTACACATGAAAAGCAGGGTTCATTTACAAAAAAGTTTGTTTAACATGTTTAATACAAAACTATCAATGTATGTACAAAATATTTTGTAAACAGACGTTGTATTAGGTCTATGTAGGGATGGCCTTTTGTGATTGATCAGTAGATCAGGATGATTATGTTATCTATGATCGACCAGCATTGATATATTATTTATATCTGACATGAACCAAAGGTGACAAAAGCCTGTAAAGTGGAGAATATTTGACAGTAAAATCCCCCAAGTTGTCCATACAGATCATTTATAAATGCGACGTAAAATACGTGACAATAGAGTTTCAAGTCTTATGGCATTTTTATTGGAAACATAGGCACACACGAAAATTTAAACACTCAGATAGGGACTTTTTCTACTAGTAATGTGTGTCTGCCCGGACATATTTTAACAGAACAAAGTTATATCTTACAGAAAACCTTTAGGTAAGCGTACAAGGTACATGTATGTAGTACAGAATATTAGTGCAAGTTCAAACTCTTCAAAGTTCCGGGCATATAAACGTTGAAAATATACGGCACAGCTCTATATTTTGATATTTGAAAACAAATTGCATATGAATTAATTAACTTCACATTGACATGATATTTTTTTCAAAACTTCCTGGGACTATTATACTTATAGTCCAAGTAACTTATAAGTCATGTGAGTAAAGGCAAAACAGACAAAATTGACATTATGCAGATTTTGTATCTATAAAATAAAATATTATACATGTACCTACCTGCCTACCAATGACAAAAAATGTATCAAGCCTTTGGAATTTTTTTACCTACCTACATGTACCTACCCTGTTTCAAAACATAGGGTCAGAAAAGGACAAACAAACAATATTTTAATTCAGGCCTGAACAATGTTGAATGGAATAAAACCAATCATGGCATGAATGTTCCTTATGAGGTACGTGCTATGAGGTTAGAATTGACACTTTGAGGTCCCAAGTTGTCCAAAATTAAACTTTGTTTGATTTCACTAAAAATTGACTTATTGGGTTCTTTGATATTCTGAATCTACCGTGTTTTTATATTTTTAATTTTTATACGCCCTTCTTTTAGACGGGACGTAGTATGGTATACCGTTGTCCGTCCGTCTGTCCAACGTCCACACTTTGGACAATAACTCAAAAACACTTTCACCAATTTCCATGAAACTCAAGTGAATTGTTTATATCTATTGACGTAAGCTCCCTTTCCTTTTTTTTAATTTCAGATTTTAAGTTTTGGATTTATGGGGCTTTATTCATAAAAAAGGGGGGATTTTCAACTCTTCGGACAATAACTCAAAAAGGCTTTCACCAATGTCCATGAAAGTTTGGTGAATTGTTTCTATTTATTTTTGTAAGCTCCCTTTCAATTTTTATAAATTTCAGATTTTAAGTTTTGGATTTATGGGGCTTTATTCATAAAAAAGAGGGATTTTTAACACTTTGGACAATAACTCAAAAAGGCTTTCACCAATGTCCATGAAACTTTGGTGAATTGTTTATATCTATTGATGTAAGCTCCCTTTCATTTTTTATAAATTTCATATTTTACATTTCTGTGTTTTGAATTTTTATGCTTAAAAAAGGGGGGATTTTCCAATTTTGGGACATAAACAAGGGGCGTATCATGCGCTAAAGCGCAGCCCTTTATTGGTCCTGTTTTCAAATTGGTCTGCATTAAGGTCGAAATGGTCAAAAATTAGACTTAGTTTGATTTTAACAAAAAATGAAGTGTTGGGGTTCTTTGATATGCTGAATGTAAACATGTATTAAGATTTTTAGCTCACCTGGCCCCATGGGTTGCTGCCACTTAATTGGTAATTTTAAGGAAATTTTGCAGTTTTTGGTCATTATCTTGAATATATTTATAGATAAAGATAAACTGTAAACAGCAAAAATGATCAGCAAAGTAAGATCTACAAAGTAAGATCTACAAATAAGTTAATATGACCAAAATTGTCAATTGACCCCTTAATTAAGGGGTTATTGTCCTTTAATGACAATTTTTCACAATTTGTTCATCATATTTGCTTACTTTAAAAAATCTTCTCCTCTAAAACTACTGCCCCTGAATTGATGATTTTAAAGAAATTTTGCAGTTTTTGGTTATTATCTTGTATATTATAATAGATACAGATACACTTTTAATAGCAAAAATGTTAATCTGAAGATCTACAAATAAGTCAATTTGACCAAAATTGTCAATTGCATGACCCCTTAAAAGCCCTTTAAAGACTTTTTTTCACAATTTGTTCATCATGTTGACTTACAGTTGAAGTTACTTTAAAAAATCTTCGCCTTTGAAACTGCTGTATCAATTCCAGCCAAACTAGTTTTAGAGTATCTAGTATAAATTTTATATTTTATTTCCTTGTATGTCAAGAAACATAGCTCTTATGACCATGATGACTAAAATAGAACATAGGAGAAAATGATTTTTTTTTGCTTTTGAAGAAAATAGGACGATTCAAAGAACATTTGAATAAATTGAAAAGCCAAAATAATCATTGATGAGAGATTTAACCAAGAAAATTAAGGTGAGTGATTCAGGCTCTTGAGAGCCTCTTGTTTATAATGGGCTCAGTTTTCAAGTTGGTCCAAATCGGGGTCCAAAATTAAACTTTGTTTGATTTCAACAAAAATTGAATGTATGGGGTTCTTTGATATATGCATGCTGAATCTAACCATGTATTTAGATTTTTTTTAATTTTTGGGCCCTTTTATCAAATTGGTCCACATTGAGGTCAAAAGGGTCCAAAATTAAACTATTTATAAATCTATTTATGTATTTAGATTTTGGATATAAGACCATGATAGGTAAATGTCCAATTTAAAATTTGTAAGTTCTTAGACCACATTCATTCTGTGACTGAAACCTACATGTATGCTGTGTCAAATATTTAATCACAATCCAAATTCAGATCTGTATCAAGCTTGAATGTTGTGTCCATACTTGCCCCAACTGTTCAGGGTTCGACCTCTGTGGTTGTATCAAGCTGTGCTCTTCAGAGCATTTTATTTTACATAGTCCATCCATAGATGTAATACCCATTACATCTATGGTCCATTCAATCCACTATTATGTCCAACCCCTAAATTTGACACTATATCCACATTCTTATTTTCATAATTATGATTGACAGGTTTTGTAAAAGTTAATCAAAAATTTTGAATGCGCATTGCATAATTAAGATTTAGATATTTTAAAATAACTGAATGAAAATATAAGGCCTTGTTTGTTTCAGCGAGTTTCATTTACTAAACATTTCTAAAAGGATTATACTTAAAACGTAGAGCGGAGCTGTACTTTGTGCAATGAGAAAACTTCGAATTTTGATATGAATAAAAAGGCACTGTATGAAAAGTAAAACTTTTTGAGATACGATTTTTTTTTTGGTATCGATTATAAAGTGTTAAGATTTTATGTAGTTTACACCATGAAAAGTTAATAGATCAAGTTAGAATTTAGTTCCATTACAATGAATTTTTAAATGGTAGGGGACTATGTATTGCCATGCAATACCTACATATTACTTGTTATTATCAGTTTTGGATTTAGATCTGAACTCAATCTTTGAAATATTTTGATTCCCACCATGCTGAACGACTGAAATAATGCACAGTGTAATGCGCTTACACCATAGAAAAGACATTTACATATATTTATTTTCTTATATCAGTTAACAATACTTTGTTACAGGTACAAAGGCTGTTACGGTTTCGATAAATCAAAACATCACTGGACTTGTTGGAAGTAATGATGTTCATCTGACGTGCAAAATCATCAAAGGAAAGGGTGAAAAGATTATCAGTGTAATACTTATTGCAAAAAACAAAACAGAAGATTTGTATGATGAAAAGAAGACAATAGCAATATTCCAACCTGAGAAAGCGGGAAAATTACAGCTATCAGGAGAGTATCTTTCAAGTAGAGTGACACTGACAAATATAACCCATACGGCTACGAACGCTACAATGACTTTCAATAGACTGGAACGGACAGATGAAAAGTATTATATTTGCAAAAGTTACTACTATGACAAAGATGGTGCTGTATCCAAAGCAAAGTCTGACACCACCAGGATATTAGTGAAAGGTAACATTTGTCTTTCCATAATATAATATTTCCTGATACTATTCAACATGTTCAAGCGTCACAGTAATTAATCAGAGTACAAGTATGTATCAATGTAACTGACTGAATAAATGTGCCAGTTATTAATACTCCTTAAAAATAATTCAATATTCTTGTCAATGAATACAATATTCCTTACTAACATGACTAAAAGTTTAATCTCAAGAATATTTATAGTGTAATCCAGAAGGGTTAACATATTATGCAAGTCAAGTAGCAACGATAAGTCAAACATGATATTTGTATTTGCGAAAGAATTAAGTAAAAATAAATATTTTTTAACGAACTCTGTGAATAACAATTTACTGTTATCATGGTTATAATAATCATAGTGTTCAAAAAGACATCACTACTGACACAGGAATGACATTCGAGTTGAGAAATATACACATCGTGAAAGAAACATCACAAAAAAGGGGTGAAATATACCAAAGGTCAAACTCACAGATCAGAAATAAGTTGACAATGCCATGGCTAAAAAAGACAAACACAAACAGACAAATAATAATACCCAAGACGCAACATAAAAGATTATTGATAAGACTAAGCAACACAGACCCCACCAAAAACTATGGGTGAAATCAGGTGCTCTGGGAGGGTCAGCAAACTCTGCTCCACATGTCGTAATTCCAAAAAAGAAATTAATAAAAATATATCCATGTTTTACTGTTTCTATTCATCATGTGAGGATAGTTCTCCAGGGTTATATTACTTAAGTCTGAGTCTCAACATTAATAAAAATATCATGAAGATATTGGTTAATGTTTTTGAATGTTAATGAAATTTAGAGTGATTTTATTATAGTTTTTCTCAATGACAATGACCCATACTTTTCTAGGACAAATGTGTATGTCATTGGAGATGGTGAATGTGACATTTTATTTTATCTGATGAAGTATTTATGCCATGTAATCATTTATACATATTTTGAATAGAAAAGATTGCTGATATTTGTGATGACACACATTTATGCGATATATTGTTCGAAAGCAGATTCATATCCTTGTATATTTAACATACCATACATTTAACATACCTTACATTTATCATATTTATAGATGAGAAATTGAAAAAGCAATTACCAGAATCAGGTTCATTAGAGGATTCCTCAGGTATTTATGTTAACTATCTGGCTATATTAAATTAAGCTTTCAACAGATACATCTTCTTCAGACTCATTTCCAGACAAATACCTAAAATTTGAATACAGTTGTCACCCTAGTACCAGAATCAAAAATAGATATAACACATTATACATTTTTATACATCCAAAACTCTTTTTATACGACCGCAAAAATTAAAATAAATTATGTAGTATAATGTTATCACGTTATTGTTGTCGGTGTCAGCATCGTCCCAAGACAGATGGTTTCGGGATAATAACTTTATTGTAAGTAAATAGAAATAAAAATAAAATTTAAATATAAATATTGGGGGTTATGGTCCCAAATGTTTAGTAATTAGGGGCCAAAAAAGGGGCCAGAATAAGCATTTTTGTAGTTTCCAGACAATAACTTGTTTTAAATTGTATGAATCTCTCTAAGATTACACCACAAGTTACCAGACTACAAAAGATTGACTTTGGAGTGTTATTGCCCATGTTAATATGTCAGTACACCTTTCCTATATTGCCTGTTATTGCTCAAACCATTTAGGAATTAGGTGCATAAAAAGGGGGAAAACAAGGGTTTTTTAGTTAATGGACAATTTAGACAATTTAAAAGCAGTGTAAGGGAGGTATTCCAAAACAATATAAAAAAAAATGTGTTTGATTATCTCCCTTACATTGCTGGTAAATTTTGTATTAAGAAATGATGATTGTCTTGAGGTGATAAGCTCTCAATTTATTTTTAGCAGTTACTATTAATTAATATCAATTTTAGCTTGAATATATTGTGATTTTACCACGGGTTGGCCCTTTATGACAAATATTTTACCCTGAGCGATAGTGAGGGGTAAAATATCGGCATAAAGGGACAACCCGTGGTAAAATCAAGATATATTCAAGCCCCCATGATTTATTTCGATTCTAATAGGTCAAATACGGCAATTCTTTTGGATCGACGCTCTCTAGGTGGAGGCAAATATTTGCCTTTCCCAGAAATAAACACACTATTAAATTGGCGTAAAAGAACGGAGCAAACTGAATTAGTGACATGCTTAAACTATTTAAAATAACGTATAAAGATAGAATTAATTTAAATGGTAATTTACCTATATGTCTTAATTATTTAAACAAATATTGCTTATAACACATTTTAGCATTTTGTTGATGTTTCCATGTTGTGATGATTTTAGGTAACACGAGCGTGTATTTTCCCGTAAAATGCTCATATTTTAACATCATTGTTTTATGACGTCGCAAACTCATTCATAAAAAAACATATAACGTGGTAGTAAGATCGGAACAGCCCATGCAATATATTCAAATTTTACCACCTTCTTTTCAAAGTCGACCACCTTTCAATTTTAGGAGGTGGTCAGCTTTTTTTTCAAATTCCGGATTTTTTTCGGTTCCGCACCGTAAAAATTTAAATACTATTCGTGCCTCGCAGTTTGTTTTCATTGACAAAAATGACACCGTTTTAACCAATTTGAGGTAGACCCATCTTGTCCGCTGTGTAAACTAGGACCAGAGGACAGAACTCACTTTCTTGTCCTGTGTCAACATCTTACTACAGTCCGACAACCATTTATGGAAGCCCTGATAACTGTTATGCGGGAAATGTTACCAGATCTACATCGACAGATAATATCTGATCCACTACAGCTGACGCAGATCATACTTGACTGCTGGTCTAGTCCGTTTGTGCAACCTCAATATTATAACAGACTCGAGTGTTTAAGTCGAGGACTTTGCTATGCCCTACATATAGCACGCAGTACAGCTCTGGAATATCATTACAAGTGACCTGCTTAATAGTGTACTAGATTTCATTTGACATTTATCATACTATCATGATTGAGTGATTGAAACATTGTAGGAACCACCCCGCTCTTAATGTGTACATAGACTTTCATTTAGTTTTGTAGTAAAAGTGGGACAGTGCATACAATTATTCTATGAAGTGTTGGGTAACCAGACCCTAGACTACAGTTCTCCAGACAGTGGAGGAAAGATACACAACAACAACAACAACAACACCAATGGCGGATCGTCAAATTTCAATGTTTTCTTTTCTTAATCGGGGGAATGGAAAGGCAGATGACGATGGTGATAGAGAAAATTCTAAGCCATATAAGTCAACTAAAACGGATAGTTGAATTGAAATTGTTGAAATTGAAAAAAAAAGTATCAAACCCACAGAAAAGGCACACAGGCAATCGCGAAGATAAACAGGTTGGGAACCATCCCAAAATGAGGGATATCCCTTAAATGAGGGACTGTCCATCAGGCAAGGGGTCATATATATTACTGTTGAAGAAAAGAAAAACTTAGATTTATTACATTAAAAGAGGGGAAATTGTTTTATTTGGTACAACTTTTCTAAAAGAGTTTCCATTCAGATAAAAAGGCCAGAAACAAATATGTGCTCATTTGTTTCTCTTTAAATGTACCCCTCATTAAAGGGATAGTCATTACATTGAGAGGTTATCCATCATCTGTTTCTCTTTAAATGTACCCCTCATAAAAGGGATAGTCATTACATTGAGAGGTTATCCATCATCTGTTTCTCTTCCAATGTACCCCTCATCAAAGGGATAGTCATTACATTGAGAGGTTATCCATCATCTGTTTCTCTTTAAATGTACCCCTCATAAGAGGGATAGTCATTACATTGAGAGGTTATCCATCATCTGTTTCTCTTTAAATGTACCCCTCATAAAAGGGATAGTCATTACATTGAGAGGTTACCCCTCGTTTGTTTCTCTTCCAATGTACCCCTCATAAAAGGGATAGTCATTACATTGAGAGGTTATCCATCATCTGTTTCTCTTTAAATGTACTCTCATAAAAGGGATAGTCATTACATTGAGAGGTTACCCCTCGTTTGTTTCTCTTCAAATGTACCCCTCATAAAAGGGATAATCATTACATTGAGAGGTTATCCATCATCTGTTTCTCTTTAAATGTACCCCTCATAAAAGGGATAGTCATAACATTGAGAGGTTATCCATCATCTGTTTCTCTTGAAATGTACCCCTCATAAAAGGGATAGTCATTACATTGAGAGGTTATCCATCATCTGTTTCTCTTTAAATGTACCCCTCATAAAAGGGATAGTCATTACATTGAGAGGTTATCCCTCGTTTGTTTCTCTTTAAATGTACCCCTCATAAAAGGGATAGTCATTACATTGAGAGGTTACCCCTCGTTTGTTTCTCTTTAAATGTACCCCTCATAAAAGGGATAGTCATTACATTGAGAGGTTATCCATCATCTGTTTCTCTTTAAATGTACCCCTCATAAAAGGGATAGTCATTACATTGAGAGGTTACCCCTTGTTTGTTTCTCTTTCAATGTACCCCTCATAAAAGGGATAGTCATTACATTGAGAGGTTATCCATCATCTGTTTCTCTTTAAATGTACTCTCATAAAAGGGATAGTCATTACATTGAGAGGTTACCCCTCGTTTGTTTCTCTTCAAATGTACCCCTCATAAAAGGGATAATCATTACATTGAGAGGTTATCCATCATCTGTTTCTCTTTAAATGTACCCCTCATAAAAGGGATAGTCATTACATTGAGAGGTTACCCCTCGTTTGTTTCTCTTTAAATGTACCCCTCATAAAAGGGATAGTCATTACATTGAGAGGTTACCCCTCGTTTGTTTCTCTTTAAATGTACCCCTCATAAAAGGGATAGCCATTACATTGAGAGGTTATCCATCATCTGTTTCTCTTTAAATGTACCCCTCAAAAAAAGAGATAGCCATTACATTGAGAGGTTATCCATCATCTGTTTCTCTTTAAATGTACTCTCATAAAAGGGATAGTCATTACATCGAGAGGTTACCCCTCGTTTGTTTCTCTTCAAATGTACCCCTCATAAAAGGGATAGTCATTACATTGAGAGGTTATCCATCATCTGTTTCTCTTTAAATGTACCCCTCATAAAAGGGATAGTCATTACATTGAGAGGTTATCCATCATCTGTTTCTCTTTAAATGTACCCCTCATAAAAGGGATAGTCATTACATTGAGAGGTTACCCCTCATTTGTTTCTCTTTAAATGTACCCCTCATAAAAGGGATAGTCATTACATTGAGAGGTTACCCCTCGTTTGTTTCTTTTCAAATGTACCCCTCATAAAAGGGATAGTCATTACATTGAGAGGTTACCCCTCATTTGTTTCTCTTTAAATGTACCCCTCATAAAAGGGATAGTCATTACATTGAGAGGTTATCCATCATCTGTTTCTCTTTAAATGTACCCCTAATAAAAGGGATAGTCATTACATTGAGAGGTTACCCCTCGTTTGTTTCTCTTCAAATGTATCCCTCATAAAAGGGATAGTCATTATATTGAGAGGTTATCCATCATCTGTTTCTCTTTAAATGTACTCTCATAAAAGGGATAGTCATTACATTGAGAGGTTATCCATCATCTGTTTCTCTTTAAATGTACCCCTCATAAGAGGGATAGTCATTACATTGAGAGGTTATCCATCATCTGTTTCTCTTTAAATGTACCCCTCATAAAAGGGATAGTCATTACATTGAGAGGTTATCCATCATCTGTTTCTCTTTAAATGTACCCCTCATAAAAGGGATAGTCATTACATTGAGAGGTTATCCATCATCTGTTTCTCTTTAAATGTACCCCTAATAAAAGGGATAGTCATTACATTGAGAGGTTACCCCTCGTTTGTTTCTCTTCAAATGTACCCCTCATAAAAGGGATAGTCATTACATTGAGAGGTTATCCATCATCTGTTTCTCTTTAAATGTACCCCTCATAAAAGGGATAGTCATTACATTGAGAGGTTATCCATCATCTGTTTCTCTTTAAATGTACCCCTCATAAAAGGGATAATCATTACATTGAGAGGTTACCCCTCATCTGTTTCTCTTTAAATGTACCCCTCATAAAAGGGATAGTCATTACATTGAGAGGTTATCCATCATCTGTTTCTCTTTAAATGTACCCCTCATAAAAGGGATAGTCATTACATTGAGAGGTTATCCATCATCTGTTTCTCTTTAAATGTACCCCTCGTAAAAGGGATAGTCATTACATTGAGAGGTTATCCATCATTTGTTTCTCTTCAAATGTACCCCTCATAAAAGGGATAGTCATTACATTGAGAGGTTACCCCTCGTTTGTTTCTCTTTAAATGTACCCCTCATAAAAGGGATAGTCATTACATTGAGAGGTTATCCATCATTTGTTTCTCTTTAAATGTACCCCTCATAAAAGGGATAGTCATTACATTGAGAGGTTACCCCTCGTTTGTTTCTCTTTAAATGTACCCCTCATAAAAGGGATAATCATTACATTGAGAGGTTATCCATCATTTGTTTCTCTTCCAATGTACCCCTCATAAGAGGGATAGTCATTACATTGAGAGGTTATCCATCATCTGTTTCTCTTTAAATGTACCCCTCATAAAAGGGATAGTTATTACATTGAGAGGTTATCCATGATTTGTTTCTCTTTAAATGTACCCCTCATAAAAGGGATAGTCATTACATTGAGAGGTTATCCATCATTTGTTTCTCTTTAAATGTACCCCTCATAAAAGGGATAGTCATTACATTGAGAGGTTACCCCTCGTTTGTTTCTCTTCAAATGTACCCCTCATAAAAGGGATAGTCATTACATTGAGAGGTTATCCATCATTTGTTTCTCTTTAAATGTACCCCTCATAAAAGGGATAGTCATTACATTGAGAGGTTATCCATCATCTGTTTCTCTTTAAATGTACCCCTCATAAAAGGGATAGTCATTACATTGAGAGGTTACCCCTCGTTTGTTTCTCTTCAAATGTACCCCTCATAAAAGGGATAGTCATTACATTGAGAGGTTATCCATCATTTGTTTCTCTTTAAATGTACTCTCATAAAAGGGATAGTCATTACATTGAGAGGTTATCCATCATCTGTTTCTCTTTAAATGTACCCCTAATAAAAGGGATAGTCATTACATTGAGAGGTTATCCATCATCTGTTTCTCTTTAAATGTACCCCTCATAAAAGGGATAGTCATTACATTGAGAGGTTACCCCTCGTTTGTTTCTCTTCAAATGTACCCCTCATAAAAGGGATAGTCATTACATTGAGAGGTTATCCATCATCTGTTTCTCTTTAAATGTACCCCTCATAAAAGGGATAGTCATTACATTGAGAGGTTATCCATCGTCTGTTTCTCTTTAAATGTACCCCTCATAAAAGGGATAATCATTACATTGAGAGGTTATCCATCATTTGTTTCTCTTTAAATGTACCTCTCATAAAAGGGATAGTCATTACATTGAGAGGTTACCCCTCATCTGTTTCTCTTTAAATGTACCCCTCATAAAAGGGATAGTCATTACATTGAGAGGTTATCCATCATCTGTTTCTCTTTAAATGTACTCTCATAAAAGGGATAGTCATTACATTGAGAGGTTACCCCTCGTTTGTTTCTCTTCAAATGTACCCCTCATAAAAGGGATAGTCATTACATTGAGAGGTTGTCCATCATTTGTTTCTCTTTAAATGTACCCCTCATAAAAGGGATAGTCATTACATTGAGAGGTTATCCATCATCTGTTTCTCTTTAAATGTACCCCTCATAAAAGGGATAGTCATTACATTGAGAGGTTACCCCTCGTTTGTTTCTCTTCAAATGTACCCCTCATAAAAGGGATAGTCATTACATTGAGAGGTTATCCATCATTTGTTTCTCTTTAAATGTACTCTCATAAAAGGGATAGTCATTACATTGAGAGGTTATCCATCATCTGTTTCTCTTTAAATGTACCCCTAATAAAAGGAAAAGTCATTACATTGAGAGGTTATCCATCATCTGTTTCTCTTTAAATGTACCCCTCATAAAAGGGATAGTCATTACATTGAGAGGTTATCCATCATTTGTTTCTCTTTAAATGTACTCTCATAAAAGGGATAGTCATTACATTGAGAGGTTACCCCTCGTTTGTTTCTCTTTAAATGTACCCCTCATAAGAGGGATAGTCATTACATTGAGAGGTTATCCATCATCTGTTTCTCTTTAAATGTACCCCTCATAAAAGGGATAGTCATTACATTGAGAGGTTATCCATCATCTGTTTCTCTTTAAATGTACCCCTCATAAAAGGGATAGTCATTACATTGAGAGGTTATCCATCATCTGTTTCTCTTTAAATGTACCCCTCATAAAAGGGATAATCATTACATTGAGAGGTTATCCCTCGTTTGTTTCTCTTTAAATGTACCCCTCATAAAAGGGATAGTCATTACATTGAGAGGTTACCCCTCGTTTGTTTCTCTTAAAATGTACTCTCATAAAAGGGATAGTCATTACATTGAAAGGTTACCCCTCGTTTGTTTCTCTTCAAATGTACCCCTCATAAGAGGGATAGTCATTACATTGAGAGGTTATCCATCATCTGTTTCTCTTTAAATGTACCCCTCATAAAAGGGATAGTCATTACATTGAGAGGTTATCCATCATCTGTTTCTCTTCCAATGTACCCCTCATAAAAGGGATAGTCATTACATTGAGAGGTTATCCATCATCTGTTTCTCTTTAAATGTACTCTCATAAAAGGGATAGTCATTACATTGAGAGGTTACCCCTCGTTTGTTTCTCTTCAAATGTACCCCTCTTAAAAGGGATAGTCATTACATTGAGAGGTTATCCATCATCTGTTTCTCTTTAAATGTACCCCTCATAAAAGGGATAGTCATTACATTGAGAGGTTTTCCATCATCTGTTTCTCTTTAAATGTACCCCTCATAAAAGGGATAGTCATTACATTGAGAGGTTATCCATCATCTGTTTCTCTTTAAATGTACCCCTCATAAAAGGGATAGTCATTACATTGAGAGGTTACCCCTCGTTTGTTTCTCTTCAAATGTACCCCTCATAAAAGGGATAGTCATTACATTGAGAGGTTATCCATCATCTGTTTCTCTTTAAATGTACTCTCATAAAAGGGATAGTCATTACATTGAGAGGTTATCCATCATTTGTTTCTCTTTAAATGTACCCCTCATAAAAGGGATAGTCATTACATTGAGAGGTTACCCCTCGTTTGTTTCTCTTCAAATGTACCCCTCATAAAAGGGATAGTCATTACATTGAGAGGTTATCCATCATCTGTTTCTCTTTAAATGTACTCTCATAAAAGGGATAGTCATTACATTGAGAGGTTACCCCTCGTTTGTTTCTCTTCAAATGTACCCCTCATAAAAGGGATAGTCATTACATTGAGAGGTTATCCATCATCTGTTTCTCTTTAAATGTACTCTCATAAAAGGGATAGTCATTACATTGAGAGGTTACCCCTCGTTTGTTTCTCTTCAAATGTACCCCTCATAAAAGGGATAGTCATTACATTGAGAGGTTATCCATCATCTGTTTCTCTTTAAATGTACCCCTCATAAAAGGGATAGTCATTACATTGAGAGGTTACCCCTCATCTGTTTCTCTTTAAATGTACCCCTCATAAAAGGGATAGTCATTACATTGAGAGGTTATCCATCATCTGTTTCTCTTTAAATGTACCCCTCATAAAAGGGATAGTCATTACATTGAGAGGTTACCCCTCGTTTGTTTCTCTTCAAATGTACCCCTCTTAAAAGGGATAGTCATTACATTGAGAGGTTATCCATCATTTGTTTCTCTTTAAATGTACTCTCATAAAAGGGATAGTCATTACATTGAGAGGTTACCCCTCGTTTGTTTCTCTTCAAATGTACCCCTCTTAAAAGGGATAGTCATTACATTGAGAGGTTACCCATCATCTGTTTCTCTTTAAATGTACCCATCATAAAAGGGATAGTCATTACATTGAGAGGTTATCCATCATCTGTTTCTCTTTAAATGTACCCATCATAAAAGGGATAGTCATTACATTGAGAGGTTATCCATCATTTGTTTCTCTTTAAATGTACTCTCATAAAAGGGATAGTCATTACATTGAGAGGTTACCCCTCGTTTGTTTCTCTTCAAATGTACCCCTCTTAAAAGGGATAGTCATTACATTGAGAGGTTACCCATCATCTGTTTCTCTTTAAATGTACCCATCATAAAAGGGATAGTCATTACATTGAGAGGTTATCCATCATCTGTTTCTCTTTAAATGTACCCATCATCAAAGGGATAGTCATTACATTGAGAGGTTACCCCTCATCTGTTTCTCTTTAAATGTACCCATCATAAAAGGGATAGTCATTACATTGAGAGGTTATCCATCATCTGTTTCTCTTTAAATGTACCCATCATCAAAGGGATAGTCATTACATTGAGAGATTACCCCTCATTTGAGGGGTAGTGATAAATATGAACAGGACTTTAAAATAAATGGATAATCATGACAGAAGGATTTTACTGTTCTGTGTGCCAAAAATACAGCACTAAAGCGAGGAACTTGGTTCGATATGCCATGCATTAGCAGACTTCGTTGGAGTAGGGAGTCCTGCAAAAGCCTTTATCATGATTATGATCTGCTATCCGAGATGCACAACACTAATTTGTCAAATCATTTCATGAAAGGCTAGCAGTGAAAGCAGAAGAATGGTTCAAGTTCATTAAATGAGAATACAATACTTATCCTTCTATTTGTGACCTCAACAGACAACCCACAGTAAAACTGAAAAAAAAATAAACCCGGTTGAAAATGTTCAAAAAAAATACCCGGTTGCAAGTGTTTTTTTCAAAACACCCACCTTACCTCAGTGAAAAAAGGAGAACACTGCGGTGTTTACTCAAAGCGTTTGAAGGACGTCATGTTAGAATAGCCCTTAAATGCTTATGAAGTTATGGCATTTTTGATTAGACAGTTTTTTGGCTGGTAGATATTCATGATATTGGCAAGACCAGTTTAAGCAGAATTGACACTTTACGCTGAGACAAACACTATCAGGGGCACATTTTATAGAGTTATATATTTAAATTAAGGTAAATTACATGGTCTTCCAAATACTGTTTGGATTCTTAACATCACTGAAGAGACATTAATTGTTGAAATCTGGATATGGTGTACAAATGTTTGCACCTCATGTTTGCGGTATACCATCTTTTCAACAAGTTTATTGTTTTCTGTTTGGTAATTAATTTATTTTTAGATTCATTTTTGTTGAGCCTTCGACTTTAATCGAAAAAGCGAGACATAGTGATTCTTCTTTGTGTCGGTGTAGTCAGCGGCGATGGCGTCGGTAGCGTCCACAAATATTCACTCTGTTAAAGTTTTAATAACTTTCTAAAACTCTCCTTGATTTGTACCAAACTTGGACAGAAGCTTGTTTATGATCATTAGATAGTATCCAGAAGTAAATTTTGTAAAAATAAAATCCCATTTTTTCTGTATTTTACACATAAATGGACTTAGTTTTTCTGCCAGGAAACATTACATTCACTCCATGGTAGCGTCCACAAATATTCACTCTGTTAAAGTTTTTAAAATTTTAAAAACTTTTTATACTATCCTGGATTTGTACCAAACTTGAACAGAAGCTTGTTTAAGATCAGAAGATAGTTTCCAGAATTACGTAAATTTTGTAAATTAAAATTGATTTTTTTTATGATTTTACTTATAAATGGTCTTTGTTTTTCTGCCAGGAAACATTACATTCACTCCATGGTAGCGTCCAGAAATATTCACTCTGTTAAAGTTTTTAAAATTTTAAAAACTTTTTATACTATCCTGGATTTGTACCAAACTTGAACAGAAGCTTGTTTATGATCAGAAGATAGTTTCCAGAATTACGTAAATTTTGTAAATTAAAATTGATTTTTTTTATGATTTTACTTATAAATGGTCTTTGTTTTTTTGCCAGGATACAATACATTCACTCTAATGTTATTTTTTTTTTAAATTTTTAAATAATTTTCTTAATTACTATCCTGGATTTGTACCAAACTTGAAGAGAAGCTTGTTTATGATCAAAAGCTAGTATCTAGAAGGAAATTTTTATAAAATTGTGTACCTCTTTACCTGTATTATGGACTTAATTTTTCTTCCAGTTAACATAACATAGTCTGCTGTTAAAGTTTTCAAAACATTTATTAGATTCATTAAAACTGTCCTGGATTTTTGCCAAACTTGGATGGAAGCTTCTTTCAATCAAAAGATAGTATCAAGTGCAATATTTTTATTGATTTTTTCAATATTTGTTCAGTTTGTGATTAACATCAAAAGTAGGCAAGACACTGGGTTCTGTGGAATCCTTACAAAGTTTGTTACATCTTGTGATGTGATCTGTGTATTTGGCAATTGCCAATGACAGTCAGCAGGGTTTGAGAACATCATGATCAGTTGTTTAAACCTGCAAGTCAAATGTGTTTATTAAAATATACTTTTTCACTCCTCTACCAAGAAGTTCGTTTTGCATGCACATGTATAAAAATAGCATTTGAACATTGTTTTCAATTTAGACTTGTTTATACATGTTATATGTATATATATACATATAACATGTATAAACAAGTCTAAATTGAAAACAATGTTCAAACCTATGATTGCGTTGGACAAAAAATGCTATTTTATATATATGTATATACAACTTGTCTAAACATCTACCCAACAATGTTAGATCTGTAAATTTCCTTTTGCAAATTTTTGGTTCTTCCCTCGCCGGGATTCGAACTCAAGCTACTGAGATATCGTGACACCAAGTCGCCTGCACTGCAGCCGTCCCCCTAGACCACACGACCATATATAAACTGTATATTCATGTTCATATTTATAATCCATGATGATAATTTTAAACACAACCGCCTTCATCATGTTCATTTAACAATTTGAGCATTTTATTGTAGCAATATATGCGGTTCCTGCTGTAATCCTAGTCCTAGCAGTTTTCATTGTCATCATTCTTATAAAAAGGTATGTTGTACTCTACCCACAGAGAAGTGAGTATATTTCAGAATATTAGATTCTTACTCTGCATAAACATCGAAAAAAATAGCCATTTAAGAATCTATTTGAAGATACCTGGGTTCTATTGTTGAAATAAGATAAAATGATATTACCAATTTAATTTTCCTTGCCTCTAACAGGTCAGAAATATGACAGCTGCTTTTGTTTGATGTGATTGAGCTTTTGAGTTTGCCGTTTGATTAGGAACTTTCTATTTTGAATTTTCCTCAGAGATGAAATTTTTATACCACTGCAAAAACAAAAAAAAATTTGGTCGTATATTGGTATCATGCAGTCACTGTCGTGGTCAGCTTCCTACAAAGAGGGATGGTTTCTGGATAATAACTTTAGTATAAGTACAAAGAAATCAATAAAATTTGAACAAACGGGTTTATAACCACTAAAGAAACGTTGGTATTGATTTTGGGGGTTATGGTTTCTACCATGTCTACTGTTTAGGCCCAAATAAGCATTTTTGTAGTTTCCTGCAGAAAATAACTTATGTTTAAGTGTATGAATCTCTGAAATTATACCACAATTTTCCATACAACAGAGGAATGGTTAGGATTGACTTTGGGGGGTTATATAAAAATTTAAAAGTTTATATAGCTTTATATACCCATATCTCTTGCAGCAATGATATATTTCCCAATATTCCTCTATTTATATATAGTTACATTGTATTAATAACATAACATCCCTTCCCTAGATTTTCCATCAAACAAGATGGAATTTTGTGATGGAACAAATACCATCAAATTCCATCATCTTGATGGAGTATTGGAACAGCTTTCCATCAACTTTCCATCAATGCTGGAAAATGATTGATGGAAATTTTTGATGGAATTTGTGGTCAAGATGGTAGAAAACTGATTGCATAATTTCCATCTGATGGATAATTGATGGTATTTTTGCCATCTGATGGATAATTGATGGAACATTTTAACTGATGGAATATTTTCCATTACATGTAAAATGCATGGAAACTTGATGGGGAATTCTTTCCATATGTGGCATTTTCTGTGATGTCATAAAACAATATTTGTAATCTGTCGTCTATATAGTTAGTCCAGTTACATGTGTGTATCTTTTGGTTCAGTGTCCCATTGGAATGTCTGTCCTTAAAGTTGGATTAGCTGATGGCAAATTCTGCAAAATAAAAGTAAAAGAATCTAGCATATATTTTAAACATAATAAATTAGAATAAGTTAACATTGTATAAAGTAAGGTTATTAGTCATTTGTGGATATATAAATGTATAATAGTCAGTCATACCACAGATTTCTAATTTTATAGAAAAAATATTTTATTGGAATTAAGTACTAAATAATTTTATAAAACAAATTATGTTTTAAAATGATACAAAATATGATTCCTGTCATACACAATTTTATGATATATGTATATATATGCCTTCGGCTGTTGTCTGCTCTATGGTCAGGTTGTTGTCGCTTTGACACATTCCCCATTTCCTTTCTCAATTTTATATGAACATTTTTTGGGATATGATTGCTTTCAAGCAATCTGTAGACTTTTACCGTTGACTCATGCAACATTCCCTCACGTCATTTGTTTTATTCTAAACATTCAGCAACATCTCAGATTCTTATGATTTTCTTGCTTTAAAAGGTAAAAACAAGCAAAAGGATTGAACATAAACAACTTTCCTGTAATGTTCTTCTCATAATCTTCATTTGTGATACTTCCCTTGACAACAGGGAAAATCAGAATTGAACAGTATTTATATTTAGTGTTTTTTTTAAATTTAGAAACACGTCAGGGAATTCCCCAGTTTTGAAAAATGCAAGAGTTCTCTGAATTCCAATAATTCTATTTCTGTCATAAGAACTGAAGTAGAGTATTTCTATATTTTGCTGTTATGAAACTGATATTTGATACTGTATACTCTCATAAAGAAATGGAGAACCATTCATCATATCATTTAATAAACGTTCTTGGTCCAAATCGCAAGTCGAGGTGTGTTTATGTATTAATGCGCATGCGTACAGTTTTCCTAATATCACATTGTAAAAGTTACCTATAACACCCCTTCAGCTGAAATGGAGTCTACCATATGATCGTTTCGAGTTTTCTCCCTTCAAAGTATTTTCCGTCAAAATTGAAATACAATACGACTTGTCAAGAAAAATTAACTCGTTAGATGCCGATAAACGTTGTATCATATTAAGAATGATCTCAATTTAAACAGAGGCGTGTATAAGGAAAGGAGTCATGCCCTCTGACCCAAAGGAACTTCAATATTTAAAGAGTTAGAAATGGGGTTACTCCTAGAATTACGGTGATAAGATACAGAAGCAAGTTAACTCGACTCGTATCAAAAAAGTTAACTTGTGCCACTGGGAAATCGTACCATTCAGAACTCGAAAAACTGTAAACTCAAACCATTAAAAATATATTAAAAGTCTGATGTTTAATGGGTTTTTGTTTGTAGACTTAATAAAGATAAAGTTGAATTACTTGAATTTTATACTGGATGTTAATGAAAACTTAGACAAAAATAAAGAATGTTTTTTAAGCATTAATTGTTCAAACTGATCTTTCAAACAGAACTTAATCCAGAAGAAAGTTAAAACATTGCTTTAACTGTACCTTAAATTGAATATATATATCCAATATAAGTTAATTATAGCTGTCATCCATGATCACAAATTGAATGCTTTGTTTACAATTGTTGAAAGCCATGTGCTTTTTTGGCGGGAAAATTCCGGACCCCTTAACAGGAATCAGTTACATTTCATTGTTATTTAAAGACAGTAAAAATAATTTTGGAAATCATTTTGACTAACTGCTAAGATTTATTCATGAAAAAATAATATTTTCTTCGGGTGAAACTGTTAGTACTTTAATAATCTACATCTGCCACAGTATTTTCTATCCAATAGACAAGGAACATTAGCTACAAATATGTCATTGTACTTTCAAATTATATACATTTTACAGACTTAAGAGGTATTGAGTGAAAGTAACGTATATCATGTATATTAATCATTTAACACCATTTAAATGCATTTAAATGAGTTGGTACGAGTAAGCAGTGGTACGAGTTTGCATTGGTACAAGGTTTTTTTAGTGGTACGAGTTTACAATGGTACGGGATAACTATAATTTGATAAAACACAATAAGTACATGCTCATACACTTGTAATCGGGATTGGCTATTTTTAAAGTTGAGTGACTATTCAGATTATTACATTTTGCATGTGCAGTTGAATTAGTTTTGAAAATTAAACTATCCAGCTGTACCAGCTAGGGTTGCAAAAAATGCTTAAGACTCACGAAATGCGTGAGACTCACGCATGCTCATGCTTTTTTTGCGGCAGTATCCTTGGATCTATTTTTTTCCTCTTTGATCTTTTCAATTTTGGCCAAATCTCATGCATTTGCTTAGTAAAAATTTAGCAGAACTGCTATACATGTGTCAAGAAAACTATGGGCAATCGTATCCCTCAGAGCATTCTGCTCTTTGATTGTGTCATTTTGTTTCTTGCTGATAGTTGTCTCACTGGAAATTATACCATGTATACCACATCTTCTTGATTAATATTTTTTTATAAATCTATGGTCTCTTGACTCTGAAAAGCTAATAAAACATTTTAACTGCCACTTAACTTTGAACTCAAAGAGAATGCTTATATATTCAAAATGGTGGAAATTCTAATACATTGTACTTACCAAAAGATACAATCCAGAACAGAGGGGGAGGACAGGGGTAAGGGAGACAGGGAGAAATGGGGTAGGAGAAAGGAGAAAGGGGGTGGGAGAAAGGAGAAAGAGGGTAGGAGAAAGGAGAGGAAGGCTGGGAGAAAGGAGAAAAAAATAAAATATGAAAAAATAAAATATCTCTCGAGATCTTTTTCCGGTAAATTAAAAAAAAAAAATAAGGAGAAGAGGGGTGGGAGAAGGGAGAAGGGTACCCCCCTGTCCTCCCCATCAGAACATGTGTACACACTAATCTTCCTAAATCCAAGAGACAATTATGTCATCAGAAGAATACATCTGCACTTTTCAATCCCAGTCGATAGAATTAATAAGAACTTTTTGATCTAAATCCAGTGTAAAATTCATAATTTGTTAATGACAGAAGACATCTTTGCTTCTTGTCTGCATGTTCATGAAAGTTCAAGTTTGAATTTGTTGATTTGTTGAGGTTGTCTAGGGTCTTGTGACAATCTGATTCCTTTGAAATGTGCCCTAATAAATACTGTTAATTATCTAAATCTTGAATCATTGCTATATATATATAAAAAATATTTATTTATTGTTTGTAGTTTATCTTTATGTTATAAGTTAGATATATTGCAAAAGAATGCATAAAAACATGTTCTCTCCTCATTGGGCCTCAAACTCTGTGTTCTTTCAGGATGTCACATCCTGTAAACAAAGGTTAAAGGAAAACAGATTGACACCTTATTCCTGTGATGGAAAGTTTTTCCATAAAAAAAAATGCAATGTACCATCACAGTCTTTCCATCAACAAAATATTCTAAGTCCAAATTCCATCCCTCTTTCCATCAAAGAAAATGTTTAATTCCAATTTCCATCAAAATTTCTTTCATTTTCATTTCCATCCTATTTACCATCAGATGGAATAAGTGACATCATATTTTCAATCAGTGGGTAAAAATGCCATCCAATTTTCCATCAAAGGGTAAAAATGCCATCTAATTTTCCATCAGGGGTTGAATATTATGCCATCAAATTTTCCATCAAAAGAATGCTGATGGAAAAAATATTCCTAATTTCAATCATCCTTTGATGTTTTTTGGGGAAAGACAGCTTCAAGCTGTCAATCCCCTATGGGGTTGACCAGAGTGACATTCCCTCACATCATTCATTAACCGGATTTTTGTGACAAAAATGTCGGTTATTGATTTGGGAAAGTACAGCGGGCGGGCGGGCGGCAATCAAATGTTGTCCGAGCATGAACTCATGAACCGTTCAACCAAAGCTTTTAAAATTTTAATATGATGTTACTGACAACTAAATGAAGGTCAAGTTCAATAATGGCGATTTTGATTTTTACCGTTCAGGAGTTATAGTTCTTTAAAGATTGAAAAATGGAGTTTCCAGTCGTGTCCATGCATTAACACATGAACTGTTCTTCCAAAGCTTCCCAAATTTTAATATATTGTTACTGATGACAAAATGGAGGTCAAGTTCAATAATGACGATTTTGACTTTTACCATTCAGGAGTTATGGTTCTTAAAATATTGAAAAATGGTGTTTCCAGACATGTCCGTGCATTTTCTCATGAACCATTCAACCAAAGCTTTTGAAATTTTTATATGTTGTTACAGATGACTTAATAGAGGTCAAGTTTAATAATGATGATTTTGACTTTTACTGTTCAGGAGTTATGGTTCTTGAAAGATCGTAAAATGGCGTTTCCATTAACGTTGTTGCATTTACTCATGAACCATTTAATCTAAGCTTTTCAAATTTTAATATGTTGATACTGACTAAAAAATGGATTTCAAATTTGATATTGACGATTTTCACTTTCACCATTCATCAGTAATGGTTCTTGTGATATTGCCAGAACACAAATAAATGTTAATAAATCCAGTTTGCTGTCGTTGCAGTGACAGCCTCTTGTTTTGATTTTATAGTGTTGAAAACCCCCCAACAAATATTACTGAGATTGATGAGATGGGGAGGCAGAAATGAATAGATCTACTTTGACCACTTTTGACCAGTCCGAGGGCTACATAAGATTGGGAAGAGAAACGACTTTTTTTATTTTTTTCTGTTTTGAGAATCTTCCTCCAATTCAGGAGCACCTCATTAATTATCCAATAAAATAAACACTTTTAAAAATGTGACATTTAGTATTTATAAGTAGTCTTCCATTAAAACTAAATTTTGTGTACAAACATAATCATTGTAATGGTAACAAACAAAAAAAAATACAAATATTGCATTTTGTAGTCAAGTTAAACCTATTTATCAATGAAACTTTACAAATATTTCAAAATGTAGGATTTGGAAACAAGCTTCACGCATCAATCATATTGTTTTTATATTAGGCCAAAAAAAATAGATGTCTGTTTTCTGTTTCCCGACTGATCCTGACTGAAACCCCCGGACCCTAGATCTTTTTATTCAAATCTGGAAAAAAATCGTTTCCAGTCCGATCTAGATCCGTATTTTACTATGCCCAAACAATAAAATGGCTGCTCCCAGCACAAATGTGCTACAATTAAGGTTTAAAAAATGTCAGCACTGGGAAGATTATTCAATTAAAGCTTCTTTAAAGGGATTTAAACATTTTAGGGTACAGAACCCTAACCAAACATGACATTTAACCGACTGCAAATCTGACAGGGAGTGCAAAAATAAAAAATAAAAAAAATCCCGTAACCACCCTGATTTATTTGCCTTGGCAGCAGGAAACAGACATATATTTTTTGGGGCCTTAGTACCTGTAACCCTGTGATGAGAGTTGTAACTGGAAAATTTTATCAATGGAAATTTAAAACTGAATAGATTTTTCAGTCCTAACTTTCTTAAGAAAAAAAAAAAAAAATCTTAAGAGTACTGTCACAAAAAAATGGAAAATAGCCTACAGTTCAGTCGTACACTATTAAGATTTCAAAAAATATTGTAGTTGTTGTTAAACTAGTTGAATTTCAAATAATTAACTATCAACTTTAATTGAATGTTTAGTTTTAGAAGATGCAGATCTCTTCGATTGGTCTAAATTGAATCTTAAACTGATTTCAATATTGTCAACTTTTCTACATGTTTTAGCTGTTCTTTTTTTTCATTCTTTATATGAAGACTATCAAAAAGATACCCCCCCCCCCCCCCCCCCCCACCAAAAAAAAAAAAATGAAACAAGGGCCGTCTTTCCCCCCAGAGCTATTCAGCTCTTTGATTTGGTTTGGGATGGAATTCCATCAATTGTCCATCAAGTGTTGGTGGAAAGTGAAGAAATTGATGGAAGATCTATGGAAGGGATTTTAATCTTGGTGAGTGTGACTATTACTGACCACAAAAGAAACAGTTGATTGTAGATATCATATAGTTTGTATTGTTGGTTTTACTTTCCCAGATTAAGTTCATGTCCATCATCGTTTTGATTTTGTCTATCATAATAAAACGTCAGTCACCGTCTTTATACAAACAGTAGATGAACGCATACTCACCCTTATAGTAAAAGCAAGTGACATTGACCTATGATAATTTTTCATTGTGATGATATGTACATATATAATGCTGTCATTTTCCTTGTTTGATACTGGTTTCTGTCCAATTTTCTTTCTTTGGTGTATCCATATAGTTTCTGCTACTTGTGGGAATTGTACATTGAATATCTGTTGAAAGCTGCGTTTTTTATGTTCTATTCTACAAAAGGCCTGTAAAATTTCATTGACAATTTTATGTAAATACTAAGATACTTATCATACATACATGTACATTGTACCTTACAGAAAAAAATCTTATCAATATCATCTGAGTTTGAATTAACAATCACGCTGTTGTTCACCCAGCCTGAAGCCTTAAAGTTAAACTAAACAAAGACACATATTATTTGTATATATGTCATGAAATGTACCTGATCACAGTAATGACTATTGACTGTAAACGCCTTTTTATGCACACCTGGCCCGAAGGGCCAAGTGAGCTTTTCCCATCACTTTGCGTCCGTCGTCCGTCGTCGTTAACTTTTACAAAAATCTTCACCTCTGAAACTATTGATCAAATTTAACCAAACTTGGCCACAATAATCATTGGGGTATCTAGTTTAAAAATTGTGTTTGGTGACCCGGTCAACCAACCAAGATGGCCGCCATGGCTAAAAATAGAACATAGGGGTAAAATGCAGTTTTTGGCTTATAACTCAAAAACCAAAGCATTTAGAGCAAATCTGACTTGGGTAAATTTGTTTGTCAGGTCAAGATCTATCTGCCCTGAAATTTTCAGACAAATCAGACAACCTCTTGTTGGGTTAACGTTGCTGCCCCTGAATCGGTAATTTTAGGGAAATTTTGCTGTTTTTGGTTATTATCTTGAATATTATTATAGATAGAGATAAACTGAAAACAGCAATAATGTTCAGCAAAGTAAGATTTACAAATAAGTCTACATGTCCGAAATGGTCAGTTGACCCCTTTAGGAGTTATTGCCCTTTATAGTCAATTTTTAACCATTTTTCGTAAATCTTAGTAATCTTTTACAAAAATCTTCTTCTCTGAAACAACTGAGCCAAATTAAACCAAACTTGGCCATAATCATCATTTGGGTATCTAGTTTAAAAAATGTGTGGCGTGACCCCGCCATCCAACCAAGATGGCCTCAAAAGCTAAAAATAGAACATAGGGGTAAAATGCAGTTTTTGGCTTATTACTCAAAAACCAAAGCATTTAGAGCAAATCTGACAAAGTAAAATTGGTTATCAGGTCGGGATCTATCTGCCCTGAAATTTTCAGATGAATCAGACAACCTGTTGTTGGGTTGCTGCCCCTAAATTGGTAATTTTAAGGAAATTTTGCTGTTTTGGGTTATTATCTTGAATATTATTATAGATAGAGATAAACTGTAAACAGCAATAATGTACAGCAATTTAAGACTAAAAAATAAGTCAGAATGACCAAAATGGTCAATTGACCCCCTAAGAAGTTATTGTCATTTATAATCAATTTTTAACAATTTTCATAAAATTTGTAAATTTTTACTAACATTTTCCACTGAAACTACAAGGACAAGTTCATTATAGATAGAGATAATTTTAAGCAGCAAGAATATTCAGTAAAGTAAGATGTACAAACACATCACAATCACCTAAACACAATTTTGTCATGAACTGTCTGCTTTCTTTGTTTAATTCACATATACCAAGGTGAGCGACACAGGCTCTTCAGAGCCTCTAGTTTTTTCCCATACACACTTTTTAAGACACTTATATCAGTATCTAGATTTATAAGTGAAATTTATACACAAGGTTTGAAACCACAAAAGGAAGATAGGGATTGATTTTATTGGTTATGGTCCAACAGTTAAGGAATTAGTGGCCAAAAAGGGGCAAAAAACAATACTTTACTAATTATTATTATTAATACTTTGTATAGATTCCTTATTTCTTGACCATTTCAAGGGGTTTTATTCTTGAATTCTTGGTTTTTTTCTTTAATATGCTGAATGTTACCATGTATTAAGTTTTTTGGAATCTGGGCCCCATTTTTAAATTGGTGTACATTGAGGTCCAAAGAGTCTAAAATTGAACTTTGTTAAATTTCATCAAAAATTGAATTTATTTATTGGAGTTCTTTGATATGCCAAATCTAACTGTGTATTTTAATTTTTATACGACCGCAAATTTTGAAAAAAATTTCGTCGTATATTGCTATCACGTTGGCGTCGTCGTCGTCGTCGTCGTCGTCGTCGTCGTCGTCGTCGTCGTCGTCCGAATACTTTTAGTTTTCGCACTCTAACTTTAGTAAAAGTGAATAGAAATCTATGAAATTTTAACACAAGGTTTATGACCATAAAAGGAAGGCTGGTATTGATTTTGGGAGTTTTGGTCCCAACATTTTAGGAATTAGGGGCCAAAAAGGGCCCAAATAAGCATTTTCTTGGTTTTCGCACTATAACTTTAGTTTAAGTTAATAGAAATCTATGAAATTTTGACACAAGGTTTATGACCACAAAAGAAAGATTGGGATTGATTTTGGGAGTTTTGGTTTCAACAGTTTAGGAATTAGGGGCCAAAAAAGGGCCCAAATAAGCATTATTCTTGGTTTTCGCACAATAACTTTAGTTAAAGTAAATAGAAACCAATGAAATTTAAACACAATGTTTATGACCACAAAAAGAAGGTTGGTATTGATTTTGGGGAGTTACGGTCCCAACAGTTTAGGAATTAGGGGCCAAAAAGGGACCCAAATAAGCATTTTTCTTGGTTTTCGCACCATAGCGTTAGTATAAGTAAATAGAAATCTATGAAATTTAAAAACAAGGTTTATGACTATAAAAGGAAGGTTGGTATTGATTTTGGGAGTTTTGGTCCCAACAGTTGAGGAAAAAGGGGCCCAAAGGGTCCAAAATTAAACTTTGTTTGATTTCATCAAAATTGAATAATTGGGGTTCTTTAATATGCCGAATCTAACTGTGTATGTAGATTCTTAATTTTTGGTCCCGTTTTCAAATTGGTCTACATTAAGGTCCAAAGGGTCCAAAATTAAACTTAGTTTGATTTTAACAAAAATTGAAACCTTGGGGTTCTTTGATATGCTGAATCTAAAAATGTACTTAGAATTTTGATTATTGGCCCAGTTTTCAAGTTGGCCCAAATCGAGGTCCAAAATTAAACATTGTTTGATTTCATCAAAAATTGAATAATTGGGGTTCTTTGATATGCCAAATCTAACTGTGTATGTAGATTCTTAATTTTTGGTCCAGTTTTAAAATTGGTCTACATGTAAATTAAAGTGCAAAGGGTCCAAAATTAAACTAAGTTTGATTTTAACAAAAATTAAATTCTTGGGCCTCTTTGATATGCTGAATCTAAACATGTACTTAGATTTTTGATTATGGGCCCAGTTTTCAAGTTGGTCCAAATCAGGATCTAAAATTATTATATTAAGTATTGTGCAATAGCAAGTCTTTTCAATTGCACAGTATTGTGCAATGGCAAGAAATATCTAATTTCACAATATTGTGAAATAGCAAATTTTTTTTTAATTAAGAGTTATCTTTCTTTGTCCAGTATAGTAAGCAAGAAATATCTGCAAGAATTTTTTTTAATTGGAGTTATCTTTCTTTGTCCAGAATCAACTTAAATCTTTGTTATATACAATATACAATGTATATTCACTTTTTACTACCAACTGATAAATTTAAATAATCTTTACCATTCAGTGATAACAAGCAGTTTTTTTACATCTTAATTTTTAATGATGTATTTAAATGAGTAGTAATTGTTGCAAACTCCATTAGAATATTTTAATTGAAATTAGTTTTGGAATAAGGGAAAGAGGGATGTGAATAAAAAATTGGGTTCAATTTTTCTCATTTGAAATTTCATTAATAAAAAGAAAATTTCTTCAAACATTTTTTTTGAGAGGATTAATATTCAACAGCATAGTGAATTGCTTTAAGAGAAAACAAAAATTTTAAGTTCATTTGAATACATTCATTCTGTGTCAGAAACCTATGCTGTGTCAACTATTTAATCACAATCCAAATTTAGAGTGGAATCCATCTTGAATGTTGTGTCCATACTTGCCCCAACCGTTCAGGGTTCAACCTCTGCGGTCGTATAAAGCTACGCCCTGCGGAGCATCTGGTTGATCTTGTTTTCAAATTGGTCCAAAGGGTCCCAAATAAGACTAAGTATGACTTCATTTAAAAGTTGAATTCTTAGGGTTCTTTGATATGCCAAATATAACTGTGTATTTATAGAATTTTAATTTTGAGTCCCGTTTTCCAGTTGGTCCACATTAAGGCCCTGGGGTCCAAAATTAAACTCAGTTTGATTAATACGTAAAAATTGAATTCTTGGTGTTCTTTGATATGCTGAATATTAACATGTATTTAGATTTAGATTTTTGATTATGGACCAACTTCAATTTTTAAGTTGGCTCATTGTGACCACATTAAGCTCCAAAATTAAAATGTTTTGTTTGCATTCAACAAAAATTAAATATAAGAAGTTCTTTGATATGCTGTATTTTCGATTTTGATTTTTTGGCCATTTATCAAATTGGTTCTAAAGTGTCCTAAATTAAACTTTGTATGATTTCATCAAAAATTGATTCCTTGAGGTTCTTGGATATGCACAATCTAACTGTGGTCAGATTTTTTTATTTTGGGTCCTGTTTTGAAATTGGTCCTCATTAATTAGGTTGATTTAAAAAAAAAATTAATTATTGGGGTTCTTTGATTTGCTGGATCTAAACATGTATTTAGATTTTTTGTATATGGGCCTAGTTTTCATATTGGTCCAAATGGGGGTCCAAAATAAAGCTTTTGTTTGTTTTCAACAAAATTGGAATTATTGAAGTTCTGTGATATGCTGACTCTAAACATGTATTTAGATTTTTGATAATGTTTACAGTAACTTTTTATGTTTCAAATCATCTAAACATTCTAAGTCGATTTTCTTCAAAAAGTCCAATTTGTCTTCCTTTTCTTTACAAAAATTCTTAGTGCAGCTTTTCCATCGTTTGCCTTCCTTAAAAATTTCAAAGTCTAAGCATGCTAGTTTGCCATGGTTTCCATCCCCCCAAAAGTAAAAGTCCAAACTTTGCCATTGATTGACATAGATTTTCATTCTTTTCATAGAATTTCTTTCATGGCAAATATGAAAAGGATGGCAATTTTTTCCATAGATAATCATGAAATGGTTACTGTTTTTAATCAAAAAGACATTTATACTTGAATTGAGCTGTAACCTGATTTTCTGATATGCTTTTAATAAAAGGATCACCCAGATCCAACACAACTGTTATGCATTTTACAACTTTTATTGTAAAAATAATCATAAACCTAAGAAAAAGAGAGGAGAAACAAAATGAAAAAAGACATATGTCATTAATAGATTAAATGAGGCCTTAGACTATAATTTGAAGATAATATTTGGACTTATATGAGTTATAATTCATGGTACAATATTGATATTACAAACTTAAAGCAGGAAAGCAGCACAGTCTTTTAGGAACATTATTTGTTTTTCATTTGATTGACTTTGAGATATAATGATTAATGCATCACACTGTTTACAATAGCCTTTTTAGAACAAATGAACACAGATATCTCTGCAGCTGTCTGATTTTTATTTTGACATTTTAACATTTAGAAAAAATATAGAAAGCAGATGGCAAAATATGATTGACTGCTTCAACAGAAGGCACGGTTCTGATGACTATGTTGACTATGAAGAAAAAGGAGATGACAAAATTAATGATTTGAACGAAAATGAATTAATCTGCATTTCAACATTTTTATGTTCAAACAAGTATGTAAAATATACAAGCTATCATTTATTATTCGAATAATTAAAATAATGAAACTGCTAACTCGTAGCATTAAAGCTCTCTTTAGTTTTAAATTAGTAGCATATCACTAATTTCACATAAGGGATTACTTGTGACAGGAAGTCTGTTGGAACAAAAGCAGGCTATAAACCTGAGGCAAAATATGTCATCTTACTTTATTTTCAAATTTTTATTATATATAAAAAAAAATGTTCCACAAGAATTTTTCCGTGATTAGTAAGCAAATGTCTCAAAAATCAAAACAATTTACTTATTTACAAAGATATATACAGCTATGCGTAGACACTATTTTGTGTAAAATTTGTTTTTCTTTCTGATTGTTCACAATAGTGGTTCTAAATCTTAATCTTATCTATAAGGTCTCAGCAATTCATTAGCTTTTTTCTCTCGATGTGTAACAGATTGATAGTTACTTACCGGTTAAGATATATTGATTTACTTATATAAAACGTACATTTTAATGAATTCAAAGGAGCCAACGTATCTAAATAGTTTAACACTGCCTGAACACTTTTTCCTCTTCTTATCCGTTTAATGTGTTTAATACATACCAGATATTGTTTTTGTAAGATGTCCTCTCTGAAAGTTAATTCAGTATTTTGCATTTGCTTCAAGATATGGTAATATTTCCAATGAGATAACTTTTCAGTAGCATCCAAATGACGGTGGATGTTAGTATTTTTAGGTCACATGAATACAACAATGAGCAAAACTAACACCATATCATATGAAATGGCCTACTGTGACAAAAATACAGAATTGCAACTTACCATAACCATTGATTTATTGGCTTCTGGATTTGGACAAGTTTATACAGAATGATGCGCGGCTGTGTATTTTTGTGAGCGCTACATGTAATGATGATTCATTATGATTCAATCCGAGTTAGAAATATGTGTTCATTTAATAGTTAAAGAGTACTGAAAAGATTTTTTTTAAGGGGTGCCACATCGGCTTGATAAAAATCTGAAGCTGATATTAGATGGAAATATTGTATATTAAACTTTGTATGGACTAAAAACAAAAAAAATATCTAATAATCTTTTTAAAAGCTGCTAAGTGAAACAAATGCTTGTTCCATTTAACAAAAATGTTACCTTGACTCACACATTATTGACAATCCTTTTAATCTAAAAATAGTATGTCATTGTAAATGGGACATTTACGCTTTGTTTTTCATATAATGTAATAATGATATTTGAAAATTTGTTTTTAAGTGAGAAAGGTTTAGATGAAATCAACCAAAAGCTGCCAACTTCTTCAGACAATATGTATGCTGTTCCATCAGAAACCATTACTGGTAGAATTGAAACAGATAGTGGAACAAATGAAGATAATAGGTATGAATAACTTTTTTTAAAAAGAACCCACACTATATATAACATGCATAATATAAGATTTAGTGAAATAATCATTTTATTTATCAAATATTTCAATGTTTTGTACAAAACAGGCCTAAATCCATTACAATTCAGATTTATTAAAAGCTCAATTATAAAAAAAAAACAATAATAAAGATTTCAAGGATGAAAACAAAAACTAAAATATATAGAACAAGTATACGTGTCCTTCGGAACCATTATATCCAGGCACTATCTGCAAAACAATTAACAATGATTGATGGCTTAAATCCATGTTGGCTTCACACTGGTACATGCCAAACAGTCAGTTGGATGCAAGTCTTAATGAAAGCAACCCTTTTTTTATTACTTCAAATCTGCATGTATATTTATGTAAAGATATAAACGAGTCTAAATTGAAAATTACGTTCAAACCTATGATTGCGTTGGATAAAAACTGCAATTTTTATACGTGTGCATGTAAAACTAATTTCATTGTAGAAGGGACAGCACGAACAACATTTTCCAAAAGACCCAAAAAAGTGACAAAGTATATTTAAACAAAACGCATTTGACTAACAGGTCGAACAACTGATGTTCATTAACCCTGCTGACTGCCATTGGCGATTGCCAAATAAAATTGATCACAAGATGTAACAAAATGGATCTTAATATAAATTTAATACTAAACAGAACTTTTTTTTAAACTTGTGGCCACGATGTTATGCCACAAACATCATGAACATACGCTGTTAATATTTTTCTAGTACACCAGATCCCGATTTCGACAATAAATGTCCCTTCAGTGATGTTAGGGATGAAAACAGTATTTGGAAGGCCGAATAAAAAGTACCCTCATTTTTAGATAGTCTCTTGAATTTTAAGAGTCAATATAGGATGAACAGATCATATAAACTGGAGGGAAGATATGATACAAGCCCAAACGAAAGAATATAAACGAGTCTAAATTGAAAACTACATTCAAACCTATGATTGCGTTGGATAAAAACCGCAATTTTAATACGTGTGCTTAAAAAAAAAATTTGGTAGTAGAAGGGTCTTAAAACCGCACGAACAACATTTTCCAAAAGACCAAAAAGGTGAAAAAGTATATTTAAACAAAACTCATTTGACTAACAGGTCAAATAACTGATGTTCTTTAACCCTGCTGACTGCCATTGGCAATTGCCAAATAAAATTGATCACAAGATGTAACAAAATGGATCTTAATATAAATTTAAAACTAAACAGAATTGTTTAATTAACTTGTGGCCTCGATGTTATACCACAAACATATGGTGTATATATATATATATATATGGACCATAATTTGGTATTCGGCCTTTGGTTTCTTTTTGTATCTTTATTTATAAGTTTTAAAACTTTTATTCTGTGGGTTGTGTTGGTGTTAGAGTAGAAATAATGGAACAACTGAGTTTTCAAGAAAAAAAATAATACATTTTGATTCACAGTTTATGTGACAGGAAACCCAACAGGAAACCAATCTTTATTTTCTTTTTTTTGCACAATATATTTCAAAAGACATAAATGAACACCATTCCCAGGGGTGTGGAAATATTTATTGTGAGCACTTGTCCCCGGGCAAGTGAAGCCTAAAATTTTACCTGTCCGGAAAAAAAATTACTTGCCCTGATGATCCTAATAAATATTGAAGTATTTCTTGTTAGCTAATATATCATATGATTCTTAATTAGCACTGTTGTGCATCAAAAACAAATAAAATCTATTTGTTTATATGTGTAAAAAATTAGGAAAGTAGGAAATGGGTTAACATCAATACAGAATACAGAATCAATGGGACAGAAACCTAACAACAAACTAACCAATGAAATGACAAGTAAAGGATAATTTTGCAGCCGTTTTTGAATAAAATTTGTAGCCAGTAGGTACATATACTAAATTTGAGGACAGTGATTGAAGAAATGTAAACTAAAAAATAGATAAACTATTGATTTTGTGGTGTTTCTCTCAACTGACACACTTGTTTTTTTCTTGATAATTTATTATTGTCTTGTTGGGCAATTAAAGCGTCCCTTTTATTTTCCACTTTGACAACAAATAATGTTGACCTTTCATCTATAAATAAGACAAAAACTTAATTTATTTCCCGAATTTCCATAGATAGCCACATGAGCCAGGGCAAGGGCCAATCTGATATCCACGATGTCTGAAATTCTCGCTTCAGTTTTTTTTAAATACTCTGTGTCCTCCATTTGCATTTAAGCTTTTTCTACTCGACTCATGACACTTTTTGTCTTGCCTGCCCATCTTTTTTTTTAAGTATTTAGGCAGCAACCATTTGATTTTCTGGGGGGGGCTATGGTTTTTTTCTTGACCAATTTTTTTTTTTCGCCTATGGCGAAAAACAATCTATTTTTTTCGCGACAAGTTGAAAACAATTTTTTCTTTCAATTTTAGCATTACATAAAGTGGCAGCTGAGGGCGAAACAAACAATCCCCCCCCCAAAAAAAAAAAAAAGATGAAATGGTTGCTGCCTTATCAATTGGAAACTCGATACAAAATTTAAAGAAATGACACTTCCGGTAAATGATGGATAAAACCTAATCGACGATCCCGGGTCAATGGACAAAGCCAATGCAATGTTACGCGACTCGGGTTCTCATACTTATTTTTATTTATTTTGGTAATCGATCTATTTCCCGTATCATGTAATATTTATCGTTATGAACATTGATGTTTTTACTAGCTGAACATTGGTTTCTTTTACATAAATTAAACATCTTTATACGTTTTGAAATTAATTTTATGCTTTTGTTGGATTTGAACTTTGTGTTGTATATTTTTTTACTTGTCCACGGGCTACCAAGACAAAAATAATAACTTGTTCGGTTATTCAAATGTACGAGTAGGGCAAGTCGGGCATAGCATTTCCACACCCCTGATTCCTAGTGTTACTTGCTTCATGTTAATATTGAAAATCCATTTTCAATGTTAAATTAAAGTTTTTTTTAATGCGACAGGAAACCAGAAGAAACCGAAAACATTTTTTTAGTTTTATTTTATTGCAAAATCTGCTAAAAATAATCTGAACTTTTTCTTAAAATCCATCTTAAATGTAACAGTATTATAAAACTCCTAAATATGTGCTTGTTTTGAAAAACAATTAGTACAATTTATTCAGAAATTTCCATAATTTCTTCATTGATACAGGATACCATAATCGTTGTATCTTGATGCTTTAGCCAAAAAAATGTATTTATATTTGGTTTTGAAATTCCAGTTATATACAATTTATTCCAAATCATTGGCAATGTAAAATTCTTTAAATCCACTAAAGAAAAAAACTTTTAACTTGGAATTAAAATCTTTAAAATAGGCACCATGTGATATTTGTGACCTGTACACCATCTACATGGTTTCCACATTTTAACCTACTTTAGTGGGCTAAAATCAATAAAAGTACTTCCTTTCAAGTCATGCATGGTAAAAGTTTACTTCTCCTTTGACAAGTTTATTGCGTTTCTGAAAAGTGTTTGCAGAACATGAATTAAAAAAAATTAATTAAAAATTGTGACAAAGATACCATTTTTATACATTTCAAGTGTAATGGTATATTAACATGTATTTTTTATTAAATTATCTTTATTCACCTAAAATATCCAGTAATATTTACTGCTGAAGCAAAATCAATCCAACGAGCATCGGCACAAAGATAAGAGACGTAATGTCGATTGAATTTTCCAAGGACCCTTTACATTGTTATCCAGAAACCAAGTGTGTCATAACGTCGGTCAAATCTGAAATTGATTTTGTCAAGTCATTGGGCATTTATTTTCACACAAGATGGTATGTAACATTATGCACATAGGAAAAATAAAAGACCTCCAGCGCAAACTCTTTGAAAATTGTATTTTCCTTTTTTTTAAAAAGACGAAACAAGTCAGCTGGGTCATTTTTACGTGTACGCCAGAAACTTGCCATTACCGTGCCAACCTCTCAATATTAAAGCACCTGCTGGTAATGAGATCGAAAGGGACGAAGCCCCCGAAAGCTATCGGGAATGAGATACCGTATTGATTCCTATCGGTAAAAAATCATTGATAGCAATATGCTTTTGAATCTAAATGGTGTATTTGGTTTGGTTAAATTTTGAAATATTTTAACTTCATATTCATCGTGTTAAACTGGAAGCTAGCCTAAAAGTCAGTGGTTTTAGAGTAAACGTCCAAACCAATATTACTTTTAAATACTTTTAAAGGGTGTCGTGAGTGAGCATACAATCTACAAAAGCACCTTATATATTCCTGAATATAAGTATATCCTGATGGGATTTTATTACTTGTCATTTGGTTGATAATATTCTTTTTTAAGTTTTAACCAATAACAAACTATTTTTCAAAAACATGTAGTATGCTGAAACTATTTCAAAACTAATATTAATTTATTTAGAGGTAATCAATTTGTTTATGTTATTTAAGCAGACCCATGTCTCTTAAATCAAAGTAATGAGATAGGCTATTTAAGAGTTTGCTATGAAGCTTTCCCATCAGGATACAATTATAAGTCAAAATAAAAAAAAAATACCACAACAAACGTCAGGATAATCAGAACAACCATGCCCCAAGAGAACCAAAGGTCTATAGACTGTGTTGAACATGTCATATTGTTCTTTTCAGCCAAACTATGTCCTTTTTTGATTCGAAATTGAAAAGTCACTGAAAAGTTAATCTGAAAGCATATCACATATATTAAATAATCACCAAACAAACATTTTATAAGCATCATAGTTAGTTTTTATAGTGGATGACATTCTATGAACAGGGTGGTTCTTAAAGCGCGGAATGAAATAGAAAAAAAATCAAGTTTTAGGTCAGTAGTGGTGTTTCTTTTCGTGATTTATGAATGGAATGTGAAAAACTATATCTTGAGTGAATGTGGTTGATAGTTTAGATTATTTTTATTGATAACGCCTACGAATTTCAGCTGACGGTGACTATAACGATATTTGTATCATAAGTGATAACAATTTATTTGGATTTCCAATTATAAAAAATGTCGATATTCACTAATAATGTGAAATAATTTGTCTAATTTTACCCTCAATATTTTTCCACCTTTTACAGGACGGTTATTTGAGACTTTCAACTAAAGCTTTTCACTTTGACACATAAAACTTATTGATTAAGTGTGTCATAAATCATCATTAAGAAGGCCAACTGCTAACATTCGTTCACAATAAAATGTAAAATCTGCATCAATCTTCTCAATTTTGACAACTGTGTGTAAAACACATATATTGGTATATTATACGTCAAACAAACAAAGCACAGTGAAATTGATAATACATACAGTGAATCCAACTAACATTGGTAAGAAATAATAAAGTTTTGAAATGGTGTTTCTATCAGATTATAAAATATAAATCTGATTGGCATATATGAATATTGCACGTGGTCTTATTTTTGATATTTCAATACAGCGATGAGATATGCGTGTTAACTTATACTTTAAATAGTATCAAACAGAAGTTTCTATTAATCTTTCATAATATAATGATATTCCATACAAATTATGCTAGTTTAGTGGTATGAAAACATCATGAATCAATTAAAAACAAATGAGAGAACAAAATGTAATCACATCACTTCCAAAAGCAGCCAGACTGAATGAGATGACAGGGTTATACATATATTTCCTGCCCTGTGAAACCATACTCAATCAAAAGGTTTTAGGGAAAAGGGCACAATCTGTAATCATAATTTCACAGAATATGCAAATATTCTGATAGCAAATGATGTTACAGTGCGACAACATGTCACTTGTATATATGCTTTAGTGAAAGTGACCATAAAACTCTATATTATCCTTATTTCTGTCATTTTTTCCTCATAAAAAGAACTTGTGTAGTGGCACATTGGTATGTATAAAGTCAATATAGTGTAAACATGCGTTATGCATTAATTAAGATATGCAAACGCCATAAAATGATGCAAAGGGCTTGTAATTTCTAAAAAAAGTTGAAATAATTATGTTAGTCTTGATTTTATTCTGATGTCGTCTTTCTGTTTCAATATCGAGAAAAAAGCTTATGATTTAATGTGGACATTTCAGGTTTCAGTAGTATACTTAATCTTAAATACTCTGGGATATTTGAGATGCATACACTCACTAAAACGAGGATAACTAAGTGACAGGACATATTCAATATATCTGAAAGTAATCATGTTGCAAAATGTTTAAGTTTTGATCTTTGAGAGAGTTTACCTGGTAGTAATAATTCTGCTTCATGTGAATTTACAAATAAATCGACGTTTACAAATAAATCGACTAGTAGAGATAGTTAAATACCCTTTGGAATACCGGCTTTTTGTTGAAATGTCAATCCATCAAACTTAACAAAAATGTGCAGTAAGAAAGTCGAAAACTTTGATGGTATCTAGTTCGGTGTATTTTTTTGTAGAGGCAATGCAGATCTTCATAAATTAAGATTGTTGATGACCTTAAACAATTAAAGAACTCTTTTATAATTACACAATGAATTCAAACTTTTAATAGTGTTTTTGTGTGTGTTTAGAAACAGTAATTGAAAATGAATAACAGATATATTTATTTCTTATGAAAATAAAACAATATTTTTTTTTTATTTTCAGACTTTCAGGCTTTCAAATCAAGATGTAGTTTATTGTGAGGTTTTTAATGAGGCGACATGAAAAGGGGAATGTCCGCAGTTCAAACATCAGTACCTCCAGATGATTTAGAGCATGATTGAAACAATTTTACTGTAGAGCAATGTAACAGTTGAACTATATGACTCTGAAGTGGATGATGATGGGTTATTTTTAAAAGGCATTACTACAATTATTTCTCACTGTGCTAGGCTGTAATATAAATATTAATATATGTATAATGGTAAGATTTACTCTCCTATCCAATATAGTACTTGATACAGAAAGTGCGGAGTTTTCTTCTGTCTTGCTTTCGTCGGTTATTCTGTCATTTTTCACAACAATGTTATGCAATAAAGCAAGTCTATGCCCATTAAATAAAGCACACCTCAATATACATGGTGATACTGTACATAAAATAAATTAAAGGTTATAGCTTAAAATCTGTTAGAGAATTTCGCAGAAATAAACCCTGAACACTTTGTCTGTACATATAGTATCACCAACAAAAAAGAAAGCAAAATTAAAAAGTTTAACATCTATTGTAGGGGAAAATGAAAATGAAATGATAAAGTAAGATATAAATACTGTATTTGTTGGTGTTGCTTTAATGTTACATATAAATGTAAACCACATAAACAGAGAGATGTCGTGATCTTTTTGTTTTGTTAATGCTGTACATATAGGAATTTATTTCAAAGTTATCATGGTTAAGGCATTTGGCAAACTGTAAATAGACCCAAAATATACATATACTATCGTTTTTATCTGACCTCAAAATTTTTTTGGGGATCATATAATCATGATTATCGTATAATGTTGTCGTCGTCTGCGTCGTCTAAAGACACATTTGGTTTCCGGACAATAACTTTAGTTTAACTGAATGGATCTATATGAAATTCTATAAGGTGGCTCAATAACACAAAGGGAAGGTTGGGATTGATTTTGGGGATAGTGGTACCAACCATTTAGGAATATGGGGCCCAAAAGAAGCATTTTTCTTCTTTCGGGATAATAACTGTTGTATAAGTATTACGATTGCTCTGAAATTATACTACAATGTTTAATACCACAAGTAGAAGGTTTGGATTCATTTTGAGAGATATGGTGCCAACAGTTTAGGAATTCAGGACCAACAAATTTTTGTAGTTTCTGGCCAATAACATGTGTGTAAGTGTATGGATCTCTCGGACATTGTACCAAAAGGTTCAATATCACAAAAGGAAGGCTGGGATTTAGTTTGGGGTTATTGCCCAATTCATGTTGGAATTGGGGGTCATAAAGGGCAAAAAACAAACATTTTTCTAGTTTCTAGACAATAACTTGTGTTTAAGAGTATGGATCCCTCTGAAATTGTACTACAATGTTCCCTTCTACAAAAGAAAGGCTGGGATTGAGTGTGGGGGTAATTGCTCAAAAGGGTGATTAAAAAGGTTTGGGGGGTTCCAATTATTTAAAGGGGTTCAAATTTTTTTTAAATTTTTATACGACCGCAAAATTTGAAAAATTTTTCGTCGTATATTGCTATCAAGTTGGCGTGGTGTCTGCGTCGTCGTCGTCGTCGTCCGAATACTTTTAGTTTTCGCACTCTAACTTTAGTAAAAGTGAATAGAAATCTATGAAATTTTAACACAAGGTTTATGACCACAAAAGGAAGGTTGGTATTGATTTTGGGAGTTTTGATCCCAACATTTTAGGAATTAGGGGCCAAAAAGGGCCCAAATAAGCATTTTCTTGGTTTTCACACAGTAACTTTAGTTTAAGTAAATAGAAATCTATGAAATTTTGACATTAGGTTTATGACCACAAAAGGAAGGTTGGTATTGATTTGGGGAGTTGAGATCCCAACAGTTTAGGAATTTGGGGCCAAAAAGGGGCCCAAATAAACATTTTTCTTGGTCTTCACATTATAACTTTACTATAAGTGAATAGAAATCTATAAAATTCAATTAAAAGGTTTATGACCATAAAAAGAAGGTTGGTATTGATTTTGGGAGTTTTGGTCCCAACAGTTTAGGAATTTGGGGCCCAAAGGGTCCAAAATTAAACTTTGTTTGATTTCATCAAAAAATGAATAATTGGGGATCTTTGATTTGCCGAATCTAACTGTGTATGTAGATTCTTAATTTTTGGTCCCGTTTTCAAATTAGTTTACATTAAGGTCCAAAGGGTCCAAACTTAAACTTTGTTTGATTTTGACAAAAATTGAATCCTTGGGGTTCGTTGATATGCTGAATCTAAAAATGTACTTAGATTTTTAATTATTGGCCCAGTTTTCAAGTTGGTCCAAATTGGGGTCCAAAATTAAACTTTGTTTGATTTCATCAAAAATTGAATAAATGGGGTTCCTTGATATTCCAAATCTATGTGTATGTAGATTCTTAATTTTTGGTCCAGTTTTCAAATTGGTCTACATTAAGGTCCAAAGGGTCCAAAATTAAACTAAGTTTGATTTTAATAAAAAATAAATTCTTTGGCTTCTTTGATATGCTTTATCTAAACATGTACTTTGATTTTTGATTATGGGCCCAGTTTTCAAGTTGGTCCAAATCAGGAGTCAAAATTATCATATTAAGTATTGTGCAATAGTAAGAAATTTTCAATTGCACAGTATTGCACAATAGCAAGAAATATCTAATTGCACAATATTGTGAAATAGCAATAATTTTTTTCAATTGGAGTTATCTTTCTTTGTATAGAATAGTAGTTGAATCAACTTTAATCATAGTTTTATACAATATACAATGTATTTTCATTTTTACTACCAACTAATAATTTAAAACAATCTTTACCATTCAGTGATAACAAAGACTTTTTATTACATTTTAATATTGTATGATGTATTTAAATTAGCAGTTATTGTTGCAAACTTCATTAGAAATTTGAATTGAAATCAGTACATTATAACTTTAGTATAAGTGAATAGATATCTATGAAATTTAAACACAAGGTTTATGACCATAAAAGGAAAGTTGGTATTGATTATGGGAGTTTTGGTCCCAACAGTTTAGGAAAAAGGGGCCCAAAGGTTCCAAAATTAAACTTTGTTTGATTTCATCAAAATATGAATAATTGGGGTTCTTTGATATGCCAAATCTAACTGTGTATGTAGATTCTTAATTTTTGGTCCCGTTTTCAAATTGGTTTACATTAAGGTCCAAAGGGTCTAAACTTAAACTTTGTTTGATTTTGACAAAAATTGAATCCTTGGGGTTCTTTAATATGCTAAATCTAAAAATGTACTTAGATTTTTAATTATTGGCCCAGTTTTCAAGTTGGTCCAAATAGGGATCCAAGATTTAACTTTGTTTGATTTCATCAAAAATTGAATAAATGGGGTTCTTTGATATTCCAAATCTAACTGTATGTAGATTCTTAATTTTTGGTCCAGTTTTCAAATTGGTCTACATTAAGGTCCAAAGGGTCCAAATCATAATGTGACATAAACCTATGTTGTGTCAACTATTTAATCATAATCCACATTTAAAGCTGTATCAAACTTAAAAGTTGTGTCCATACTTGTCCCATCTGTTCAGGGGTCTACATCTGCGGTCGTATTATGCTGCGCCCTGCGAAGCAACTGGTTCAAATTTCAAATTTTTGAAAAATTTCAAGAAGAATCTTTAACTGCAAGTATTGTGCAATAGATTTGTAAGATCTTGGCATTTATTTTGTGTCAGAAACCTATACTATGTCAAGAATTTGATAACAATCCAAATTCAGACAGTATCAAGCTTGAATATTGTGTCCAAATTTGCCCCATCTGTTCCGGGTTCAACCTCTGCGGGCGTATCTGGCTGCGCTAAGTGAAGCAATTTATTATATAGATTAGACTGTTGGTTTTCCCATTTGAATGGTTTTATACTAGTAATTTTTTGGGCCCTTTATAGCTTGCTGTTTGGTGTGAGCCAAGGTTCATTGTTGAAGACTGTTCTTAGACCTTTAATGGTTTACTTTTATATATTGTGACTTGGATTGAGAGTTGTCGCATTGGCACTCATACCACATTTTCATATATATAAATGTTATTAGTTTACTTAATCATGTTTACTAGAGGGATACTCTTATTTGTTCAGACTTATAATATACCATTTTGTTATATATATCATTCTTATGCTACCTCTATAGGTGACTTTTTATACGACCGCAAAATTTGAAAAAGGGGTCCAAATAAGCATTTTTCTTTGTTTCGCACCATAACATTAGTATAAGTAAATAGAAATCCATGAAATTTAAACACATGGATTATGACCACAAAAGGAAGGTTGGTATTGATTTTGGGAGTTTTGGTCCTAACAGTTTAGGAATAAGGGGCTCAAAGGGTCCAAAATTAAACTGAATAATTGGGGTTCTTTGATATGCTGAATCTAACTGTGTATGTAGATTCTTAATTTTTGGTCCCATTTTCAAATTGGTCTACATTAAGGTCCAAAGGGTCCAAAATTAAACTTGGTCTGATTTTGACAAAAATTGAATCCTTGGGGTTCTTTGATATGCTGATTCTAAAAATGTACTTAGATTTTTTATTATTGGCCCAGTTTTCAAGTTTGTCCAAATCAGGGTCCAAAATCAAACTTTGTTTGATTTCATCAAAAATTTAATAAATGGGGTTATTTGATATGCCAAATCTAACTGTGTATGTATATTCTTAATTTTTGGTCCTGTTTTCATATTGGTCTACATTAAAGTCCAAAGGGTCCAAAATTAAACTTAGTTTGATTTTAACAAAAATTGAATGCTTGGGGTTCTTTGATATGCTGAATCCAAACATGTACTTATATTTTTGATTATGGGCCCAGTTTTCAAGTTAGCCCAAATCAAGATCTAAAATTATTATATTAAGTATTATGCAATAGCAAGAAATTTTCAATTGCACAGTATTGCAAAATAGCAAGAAATCTTCAAATGCACAGTATTGTGCAATAGCAAGTATTTTCAATTTGACAGTTTTGGGCAATAGCAAAAAATATCTAATTGCACAATATTGTGCAATAGCAAGAAATTTCAATTGGAGTTATCTTTCTTTGTCCAGAATAGGTAGTTGAATCAACTTAAATCATTGTTGTATACAATATACAATGTATTCACTTTTACTACCAACTTATAAATTAATAGTTATCAAAGGTACCAGGATTATAATTTAGTACGCCAGAAGCGCCTTTTGTCTTCATAAGACTCATCAGTGATTCTCATATCAAAATATTTATAAAGCCAAACAAGTACAAAGTTGAAGAGCATTGAGGATCCAAAATTCCAAAAAGTTGTGCCAAAAATTAAAACAATCTTTCAGTGATAACAAGCATTTTTTTTACATGTTAATATTTTATGATGTATTTTAACGAGTAATTATTGTTGCAAACTCCATTAGAAATTTGAATTGAGATCATTTTTGGAATAAAGGGTAGGGGGATGTGAAAAAAAAATTGGGGGGGGGGTAAATTTTTCTCAATTGAAATTTCATAAATAAAAAGAAAATTTCTTCAAACATTTTTTTGAGAGGATAAATATTCATCAGCATAGTGAATTGCTCAAAGGCAAAACAAAAATTTTAAGTTCATAAGCCCACATTCAATCTGTGTCAGAACCTATGCTGTGCCAACTATTTTTTACTTTTTATTGTTTTGCATGTCATTTGATATTTATCATTTGTTTGGTCTCCGAACTGTTTTAACTTGAAGGACACTGATGAGTCTGAGTCTAATTAAGACGAAAACGATGTCCTACTAGAAAATTATAAGTCTGTGTTATCTTATTTGGCTTTTATCAATATCAATGTGTTCAATTTATTACCAATGTGTTCAATTTATTACCAATGTGTTCAATTTATTACCAATGTATTCAATTTATTACCAATGTGTTAAATTTATTACCAATGTATTCAATTTATTACCAATGTGTATAATTTAATACCAATGCATTCAATTTATTACCAATGTATTCAAATTATTACCAATGTGTATAATTTAATACCAATGCATTCAATTTATTACCAATGTATTCAATTTATTACCAATGTGTATAATTTAATACCAATGCATTCAATTTATTACCAATGTATTCAATTTATTACCAATGTGTATAATTTAATACCAATGCATTCAATTTATTACCAATGTATTCAATTTAATACCAATGTGTTCAATTTATTACCAATGTATTCAATTTATTACCAATGTGCTCAATTTATTACCAAAGTGTGTCTATAAGATCAATTTATTTGTCATATGTGTTCAAAAATGAATCAAGTGATAGACCCCGTTTACACTTGTACAAAATTGAATTGATCCTTATTTGAATCGATCTTAAAAAAGATCAGTTTGCGTTTACATTACACAAGCAAGATTGATCGAGATCAATCTTATTTAATCCAGTGCGTTTACACTACAACATCAAAAGAACATGTCTGACCTTATAACCTTATATTTCATAAACAAATAATCCTAAAAATAGAATGTTAATGGAAATTCTGCATCTCGCATACACTGCAAAATGATGAAGAAAATAATTTGCTCATTGAGATTTCATATGGATTTATTAATTATTATTTTGTTTCATACATCACAAGTCATTAAACAAAGATATGTGTGTAGACTATAGCTAAAAAACAAACGGTCAGTGCGTTTGAAGATAAGTATTTGCATCAAAGAAAAAGATCTTATCAATTTAGGAGATAATCCCAAAACAGCCAAAGCAATGTTTACTTTTCTTATTCAATCCAGAGTTTTTGCCGCCGAACAAGCACAGATTTACTTTCATATCTAAATATAAGATTCACTTGAAAAAGATCGCGATCAATCTAAGCGTTTACACTGAAAGAAAGATAGATTCAAATACGATCGATCTTTTTAATACCACCTCTCGAGGTAGACTTTTTAAGTCCAATTGAAGATCAATCTTTCCTGTTTACATTAGACCAAAGATCGACCTCTTTTGCTAGTATAACTGGGGTCATAGTCTGTTATTCAAAAGCATTATTAGTGAGCAATAGCGCACAGAATCACTTGTTGACAAATATTTTTGAATTTATACAATTTAAACATATCATGTGATCTCCATTTTTAAATCAGATAGTAGTTATTGTTATGTGTCTGTTGATTTATAGTATTGTCTTTTCAGAGAGTTTGTCCGTAGAGAGGATGTATGCCATATGCAATACAATTTACAAAAATTATACAGATATAATCGCATCAGTGATTAACACCAATAATGTTTTAATTTGAAAAAAAGTTTGAATCATTAAATCATCAGCTGTTAAAGACAACACATAATATTAATAGTTCAGAGCCAATTGTTCCTTTTATTGATAGCCTTCTTACTTAAAACATATGGTTTTTAAGGACTTTTATTGTAATTACAACTGACAGGTTGCTAAGTACAAAAACCATTGCTAAGGATAAAAATATTACTTGCAGTATTAAAAATTTCATATCTACTAGTCATAGCCTTTAAAGTTAAAAAGTATGTGGTTTCTATATATGTTGGTGCTATGGACAAAAATGTCATTTCCAGTATTATAAATGTCATATTTATATTATTGATAGCCTTCTAAGTTCAAAGTTATATGGTTGCGAAGGTTTTTTTATGTCATTGCTAGGAACCCTGAAGCAAACAAGCTGATGGGATATCTAGTGATAGTACATTCCCTTGGAGTATTTTTGTAACTTTACTTTTTTCAATGATGTTTTGTATTTTGTTGCATATAAAGGATACCATGTAATTGCATGATAATCATCATTTCAGGAGATTTATCTAGTTAATCCGTTCAAAATAATTGTATGAAATGAAGACGGATTTATTTATTTATTTGAACTTATTCCATGTTGCTGTGATTATAAATTCTGTGATAAATGATCTGTGATCATTATTTATAAATTGTTAATTTTTTGTTACAATGATCATATGAAATCTTAACCAATGTTTTATGTGTTTTGCGTTAAATTAAACTATCTAGTTATGGTCGAACTGTTATTATTTCTTTACGATTCATAGTTGTGTGTATCTGTCCATCGCCCTGTGTATACATTAGTATGTCAAGCTGATTTAGAAAGAAAAAAACCCAGATCTAGTTATAGAAGGGACATTCAAACTCATTGATCGAAAATCACAGAAAACTCCAGGGTTAAAAAAGAAAGAGACAAACAGACAAATAAAAGAACACAAGACATAAACATAGAAAACTAAAGACTAGTATAGTTGTCAATACGACAACTATCGAACAACATGTCAAAGGAGTGAAGGAAATTGATTATAAACAGTGACAGGTTGCGCCATTCAGTCTTCTACAAGCTGCAAAATGGACATCATATAGGTAGGTATAGTACACTTTGCCAGAATTAAAAAAAAAAACCAACACAAAACCTGATCTTAGTTAAAATTTAAACGACATACACATATTACAGTCATCAAATGACGACACTCTATAGATGTCAGTCTTCTTTTATAAAAAAAGGAGATGTAGTTGTCATGTCTAAAAAAAGAACTATCCAACACATCTAAAATGTCGTTTATCATTTCACTTGTAGTTTATGAGATTAACTGATATTACACTTGAAAACTTGAATCATCTTTCTAATCGTCTTATGGTGTTAAGCAAAAAGCGAAACGCGCATCTGGGGTACTAGGTCGATGCCACTGCTGGTGGACATTTCGTCCCCGAGGGTATCACCAGCCCAAAAGTCAACACTTTGGTGTTGACATGAATATCAATAATGTGGTCATTTTAATAAATTTCCTGTTACAAAACTTAGAATTTTTCGAAAAACTAAGGATTTTCTTATCCAAGGCATATATTACCTTAGCCGTATTTGGCACAACTTTTTGGAATTTTGGAACCTCAATGCTCTCTAACTTTGTACTTGTTTGGCTCTATAAATATTTTAATATGAGCGTCACTGATGAGTCTTATGAAGACGAAACGAGCGTCTGGCCTACTAAATTGTAATCCTGGTACCTTTGATAACTATGTAAGGGATGCAAAACAAAGATATAAATTTAACTGTTTCAGCCAGCAGCTGCATGACTCGAAAAAAAATGTACCTTTGATGATGTTCATGGCAAAATGTTCGAGACTATATTTACATTTTTGATTTGTGAGTAAACCATTAAAATTTCGTTATAAAAACTGCCGAGGACTACCACTGCAAAAGTCAAAAAGTCTGAAAAGACCCAGTTATTGTCTGAATTTGCATGAATTTTTTCTCGACATTCTTTATTTGTCTGAATAATTTAAAAATAATCTTAAAATAGTATGAATTTGTCTTCCAAAGTTCTTGACTTTTCTTGACAAGTGTCTTGACAGTATGAACATTGTCTAAAAATTTCTCGACACTTCCTGTATCATCTGATAAGATTCGGGATTAGTCTTGACCAATTCTTGACTCTCTTTACTTTGTCTCGAACAGTCTTTACATATTCTTGACATTCTTAATAATGTCTGAATATGTCTTGACATTTTTAATAATGTCTGAATATGACTTGACACATTCTTGACAGTCTTAAAGCTATCTGAATATATCGCGACACACTCTTGACAGTCTTAAATAAGTCTTTACAATATCTCAACAGTATAAATTTCGCCTGAAATGTGTACAGACACATTCTGCACTGTTTATGACTTTCTATTGCTGTTATATACTCCTTTTTATCATATCACGGCTAAACTAAACTTTGAAGAATCAAGGATTTAGTTATAATAGGATACCCTTTGGGTGCAACTACGTTGAAATACCTTGAATAACCCCCATGTAGTTTAATTTTGATTTATTTTTATTAAACGTTTAATTAGTTGTTTGCACTTAGAATATATGTCAAAGTTACTATTGTTCTGTATGTGTTACATTTTGACGTTGCGTCGTTTGTTTTCTCTTATATTTTAGTGTAAATTCACATTGCGATCAGACGTGTCACGGTACTTGTCTATTCCAAATTCATGTATTTGATTTTGATGTTATATTTGTTATTCTCGTGGGATTTTGTCTGATGCTTGGTCCGTTTCTGTGTGTGTTACATTTCAGTGTTGTGTCGTTGTTCTCCTCTTATATTTAATGCGTTTCCCTCGGTTTTAGTTTGTTACCCCGATTTTGTTTTTTGTTTATGGAGTTTTGAACAGCGGTATACTACTGTTGCCTTTATTTACTGACAAACAGCATTTAGATTTTTGACGTTCGTAAAACTTCCAATCAAATTTGTTTTACTAGAAAAGGTGACATGAGGCAGTTTTAAAATGTGACCATGTGTCTCTTTTGGACCCCACAGTTTATCTTTTGCGTTTGTGTGGCTAAACAAAAAGAGCTTTCGTTAAGGTCAAAGAATTTTTCCCATCTTGATTCAAAAACCTTCTTGAATTAATTTTTTAGAACATTTTTTATTCAAAATTGAGTGTTGAATTTCATATTTTTTTTTTATCAATTATAAATATTTGTGATAATTCCCTCCTGAAAAGAAATAAAATGTTTAGATCTATATTATGCATGTCTGTTTGAGATCCATTTCATTAGACCAATGATTTCTAGATTTCATTGCCATATTTGTATTTGAAAAAATATTTATATACCCAAATTTTCAATTATTTTACATGCCCAATTTTCATTTTTGTTGTAACAAGTGTATCTTGAAACAACAGTATATTATATAAAGAGAAATAAAGATTAAAGATATTTCATGAATATTTGTAAAAAAAGATTTGTAAAACTCAGACTTGTCAAGTAAATTTAAGACACAATTCAAAATGTTCAGAATATGTCAGCCATACTGAGAAAAAATAAAAATGTCGAGAAATTTCAAGACAGAATTCAAATGTCAAGAATTTGTCAAGAAATTCTAAGACAATACTCAAAATGCGTGCGCCTACGTTACCCGGAAAAAAATATGGCGATTGAGACAGTTAAAACAGTTCTCATGACATTGGAATAAAACTAAATCCTGGGTCACATTGGCGCAGGCACTAAACATATAACAATTTGTTATAAAATCACCTGCAAAATAAATAATTATTACAATACTAGTATTTGAATAATAACAGAAAGTGACCCCCCCCCTCACTTCACAAAAAGACAAACAATATTACACATGACACAACATAGAAAACTTAAGAGTAAACAACATGAACCCCACCAAAACCCAAGGGTGATCTCAGGTGCTCCGGAAGGGTAAGCAGATCCTGCTCCACATGTGGCACCCGTCGTATTGCTTATAACAAACCCGGTAAATAGTCTAATTCGGTAGTTCACATTCATGAAAGGGAAGGGGTTTGTAGTTACGACGTAAGGAACATATCCTTAAGAAGAATGTCGAGTTACAATTCATGCAAATTAAGATAAAAATGGGTCTCTTCTTAGACTTTTAGACTTTTGTAGTGTATTGTATATAAGAAAACTATATTTTTAATACGCTTATATTGCTACAATATAACACTGGTCTTAATTTTGTACTTTTCCTTTGTCTACGTTTTAGACTACAGTGACGTCTCCCTGTACTCTGATTAAGTTGCTATTAAAGATTTGTCTCGATCTTAACGTTTCTTGCCACATTTTCGTGTTGCTTATTCTTTAGTTTTCTATGTTTTGCCTTCTGTACTATTATTTGTCGGTTTGTCTTTTTATTGTTAGCCATGGCGTTTGACTGTCCCTCTGGTAACTTTCGTCCCTCTTTTACATGATCTAAAACACATCCAAAAGGGGGAAAGTTTTATTCAGAAATCTCAACTATCGGAAAGTATGGTATTTACACATGTTACATACTATTTATTGGCATCCTGAAGTCTACACGAAAAGAAGTAGCTTATAAACCCATTTTAAAAGAGAGACGAAAATAGAGACTCATCAGTTGAAAATCAACGAAGAAGCGGGAAAGCATTTTTTAAACTAATCTGAAAAAATACATTTAATACTTACTGACTTTTTTCATCTCATTTAAAACAAGGAAGGTGTGGTATGCTAGCCAATGAGACAACTCTTCACAAGAGACCAAATGACTTAGAAATTAACTACTATAGGTCACCATACGGTCTTTAACAATGAACAGAGTCCATACCTCATCGTCAGCTATAAAAGGCCCCGAAATCATAAATGTAAATTAGTAAAACGAGAAAACCAACGGCCTAATTATATAATAAATGTACTTAAAAATAAAGAAAATACAAATATGTAACAAAGCAACAAACGGCAACCACTGAATAACAGGCCTCTGAATGAGGTCAGGCACATACATACAGAATATGGCGGGTTTAAACATGTTAGCGGGTATCAAACCCTCCCCTAACATGGGACAGTGGTGTAACAGTACAACATAATAACGGTCTATAAAAATCAGGTTTAAAAGGCCTATTTCAGACAATTTTGATATTTTTGTTTACCCATTTATCAAACCCATTGATAAATCAATACAACATCTGTGAATTAAAGGACGAAGAAAGATACAAGAGAGACATTCAAACCTATAGATCGAAAATAAGTTTACAACGCCATGGCTTACAAAGAGAAAAAAAACGGACAAATAACAGTACTTAGACCCAACATAAAAAACTAAAGACTGAGGAAAACAAACCCCACATAAACTGGGAGTGAATTCAGGGGCTCCGGAAGGGTAAGCAAATCTTGCTCCATCGTGCGGTTTGTTGACCATATTTTGTTTTTATCAAATAATCGAAGCAATTGTATACATGATTAAAATGAATACACTAAAATGGAATTACCCGAACTTGTATTTTGAGTAACGATTCAAAGTATGCTACATAATTATGATAATTTCGTTCATGACTCATAAAAGTCACAATTATATTTCAAACTAACAACAGAGAAATTATTTATGTTATAACTTCCTGGCTATACTTGCAACTTGATTTATATGTTTTGCAATGATTACAGTAAATCGTATCGTTTTGTGGATATATGCGTTTCAAATAATTATTATACTATTTGGTAAGTTTAACTTAATTTCAATAATCAACATATACGTAGAGATTATGATTGTAGATAAAAGACTATTTACACCGTCTACCGTTGACCAATTGGTGATTACATACATCAAGCATGTCTCTTTTAAAATGACAAAAAATAGATAGAGAAAGCTTTGTTTAAAACCTTAAGTTATTGAGGAAAGAATTAACGAAATAATACCCCGCCACTTCTATAGTCCATGTTTTGGAAAAAAATAAACCACCAGAAAAACTAAATTATAGGTACACAGGGGCATCATTTAATAACGAATATGAGAAAGTTTATACTTTTATTAATACTAGTACTAGTATATGGTAAGTTTTTGAAAGTTGCGTATAGTAAGCGGGTACCACCCAATAAGGTAGTGGAATAGTCCATATCATGGAAATAAAAAACTGATGATTTTTCGAAAAAACCAAAATAAGAGGTACACAATTGAATTAAATGATAAGGAATCTGAAAAATATTCATTAATTTATGACAAGTGTCTTAAGGAAGTTGTGGATATAAAATAGGTACGCCCAATATGAGGTTATGACAAAGTCCGTATTTTAGATAGAGAAACATCAAAAATATTTTTACAAAAAAATCGAAATAGAAGGTCCATAGTACATTAATAGATTAAAAATGGAACGATTTTAGAAAAGTTTAACAATTCGTTTTGGAGGTCACAGTTGGAAATACCTGATGGGTGCCCCCATATAATGCAATGGTCAAGTCCGTATCTTATATAAAGAAACCCCTCAAAATATTTTTAATAAAAGTCATTAACTATGCTGTGAAATCCAAATAAAAGTGTGTCTCCTTGACTTGGATATTAATTAATGATAAAATACAAATTTGATTTTACAGAGAGAAGGTATGATAAATGCATTAATATGAACTTTTAAAAATCAGAGAAACGCTGAGAAAGAAATATTTTTTGTGTTTGTTGCAATTGTATTGTAGAGCCGTTGATTCTTTGGCATTTTAGTATATGGGAAAACTTTATGGCATGAATCTGTTAGGCGTTGAACGACGTGATTAGTAGTTGACAATTCAGTCTTTAAGCGTTTCGTAAATGATTGAGGCGTTATTACATATTGATCTGTTTATATACCGGTAGGTGGTCATCAACAAATGTCGTCTGTTTTTACAGTTATTGTGAGGGCAGTAAGAGGAGTATTCGTCGTGAAATTTTCTATCAGAAGCACGTTCATATATTCCTGTCTTAATTGTCATATGGTGTGATTGTTTTCTCATTGCTAAGTCCCGAAAATATAGAAATGCAACATTTTTTTACTGATTTAAGTGACGGTATTGATTGAAAATGTTTCAACGAAAAAAACAGCAACACCTTTAAACAATCATCTATCACAGTGTAGATACTATTCTGTACGCTATCCGGAAGTCGCGATTTTCGAAGCGAGGATTTCAAACTGGCTAACAGAACGGTTTTGTTTTGGGTGCTTTTTCTCATCATTTGTTTACTCCTATATCTATAAAGTGCTTTGCACATCTTAAATGTATGTACAACATCATAAATATCAGTAACTGTAACAAAAACATGCAGTAGAATATAAAATATACGCGTGCATCACACCAACTTCATAGAAAAAAGTGAAATCGATTCACAATTTTGCTCTCGTAGTACAAAGCAAATAATCTTTTATTGCAAATATTTGCATCAGTTTACAGTAAAATATATACTGTTTCAATATTCCTACCGTATTTAAGTAGAATGTTCGTATTTCAAATAAAAAATATGTTTTCATTGAGGATCCCAAAATAAATTACTGTACGATCAGTCTAAAACTGACTGTATTCTAGTAGCGATTTCAGATTTTTTGTCTGTATGACCAGTCGTGATTTTGAAGAAAAAAACAACAACAAATGGAAGTTTTTAACGACCTTGACTGAAAAAAAACGGCAATTTGAAGGTATATACGTGTCTATGTGATATAATTTATGATTATGTCCATGGAACTATAACGTGTAATTTCTTTCATCAGACAATGCAAATATATTTCTGATGATTTTTGTAGATGGCAAAATAATTATATTTTTGTTTCGTCAGTCTTACTTAAAATCAAATGCCTATAAAGCAATACATGATTCGCTTGTGGACTTTGTATTAGTGTGTCGTTGCAGTTATCTGTTTAACTATTACATTTTTAAGACTATTTACACCGTCTACCGTTGACCAATTGGTGATTACATACATCAAGCATGTCTCTTTTAAAATGACAAAAAATAGATAGAGAAAGCTTTGTTTAAAACCTTAAGTTATTGAGGAAAGAATTAACGAAATAATACCCCGCCACTTCTATAGTCCATGTTTTGGAAAAAAATAAACCACCAGAAAAACTAAATTATAGGTACACAGGGGCATCATTTAATAACGAATATGAGAAAGTTTATACTTTTATTAATACTAGTACTAGTATATGGTAAGTTTTTGAAAGTTGCGTATAGTAAGCGGGTACCACCCAATAAGGTAGTGGAATAGTCCATATCATGGAAATAAAAAACTGATGATTTTTCGAAAAAACCAAAATAAGAGGTACACAATTGAATTAAATGATAAGGAATCTGAAAAATATTCATTAATTTATGACAAGTGTCTTAAGGAAGTTGTGGATATAAAATAGGTACGCCCAATATGAGGTTATGACAAAGTCCGTATTTTAGATAGAGAAACATCAAAAATATTTTTACAAAAAAATCGAAATAGAAGGTCCATAGTACATTAATAGATTAAAAATGGAACGATTTTAGAAAAGTTTAACAATTCGTTTTGGAGGTCACAGTTGGAAATACCTGATGGGTGCCCCCATATAATGCAATGGTCAAGTCCGTATCTTATATAAAGAAACCCCTCAAAATATTTTTAATAAAATAAGAAATATATCCCTTTTTTTTATATAAATAAGGCCGTTAATTTTCTCGTTTGAATTGTTTTACATTGTCATTTCGGGGCTTTTTATAGCCGACTTTGTGGTATTGGCTTTGCTTATTGTTGAAGGCCATACGGTGGCCTATATTTGTTAATAGCTGTGTCATTTTGATCTCTTGTGGACGGTTGACTCATTGGCAATCATACCGCATCTTCTTTTTTATATTATAATTTATGATACGGAATCCAAGTAAAAAATAATTAATAGTTATACCATTGACGGATTCAAGAAAATTGGGATCCGGCGGTTTGAAACTCTTTTTCAACTTTCAATGCATTTGTATGGGAACATATATTTGGAATCCTCTTCTCTCCTGGATTGGACCCCCTCTCCATTTAAAAATGTCTGGAAACCCCAATGTATATTAAATGGTTTATGAGGAGATGCGCTTGCAAAACCGGCGAAACATGTTGTTCCAGTCCAACGGACGAACGGAAAGACGGACATCATTATCACTATAAACCATCGCTTTACAAAGTGGTGTACAATTGAGTGTGAAAGAGACAGATCTACATCCAAAAACAAGTGAAGGAACTGTGATCAATTATAGGCTACAGTACGGCCTCGAATGTTTGTAAATTCATGCATTTTTATATAGTAACAATTAAATCTGTGTGTTTGTACAATTTTAAGTATAACGGAGGACATTTCTGAAACTTCTATAAACAAACAAATTTTAACCTTCTTCTTACTTCAGCCACATTCAAACATCCTTATACTTAATGTAGTAAGTCGAGTACACCCTATCAAGCTAAAACATGTTTGAAAAGTTTACAGGATGTGCATTTATTAAAATATATTTGTGTTATTTAGAAAAATGACATCTTCTAATGTATCGTAAATAACTTTGAAATCACTACTAGAATACAGTGAAATAAAGACTGATCATACAGTTTCAAAATATACAAGCTCGACTGATCGTACAGTGAGAAATTCAAACAAGTGTAATTTTCTTATTTCTGGCTTCAAAGATCTGGCTGAAACTTTTACCACCACTTAAAATATACTCTATTTAGTAAATTAAGTCTGGATTTTACGTTAATTTGTACAGTAAGAGTGCAAAAAGATTGTATTTAGGTTCACCGACTGATTTTCCTTAGTGATGCACTTGGAAATCTCTTAATTAAGGCAAAGATACGAATAATGAATGTGCTAAATTTAATTATAAACCATTTGTGAATATCGATGTCAGCTGAATTAATCATTAAGCAATGTACAGATGAACATCTTACCGTTTAATATAGTATATCCGACAAATTTAAAATGTGATCCAAAACGTTATCGCTTCGAAAATCGCGACTTCCGGAAAGCGTACAGAATCTACACTGTGTCTATGGGTTTCAAATATTGCTTTTTGAAATTCGTGCCTATTCTCTAATCCGGTATAGCCAATTTCCTCAGATAAGTCAATTATGGAATGTTTTAAAAGGATTTATTACGATTTGTAAAAAAAAATCACTAAAATATGTGTCCGTTTCTTAAGTCAGCATATTACTATCTCGGTCATATAGATAAAGGAAGATGTGGTTTAAGTGCCAATGCGACAACTCTTAATCCAAGAAACAATTTCTAAAAGTAAATCATTATAGGTCAAAGTACGGCCTTTAACACGGAGTCTTGGCTCACACCGAACTGCAAACTACCAAGGGTCCCAAATATTACTAGACTGAGTGTGAAACCATGCAACGGGAAAACCAACGGTCTAATCTATACGAAAACGTGAAACTAGAAACACTTATGAACCACATTAACAGACGACAACCACTGAAAATCAGATTCCTGACTTAAGACAGGTTCAAACAATTGTTGTCTGTTGTTTGTTATATCAACTTTACGTGACTATGCATGTATGTAAACCTTCATACTTTGAACGACAAAATTATTTTTATGTCTACCTGTGCGAATTTCAAACGCGCAATTTTACACCAGCAATGAAAACCTTCTATTCTTTCCGGGTAGACTTTATATAGATAAATTGAGTGGTACAAGAAAAGCAAAATGAGTATGTTAAATTTGATGTATGCCTTTTTGTGATTCTTCGTTACATTTGTTGTTTTTATAGTGATGCAAGTATGTTTGTTTTGTTCATACTTTTAACGACAAAATTATTTTTATGACTACCTGTACGAATTTGAAACGCGCATTTTTACACCAGCAATGAACACATTCTTTCCTTTACGGGTAGACTTTATATACATAAATTAAGTGGTACAAGAAAAGCAAAATGAGTATGCTAAATTTGTTGTATGCCTTTTTGTGATTCTTCGTTACATTTGTTGTTTTTATAGTGATATTAAGATGATAACACAATATTGACTGATGTACCCCTATTTTTGACATTTTTACTTTGAGTATGTTTGTTTTGTTCATACATCGTTGACAATGTAATAGAATTTGATGCGACTGTCATACAAGTGAGAGGTTTAGCTAGCTATAAAACCAGGTTCAATCCACCATTTTCTACATTAGAAAATGCCTGTACCAAGTCAGGAATATGACAGTTGTTATCCATTCGTTTGATGTGTTTGGACTTTTGATTTTGCCTTTTGATTTTGGATTTTCCTTTTTGAATTTTCCTCGGAGTTCGGTATTTTTGTGTTATTACTTTTTGCAGAGGGATCATTAAACGTTTAAATGGTACCAAACCGTCTTCGTTTTCTGAAACAATAATATCACATCACAACATAGAAAGTCAGCAATCTGCGGATGTCATGTCGATGACTTATTTAATAACCCAAAAACTGTAGTGCACAAACATGATAAATCTACATTATTCTAGTGTGGTTTGTATTGCTTTCAAATCGCGCGTTAGCCATATTTTCGTTACCTTTTTGAGCATATTACTGAACAGAATATTTCGTCCGCAAGTTTATAGTGATGAATTGTTACATGTGCACAATCATCTGTCAGACAACCACGTTTTGTTTGGTGATACTACATTAGCCGCACATTTCGCTAGTATTGTTTTGTTTGCAGCCTGGCAGTACTAGTGCTACTTTTAAACGTTGACAGACACTTGAATTCATCCTATTCGCCTATGTTTATGGTACGAGTATGGTATGCTAAACACGACAAAGTGCACTTTCTTATTAAAAAAACTCTGAACTGGTTCTAAACTTTGCATATTGTGCATGTGAAGGTTATTCTGATATACGTTTAGTTTGCAATACATAAGACTGATGAGATCGAGTCTATTCCGACATTTTTCAGCTTTTGCCGGTTTGATCAACAAATGCTCGAAGTTGCTAATGACGTAAAAACAAAAACTTCTCATCTCTCCCTTGAAAGAAAAAAAAATACGTTTAGAACATATTTGTTTCAACATGAACGATATTTTTTTTTTAGCTCACCTGGCTCGAAGGGCCAAGTGAGCTTTTCTCATCACTTGGCGTCCGTCGTCTGTCGTCCGTCGTCGTCGTCGTCGTCAACATTTTACATTTTGAACTTCTTCTAGTGAACCACTGAATGAAATGTAACCAAACATAGCATGACTGTTCCTTATGAGGTGCTGACTAAGTGTTGTTACTTTGTAGCCGATCCATCATCCAAGATGGCCGCCAGCGGGGGACTTAGTTTTACATAGGACCCTATGGGAAATGAATACAAATGAATTCTTCTAGAGAAGCACTGAATGGAATGAAACAAAACATGGCATGAATGTTCTTTATTGGGGGTTGACCAATTGTTGTTACTTTGTAGGCGATCCATCATCCAAGATGGCCGCCAGCGGGGGACTTAGTTTAACATAGGACTCAATAGGAAATGCATACAAATGTCTTCTTTTAGAGAACAACTGAATGGAATGAAACCAAACATGGCATGAATATTCCTAATGAGATGCTGACCAAGTGTTGTTACTTTGTCGCAAATCCAACTTCCAAGATGGTCGTCAGTTGGGGGACATAGCACCCTATGGAAAATACATATGAATTTCTTCTTTTAGAGAACCACTGAATTGAATGAAACCAAACATAGCATAAATGTTCCTTTCCTAATGAGGTTCTGGCCAAGTGGTACTTTTGATAACTATTGTTACTTTGTAGCCAACTTTTGTCTTTTTTTATATGAATTCTAAAACCCAGGTAGATTCAGGTGATCGATACAGGCTCTTGAGAGCTTCTAGTTTTAAATAAGTTTGTTGATAAATCGTAAGCTAGATAAGTTTTCAGATGCATATATTTTTTTCTCGTAAAAAGTGAGACAATATTCATTAAGCCTGTATTCATTCCAAAAAAAAGCAAAATGTAATAGTGAAATAGAGAAAAAGACAATATCAGGGTTTAATGAATATGCATATATACAACACTAGCAATGGAAAACGATTGACCTCGTTCCTGTTAAATTTTTTTTGAAATACTTCCTTTGATGAAACTGTCAGTATTTGTCATTTTACTCATGATAAATAGTTATTTCCGATCCTCTAAATATATCGCATTTATTAGAATAAAAAAAAGACTTTTCGAAAATCTGTTCAGGTCAAAGTCATATTTTGACTGGTCTTTGAAATAACAAAAAAATACTAACATTATCCAAGCCTTTCAATTTTTTTATATTAATTATTTACTCTCACAATTTTTTTTGTTATATATAGAGGTAATTCATTAACTAAAATTTCAATATTTAAAACGGACAAACTATCAAAGCGCGGCTATATTTGTTTTGTTCTTTATCTTTAGTTGAAGCCTAAGGAGAATATTGAGGACAAAGTATAAGTATTGTTTTCTTATATTAATATCTTACAAATATTTGATGGATGCCATTCGGTACATTTATAATCGAGGTTTTGATATAATACTTGTAAGTTAGGTCAGCAGGGTTGCAATATTTTGACATAACGTTCACAACGAGATAAGGAAAGATCCATAAAATGATTTGTACTGTCAAGCTTTGTGCGAAATACAAATAGTGATTGACTTCCTGCAAACAGAGTTATACTTTCATAACCCTTTCTTGCTGGTGGTTGTATTTTTGTATTTTCATTCTGCAATTATGGAAAGATGTGTGGTTTGCCTGTACCTCTTTTCATTTTTGCAAAAAAAAAAAAAAAACACACTGCGACATGTGACTGTTCCCACTCGCCTGATGATTACAACCATCTTGTCATGTTATAACTGGGGATCTAAACATAATTCAACATGAAAATCTATGGTCGTAAGTTTAGAGAACCCCAATACATCAATTGGAACCATAACTTCAAAATAATTATGTATTCCATTGAGGACTTCATCAGAGCATGGGCTAAGCGAGAAGAAGTTGAACTGGACACTTTGTCAGAATGAGTTAAAACTATCAGGTCTCTGATAAAACGTCGCATTCACAAGTTGAAAAACTGTGTGAACGATCGACCATAGTCCGTTTCAGAGACAAATAGGCCATGAAATGTCTAGCTAATCTTCATGATAAGTATGTTGTTGTTCCTGCGGACAAAGCTTCAAATAATATTGTCTTTGTTTGTAAATCGTATTACTACGAATGTCTTGTAAACGAATTGGGTATAAAGGAGCACTCAGGTAATCCTACATACAAAGACATATCATTTGACAAGAATGAGATTTTAGCAAATCATAAGTCCTTCATGGCTTCAATAAAAATTATATTGAACACCAAATGAGAGGACTTATCTTGTTTGTATTGGATACCAAAGCTTCATAAAATCCGTATACAAATCGGTATATTGCTCGCTCATCTTCATGTTCCACCAAAGAGTTGTCCATTAGATTGACTAAAATTTTGTCCGCAGTGATAGATGGTCTTCAGAAATACTTTGATACTGTTTACTCGCGTAGTGGTATTAACCATATATGGATTCTTAAAAATTCTAAGGAACTTCTAGACAATTTAAATCTCGGTCTTTTTCTGAAATTAGTTCAAAACTTTTGATTTTTCATCCCTGTATACCACCATTCCCCATGTGAAATTGGAAATTCGCCCAAAAGAAATAATCCACAATGCATTTCAACATAAAAATGGTAGCTTACGCTATAAATTTATTACTTTGGGATTTCATAAGGCATATTTCGTAAACAGTGACAAACAAAGAGGTAAAACATGCTACACAGAAGAACAAGTAGTCAGTATGCTGGAGTTTCTTATCGACAACATATTTGTTGAGTTTGGAGGTAGACTTTTCCAACAAATTGTCGGCAAACTGTGCGCTTCTTCTTGCCGACCTCTTCTTATTTTCATATGAATCGGAGTTCCACCAGATACCTGTCAAAACAAAAGGATCAAAGAAGCCAGATTATCTAATTTCACTTTCAGATATATTGATGATGTTCTTTCCATAAATTAAACAATTCGACCTTTTCTGATTGGGTTCCAACATTGCTAACATTGCCTGTGTAAATTTTAAAATTGTGTGTAGGCACATTGAATGACAAATCTATGTGACGTATAAAATTTTCTGACGTCAGACACACAAATCAATAAATGTAGATAGATGTTTTTGTGTTATGTTAAATTGTTCCTTTTAAAATTGTTATACAATGATGACTGGTGTACCCATATTTTGACTATTTCATTTATTGTGTCTGTTTAGTTAACGCTTCAATGTCAGTATAACGGAATTTGATGAGACTGTTATTAAAGTGAGAGGGTTAGCGCTATAAAACCAGGTTTAATCCACCATTTTTCTACATTTGAAAATGCCTGTACCAAGTCAGGAATATGACAGTTCTTGTCCATTCGTTTTTGATGCGTTTTGTTATTTGATTTTGCCATGTGATTATTGACTTTCCAAATTGATTTTCCTTTAAGTTCAGTTTTTAGTGAGTTTACGTTTTTCTATATAAAAACGATATTTTAAAAACACTTATCAACCACATTAACAAACGACAACCACTGAAAATCAGATTCCTGACTGAGGACAGTTTCAAACAGTTGCAGAAGGATTAAACGTATAAATGGTACCATACCTTCTTCGTTTTCTGAAAGAATAGTACTGCATCACAACATAGAAAGTCAGCAATCTGCGGATGTCATGTCGATGACTAATTTAATGACCCAAGTACTCTAGTGCACAAACATGATAAATCCTAATTATTCGAGTGTGGATTGCATTGCTTTCATATCATGCGTTAGCCATATTTTCGTTACCTTTTTGAGCATGTTACTGAACAGAATATTTCGTCCGCAAATTTATATTGATGAATTGTAACATGTGCACAATTATCTGTCAGACAACCACGTTTTGTTTGGTTATACTACATTAGCCGCACATTTCGCTAGTATTGTTTTGTTTGCAGCCTGGCAGTACTAGTGTTATTTGAAACGTTGACAGACACTTGAATTCATCCTATTCGCCTATGTTTATGGTACGAGTATGGTATGCTGAACACGACAAAGTGCACTTTCTTATTAAAAAAACTCTGAACTGGTTCTAAACTTTGCATATTGTGCATGTGAAGCTTATTCTGATATGCGTTTAGTTTGCAATACACAAGACTGATGAGATCGACTCTATTTGGACATTTTTTAGCTTTTGCCGGTTTGATCAACAAATGCTCGAAGTTGCTAATGTCGTAAAAACAAACATTCGAGAAAAAACTACTCATCTCTCCCTTGAAAGAAAAAAAATACGTTTAGAACACATTTGTTTCAAAATGAACGATAACATATCTTTTTTTTTATAAGTTTGTTGATAAATCGTAGGCTAGATAAGGAAACCGATTGACCTGGTTCCTGTTATTTTTTTTTTTGCAATACTTCCTTTGATGAAATAGTCAGTATTTTTCATTTTACTCTGACGATGATATATAATTACTTTCGATCCTCTAAATATATCGCATTTATTAGAATAACAAATTTTATTTCAAATTTGTTCAGGTCAAAGTTATATTTTGACTGGTCTTTGAAATAACAAAAAAGTACTAACATTATCCAAGCCTTTCAAAATTTTTATAATAATTATTTACTCACACAAAAATATTTCTTATATATAGTAATTTATGAACTATATGAAAATATTGAAAACTGACAAACTATTAAAGCGCGGCTATATTTGTTTTGTTCTTTTTCTTTAGTTGAGCCTAATGAAAATATTTAGAACAAATTCAAAAACTATAAGTATTGTTTTTTCATATTAATTTTGTACAAATATTTGATGGATGCCATTCGGTACATTTATAATCGAGGTTTTTATTGCAATATTTTGATATAACGTTCACAACGAGGTAAGGAAACAACCATAAACTGATTTGTACTGACAAGCTTTGTGCTAAATAGAAATAGTGATTGATTTCCTGGAAATAGAGTTATACTTGCATGACCCTGTTTTGCTGGTGGTTGTCTTTTTGTATATTCATTATGCAATTATGGAAAGTTGTGTGCTTTGCCTGTACTACTTTTCATTTTTTGCACGTTTTTCTTGGTGCTCATTGTCTTAAAACACAGGATGAATATATTAACAGAGGAGGAGATGGAAGATTGAAATATCATGATTGTGTTTTTGCATTCACATGTGTTGACAAGTCAATTTTAAGTCGCGTACCTCGTTTGATACCTCGTCGAATACGGTCTTTTTGTTGGACCTTTTTTGTTGTTTTTTATAGGGAAAATTCGCGATTTTTTACTTATGGTTTAAATATGTTCATTATGACATAAACTATATATTCACAAAGTTTTATCGCTATATGTGCAGTTATAAAGGAGAAATTCAATAAATATAGAAAACATATTAACTACTTCCTGTAGGTCGTGACGTTTTCTCCTAATATTGCATGTCGCGATTTAAAACACAATCATTAAATGTCTTGGTTTTTAATCATATTTTAACGTTATCGTAAGCGCACCGATGACTAATGCTATATGTAATAACCATCCGATTATAAAAAAAAAATAAAAGGCCCAGACATGCAGTTGTACATATTCATGAGATAAATTTTCTATATTTACCGTATATATTTCGATTTATTTTTGGAGACAGCACTAGAAATTATTCTTATTTTTTTTGTTGCTTTAATATATGCTTTTTCAGACTGATAAAGTTAATAAATTAAAAAAAAGTTTATAATTTATACTGTTAATACAATAAATACATGATATAGATTAACGCTTATTGACCTTTTACTATCTACGCTGTGACTAGGTTTATGCGATATGTGTATAATTCTCTGGCAATACTCGTGAAAGGCTTGTAAAAAGGTATAATGTTATTTGCAGATCTGAAATAAGCTTTGCCTCTTGGGCACACCGTGCCAGGTGTGACTGTCTATTTATATCAGTGGATTATAAGACAGGAGGTCGCGTTTAATACACAAATTTAAAATATATGTTCAAGGTGTTGACAAATACAACTGAATCGCCTTGGAATTATTTAATTATATTTGGTGCTATAATTTCATTTGAATTCAAATTAGTTACTAAACTTAGAAATAAACCGGTTAACGTCAGGAAACTAAATCCAGTTGTCGGAATGAAATGATATACACTCTTATCATTTATTATGTTTAAAAAAAGGGAAAATAGAACTAGTTTTACAAAAAAACATTTTAATTGTCCTTAAAAGGCAAAAACTGAACGGAACACTTAAATTTACACATTTGATACCCATGACCAAATGAAAGGTGTACCTGTAATACTTCTACCGTTTGGCATTATATCAAAGTTGGGACTACTATAACACATAGTCTCAGATTTTAGTGAGGTCAGGGTTATTTTCTATGAATTAATATAGATTTTCGGATATCATTTAGACAATTGAAGGAGCTATACTATAAAAACTCATAAATGTATTACCAATATACTCGAGGTCAAAGATTGTTAATTTTGCTGATCCAGTTAACATTTACTCACATATTTGGTTCTCTTTTGATTTGGGCGTGCTTGTTTTTATATGGCAGTTTTTGTCTTCAGTTCTTATTTCGTTAGACGAAAGCAAACCTGCACAGTATTTTTTGCATTTGTATAGTCCGAAGTTTACTAATTGATATTCTTATTTCATATGTAAAATAAAGAACAAGTATAAAAAAACGGCATTCATTTTGAAATATACCACTGTTTTCTAGAGTGAAAAGGAAGTCCCATATGTGAGGGTATAAACGGGACGAAATGATTAGAAATAACGGGACCAAATATTATACATAAAACGAGAAAATAGGTGCTGAAATATTAATAAAAGTAAAATTGAAATTAGATAACATGGGGATTTGGCCTATACCTATTCTTATAACCACTCTTAAATTTTGTTAAATTTTGTACACAAGCTGTATCATGTGTATATCATGGACATTTTTATATTGGTATGATATATTTTATAAATTTTACCTGTGCACATCTGGTTCACTGGTGATCACGCATGTGATTCATTGACCTTGTTCATTTTAAATTAAATTAAACAAGCCTGCCAGGAAGACGACCGTTTGAATACCCGAATATGTCCCTTTTACACTACCCCGGTGATTACTGGTATTGAGCCATGCTGATCACAAGATGACAAGTTTCTGAACGTTGGTCAAGTTAGGCAAAAACCCAAAATAAGCTAAAAATATACGTCAGAAAAAAGCATTTAAAAAAACTTTTTCAAAAGATTCTAAAGAGATAAATCTCAGTTTATAATTCCTCCACAATAAGTGTCTCCGGACTTTTTTTACTTTATTGAGACTACTTTCACATTATTGAAGCATAACTCCTATAAAATACTTGATACTGAATCTCAGTGCCAAAAATGTAAATTTAACGACGAGCTTAAACCAACGACAATCTTATGTCATTTACAGCTTTTTAACCTGACTTCAGCATTGTACACTGAATATTTAACTCTCTAAAAAAATTAAGATGTCTTGTAAAGTATTTTTCTAAATATTCTTATCAATTTAGGTAAAGCATTACTTGATTTGATGATCTTGGAAACTATGAAGACGTCTTCCATTACTTTGTCGGGTAGAACATCCATCAGCCTGACAAGTCATTTAACACTGAGTAACGGACATGTCATGCTGGGTACTAGAACTTTGTGGTAATTAGATATCCGTGGTCATTAGTATTCAAGATGGCGTCTTGACGAGAATTGAGACTCAATTTTTAAAAATCTATTAACTCACTTATCTTGACGAATAAACCTCTTTAATATATTCGGAATATGCTTATTTATTTAGGATGAATTGAACATAATATCAAAATTTTGATTTTTTGCGAATTTTCCCTATAATGTTTGATGTTGATTTGATATAATTTAATAAGCGCTTAACAATTTTTATTTAGACTTAAGACTGTTTAAAGCCTGAAATATAATACACCACTGTGTATTTTTGCAAACCGAGTTTCTAAGTTACTATTATAATGACTCATTACCCAAACCACCTGTGTTTTCAATTATCTAATATGTATAACAAAAGAATGTAGTTATTATCATTGTACGTTCGTTCAAACCCAAAAAAGTAAGACAAGCAATTGAATATTGAACTGACTGATAATTGTTAACACCATTAGAAGCAACATCGAAAAAGAATAAAATATTGAAAATAAAAATCGTCCCATTTTCAAAAATAAAATTCATAAAAAGAATTGCAGTGAGATGGGATAATTACCAAGGTTAATATTGTATTGATGATTTATTCCAAGATAATAATGTATTCAAACATGCTTAACTTCGCCACATTCTATATTTCTATGTCCAGGTTCAAGAGCCTGTAGTTCAGTGTTGGTCGTTGATGTTTTGTCTTCTATCATATTTGCTTTTCTTAAATTGTTATAAGTAAGGCAGTTAAATTTCTCATTTTAATTGTAACTTATTTTTAATGTCGGGGCCTATTAAAGCCGACCATATTGTTGTAGGCTGTACGGTTGCCAATAATTCCTTTTATCCCCGGCTTAGTATATATCTAGGATTTTGATTGGTTAACGCACGTCGTTACCAAACCCATAGCCCTGGGTGTTGCTAACCCATATCCCCGGACGTTGATAACCATTATCCCGGGTATCTTCACGCAAGTTTTCCTTAGTTCCATGATAGCTCCTTGTGAAATATTGAATTCTGTAGATTATCCATGATGTTTGTAATTTAATATTTGATTCATTAAAGATTTTGTCCTATAATATGCCGATTATTTACACTCATTTCATTGAATGCATCACTTGACTGCCATATTTTGAAGGAATGGGACTACTGTCCTAGCTATGCAAATGAACTATGTTGACGTTACTCCATCTATGATGTAACTCTCACAACATTGAGCGCCAAATTTGATTCAATCCAGTTTCTCCGTCTCCGTATCAAAAACGTCTTATATTTGACTACCTGCGGGCAGACTACCTTTGGTAGTACCCTACATCCTGTATAATATGTAAAATGTCAATATTTCAATAAAACTTTTTTAGATAATGGAAAAAACGTTGTTTTCACGTTATACTTTGTACCCGAATTTCCATAAAACTCGCCCGATTCGGACTAAGACCGGGGATAAATTCGTTATCAACGTTCATATCCGTAGATATGGATATTTTTACAACCTTCAATACCCTGTACACCCTTCGGCTACGCCTCATGGTGTACTGGGGGTACTTCAGGGTGTTAAAATATCCATATCCACTTCATATGAACTCTGGTGGATAGTTGTGGCATTGAAAATCATGCTAACCCTCTTTATGTTTTATATTAGCTGGGGATATTTAACGTGCAACACAACAGCTTAATGTTCTGTGTCTGACGATATGGACTTCTTACTGATGTATTAGTTATATAAAAATGCAGCATTTAGCGAATATATGACTGGATTGAAAGAGGTTAAACATGTTTAAAGCATAGTTTACCGTAGCTGTATTTGGCTCAACGTTTTGGAATTTTAGTCCTTTAGGAACTTGTACTTGTTTGGCTTAATAACTATTTTAATCGGAGCGTCACTGATGAGTGTTATATAGACGAAACGCGCGTCTATCGTACTAAATCATAATCCTTGTACCTTTGATAACTATTTAATCATGCAAATCAGTAGTTTGCAAAAGAGGGGCGAAAGATACCAGAGATAGAAAATAAACTGACAGCGCCATTATAACCACGACCTATGGATTGGAATATTTACTTCATGTATACAAAACAAATTTATGGTAAAATATCTTGCTTAATCGAAAAAAGTCATTTTCATTTTGAAACCTCATTGTGTTTAGTAGCAGCTTTATACTAGTCAGTTGTTGTCGAAACCTGTTCATCTACGATCTTTCTAAGAAATTAGAATTGGTGTGTTAAAATTTGTAATCTCAATTAAGAATTAAGCCGACTTAAAACTATTTAATTTTACTGATGGATTTTGACTACGCTACAATCTCGTTTGTACTGAAAAGTTAAGATGAACAAGATTTCAAACGTCCGTCAATATATTTATGAGGGAGGTTTAAAAATAAGAACAGTTATGCTAGTTACCAGTTTTAAAAAATATGAATTAATCTTCATACATAATAGTCACAAGGAACCAAACTATTTTCTAAATGTAGTCTTATGACTAAATGGTAGTAAATACACCAAAAGATAAAATTGAGGTTATGTAGCGAATTTGAATGATACACGGGTAGTTTTACAAAACACCGGAGACAAAAACTGTCACATGTAAGTATTCCTATTTGAACACATAATTCTATATTGCAGGGATACTTGCTTCAAACGTTTCCATCAATCAAAACATTATTGGATTTCTTGGAACTAATGATACCCACTTGAGTATAGAAATCACTGCCAAAAACAGGACAGATAATTTTGATGACAAAAAGCCAATTGCAATATTTAAACCCGAGAAAACGGCAAAGCTACACTCATCTGGAGAATATCTTTCTGGTAGAGTAACTCTGACAAATATAACAATTACCTCAACTAACGCAACACTGAAGTTTCACATTCTGAAATGCATAGATGAAAAGGATTACATATGTAAATATTACGTCATTGACATGAATGGTGCTGTATCCACAGAGATGTCTGAGACCACCAGGATATTAGTAAAAGGTATCTATGTTTCATCTCTCTTTGTAGTATGTGACACATTATTTCGAGTTTTGAGTCTTTAGTGCTCATCAACTTTGTATTTAAATGGCCTTATTTATGATTCTAGCGTCACTAATGAGTCTTTTGTAGACAAAACTCACGTGTGCCGTACACATTTTAATCCCGTTACCTATGGTGAGTATTTGCGGTAAAATTTTAAAAATTCCCGTTGTATTCGGATTGTTCCATTATCTGATATTATAGACATCGATACAGATTCTAATAGCATCTTAACATTAACAGTATTAGTGTGTGATGTGAGTTTCATATGATGACAAATGCCATCAGGGAAGAATACTATTATGTTTACAATATCCAAAATTAGGATTTACCAACTCGAATTAAAAAATTAAATCAATGGGAAATCTTTTCACATCAGCGTTGTTTGAAAGCACGACAAAAGTCAGAGATTCGCCGTGATAAAGCCAAAAAGCAATTCTTAAAAGAATAATTTTCCCCTCGCACAATAGGTTCATGAGGTTAATATACTAAGAAATTAACTTCGTGTCAACATTTCAATAAAATTTAAAAGCAAATGTCAAGAAATTATCAGAAGGTCCTTTCCCCTATAAATGTCCTGTTGACAATTTTTTTTTCGAAAAAAAATAAGGATTCATATCCCAGGAATCGATTACCTTAGCAGTATTTTGCACAACTTTTTGGAATTTTAAGTCCTGAATGATCTCCAACTTTGTACACTTTTTTACGTTTTAAGTTTTAACTATTTTGATCTGAGCGTCAGTGATGAGTCTTATGTAGACGTAACGCGCGTCTAGCGTATTAAATTATAATCCTGATACCTTTGATAACTACTCACACCTTTTAAGATTTGAGTTAAATGCGTTGGAATAAAAAAATACGTGCGGTTTAAATATTCACGGGAAGCACTACATGAAAGATAAACTTACACTCATTTAATATCTATGTATTTATTGAATATTTCCATAAAGAAAGAAAGATAATCAGCAACTTCCGATTAAATCACTTGATTGATAACTTTAAATATCGATGTAGCTGTTATTTTTAGAATCATTGATTTTGTAATCAGTAATTTCTTTTTGAAAATCTATTTCAGCTCATCCTTCAAAGCCTGACATTATTTCTAGAATCATAGTTTCATCTAACAGAAAGGAAACACAATATAAAAGTTCCTCCAATTTCCTCCGTGGCAAAAACAATACATTGGTGATTTTTGAACAATCTCAACTATACGTTGATGAATGGCGGACAGTGATGTTTACTTGCACGGGTAACATTGGAAAGCCTCCTGGTCATTTAATATGACAAAAGATCTCTCCACAACAAAAGATATCTGTTACCTATTCAAATGAAACCACAGAAATAGACGAACTACCTGGAATATGTTCTTTCAGAGGTACCAGCAACCTAACAATCAAGATATCTGGAAACGATTTAAAAGCTAAAATTCGTTGTTATGAAGAATCACAAGCTAATGTCCAAGGAATGTACGTAGAAACTGAACCATTTGATGTACTCAGTAAGTATAACATTTGCTTTTTTTAATTTGTAACTGACAATAAAAAAATTATTAAAAAACAAACTGTTTGGGTCATTCAAAGGTTAACAGCAATTTGTGGAGGCAAACTACTTGACTGATAATATCCAGCTGTAAATATATATAGAATAATAATCCGTATCGTATGAAGTATCACGACGAGAGCCAAAGTTTATGTATTATTCTGTTTGTCATATATTTTGAGATAATCAGATTCATGTGATATAAGTTTTTTTAAAACGTCAAAAAATAACATAAAAATTTTCCTGTATTTTTCCAACTACAACCTTATTCTTGCTAAAAATAGAGCTATGCAACTGTCAAATACTATACTTTAAGACCATGTATTTACACGCATTCACTAACGATACTGTCAACTATTTTCTCCAGTAGAATTCAACCCACCTTCCAAATATTTGTTGTAAACTTTGATCATTAAACTACAATCTGAGCTCATTAGAATACATAAATATGGACAACAATGTTACCAAGTATCATCTATTCAAAGATTATTAACAGACAACCAAGGAATTCCTATAAACATGTTGTTCACAGTCATTGGACAAAAGTGACTTTCCACTTAAAGACTTATTCTATCCATTTTATAAAAATCGCTCATAGTATTACTCGGTAATATTTTTTTGAAACATATCGATTTTAATTGAAATGATAGGATATTTCTTGAGTGGAACCAACTTTTTCCTATGCCAGGAAATACAGCCACTAGACTTCAAATGTCAAATGTTGACGTCATTAGATTTAAAATGGTACGCCAGGTAAGCGATAAGGATTTAGCTATGCGATACGGGGTTAGCTATGCGATACAGGTAATGCGAAACAGGGTAGGTGGTAAAGACTGGAAAAAAAGAACCTTTATTAGTTGTAAAAAATTGCTGTATTTTTGGACTAAATACATGACAAATTACAGTTATTATACACGAAATAGCATTCCAGGCAGTCACCGTTTGTCCTTTAGTGATAAACAAAACCCATACCGAATGGCAAGATATAAAAAAACGTGACATCGAAAGAAAAATGTAAACAATTCAAACGAGAAAAACCTTTCTTATTAATTCACTTCTTCAATACTAACTCCTCACTTTTCGGTATTTCCATCTAAACCTTTAGATTCGATTGAACAACCGAGAGACATACTTTAGCGTTCAAAAAGTCATAGCAACCATACTCTCATCACTGATAGATATTTTCGTTGAAACATTTCCATATGGAATTAAACTTCGAGCTAAACTACGAATAAGTGAAAAATATGTGAAATAAAAATAAACCTGTGGTTATCGATGTAGCGTACCTTTGAAAGTCATTAACCATGCATGTTCAAAGCCTATGTATACAGTATTGTGTGCATTACAAAGAGAAAAAAAGTTCCAAAATGTAAAGTTTTAAGTATATTGATTTTCTCAACTGGCTTACTTTGTAAATTTTTAGTTTCATTTAGAAACCTTATGAATACTTGCTATCATTTATTTGCCAAAATCGGAATACACCCCTAACGAAAATTGCTACTTTTTCAAACAAGAAAATTCGTTGTTCATATATAAATATGATATGAATGAAATCCATGAAAAATTGTATCCCAAGAATAATACTGAATTTACATGAAGATACTGGAATATACGTTTCTCTTTAACTATAAATACAGTGGACGAATTGGGGATTCCAACAGAGTCAGAGTCATCGGAGATTTTCACAGGTAATTTGATTTCAGTTTACTACTACTACTACTACTACTACTACTATTACTACTACTACTGATACTACTAAAGTCGTATATAGCACTACCACCATGAAATTATTTTGTGTTTCAAGAAAGTATTAATTAGATAACTATTTTCAACAATTAACAATTTTGATATCGGCTCAAAAAAGTTCAGTCATCTTTTAAGCATTTTAGTTCATTAACTAAATGTTCAACGTCTACTCCGGTTTGAATATATCTGTGAAAATATCAAAATGAATGCATTCCCGATTGAAAATATATATGCAGTTTACCACTTGTTTGTTTCTTAACACTGTTTGTGTTGTATTAAACTTAAAGTTTACATTTTGATTAAGAAAGAGGATATTGCTGTAGAGTTACCATTTATACTTAGCCACACTTCGTATTCATTTCGAAAAATATTACAAATATTTTAAACTGGTTAAAGGCTGTGTTTATTTTGAAAAGTATGGTTTTCCTTACCTTAATTCCACTTCAGCTAGTACTGCTAGTATGACAACTACTTCTATTACAACTAATAATTAAAGAATACTACTTTCTCTGCTACTGCTTGTACTTATTACTACTTATACTAATACAACATCTACTTATAGAAACACTACGACTGCTAGAATTTTCACTTATATAATTACTACTAAAAAGTAAAATCACAAAAAAACTGAACTCAGAGGAAAATCAATTTGGAAAGTCCATAATCAGTAATGCAGTACCAGTAAAAATATGTAAAATTTTAATAAAAACTACAACTTTGGGTATTAAACTAAAGTGGGATAAAAAAAACACAGCGAAAACAGTATTTGATCAATGTAAAATGGTATATTATTAAAAATTGAACCAATATTTAAAACTTTATTGCTGTAAAGGTTCGGTATTTTTAATATTTTACTTTTGGCATATTGCCAGCAACTATATTTGTTTTATTGCGATTCCTGCTACTTTGATAAGTATTTAATTACAAAAAAGATATCAAACAATTTTATACTAGTATAAAGATTGTCCTTTCCTAATCACTGTGTATCATCGCCACCGGAAATTGGGTACTAACGAAGCGGAGAGAAATAAAAAAAAAGTAAACAAGTTAAGAATTCTTTCAATTTAAAGCATTTCCATTCATTTGATGAGGGTGCCGCTTAAGAAATGATTTTCTGATATATAATTCTTTAAAGTATTAGGCCGATAAATACAAAATTAATATAAGAATTGGTGTAATACTCCAAAACTTGCCACTTAGTACCGGAAAATTTTGAGGTCGATCGTCTTCTGACGCCCCATTCTCAAGATATTGAACTGTTTTTCATTATTTTTTTAGACACGTTTTTAGATAAAAATAGTGTGGCATCATATTTACTGAAATTTGTTGTCAAAAACATGTTTTTTAAAGAATATGGACAAAAACAGTGTTTGTTTGTTGTACGGCGAATTGCAGGACGTTGTACAGCGAATTGCAAAATAACAACTTTTGTCTGTACGGCGTCTTGCAATTTATTATTATGTTGAGAGGAAATTAATCACTGTTTAGATAATATGAAGTGACGATATCTGGTTGATATCAAAGCTTTACAGGCTTACAAATATACCAAATGTTGTACTTATCAAATATTATTAAATATATGCCGATAATTTAGTTCAGAAGTCCTCGTTGAGTACCGCTTTTAGATTTTCAACAATAGTCGGCTATAAAAAGCACCGACCGAAAAATGTAGAAGGACTCAACAAGAAAACTCACGGCCTAACTCATAACAAAACAATTTATGAAAACAACAAATAAGATAGAGATGAAGCAACGACGACCACCGAACCAAAGAATCGAGAATTCGAACAGACACATAAAATTGTTTTATTATTTAATTTCTGAAATGATTCATTCGTAAAAAGAAAAAAATAAGAAAATACTTCGTTTTCATCGAAAGTAAGGAGAAACAAATCGTGAATTGCATTTACAATTAATGTTCTTGTCAGTTTCTTTTTGAAATATATAATTTATATACATCTTAAATGCTGTCAAGCAAATGGTAGTTCTATCTAATGCATATATATAATTAGATGGTGTTTTTTTGTTTTTTTTTGGGGGGGGGGGGGGGGTTAAAGGGTCTGTTAGTATGTTAACAACACCTCGATTTTGACAAAAAAACAGTTAACAACAAATTTTAAATACTGATAAGACTTAACAGCAACTTTAATTTGCACTTTTTTCCAAACGAACACAAAAGCAATGAAAAGGGGAAGTCCATATCTTCAATGTATTCAAAAGTTTGAAAACCACTGTACAAAGTCGCATAAATGCCAAGCTCCATAAGGAATCTTTTATGGCGTACTAAATTATAATCCTGGTACCTTTGATAACTATTTTATAAAGCTGACTAATTTTCAGACGTACCATATTTTTCTTTATTGACACATGGACAGACAATTGAACGGATGGAAAAGCAGACGGAGTGATTGATTCCAAGAAAGAGGACACTGCATGTATTTTATGAATAATCGAAAATGCTCCAAACAGCAAAAAGGATTCTTCTTTTGGTTATGTATATTGTTGAGTAAATGTTCTATGTCAATCAGTCGTAGCAAACTTGGGTTATCGTCAAGACGTAGGAAAGTGAAACAAACAGATAGAATGAGTGAATACTATAGGGCGCGAACTTTTTGTTTTATGGCGGTGGTTCTTATAGATCATGGTTACATCTCAGTCAGGGTATTCATACGACTCATTGCTTGCATAATTTTATTAAAAGGAATTGCGAAGGTTTACTGACTTTTATTTTAACTCACCAAAAACCAGTGTATAAGTCAGAAAGTAACATGTAAGGTGTCATAAGTTGAAGCACTCTTTCATCTTCAAGTTCTCATTAACAACTCTGAGTTGATATATAAAAAGCCTAGGCCCATCTTTACATTTCTGAAGTCTTAGACTAGCAAATTTGACTTCAATTTGAGAACCAAGTCCTCATTTTTCGACCTCTTCTACCAGGCCACACTGTTCAGTTATTTTACGAATTGCAAATTGAAAATGTACTTTAATTCCGTCCAGGTACTCTGGGTCAATATAAACATTCCATATACATCTAAATTATTTTCATCATATGACTGACCAGGGTTTTAACTGGATAAGAAGTGGCGTTTCCTTTTTACGTTTTGGATACATTACAAATAGAAGTCAGAAATAACTACATTAGTTAGACATATAAAGAGGGGCATGATATATCCCTACGTGTTAAACACTGCCGCATTTGTTGCACCTGCGTGACCCAACTTGAGTCCGTAACCTTTGCTATATAGTCTTTGTAGTTAGTTCATTTTTTTAATTTTGGTTCATTTATATGTTTCAAGAAACAAACATTGAACTTCTACCCCCTTTTTGTAGTTAAATGATTGTTCACTTAGGAGATAGCTTCAGGTATACCAATAAACAGTTACAAGTTTAGTTTCGTATTATAGCCATCATGGTAAAGTTTCTAAATTTGAAAGTTTCTGTGCAATAAAATTGAATTTTAGACAGTTGAATAATAATATAATAGCCTTCATAGGGGGTTTATATGAACATTTAGATTGTTTTTAACATGTTTTATAAGTCATTTTGTATTGTTTTTCAACATAGATTTGACGCTCTATCTTTTCAATTCATTTTTATGGAGAGAAAAAAACAGCTGAAATGCATATGATTTGTTCACCTCTTGATAGATATATGTCTATGGTTTCAGGAAAGGTATCACTTTTATTGATTGAAAATTTCCTTTGGACCAAGTTTTTGAGATCTTTGTGACATGTTCAACCCCCTATTTTGCAATATTTGGTATCATATAAATGCTGATTGTTGACATGGATACACCAAAAAAAAGAGATTATATTTCACCATTGTTACTTTTGAAAATCAAATCTATGGACGATTCTCTTTCCATAAAAAGGACAAAAACAGTTTAACATAAAAAGGTACCCGCTCCCCCATCCCCCAACCGTAGATATTTGTACTTAATACTTTATTTTCTTTGAAAGTACGATAAATAACTATTCTAAAATAAGCAAGTTGCCATACAGTTGAAAACAAGTTGCCATACAGTAAATTTGTCAACACGAGCAAGTTGCCGTACCCTAGAATTTATTTTTTATGGCCTATATTCTTTAAAATACATCTTTTTGACAACAAATTTTAGTAAATATGATGCCACACTATTATTATCTAAAAATGTGTCTGGAAAAATAATGAAAAACAGTTCAATATCTTGAGAATGGGGCGACAGAGGACGATAAACTTCGAAATTTTCCGGTACTAAGTGGCAAGTTTTGGAGTATTACACAAATTCCTGGATTAATTTTGTACTTATCGGCCTAATACTTTAAAGAATTATATATCATAAAATCATTTCTTAAGCGGCACCCTCATCAAACGAGTGTAAATGCTTTAAATTGAATGAATTCTTAACTTGTTTACTTTTTTTTTTATTTCTCTCCGCTTCGTTAGTACCCAATTTCCGGTGGCGATGATACACAGTGCTAATGTTGTATGGTAAGTTCTGATTTGAATAAAATCCAGTAAAGTTGATGATAAAGTATGTCTGAAAGATCTGATATCAACAGTAGCTTCTAAACCCTGTTTTATTTATGAGCAAACATTCTATATCTCATAAAATGTCGACATATTGATATCAATGTACCATTGCGGCAATACTTATTTTCATATAACAGTTTATTTCCTGTCTGACACAAAAAAGCAAATACTATTATATCCATAACATCTTTGATATGTTTAATTTTAGTACATGCAGCATACGCAATACCAGTCAGTTTTGTTGTTTTAATGGTTGTCACATGTTTCATTGTCCGAAAACGTAATTGTGAACGAGAAAAAAGAAGTAAGTAAATACTCTTTGACATTGCAATTCGAACTAATTCTTCCAGTAATTCATATGACCACTGTCAGAGCAAAATCAATTATCGCAATATCGAAAGCAGAACACAGCCGCATCTTTTATATCATATATTTTTTAAATGAAATAAACATTGGAATTGGGATGAATAAGATAAATAAGAACTGTATCCTTGGTTTTTTTTTTAAAACTATACCTAGTACAAACCTATATCAAGGAGGAAATACTATCTATTATGTATTCCGGTAGACATTATGATTATAAGTTGGTTACATGTATGCATTGATTCATTGAGTTTGATTGTTTTATTACTCTTATTTAACTATTTTCAACGTTTAAATTTTTATATATTTTGAACTGTTGCATCTTTGATGAGACATTATTGTTATTGCTTAAGATATTAATACGCAAATGTGTATGCACGAAAAGATATTCAGCATTGCTTATCTCACAAACCGTATGAAATTGCACTATGTCTGTGCGTTTTCATCTTGCAGTTTTATCAAACGTTCTATCAAATATCAAAAACCTGCAACAACTGTTAAACTGAATACATAAACTAATATGCTCATTGACATATTCATATGTACTCAAATAAGTTCTAGAAAGGCATTTGAAATTGTTGTCATCCCAAATGTTGTCCTGATTATCGCTTCGAACGCGCCAACGTCCGGATTCATTTGTATCGGAGTTATACGGGGTGAATTTGTCATCCACATAATCAATTGACAAACGTTCATGTATTGTCTTTCGATTTATCTTTGGATTTCCTTAACATAGTCGTAATCGTTTTAAAGTTTCAAATCTTACCGCGAAAAAAAAGTAAAAAATGTACTAGTTTATTGATAATGGACGTCATACAAAACTCTGGAATATATATATATAATACCGTTTCGATCCCTAACATCACTGAAGAGACATTTATTGTCGAAATCCGGATATGGTGTACTAAAGAAATATTGACACCGAATTTTTGTGGCACAACATCCTGTCCACAAGTTAACAATTTTTTTTTCTGTGACGTATTAAATTTATAATAAGATCCATTTTGTTACAACCTGTGATCAATTTTATTTGGCAATCGCCAATGGCAGTCAGCAGGGTTAAAGAACATCAGTTGTTCGACCTGTTAGTCAAATGCGTTTTGTTTAAATATACTTTTTCACTCTTTTGGTCTTTTGGAAATGTTGTTTGTGCTGTTTTTAGACCCTTCTACAACGAAATTTGTTTGACATGCACACGTATAAAAATTGCGGTTTTTATCCAACGCAGTCATAGGTTTGAACGTAGTTTTCAATTTAGACTCGTATATATATATATATATATATATAAACTAAAATCAAAATCATACAAGACTAACAAATTCCACATGCTCCTAACTTGGGACAGGCGCAATAATGCAGCAGGGTTAAATAAAGGCAACAGTAGTATACCACTGTTCAATAGTCGTTAATAGTCAATTGAGAAAACTAACGAATTAATGTACAAAAATATTAACGAACACAAACATGTATAGCAAAGCAACAAACGTCAACCACTGAATTACATGCTCCTGACTGCACATATATACAGAATGTGGCGGGGTTAAATATGTTAGCGTGATCCCAAATCCTCCCCCTAATCTGGGACAGCGATGTAAGAGTACAACAACATGTTTGTGAACACTCAATCCATCCCGAATATGGGACAGTGGTATAACAGTACTGTAAAATAACAACCTGTACAATCACAGTTGCAATTAGATTAATTATAATATAATATTAATTAATTATTAATATTAATTAGAACGATCCACATACAAAAAAAAAACGATTTTTAAGACAATAGACACCGACATAAGAGTATTTTCCCTTACTGGAAGTTTGCTCAAAGCTAAAAACAACTAAAACTGAAATAAATCTTGTCCTCCAGATTGAGTTATCAAACAGTACACAACGCGCAGTAAAGGATTTAATTAAAAAAGAAATCAGTCTGAGAAACCTCTAGTTTACGTTGTATATAGATATAAGAAGATGTGGTATGAGTGCCGGCGAGACAACTCTTCATCCAAATCAAAATTTATAGATGTAAACCATTATAGGTCAAAGCACTGTCTTCAACACGGAGCCTTGGATCAAACTTAACAGAAAGCCAGCAAGGGCCCCAACAAATGACTAGTGTAAAACCATTTATAGTCTAATCTATTTAAAAAAAAGGTATACTTGCATATATATCTATATACAATGGAAGTTTTTGAAAAGTGGCCCGAACGTTGTGACCATCGATATTTTGCAATAGAAATACTAGTTAGGATCACAACATGTTAATAAAACAGCCAGTGCAGTACTCGCACGAACGCCAGATCTAGTTAGAGGGGGGATATTCTGAAGCGTTTTTTTTTAATTATTGGTCACCCATGTTTAGAAAGAGAGGGAGAAATCCAAACAATTATCGACCAATCACAAACGTTGATGCAAATGTGACCTCAAGACGTCAAAGAATTTCCCATAATGCAATTATTGCATATAAATAAAATACTATTTAAACCAATTAAATAAAATAATATTGCATGCAAATGATTTTTTATTCAAATTGAATAAAAAAACATTGTAATTTAATGAAAATTATACCATTTGAATGAAAAATGATACCATTTGAATGAAAAATGATACCGATTGAATGAAAAATTATACCATTTGAATGAAAAATTATACCATTTAAATTAAAAATATTGCATTTAAACGAAAAAATATACCATTTAAATAAAAATTATACCATTTAAATAAAAAATATTGCATCTAAATGAAAAAATATACCATTGAAATGAAAAAATATTGCATTTAAATGAAGAAATATACAAATTAAATGTAAAATATTGCATTTAAATGAAAAATATCGATTTTTTGCAACCAATACCATGCCATAGTCAGGCGTGTCATTGTTCATACCTTCAATGTACATCTTTTAAAGCGTATTTGTAACATTTGTAATGCAGGAATATATTTATATTATGTACTTGTTTAGATACATTCAGCTATACTTTTTGTCCTTTTAAGTTTATAAGCAAATTCTATACGATTTTCAAATATTTTTACCTCGAGCATCAAGGAAGAAACCTCTTTTGTTGAAACGATATCTAATAAAGAATAATTAGTACAGAAACTATTCAGCATACTGAATGTGAGCGTGTTGTCTTACATTCTGCTGCATGTCAACATACAGACATTCTACGTTTACCGATTTTCTTTCCTTGGTTCCGCTCATGTGCAAAATGCATACCGTAACATTAATACTATGATACAGAGACTGTCAAAGGAGAATTTGGTGTATAGAGAAGGTCAGGTTATACATGTTACAGTATACATATTTTAATATCAGAAACTGCAATTTGATTGATTGATTGCTGGTGTTTTTATACCAATTTTGAGCGTCACTTTTGGGCTATGTTGAAGCGGCCAGTTTTGTATTGGTGGAAGAAACTAGAGTGCCCAGACACCCAACGATATTTCATAGGAAAACTGAAAATCCCAGTCAATTAAGATTGGAGACGAGCATGAGCGGGGTTCGAACTCACTACCTCAGTATTGAATGGCTAGTGATTACAGTAGTTGAACTAATTAAACCAGTTGGCCAACGACGTCTTAACAGGAATTTAAACACCAGTAACACTTAAAACTCTAGTGTGTCGACCAGTGAACGTACATAGAGAAACGCACGACAAATTATGTAGCATGCAGAATAAAAAAATGGAAAAAAAAATATGAACAGCTCAGTTACAATTCAATTAAAAAAAAATGTGGTATGATTGCCAATGAGACAACTATACACAAGAGACCAAATGACACAGACATTAACAACTATAGGTCATCGTATGGCCTTCAACAATAGACAAAGTCCATACCGCATATATAGTCAGCTATAAAAGCCTCCGATAAGGCAATGTAAAACAATTCCAACGAGAAAACTAACGGCGGCTTATTTATATATATACAAAAATTACAGAAAAACCAAATATGTGGGAAAAGGGGAAGATGATAAACATGCCAGCGGGATCCCAACCATCCCCTAACATGGGACAGTGGCACAACAGTACAACATAAGAACGAACTATAAAAATCAATGTATGCTACATAATTATAATACTTTCAATCGTGACTCATAAAAGTCACAATTATATTGTTAACCAACAACAGAGATATTATTAATGTTAGAATTTCCTGGTTAGCATGTTTTCAGTGAATTGCTTCGAATTTTGCATATATTCGTTTACCATTGTTTTCATACCATTTGGTAAGTTTTACTTATATGTAACTGTAATAATCAACATTTCCGTAAAGATACGTAATGAATGTAGGTAAATATTATTCAATTGGTTTTTCGTAGTGTAATGAAAACAACAGTGCGACTTCTTGATTCGGACATCTATTTATGATAAAATATAAATTTGATCTTACAAAGAGAATGTGTAAGTAATGCATTAATATCATCTCACAAAAACGAGAAAATACTGCTAACGAAGGAATGTATTTTCTGTTATTTGCATTTGTAAACGTACAATAAATCTATCGAAAAACAGATATTCACGAAACACAATTTTGTAATATGAAAGTATTAATGGTTTAATGCGTGTCACTTTTACAAATTTAATTTGGCTTTCAAACTTTATCATTTAGTGCAAAACTACAAAAAAAGGCCACGAGCCTTAAACTAAATGGCTAAAATGTTAAAATTTTAACCTGCAATTTGTTTTAGTTTTTCAGTATATGGGAGTTATTTATGGCACGAGTATGCATGGCGGTAATCGACATGATTATTTGTTTACGTTTCAGTTGTTAGCATGTCTTGTAAATGACGTTCTTTTTAAGAATGTATTGACATTTAGGCGTCACTACATTTTGATCTTTTTTTGTGGTATTGAGGTATTGTTAGCATGAATAGAAATTTAACAGGATTTATTACGATTGTTCCGTTTCTAAAGTCAGCATATTTATGTCTAGGCAATATTCACATCAGCAATATGCAGATGTCATGCTGATGTCTAATTTAATATCACCAAGTACTCAAATACATGAACATGATTAATTTTCATTACTTGAGTGGGGATATTATTGCTTACATACTGTGAGTCCGCCAGTCCTTTTACCTGTTCATCCGTTATATATTTTCGTTATATTTTTATTTTTTTATTTAACAGAATATATTTTCGACAAATTGACAGTAACGATTTGTAACATAAACCAAATTTTCTGCTGACAATCACAATTTGTTTGGGGATACTATTTGCAAATTTAGCAACACATTTTGCTAGTAAATTCGTCATATTTATTTATTGTTTTGCAGCCAGGTAAAGTTACTTTGAAACAATTGATTTGATAGACACTTAAATTTCCATATTTGCTTATGTTTGCGATATGAAAATGAATACAATTAGTAATGGTGAAAAAAAAGATAAAGACAATATCACGGGTTAAATAAGGAAAAACAGTATTGCAGTTGAAGAGTTGCCACCGTATATTGACGATTCGACGGTCGCAAAGGTAGTTTTCCTGGCGACGCGAAGCAAAGTTGAGGCTGACAACTCTTCAACAACAGTACTGTTTTCCCGATTTTAATGCATAACCAAAAGAACTAATACGTTTAAACTTGAAAAAAATGTATAAATTTGAAATAAAATAAAATTTCTTGAAGCTTCATAAAGGATTTTGGCACAAAGACGTGATTGATTAACACGACGTCCTTCAAATTAAAAACTATCATACTGATGGTTATAAAGTTACTTCTACGATTCAAATTTAGATAAAATCACACCAAAACGGCGATTTTTAGGTAGGTAGTGTTTTATTATCGATAATATTGTAGAAGTCGAAAATTTGTTGATCCATGAAACCAAAATGGCGGATCCTGTAGATATGACGGTTACTTTTAGCCAATAAAAAAAACCTGTTTTATAAATATGGCATTAGAATAATATATATGTTACAATACAATCAAAGGAAACCAATTGACCTGGTTCGTTTAATTTTTTTTTTAAATACTTCCCTTGAAATAGTCATTTTTTTATTGCAATAATATTTTTGTTTCCGTTCCTCTAAATGTTACACATTTATTATAAAACAATAAAATGTTCTTAAAATGGGGGGGATAAAAGTTCAATTTGAACCAATTTTTTGCTTTACCAAAAAAAAATACTAGCATTATCCAAACATTTCATACTTGTTGTGCCTGATGTTCATATGATGAAATCATAATCTTTCAGTCAGTTTAATTGAAGTCTGGAGCTGACATGTCAGTTACCTGCTAGTAGTCTGTTGTTATTGATGTATAATTGTCATTTTGTTTATTTTCTTTGGTTACATCTTCTGACATCAGACTCGGACTTCTCTTGAACTGAATTTTAATGTGCGTATTGTTATGCGTTTACTTTTCTACATCGGTTAGAGGTATAGGGGGGGTTGAAATCTCACAAACATGTTTAATCCCGCCGCATTTTTGCGCCTGTTCCAAGTCAGGAGGATCTGGCCTTTGTTAGTCTTGTATTATTTCAATTTGAGTTTATCATGTACAATTTGGAAATAAGTATGGCGTTCATTATCACTGAACTAGTATATATTTGATGAGGGGCCAGCTGAAGGACGCCTCCGGGTGCGGGAATTTCTCGCTACATTGTCGACCTGTTGATGACCTTCTGCTGTTGTTTTTTTATTCGGTCGGGTTGCTGTCTCTTTGACACATTCCCCATTTCCATTCTCAATTTTATTATGTAAATAAATTCATACTTAAATATCACCTTTACCCTTTCAGCTGAATGACCATCTGTGATAATCATGTGCTATACGAAACGTGCTCGACTTGAATTGTCATTGATATGGTTATATTTATAAATTTACTGTTTACAAATTTTAGAATTTTTTGAAAAACTAAGACTTTTCTACCTTAGGCATAGATTGCCTTGGCTATATTTGGCAAATATTTTAGGAATTTTGGTCTTCAATGCCTTTCAACTTCGTACTTTATTTTGCCTTTTTAACTTTTTTTGAATTCGAGCGTTACTGATGAGTCTTTCGTAGATGAAACGCGCGTCTGTCGTATATTCCAAATTTAGTCCTGGTATCTATGATGAGTTTATTTACATATTTGACTTACAAATCTTCATTTTACTCTGAATATTGGACAACATAGATGTAAGCCAAAACCTAACTGTAAATAATTTTTCACTCACATTCACATCTGTGTTATATAACGTCTCGGGAAATCATTAACTCACAATTTAATTTAAAACTGAGAAACTTAATGAAATTATTAAAGACAAAATTTAAACAAGAATGTTCTATGTTAATTGGACCGTGAAAACGAGTGAAAATCTCTTATTTGGCATTATAATTAGAAAAATCATATCATAGGGAACATGTGTACCAAATGCCAAGTTGATTGGACTTCAACTTCATTAAAAACTACCTCGACCAAAAACATAAGTCTACCTCGACCAAAAACTTAAACCTGAAGCGGTACAGACGGACGAACGGTCGGTCAGACGGGTGGACGGACGAACGGACGAACGAACGGATGGACGCACAGACCAAAACACATAATGCCAATAAATGGGGCATTATAAATGGGACATGATCACATAAGCATCGTTTTTGACATATATTTGAAGGATATTAATCGGTAGAAACGTTACAGAGGAAATCGGTTTTGATATACGTCAGGTAAACATGGTTGCAATACATTGATGTGAAGTTGACAGGTACCGTTTGTTTGCTGTACAATGTTTAAATTTTTACAGAGGATTTAAACAAAGAAATAAAGTTGCTTTCTTATGTGTTGACGAGTCTGTCCTGTGGCGGAAATCTTGTCAATTACTTTTTTTGTTGGATCTATTTTGTTATTTTGGAATAATTGATGTTGATTTGATATCTTTCATATTCTCATAATCATTTCTTTAGCTGCGAATGTTTATCGTACAACACAGCAACTTTGTGTTGTGTCTGACGACATTATACATCTTATTGATGTATGTAACAATGCAAATGTTTAGATAATACTTAGCTTATTTGTTCGAAGTTAAAATCTTATTTGAATCAAACCAAACAGTACTTTGCAACCAAAACACTCAATTTTTCAAAAAAAATTCAAATTAATTGTAAACATCTGCTTTACTTATGCTGATTGACTACGCTAAAATTTCTTTAAAACCTACAGTTAAGATGAACAAGATAAAAATCAAAAATCAAAATGCGACAACAAAGTTAAATATCTTTTCTTATTACATTTTCATAGTATATCAAGTGGAAAAAAGGAATAATGACTTGTTCATTTGTAATTCTCATGAATATAGTTTTATATGTATAATGGTCACAGAGAACCGCATTCATTTTGAAAAGCAAGTCTTAAGTCTAACATAGAGTGACTTAACACGATTTTAAATATAAATTAGGATGTATAGCGAATTGAAATTTTACAAGCATTCGTTCAGAAAATTATTTTTTAAAAACATTGAAGACAAAAACTGTCACATATAAGTATTCCTTTTTGAACAAATAATACTTTATTACAGGGATGCTTGCTTCAAACGTTTCAATCAATCAAAACATTATTGGACTTCTTGGAAGTAATGATACTCATTTGACTTGCTCATTTATCCAAAGCAAAGAGGTACGACTCTTAAGTATAGAAATCACTGCCAAAAACAGAACTGAAGGTTTTGATGACAAAAAGCCAATTGCAATATTTAAACCCGGGAAAGCGGCTAAGCTACACTCGTCTGGAGAATATCTTTCTAGTAGAGTTACACTGACAAATATTACAAATACGTCAACTAATGTAACACTGAAGTTTCGCAAACTGAAATGCATAGATGAAAAGGATTACATATGTAAATATTACGTCATTGACATGGATGGTGCTGTATCCACAGCGAGGTCTGAAACAACAAGGATATTAGTAAAAGGTAAGATGTTTTTTGTAATGTGTTCAATGAATAGCCATTAATATCGTTAAAACAATTAGTCTTCTCTTTTCAGAAAGAAATGTATAATTGGAATTTTGGTCTTCAGTGCTCTTCAACTTCGTTTTTTTAATCGCATTATTTATGACTTGAGCGTCACTATTGTGTCGTTTGTAGACAAAAACTCGCCTCTGGCGTATACATCATGACACTTATATCTATGATGAGTTTATATGGCACCAGTTGAAAAATACCCATTGTACTCGGATTGTTCCATTATCTGATATTAGAGATCTATACAGATTCTAACAGCATCTGAGTATTAGCAGTATCATGATGTGTTGCTATTTGTCTAAAATGAGAAATTTCTTTCTTTTGTAAGACAAGAACAAATCATCAAACAAAAACACTTTGCCTAAAAAGTTGATAACTAAAGACTAAAAGATATCCGTTATGGACGAAAACTTGTATTTTTAAATATTCAAATTTGAATTATGCCATCTAGAATTCCAGAATAAGAAACATTAAATCAATTGAAAGTTCCTTCATATCAACACTGTTTGAAATAACGACTAAAGTCAGTGACTCGTCTTGATAAAGCCAGAAAAATCTTGAAAGAATAATTAACTTTATTTTGAAATTAACTTTATGTCACCATTGCAAGAAAAAATAAAAGTAACTGTTCAGAAATTATCAAAGATCCAAATATGAGCGTCACTGATGAGTCTTGTCTAGACGAAACGCGCGTCTGGCGTACTAAATTATAATTCTGGTACCTTTGATAACTATATACCAACCCCCTCTACACTCACACATTTTAAGATTTTATTTAAATGCATTAGATTAAAATACAGGTGGTTCTTAAAAATAGTCACATGACGCATAAGATGAAAGCTTAACTTACACTTACACTTATTTGATATCTATATTATTAATTGAATATTTCTTTGAAGAAAGATAGATAATCAGCCATTTCCGATTTAATCACATGATTGATAACTATTCACTCATTTAACATTTGTGGTGTCACGTGAAAGCTCACATTACACTTATTCCAACCATATACTGTTTGAATATGTTTTTGTATTTTGCCGTATTTGGCACATTTTTTGCAAATTTTGGATCATCAATGCTGTTCACCTTTGTACTTGTTTGGCTTTATAAATATTTTGATATGAGCGTCACTGATGAGTCTTATGTAGACGAAAAGCGCTGTCTGGCGTACTAAATTGCAATGCTGGTACCTTTGATAACTTTAATTTTGCCTAAAAGCCCAAGAATATTAGTTTTTTTTTAATTTAAGATCAGATTTGAACGTACGATAATGCTATGCCTGTCAAATCTATCAGATAAGAATTGACGCTGTGTCACCGATGTAGTTGTTATTTTTAGAATCATTGATTTTGTAATCAGTAATTCCTTTTGAATATTATGTTTCAGCCCCTCCATCAAAGCCTGACATTATTTCAAGTTTCATAGTTTCATCTAATAAAAAGGAGACACAAAACACCAGTTCCTCAAATGGCCTCCATGGCACAAACAAAACGTCGGTGAGTTTTGAACAATCTCAACCATACGTTAGTGAATGGTGGACAGTGATGTTTACTTGCACGGGTAACATTGGAAAGCCTCCTGGCAAATTAATATGGCAAATGATCTCTCCAAAAATAAACATGTCTGTAACCTATTCCGATGAAAGTACAGAAATAGAAGAAATACCAGAAATATGTTCCTTTAGAGGTACAAGCAACCTCACAATCAAAATAACTCCAGAGGATTTAAAAGCAAAAATTCGATGTTTTGAAGAATCACAAGCCGATGTTCAAGGAATGAACGTAGAAACTGAACCATTTGATGTACTCTGTGAGTATAACAATTTATTTCAGAGTCATTTAAAGCTTTCAGTTAATTGTGGAAACGAAATCTTGAAATCATTTTCCAACATAGAGATGGTATTACCAACCGCATAATAGATTTGTAATGCCAGACTGGGATTTCTTCAACACATAACGATTCATTAGTGCTCGAAGCAAACTACACCAAGGCCTAATTGCAGACGCATGCATATCATTAAGCATTAAAGTGCAAACACTGTATGATATGACTGACGATACAGTGATAACCGGGCAAAATAATTTTACTTTATTGTTGCAACAAACGAGTTTCAAATGACATATTATGAAAGCTGAAATAAACTTGTGTTGCTCATTATTCTTATCTGTAGATTTATTTTTGGAATACGATTATACTTATAAATAGTAGTGGCATGAAAGATCAAAAGACAACTCTGAACCAGAGGCCATATAACGCAGACGTCAGCATAATTGTTTTAAATGAAATATTTTGAAAATGTGGAAATGAAAGTATAAATGGTAGATGTGCCAGATATACAGTATGCAGAACATATAATATTATTAGCGTCTATTTAGCTCTACAGAAAAAAGATAAATAACAAATGTAAAACAATTCCAACGAAAATCCAACTATCTGTGTTAATGTCATTTAAATCATTCATCCCGATAAAATCTTCAACTTTCGGCCATTGTTTTACACATTGTGATCCGGTCGAACAATCGAGAGCCTTTGCGTTATCGTTCAAAGAGTCAAACATTCAAATTCTGTTATATTAATTTTTGGTTTGCTTGCAGTGGTGGATCCTAAAATGGTCATATGGGGGCCCACTGACTGCCTAAGAGGGGACCACTTCAGTCATGCTTCAGTTATTCCCTACATAATCAATCAACATAGGATACTTGAATAAAATATAATATAAAATTTATGTTTCTCTATAAATACAGTAGACAAACTACAGATAGTAACAGAGTCAAATTCAGCTGAGATGTCTACAGGTAATTTTTTGTAATCCTCTGATAACATATAGAGTAAAACAAAAGGCTGTAACCACAACCACAACAGCCAACACCACTATCATAACTAGGGATGCTAAGACAACTACTAATCATACACATTTACAGAAAGACTGTATGACTTTCGAAAACTATTGCCTTCATCTAGCTAGAATAACATTTAAACTTACATTTGAAGAAAAATAAGGGTCATATCAAAGTGTAAAAAAACACAACAATAAAAGAGATAGTTAGTACAACCAAAGAGTGTTTTTATCATTTTAATAAGTCAATGACAGGTCATTGTAGCCACTATATACACAACAGCAACTGTAACAATGACTTTTGTTGTCTAATTTTTTGATGACGGGACAAACCTTCACCTATAGGGTACATTAATAAGTTTATTCAATTTGCACCATCTTTAACAAAAGGTAAAGTAACCGATCGCTGGATTCGAGCGTCACTGATGAGTCTTTTGTAGACGAAACGCGCGTCTGGCGTATATACAAAATTTTGTCCTGGTATCTATAATGAGTTTTTTTTGTCCGTCTGGTTACCTGCATTTCCCTCCCTTGGTCAGGAAGAATATTTAGTATTTGGTCTGCAGCTTGATTATGTTAGTTGAAAGAAGAAATATTTTTTTAGCCATTTCCAGTTTGCTGATAGTTATATAACAGCACTAATTCTACAAAGAAAATTTGGGTCAAATCTCCCATTGCTTTTATCAAAGGAAATATTTTATATCTAATGTTTGGTCCTCAGCTTGATAATGTAAACTTGTAGCAAGTTAGAGTGGGGTACTTATTTCGCCACAAGTTTGCATGTTTTCTTCACTTTATGTTTAGGTCTTTATAATTTTGAAGTATACTGATATTGTAAATGAACATAACATCAAAAGCAAAATATTCTTACAGTGAAAACGTGTTTCTTTTACAAAAGTTATCTGAAAATTTAGATTAAAGCTATTTGAAATTTCCTGATGTCTTGTCAAAGGGGACACTTATTTGCCGTTTTTACACATTAAAACCAAATAACTGCAGCTTTAAACAAAATTAATCAAATCAGGTTCATTATAGATGGATAGCAGACATTTCAAAGTTGTAAAGAACTGAAATTAATAGGGCAATCAGTCAAAGAATTACTCAAAAATACTTTTTTGAAATCATGTTTTTCATTCAGGAAATTCAAGAAACAAGACTACAGATGTATGTTCCATTCTAATATTTTATTCTGATTGGCTAACTGCACATCACGTGTTATTCCTTAAGCAATTGCATCAGTCAATAAAACTTTACATTCATGATAACACGTGGTCCCACAATAAAGTGCACATGTGAATTGAATAGAAAAATTGTAAAATTCGTGATCATAGCTAAAAAATGTAATTATAAGTATTGAATGCTTCTTTTTGTCACTTCATAGGGTTGTAAAAGCGTTGACCGTGCGTACATTTTTTGAATAAAGCGCTTCCGCGATTCATACAAAATGTACTTTGGTAAACGCTTTTACACCCCAATATAGTTACAAAAAGAAGCTTTCAATTCTTAATTAAAAATTGACAATACTCATTGAAATTTTTTTTAAAAACTTTATATGATCTCATTTGAAGAAAATGTTTTTCGAATGGGAATGATCAGTACTATATACATATTAAACCAATCAATTTCACGCACGGTATGTGTTAATTTGAGTGAAATGCAGTAAAATTGATATGACATTGATAAAAATCTCTTTTGTTAAGAGAATTCGATCATTATGTACCATTATACCAAATCATGATATTTGTTTTAGATTTGCGAGTTTGACTGTCCCTTTGGTATCTTTCGTCCCCCTTTGATATAAAAAAATGTTTTCTGTCAGACACAAAAATGAAATGATAATGAAATTTTCATACCTTTGACATGTTTAATTTTAGTACATGCAGCATACATAATACCAGTTAGTTTTGCTGTTGTTATTGTTGCCATTTGTTTCATTGTCAGGAAGCATAAATGTAAACGAGAAAAAAAGAAGTAAGTAAATATCGTTTGACATTGAAATACTTCTTCTAGAAATGACCACAGCGGGGCAAATTTAACAATCGTAATGTAGTCAACAAATCACAACGATAACCATGATAACGTTTACTTCATATCAAATAATGACTGCTAAGTAAAAAAAAACAACAAAGTAGTGTACCGCTGTTCTTATGATTTCAATCGTTTAGGCGAAAACAAAACCAGGTCAGCAACCAAAACCGATAAATTAAATCAGGGACACAATGTCAAAACAGAAACACTATATTGCAGAAAACCAGCATACAACATACATAGAAACGATAACAAATGCAATATTACTGACTTTGGACAAAACATTTTAAGATAAAATGGTAGGTTGACGTTGGGTTTATGGCTAGTCAAATCTCCGTATGGAACAGAAATGTAAAACAAAACGCTAAAATAACAACATAACCATTACAATGACGTCAATCCTCGATAAAAGGTAAAATTGGACATCAGAATTTTTGCGATTAAATCAACAACAACATTGAATATATATCAAATTAAAAAGTAAATACAAATTTCATTTTCAAGTTTCAAAACGAATATAATGGTAAATTCAATCAAGCTATCACCCTTGATCTTTTGACTATCTTTAAAAAAAAGTTTACACAGCCCAATTTATAGTTTGATCTCAAAAAGTTCCACAGTACATAATTTTCTGAATTTCTACACACCTTTAGTAAAACGACAGTCTACAGAAATATCTTGGTTGTGTTCATTCAGCCAGAAGTATTTATTTTTCATACGCTCCAAGCTACTAGAAATGATGTATCCTGAGACACCCCGTGATCAATTAAAAAATCAACTAAATCTTCTCATCTTATTAGGAATTTTTCACAAGACATGAATGTTGTGGGCAAAATCTGACAATTTGGACTGTTTTGGAAGTTACTGCTACAGTGTTAATGCTACATAATATGTTTTCGAAATTTAAATGCCAACCTAAGTTAAGTTAGATTTATAAACTAAACAAAAAGAACCAGAAAGGGTTAAACACAGTCTGCGCATTTCATGTTTTACATCTTCATTCATAACTTATATTTCAAAATAGATTTCATATGTTTTGATTAGAATGTTTTGTTTTTGAGTTTGTTTTATTTATTATAGCATTCAGTCTGAAGTATCGGATCATCAGGAAGATGTTTCTGAAGATAACCAATATGAAGAAATCGAAAGTATATCTTGTTGGGATGTTAACATGATCAATGAAAGGATTGAAACCAGCAACAAACCAATCATTGAGGGTGAAATAGTTTTAGAAAATATACATATTTCAACAGGCTCAACCAGTAGTGGAAGTGATATCACATTGATTCCTTCCTACGTTAATACAAAAATTGTCAATACAAATGAACACCTTGAAATGTCTGTTAATACTGAAACTGTTTCTAATTATCCGAATGAATTGGGAAATGGGAACATGGAGATTGGTGATACTTTTGTCGATAACAATTCTGAAAGTGGTACATTACCAGTTCACCAATACGTAAACATGATTATTCCAAGAGTTCCAAATATCTATCAAGATTTGAATCACACAACTGCCGACACACACAAATACGAATGTCTTAAAATAGAAGGGAATAAAACGTATACGGAGTAGGAACCAAAAAAAATAATAAAAGAAAAGAAAAAAAGAAAAGAAAAACTGAAACAACTAGTTAATGTGGGCTGTTATTCATCGAACACCTCAAACAAGTCTTTTTGGTGCAAATGTTTGATTTACTTTGATCATATTGATTGAAATTTCTGGTCCAAGATATCTGTCAGGTGGTACGAGGAAATGGCCCCTCTAATAATGAACACAAGTTAAAAATATAATTGCCATCTAAATGACGTAATTGCATCAGTTGTCTTTATGTTGTTTATTGTTATGCCGTTTACACCATATGGTATTTCCAGCACAGTTTTCCATATTTATGTATGCACAACCCATTCTTTTCAAATATTTAGATTTCTACCCCGCAGTTGGTGTCACTGTTGTAATTTTTTTTCAATCTGGTTTTTATTAATATTTCACTTGCAGTCAGACATTTCAGGTTGATGTGGAGAATACCGGCAAATAGCATATATATAATATAAACATTGCCCTTCTTTTGAATGTTCCTCTGGTACCTTTCTCCCCCTTATGACTGCAAGCGATTTACCATATTATTTTTAATTTTCTTGTATGATTCAGAAAATTGACTTGTAGACTGGAAGTTCTAAATATGTAATTGACATGGCTTCTAATATGACATGATATCACATAACACACGATAACACATGATTTTAACTAAAACAATTACTTTACCAATTAATATAATTTTTTCATTCATTGAGTTGAAAAGATCGCGATCGATTCTACAATGCATCTTTTTTTAAATGCAGCGCATTTTCTTGCACTTTCGTCTGTTAATATCTCACACTTTGAACTTGTGTATGTAAAGGTGTATTGTATATTCTATTCGTTTCTTGCACTGCCATTTGTTTGTTTTTGACTCCTTTGAAATTTGAATATACCTTACAGTATGTTTTCAATCAAAAATGATAATTTGGGTCAAATGTGTGAACAAGATTTAGACAGTTAACCCCCCTTAAAAGTCTTGCTTGGAACACTTTGTATTTTGCAGAGGTTTTTAAGAAACAACGGTTTTTGAACATTTTATGTAAGGAGTTTGCAACTGCATTGTTTTCCTAGACAAATTCAAATTACATTAAACCACGAAATTAACAAATCGCATGATATGTATGTGTGTTTGTGTTTGTGTGTGAGTGTGTATTAGTTGCTATGCGTGCATATGCTTTTCAATAACATGCCAGAAATAAAAATATTGTCTTTAATTTGTATATACCAATGAAACTTTCCAAATATATCATGCTAATTTGTTTTCATGTTTTATGTATATAGTATTGTTTATAATTTGTGTTTATGCTATTCAGGTTTGCTTGGCCTGCTTTTGTTTTAAAATTTATTTCTTTACTGGTATTTGTATTAGTATAATGTTTAATGTATTTTTTAAATATGTTCACAAGGTTCTTTAACGTTATGTGTGAGTTATTTCACTTTATTGTTTTACAATGTGAAAGGTTGTTGCTAATTTAAAAAAAAATCGAAAAGAGTTACTATTTCACAACTTAATCTCACCGTATTTAGTAGTAAATTTTATCGACATATTATTGTAAAATCAAGGTAAGCCTTGTATTAAGGCATATATTTATAAAAGTGATACTGGAAAACATTTATTTGTTCACTTAAAGCAAGTGTGCTTGAATCAAGCCTGGCATTGTTTATAAGTAACATTCATTCACGTTATACTAAGCAGACGATACAAGTTAAGTAATGTATAGCATATATGTATCATCTTAAAGATTTTGTCTTTCAATTCATATAACACTTGTTTCTACTGTAGATTTCGTTTATATGTAATTAAATATTATACATTGCTTACTTTTCGGGAAAATTATTATGTTTTATAAGTGTTCTCACCACAGAATTGTATTTAAGTATATACTGATATATGTATATATTATAACAAGGTATTTTCATATTAAACCTCTCTAGCCCTAGATCATGATATCAACCGAGAGCCGATTTTTACCATCGGCTGAAAAAGAGCCTGATATAAAAAATAACATGTTATCTTCTTTCTATCATAGACATGCAGACAAACTATTTTCAAAACTTTGAAAAAATGTTGTAATATTTGTTTATTTTTTAACAATATATAATATTTATTTCTAATATATTTTTTTATCCAACTTTATTTTGTTTTACAAAAAATCGTACCATTGAGGTGCTTTTTTCCGGAATATGACAAATGACGTCGAAATGTCATATGTATCAGAAAATCATGCGATATTAACTTGAAGCAGATGATATGAAACATAAACCGTTGATTTATTACCAGGAGTAGTTGATAACAAAAGTCATATCACACGGCTTTTCTTTAACAATTTTTCAAATCAAGGGATACAATATCATTATTTCTAAAAGTATATGATAACAAGTGAAACAACATAAATTACAAGCAATATCGTTCAAAGAAATTATATTCGGCTTTAGTATTCTGGATCACTTTCTAATGACATCGAAGATAACATGGCTCTTATTTCGTCTTCTAACCAATAAATGTAAAACTTACAACTAATTAAGACCAATTACCCCCACACGCCCTTCTCCGAAAAAAAAACTGAAAACAGTCAGGGTATCTCATGTGCATTGTAAGGTTACACATATCTTGACACATGTATTGTCAGGTTGGCCAAGGTAAGAAAATGTATAATATTAACCTGTAATATTTTTTTCTACTGGAAGTCCTATCTGGTTGTGCGTGAAAACGTGATAAGCCATGGGTGGATATAAATACTCGAAGCAGTAGTCAGTAATTTAACGAACATTTGTTTTTAACACGTTTGCACATCTTAACCGAACGTTGTTGTGCCGATACATGTATTTAATGTCTATAACAACCAATACACATAAAACCAAATGATTACCGTAATAGCACATCTAAAAAAGTCCTCGCATTTGAAAAATGCAAATAAAAATGAACGAATATTGCATGCACATACCGCAAAGGAGGAAGGCGACAGTTAGTGTCTTCCTATAAAGGCAACAATAGTATACCGCTGTTCAAAACTCGTAAATCTATGGACAAAAACAAAATTTGGGTAACAAACTAAAACTGAGGGAAACGCAGTGAATATAAGAGAACAACGACACAACATTAAAATGTAACACACACAGAAACGGACAAAGCATTAGACAAAATCCGATGAGAATAAAAAATATAATATCAAAACAAAATACATGAATGGGATAGAAAAGTACTGTGACACGTCTTACAGTAATGAGAATTCACACTCAAATATAAGGGAAAACCACCGACACAACGGAAACGCAACGTTAAAATGTTACAAACACAGAAACCAACTATGATATAACAATGGTCATTTTTCTGACTTGGTACAGGACATTTTTAAAGATAAAAATGGTGGATTGAACCTGGTTTTGTGGCATGCCAAACCTCGCACTTTAATGGCAATGTTAAATATATAATATTACAGAACTACAATACAAATAAATAGGAGAACGTATTAGACAAAGAAACACATGATTAATAGATAACAAAAGGCATCAGGTTTAGAATTCAATACCTCAAAAACGCGGCTCGTCCACACAAGACTCACCAGTGACGCCCAGATATAAAGGGTCGAAAGTTAAAAAAAAAAAAGAAAGGACAAAGTTGTACAGCACTAAAGATAAAAAAATTGAAAAAGGTTGTGTCAAAAGGTTGTGTATGCTTGGGATTAGAACATCCTTTATCTTTAGAACAATTTATGCTATTGCAAACAGTAAATTTGATGAAATGAATATAAAAGATATACATAATGAAACTGAAGTATTGACTAACCCCGAATACATATTACAAAGACCAACACAGAAAAATAGACACACCCGACTTATTCATGTTGGTCAGGTCTCAACGCAAAAAAATCATAAAAATGACGTCACATACGAAGTGGTGAAAAGGCACAAAAACTACGTCACATTTGAATTTCTGAAAAAGCACAAAAATGACGTCACATTTGAAAAACTATGTCTCAAAAGTAAGATAGAAATAGGATTGATTTAAGATTATATTAGAACTAAATACTGATATTACATTTAAACACAATGCACATTGCAATTCTTATGTCCAGTTTGTTTTGAATCCAACTTTAAACGTAAATTATCGTACAGATTACGATGAACAAAATCACATCTAATAAATGAAGACAGTAATTAGTTTTCTTTACCATAACACATAAATATAATAAAAAAGACGTCAACAAATTTGACAAAATCCGACGAGATCCACAAATACAACATCAAACTAAACACATGAATTTGGGATAGACAATTCCCGTAACACGTCTTATAGCAATGCGAAATCACACTCAGCAAAACAGTCACAATCGGGAATAAGTCACGTTCGGTAATTAAAAGATAGGACAACGAAATGACAAACCACAATCTACCATGTGGTAAAAATGTCCTTAGATCAAAAGACACATCGTATGGATCAACTTAATAGTGATTGCTTCCTTAAATTTTACGGAGGATCAATTTTAATGTGTCCCCCTCATAACTTTGTTGAAGCAGTTTCTGTGTAGGGAGCACACTCCTGTATATGAAGTCTGTATAGTGTGAAGAAGCACGAGAATAACGTATCAATTGTGATATGTAAACACCATACGAAGGTGCAGAGGTTATGTTACTGCTAAGGAAATGGGAAAATATATAAATAAATATACTATTCTATTAAAAACTTTTTCTTTTTTTCGTATAAACATATATTAAGTCTTTTAAATACCACTAAGGAAACGTCCATTGGAATTTTTCTTAGAGATTGTGAAATCATATGATCTCTCTAGCCGTATTTGGCACAACCTTTTAAAATTTTGGGTCCTGAATACTCTTCAACTTTGTATTTGTTAGGCTTTATAACTATTTGATCTGAGCGTCACTGATGAGTCTTATGTAGACGAGACGCGCGTCTGGTGTACTAAATTACGATCATGGTACCTTTGATAACTAATTAGAAGATGGTCACATATTTGCATGGCTCTGATATAAATGTTTGGACTCGAATTGAAATCTTCGTTGCTTAGGCAAAATTGAAACATAGTTCAATAACACAATACCGAATAGTATGACAAATTCAGCATTTAACATGAACTGAAATAGTGTTTTTAACATTTATTCTTAATAGCACTGAGTGAACAATCAGTAGCTCTTATTGCAAAACATATTTTAAATTCAATCTTAAATATTCTAAATTGGTTTCATTTATGATATTTTTTCATCGTTTTCACGAGTATTTTTATTACATATCTTTTTTTCAGAAATTTCCATTACTCATAAAGGAAATCAAATATATCATCTCATTCATTTTCAATAGTTGACCCAAATAAACAGCCGAATACAATTGACATACTTTTCATCTTCCGTGTTTCAATAAAAATGTTGGGAATAGAACGAATTTTATTATATATTTGTGTGTTGCATATTTTTTATTATACTAATAGATCTATCGGTAAGTGTGTTTTTTTAATTATGAGTATAAAGAGCATTATGATTGCTCCATTTGAGCAATCAGTAACCCGGGGGATAATAAAATCATTAACCGATTTAACAAAAAACCATACCGGTGATCAGAGACAACCCAATAAGAAACAAATAAAGCTATCGAAGACTTAATATGCGAATTCAGATGCTCTTACAGGGTGATAAATTCCAGCTCTATTTGTAATATTCGGTTTTATGCTAAAAATGGGTTGTGAATACGACAAGTGAGACTATATAAGTGGTAATCTGATACTTTCTTTGTAAGAACCAACACTCTATCAAGGAAGTCTCGAAAAGCAAGCCTGTGAACTTCTTTTCAATTCTAAAATATTGTTACAAACAAATTTTTATATAAACTGTTCATCGAATCGAATAATTTAACGTTAAACATAAATTTTATGTTAACTATCATGCATGTTATAAGTATACCATTTTGTAAAAAAACATACGACAAAGAGCTTTAGAATAAATATGGTACTGTGAGCCCAATTCAACTCAAAAATAAAGTGAACAAATAGATGTTCTACTTGGATCGATTTCATTTTCATACTCATTACTCAAAGGAGGAGAAAGTCTGAATATAGGAAAAAGTTCACATGAAGGCCAAATATAGCCTTGAATTTCAACTAACTCATAAAATTTCAAGTTCTCAAAATATTTTGAGGTGATTGCGAATTTATATGTAACTACTCTATTGCGGAATATCGTATGCTCCAGTAAATGATACTATTGTCATATATATGCAATAATTTATTAGCTTATGGTTATAAATTAAAAGTGCACCCACTTCATTTTTTCAATTGCAGTATTTGTATTTAAATTATGTATTGTTTTACAACTTCAATCACCGCTTATAGCTCACAAAACAGAATTGAGGTTTGGACATTTTTCGTTGTAGTCTAAAGGAAAATAACTTAAAGTGAAAATATTTTGAAAAGAGAAGAACATAAGAAAAATGAGAATAAGCGATCATAATTTAATAAAAGAAAAAGGAACATAATTATTTAAAAATACCTACATCCTGTAATACAATGAAGGATGAATTTTATTTTATTTAATACTGTAAAAAAGTTAAACTAATAGATAACTTTATAGGAAATGCAATTAAACATATGCCATATTGTATGTAAACAGAAATAAATATCTTCTTTGCCCATCAACCTCAAAAGAAGTAGAAAGCTTATGGTCCTTTTTAAAACAGGCATTAGAACTCAGGACATGGGATTCTTAATTTATTTATAAAATATATTTATATATTATATACTAGATAGATTATTTTGCTTTTTTACTTTATGTTTTTATGGGTTTGTTTGTTAAATGCATTTTGTGTTTGTTTATATTATTTGTCAAAACCTTATTGTTCAGAGTTTATATGACAACAAATATTTGAATTTGAATTGAATAACAATTATATATAAATCCATTAGAGCGTTATGGTATCGGAGAAATACGAATAATTTAAACAGTGCGAGACCCCCACGAGTCGAAAGGTCGTTTGACACAACTGAAGTAGAAAAATTACAAAATGTTCTCGTCATTTTCTAATTTGAGACTTTATCCGATTTTAAAGGATAATAGCAGGTACGAACTCAATTAAGGTTTAAGTTATATTTTAAGTTCATTAATTAAACTAGGGTACGCTACAATACCAGATAAACATTTCAAAAAGTAATGATAAGTACGAGTTACCAATTCATTTTTCATCTATACTATCTAATAAGCTGCATTGAAGTTAAATTGATTAACTTGTGTAATTTTTATTTTAGATATACAGGCTGTGAACATTATCATTAATCAAAACATCATTGGACATGTTGGCAAAAATGACACACGTTTAACATGCACTTTTACTAAAGATATGAATCAAAATTTTATAAATGTAGCCATCATTGCAAAAAACAAGAATGAGATTTTCCTAATTAGTAAACCAGTTGCAGAATTTCCACCTGACAAAACAGCAATTTTACGTCCATCGGGCGATTATCTATCAGGAAGAGTGACACTTACAAATATAACAAAAGAATCAACAACGGCGACGATGAGATTTGATAACCTGAAATGTGAAGATGAAAACGACTACATCTGTACTTTTAACTACATTAACGATTTTGGTGGTATTAGGCATGATGAGTCAGAACCAAGCAGGATATTTGTTAAATGTAGGTACATTTTTTTATTTCTAATTATTTTTTTTTTCGATGGCACCTTAGAATTCTGAAGCTTGTCTTTATCATCGACGTTACAAATTCTAGTTTTGATGCGTATTTTGTTCGGATTGTATAAGAACGATCAGTAAAATATTAATTATAAGAAATAGAATAAAAAGAAATCATTATCAATTTAAATGCATTAAAGATATATTTTCGAACGACAGACTCGATGGTTTTAAATTACAATCTATGAATGTTATAAAAAATAATGATAAAATAAAAGATACAATATTCAGTCACTGACATTAATGAGAAATAAATTGATCACATGCATTTCCAAAGTATATTACTTCTTAGGAGAAGACGTAGACACGCTTTTTGATTAGTTACGGCTTTTTAGAGTATGTTTCCAATTAAACGTAATCTTAGTATGATAATTACTCAAAAGGCCAAATATATCTATAAAGACCCAAAGTATGAGGTACAATGTATAGTCAGAAGCATTACTAGAATACGGCCCCATATATAACAAACGTATTACTCAAAACATTCAGATAAATGTTGTATTTATTAGTAAATGAACAGGTAAGTATATCGTTGTCACTTATGATGTAACTCTGTCTTCAACACAAATCAAAATTGACATATTTCAACAACAAAAAATATTTAAACATAATATTCCGAACAAAATAATGATTAGTAAAGCTTTATCTCAAAAGATAATTTTACATACATCAGCAGGTATGTACAAACTATTCTAAAAATATCTGTTTGGTATATATTTGGTATATATATAAACATAGTGAAAGATGCAAGCAAAGTCGAGAGAATTGCGAAATGATGATACAAGCATGAAAATTTACAAGAAGCATCATAACTATATACTTTTTGAGAAAAAAAGTGTTTGCAATACAAAAAAATACATTTTTTAAGATGTCCACGGTCTTTTTTTCAAAAATAGCTGTTTTTTCCAGTTAGGAAATATTTTTTTCTTGAAACTTTCTTTAAATTGATTTAATGAAAAATATTATCAGGTTTAGTGGCTACATTCCTTTCATGTGATGTATATACTAGAAATACATATTTGACTCTTCAGGGTTTGCGCATGCGCGAAAAAGTAACAAAGATGACACATAAACATTTGAACTATTTTTGGCATGCGCAAATTATATATAGACATGAGAAGCGATTTGCACCAGGGCACACAGATGTAAATCGTTGTTCATCGAACAGAAGAGAATTTGGATTTCGTATACACATATTGGTCATTCCTCTAAAAATCTAGGCTCTTCTGTTTGATTTAGTGCAAATTCTATGATGCTACTGTTTGAAAGCACGCACATGCAGTTTCAATGATCAAGCATTTGATGCATAAAGTGAAAAAAGTGTTTATTTCTTTCAAATCCCGGGGGAAAATCAATTATAGCTGCAGATCAAACACTTTTTATAATGGCTAAGTAAATTAAGTAGGAATGGACAGATTTGTACGGAGAAGATAGGTTTCTCGTCATGTTTTAAGGAATGTACATTGGAAAGGGTTGTTTTAAAATTCTGGGTGATATATTATGTGATAGTGGATGGAAATGTGCCCTCACTGAGTCCGATATTGCAACACATAGAATGGCAAATTCTTTATATGTATGCTCAAATGTTCCTAGGACTAGACACACACAACAGACAACTGCGTGTGTTTTACTTCAATCATTAATGTCGGCACGACAAATTTCAAATTTCAAAAGTAAAAAACAAATAACAAAACATTGTCCAATTTGAAACAGAATTGTACGAGTTCTACGATTCAAAATTTTTTGATCTGAACTTGACGTTCACTTAACATGCATGCTGAAATTGACATAGTCGATATTGTTACACATGTACACATTCAAGTTTGGAAATTGATGCTTGTGGTAGTAGAAAATACTGCTGTTAATGTTTGTCTGTTATCAGAAAATTGTTTTAATTCGTATAGCTCTAAAGAAATGTTTGAAAATAAACAGAACGTATAAAAGAAATCGTTAGTTCGCATAAAGGTAAAACAATACGTCATTAGAATGCGACAGCAATACGCATTCTGAGCCTCGGCCACACAGGTTCATACAACACTCGTCAACTACAATACACAAACGTAATTCGGCAGAAGGAGGAACTTCAAAGCGATATCGGAATAGTATACCGATACAGCATAGCAATATCTGTAGGGCTATATCTGTATAATAAGACACCCAATTGCAGGATAAATGTATATAAACTCCACGAAGATATTTAACGGCAAATGAAAAACGAACGAGCATCTCCATTTATATCAAGATAAAAAAGAACAATTTCGAATTAAAGCAGTTAAATGAAACTGAAAAACGTCTTTGTCAAACACAAAAGCTGGAGAACAAGAAAAGTGATAGCGACATCTTTTGTAGACTTTTCCTTTCTTGTCAAAGAATACAGTTTGTCGTTAAAGTTAATTTCGTCATCAATGAAATCCAAATTGCTCCTCTGTCTTTGTCTAACTAAAGATGTCACTTTAAACAGTGGTATTAAATTGCAGCAAATGGGTATACTTGAAACCGTGTGTTATTTGCCATCAACTAATCCACGTTCTGACGCATTTATCATTTGCGGGCCAGCAATAGTTAATTCCAGGCAACAACGAGCAAAAATATTTGATGATTATGCAATTAATGTCACAACGCCTTACAAAATCTTGCACCGATAAGCATTCAAAAGTAGGCATTTCATTTGATGTTTTCTAAATGAATGATTAAATGCTGAAACGAGAAAAAAGGAAAGGTGCTGGTAAAACGACAGGGACATGGAGAAGTTTTCTCTGTGAAGATTAAAACAAAGCGTAATTGTTCAAGTTCCTTATCGACAGAATTGCTTCTGTTATTGTCTAATAAAAATGTGAATGTTACGCAAGGGGAAATATTCTTTGCACTTTCAAAACGAATACTTCCAAGCTATCCCCTTGTTACCATGACGAAGCAGATATACACATGTAAGTTGAAACCCCAAAGTGGACTTCTGTGGCTGCACTGCACTCTTGTGTCAGAAACTGTTGAAATGCGGATGCAAGAAATCCAGCTGTGTTGGTACTTGTAAATGCTACCGTTCTGGTATTCCATGTACGAGTTTCTGGTTGGGCAAACGTCATGTATTCATAAATAAGCAACCTGTCTTTCTAACCAAGCTAGGTATTTGAACTTCACACAGTTAGTTATATCTCTTGTTAATAAGAAGAACATTTTAAGAGTCTTGTACAGTCCTGGAGTGGAACAGAATGTTTTTGCTCTGCCTGTAGATAACTTTGTGTTACAATATTTATGCTTTTTATGTTGCATTAACAGCCTGCGTGGCAACTGAAATTTTTGTTTTTTACCTTTTAAAATTTGAAATATTTGAAATTTTTACTTTATAAATCATAAATTAGTTAAAAATTAATTTTTAAACAGAAATTTTTTTAAATTTTTAGTGCTTCATATATATGTTTTGGTATTTTGCAAGATACATGTATATGCTATTTGCTTAGAGTTAATTTTTGGTACTGCTTCTTTTTATTTATTGCATGCTGCATGCCTTGTTTTATTTGATATTGCATATGTTTTTATATTCGGTGAAAAGCTCATTAGAGCTTATGTTTGTATTGTTTATCAATATGCCGAATCCAAATAAAGTTTTACTTACTTACTTACTTACTTAAAAAAAGTGTCATTTTCAAGTTTTCCGACATTTTAGAACCGGAAGTCACTTTTTCGTCATTAATGTATTGTATCATCATATTTAAGAAACTGTTATTTACGTTTAATCAAAACTTACATTGAAATATACCTTTAACGCACGCTTTTAAAGGATTTACTACATGTATCCGATTAGATACATTGTATGACGACATTTGCACAAAGCGGTGACCATCTTGAAAATATAGATAAATTCTGTGGCCAGATTTAATTATCATTTGGTCAACTTTTATACCAAATTGCATGATCATATTACGATTTGCACAATAAATTCCATAATGTCTCCTACTAAAAAAATATTTTTTTTCTTCGATTTTGCTGTCTATTTGAAGTCTAAAAGAAAAAAATATGAAAAAACTTAAAAAATTAATAGAGATGTCTGTCAGAATTCAGTTTTAATTCGAATATTAATATTTTTTTTCAATCTTGAGTGGTAAAAATTATCTGTTATTTAAATTCTCAACTGCTGAATTCAAGTTCTACTAACATGACACATATAGGTAAACAAAGACGGAGTTAAAATTTGTTATATATATGAGTCTGAAAGATTGTGTAACAATACCGATATCATTTAGACTCATATAATTTTTCCTGTTTGTGTAGTATTGTCAATTTTGATGATCCAAAACCTATTAAGTTTACTGGTTGGTAGATTCTTATAGACATATAAGAGGTATGACATATTGATAATTGACTTTGAAACAACTTTGAAATATAGTTTTACTACATTAACTAAAGAATAAACCGGAAGCAATTAATAGTCAGTTTTTATGATCTTTGGGAAATGAGAGCGGTTTATAGCTTCCAAAATAAATTGACTTGATAAAAAATTTGAACACATGGCATTAAAATATCCACGGTACATTTTGTCTTTTCTTTTATTGTAAGTCCAAATTAAAGGTTCACTGAGATATAGAAATATGTAATATTTGCAGACGATTAAATGGCTTGAGATTTTCACCTTAAGGTATCAAAAGTATTTTCAACATGAACTGATGTTAATATAACCTTTTGAATTTTTCCCCAGTTCAAAATATTTAAATATCAATCTGAATCATGTCAACGCAGGTTTTAGTACCTGAGCTACAGTAATCGATATCAAATTCCGAAGGTCTCTGGCATCGATAAAAATCCCGAAACCAGTAAATACTCATATTATATAATGCAAGCCATAGACTTGCTGAAAATTATCAAACGGCATGATGATTATTTATTGTGGAAGGAAGAGAAACGAAATACAAAATTAGGTCTTCACTTTTAAAATGATGATTAAAACTAAACGAAAGATGGTCTGGTCTATTTTTTATAGTAGATGTTTTGAGTCCGGTACTTTATAAAATAAAAAATAGATAAAAATCAAAGACTGTTCATCATACTAAGTTAAATAAATATCAATCTGATGATGTTCCAGCCTGGGCTGTTGCTGTCCAGAAAGGAATGTAAGATGTCCAAATCAGGGTACCTGCTGTCAATTATTTGTTCTCATTTCTTTCAAGTCTTTGTTTTATTTCAGTACAATGTCTGAAATTTACAATTGTAATTGAACTGACTGTGTGTACGAGGAAATAAGAGGGATACAATTTGGCACATATTACTTAAAAATGTACAGAAAGACCAGGCGCCATTTCATTACAACATCTGTCACTTCCGGGGAAATACAAGAAAAAAACATGGACCGACATATCCTGACTTATAAGCAACATCTTGAGAAATTGGATGAACTTGATATTCAGTCTAGTAACAACTGTATAATCAAATCTGTAAACCCATATTTTGTTAAATTTGTGTACTGACACATCTTGTGATGCTACATACAAGGACTAACCTTTTACAGTTACAGAAGTGGTAGAAGCACTAATAGAAATCAGGGAAGAAAGGAGGTAGTTCAATATTGTAGAGAACTCATGTCAAACCGGAGAAACCTTTATAACCTTCAAAGAGCTTTTCCATTTGGAGCTTTAATAATTTACCTTTTATATTGATTCCTAATTTTGATTACCAATTTTGTCTTTACTTTGTCAAATATTTTATTGTTTTAAAGGAGGTGAAGTCCTCAAACACTTTTCGTTATTATTGTGTATCTATAGATCTTACGTGATGTTTAAAGAGAAAGAAGCGTTTAACCTTTTTAATGATATGTGTTTTTTTTTCTATTGATATTAGTCTGTTCAATAAGCATACTTTTCTATTTTTTGTCAATTGAGTTATAGAATTTCGGGGACGCAACATATTCTTCAAAGGGGGTAGTGTTGTGAAACAGAAATGGTGTTTGGTTAAACCTCGATCTTTAATAATGATTTCTCATGAACTATCATTCCTTCCGTATTATTTCTGTTTGCCTAATTTGTGTAAAGGTATGACAGACCTGGTAAAGCACATTTTAGTCTTGTTTCATTTATTAATCAGCGTTTTCGGTAGAGTTTACTGTGTTGACTCATTTTCCGCTAAATCGTTTTTCCATTTTTGTGCCAAAGTTGTGGATTTTTTCACAACAAAGACGTTATTTCTGAAATACGGGATTTAATTCCGTGTGTGCTTATTGAAATATTGTTATTATGGCATAAAACTGGTTATTGTACATAAGTTATGGCCATGCATATTTGTCAGTGTAATGATCGTGTATACGAGATCCGCTTAATGTTAGTAATTACGGGAAATAGTCCGTGATAATGTCATCTTGCTTGCAAACGTGAACAACGGATGCTTTTCGTTCTCCTAACCTTTTAATTTCACGTTTGGCATTGTGAATTTATATAACTTTTGAAGAAGTGAAGTTAAGCTACTTTAGCATTTATTTACACATCTTCAGGAAGAAATTGTGTAAAGAAACGGTGAATTCCGTTACACATTGTATTTGACAGTGGCGTTTTTGCCGTGAAACAATTTTAGCCAAACCCTGGCCTGAGTTTGGAATTGTTCATTTTATTATTGAAACGTGCTTTTTGTTATGTTTGTTTAAACAATGACATTAAACATGTTCTTTGACTTGGTTTAAATTGTGTGAATTATATATTGACTTTGAAGAATTGAAATTAATATTCCTGCAGAATATTTTTTTATATTTAGAACTCTTTTTCAATTTGCAGTCTAGTCTACTATTCCGCTCGGTAGTTACATTTTTACAATACAAGCCATAGACTTGGTGAAAATTATCAAATGGCATGATGATTATGTATTGTGGCAGGAAGAGAACCGACATACAAAATAAGGTCTTCACTTTTAAAAGTATAGATATAAAACATTTCAACACATATTTGTTGGCATTATATTTTATTGTTTTCTTTTCTTTTCCTATTGTAGATCATTGTATCTCTATCAGCTTTCCAATCTAACCCTTTTAAATTCCGGTAAATGTTTCAGCAAAACAGAGAATCATGGAACGTATTAACAACTAGATTGCTTACATACATTATTATCACCACAATAATTGTTGTATTAATAAAAGCACTCCAGAACAGCACCATTACAGTACATGAAAAGTTGTCTGACTAATTATTTTATAATATCAATTTAGTTCCATTTGTGACCATTTACATATGTGTTTTGTTTTATTTGCATTCTTGTAAACACCATGAGGAAGTTTTTGTCATGTTCTATATCCAATACAAATATCAAGGCATGTGTATGGTACCCTGAAAAGGTGTCACGTTTTTAATAAAAGAAAAAAACATACCAACGTAGTGAATTCATTAAATTGATGATTTACCAAGATAGTCAAATAGATTTATATACTTTTTTTAAACTATCAGAGAAAATTAAGATAAGGTAGTCTATAAAACTTCTCAACAGCAATCGTCCACGCTTACTTAATGATAATTTTACGTGTAAGTCATACACCTTTCAGTATAACTTACGATCAGTTTTACTTCTACAGTTGTTTGTAAAAAGAGTCCCGGATCCCAATTAATTCAAGTGAATCAATAACTTTTGTTTTGGTTGATCGATTGTGTCAATTTAACGGAACACTGATTGATCATTTGGATATTGGCTAAAGTTTGCTATTGATGGTTTTATTGATGTTGGATTAATTTAGCTTGGAGTTTCCAAAAATAATTTTGAAGCTTTTTTTTTTTTTTTTTTTTTTTTTTATCTATATTGAAAGATTTAACGCTCAGGGTAAAATAATCGAATATAAATGCCAAACCCATGGTTAAATGAAAACAAATCGACGGCTGAATTATAAGTATTCTTATAGGACAAATTTGGTAATTTTGTACCGTGAAAGTCCTATACATACGATAATGTTTGGGCTGTTCCGTATTACTCAAATTTGATAATATTAATAATATTATATAATTCAATGATTTTTTTTTTTAATCGCATTTTTCAATTATATATTGTCTTCCAATGTAATTTTAATCGTTCTTATGTGTACAGCAAGCTTTTAAACACCCGTTATTTACAGTTGATTTTTTGTTCACGGAATCATACTTGGGACGTCACCTTGTTTCGTTGCAATGGCAAGACAATAACATCATGACCAGAATTTGCAAAATTTTTGTTTTATGAAATTTAACAATGAAAAATAAAATGAAATGAATTTATTTATTTATTTTCAATATTCAATAACTTTTAAATTTAAGAACACTGAGTAAATACACAAAAATAGTAATAAATATTTGAAAATCATATTAAAGGAGTTTGTTCAGCTCATTGTATCATCTAGCAAGCTACGCTTATGGTGTAAAATATATTCTTTTTCGGGTTGTTACAAAAATACTTCAAGTTTATATATATATTTCAGCCTATTCTTCGGTGCCTGACAGTATTACTTGTGTAGTTCCTTCATCAATAAGAATACAGAAACACGACACAAATAACCCTACCAATCGGAACAACTTTCCTCTCAGTCCAAATCGAAATAGCAGGTCATCACTTCTAACTGATACAGAAAATATAACTCCTTTGTTGACCACTGACAAATTTGTTCCAAGTTTCCATGAAGGGGACACAGCCCAGTTTACTTGTACAGGTAACATTGGAAAGCCTCCAGGAAGATTTGTATGGCAGATAATTCAACAACAAAGAGAGCCCATATTCTACTCCAATGAAACTACGGTGGTCGTTCATCAGATACCAGAGATATGTTCCTTTAGAGGCACCAGCAACCTGACAGTTGAAATTACAGCAAATCATTTCAAAGCAAAAGTCCGATGTTTTGAAGAATCACTAGCCGATGTGAAAGGAATGTTTATAGAAACGGATCCCCTTAATGTTTACTGTAAGTATAACAATATATTTTGTTTTATCTATCTCAATTTGGGTATAGGCAAATTATAAATCTAAACGGAACAATTAAAAAATATTATTATATTATAGATCGTATGTATAATGCATTTTGAAATAATATGGTATTACCATTCGATATTTGTTATGGTCAATTCATGACTCAAACTAAAGGCTCTAAAGAGCCTGTGTTGCTCACCTTGGTCTGTGTGGATATTAAACAAAGGAAGCAGATGGATTCATGACAAAATTATGTTTTGGTGATGGTGATGTGTTTGTACATCTTACTTTACTGAACATTCTTGAACTTGGCCCAGTAGTTTCAAAGGAACATGTTATTAAAAATTTACAAAATTTATGAAAATTGTTAAAATTTGACTATAAAGGACAATAACTCCTTAGGGGGTCAAGTGACCATTTCGGTCATTTGACTTATTTGTAAATCTTACTTTGCTGAACATTATTGCTGTTAACAGTTTATCTCTATCTATAATAATATTCAAGATAATAACAAAAAACAGTAATGTTTCCTTACAATTAACCAATTTAGGGGCAACAACCCAACATCGGCTTGCCCAATTCATCTGAAAATTACAGTACAGATAGATCTTGACCTGATAAACAACTGTACTGATTTACTTTTTGGATATTATGTAATTTTCCGTCAAAATAAAATAAAATAGGACTAAACGACTCTTTAAAGGAATTTATTGGTGTATAAACTCGACAAATTCAGTCACAAACACATAAATTTGAACTTTAATAATATGTTTGTGAGTGACTTAGTCTAGTGTTTGTCTTAGTCTAGTGTAATTTTCCGTCACAATACACCAACAAAATCCTTTAAAAAGCGTTTAATCTTTTTGAACTATTGATCATCAGTGCTGTACAACTTTGTACTTGTTTTGACTTTCGAACTTTTGTATCTGTGCGTCACTAGTAAGTCTTGTGTGGACGAAACGCACTTCTGGTGTATTAAATTTTAAACCTGGTGCATGTGTCAGCTATTATTCGTGTGTTTCTAATATGTTGTATTGTAGTTCTGTAATGTTATGATTTCATTTAAATGTTGCATTTAACATTGCCATTAAAACGGGTGGTTTGGCGTACCATAAAACACCCCTTTTTTTTCTTTCAAAAAATGTCCTGTACCAAGTCAGGAATGTGGCAATACTAGTAGTTATATTATAGTTATAGTTCTTTTCTGTGTGTGTTTCATTTTAACGTTGTGTCGTGTGTTTTCTCTTATATTTGATTGGAATTTACATTACGATAAGACGTGTCACGGTACTTTTCCATCCCAAATTCATGGATTTGATTTTGATGTTATATTCGTTATTCTCATCGAATTTTTTCTTATGCTTAGTTCGTTTCTGTGTGTGTTACATTTTAATGTTGTGTCCTTGTTCTCCTCTTATATTTAACGCGTCCCTCAGTTTTATTTTGTTACCGCGTTTTGTTTTCCCCCCATCGAGTTTTGAACAGCGGTATACTACTGTTGCCTTTATTAATCCTTATAAAATTTTAATAATGTTGATTCATCCATTTTACCACACTCGTTACCTCTATCACATACAAATTGTATAGTTGTGTCTTTGAATTGGCCTGGGGCATGAATATATCCGCTGATTAACGCAAACATATGTATTTCATGAAATTGCCTATCTGTGAACAAATAAAATGCCAAAAACTCTTATCATTATTCCAAATCCCTGTTTTGTGTTGATTATTTAATTCAATGATTAACGCAAGGGAAAATACATTTTTCAATATCGAGCCGGATTGTGTTATTACCGCCGCCATCTCATTTACAATGGTTACTTAAAGAAGTTGGGTAAACGTCGTCTATCGAAAAATAAACAACGTCAAGAACAACTACAGTACGTCCTCTCTACCAATCATATCAACGTTTTTCCTTATATACAAATCATATAAGAATTATAGTTTGTAACGTGGAAGCTGTCGCTGACAACGACGTTGTTGTTATACAGAAGGAAAAGAAAAAGATAGGAACACAAGTTTGCAAGGATCCTATGTACATATTCAGTTGTCATACAAGCGGACGGTCAAGCTAGCTATAAAATCAGGAATTTATCCTGACATTTTTTTTTATTTAAATATTTTTTATTTACCATGTACCTTCGCTTTATAAAACCGTAACATAAAATTGTGAACATATAAATCAAATAGAATGCTTTTTTATTATGATAGTTGCTTGACGTTGTGACATCGAATTTATCAGCTTTGGCAAATCAAAATATGTTATTATTGCCAGATGCCTTCCAAAACATTTTTTTATTAATGTACATGACAAACCTTATAATTTTTTTTAATAAAATGAATTCCAACACGAATCAAAGACGTCATAAAAAAAAGTAGACGATTTTTTGGATTATGAAATAAGCTGCCAGAAAAGGACTGGACTATTTTGTCTTTGTGAATATGGTCAATAAAAGTATATTTCCTGGTGTTACTGGAAAACTGTTAAGATTCTATTCAAACGAAAGGCATATGACTTAAATATGCTAAATGATAATAATAAAAACTAACTGATATAAAAATCATTTTTTTTGCGACATTCATCCTGACTATTAAAGCAACAAACGTGACAACAATCCTGCCCTCTATTCCTTAAATAAGGCAATCAGAATAAGACTTCATCGGGTTTTTACATAAATAAGCCTTTTGGTGAGGTAAATATCATGTTTGTTTTAAATGAGTCAGGTGATAATAACTTATAATTTGCCTGACGATATTAACAATAACTCTGGGTGCACTCTTATCTCTTATCCTCAAACTTTAAATTCATTCTCTCGTAACTTTGTCATTTGGGTGTAACATTTTACATTTCAATAAAAGTTGGAGGTTTAGCTAGTCATAAAACCAGGTTCAACCGTCCATTTTCCATAAATGTCCTATACCAAGTCGGGTTTCGTTCCAGTATATGTTGTATTGTCTTATGGGTTTTCTGTTGCACTTAAGTGTTTTTTGTTGTTTCGTTGTTTTCCCCTTATATTTGATGTGTTTCCCTCAGTTTTAGTTTGTAACCCGGATTTGTTTTCTCTCAATCGATTTATAACTTTCGAACAGCTGTATACTGCTGTTATTTAAGTTAAATAAATAATTGTGTGGCAACAATTAGAGAGATATGCAGTATTAGTTCATAATTACATGTAACCAACTATTGCTGAGATAAAAGAGGGACGAAAGATACCAGAGGAACAGTCAAACTGATAACATACACATTCGGAATTTGTCTTTCAACTATAACGAAATAATTCCAAAATACGATTGATTCCACCTTCACTGCAAAGCAATTACTGTTCAGCATATGTTAAATAATCTAAAAACAATTAGCTTCATCATAACTTACATTATGTTCATTTAAAAAAAATAGTAATTTCTAAGGTAAACTTTTAGATCATGTTAGACATATCAATATAACCAAACAGCCAAAAGAAAGCACAGTATGATCAAAAGACACCCACGATGTAACTAACTTGAAGGTTTGATAAGGAAATATTCAAGTTATACATATTTATCGCGACGATTTAATTTTTCGTTATTTTTCTCCTCGCGAAAGTCGCGAAAATTTATCGCACGCGAGATTAAGTTGGTTTACGATATTTTCATTTTTATTAAAATAAATTCATTTGACAAAAAGATAAGTGATTTTTAAACATTACTTTGCAGATACCGTTAGACATGTCACTATCACCAAACAGCCAAACCAAGCAGAATATGACAAAAAGACATCCACGATTTCTTTGACATGCACAGGAGATGGAATTCCAAAACCAACTTACAAATGGTTCAGACAAGAGAACAGAAGAAGTATTCTTTCATCGACAAATCTCTATAATATTGAAGATGTTGTACAAAACAACAGTGACATGTATATCTGTGAAGTCTATAACATTATAGATGACATTGAATACAGCGCGAAATTATCAGTGCAGATTGATATAGGTGAGTTGGTCATGTTTCAGAGATTTATAATAAAATTGGAATATTAGCATGAACACACTGAAGTGTTTTTCAGGGTTAACCATCTTCGTGAACACCCAAAGCTATATATATATATATATATCCCGCCGAGGGAAGAACCAATAATTTGCGAAAGCAAATTTACAGATCTAACATTGTTGGGTTGATGTTTAGACGAGTTGTATATATATATATATATATATATAAACGAGTCTAAATTGAAAACTACGTTCAAACCTATGATTGCGTTGGATAAAAACCGCAATTTTTATACGTGTGCATGTAAAACAGATTTCGTTGTAGAAGGGTCTAAAAACAGCACAAACAACATTTTCCAAAAGACCAAAAAAGTGAAAAAGTGTATTTTAACAACACGCATTTGACAAACAAGTCGAACAACTGATGTTCTTTAACCCTGCTGACTGCCATTGGCGATTGCCAAATAAAATTGATCACAAGATGTAACAAATGGTATCTTAATATATATTTAATACTAAACAGGTAAAAATTAACTTGTGGCCACGATATTATGCCACAAACATTCGGTGTCAATATTTTTTTAGTACACCAGATCCGGATTTCGACAATAAATGTCTCTTCAGTGATGTTAGGGATCGAAACGGTATTTGGAAGGCCATATAAAAAGTACCCTCATTTTTTAGATAGACTCTTGAATTTTAAGAGTCAATATAGGATGAACGGATCATATAAACCGGAGGGAAAATATGATACAAGCCCAAACGAAAAAATATAAACGAGTCTAAATTGAAAACTACGTTCAAACCTATGATTGCGTTGGATAAAAACCGCAATTTTTATACGTGTGCATGTTAAACAGATTTCGTTGTAGATGGGTCTAAAAACAGCACAAACAACATTTTCCAAAAGACCAAAAAAGTGAAAAAGTGTATTTTAACAAAATGCATTTGACAAACAAGTCGAACAACTGATGTTCTTTAACCCTGCTGACTGCCATTGGCGATTGCCAAATAAAATTGATCACAAGATGTAACAAATGGATCTTAATATATATTTAATACTAAACAGGTAAAAATTAACTTGTGGCCACGATGTTATACCACAAACATTCGGTGTCAATATTATTTTAGTACACCAGATCCGGATTTCGACAATAAATGTCTCTTCAGTGATGTTAGGGATCGAAACGGTATTTGGAAGGCCATATAAAAAGTACCCTCATTTTTTAGATAGACTCTTGAATTTTAAGAGTCAATATAGGATGAACGGATCATATAAACCGGAGGGAAAATATGATACAAGCCCAAACGAAAAAATATAAACGAGTCTAAATTGAAAACTACGTTCAAACCTATGATTGCGTTGGATAAAAACCGCAATTTTTATACGTGTGCATGTTAAACAGATTTCGTTGTAGAAGGGTCTAAAAACAGCACAAACAACATTTTCCAAAAGACCAAAAAAGTGAAAAAGTGTATTTTAACAACACGCATTTGACAAACAAGTCGAACAACTGATGTTCTTTAACCCTGCTGACTGCCATTGGCGATTGCCAAATAAAATTGATCGCAAGATGTAACAAATGGATCTTAATATATATTTAATACTAAACAGGTAAAAATTAACTTGTGGCCACGATGTTATGCCACAAACATTCGATGTCAATATTATTTTAGTACACCAGATCCGGATTTCGACAATAAATGTCTCTTCAGTGATGTTAGTGATCGAAACGGTATTTGGAAGGCCATATAAAAAGTACCCTCGTTTTTAGATAGACTCTTTAGATATATAAATAATATAAGTACAGAAAAAAAGACGTTCTTTATTGTCAAATGATACCTAAAAATATAGCAAAACAGGTGAAATGTACTTGATGGAGTTGAAACCTTACTTCAAAAACAATATATATATATACAGATTAGTTAAGAGGGGGTTTGTTTTAAATCTTGCTTCTACCGATGAACTGACTACTGAGCTGATGATATCACCGGGGACTAATAGGCCGCCAGCAGAGGGAACGGCCTAGTGCTATACATGTGAAAAGTGAACGTGTCTAAAGCTATTTTATATGCCTTTATCAGGAACGATTGAAACCAATATTTTTTAAATTTGCTGTTACAAAATGATAGAAATTAATATAAATTAAGGAATGTATCTCCCTCATGCAAAGCTCTGATTCCTTTCACGGATTTGGCTATACTTTTTCGACCTTTTGGATTATAGCTCTTCATCTTTTATATAAGCTTTGGATTTCAAATATTTCGGCCACGAGCATCACTGAAGAGACATGTATTGTCGAAATGCGCATCTGGTGCAAGAAAATTGGTACCTTTAATTTTATTATTTAAAGCCAAAACAATTAATTATCTGCATGTCCATAAGGGACCTAAGTATAATTGGCACATTTATCTAAGGTATTTGTATTTTAAGCATCGCGTTTAGAAAATATAAGGAAGAATGGAATTGACGAACATATGTATAATAATAGTACTTTATGATATAACCATATCTTCAAAGTCATAAATAACAAAAATCTTACTCCTTTGATAACTGTATTTAAAACCTAAAGTATATTTATACAAATTCCACCATATAAATTAATATATAGGGGAATGAATTGCATGTTCATATGTATCAACAATGTTTGACAATAACGTGTCAACAACCATCAAAACACAACAGCGTTTTTCAGTCCGTTTTTCTTTTTATTGTTGTTGTGGTTGTTGTGGGACTTCTACGCATTTATAAAGTAATATGATCATTAAATACATAAATAAAACTTTGAGTCTTTAACAGAACTGTCTCGTATTTTGTTGTTTCTTTTTTTTCCGTAATGCTGGCATGAATACCAAAGATGTATTGATGCTTAAATAATACTATATGTTCAAGAATTTTCATATTTTTATCATGTTTCTCATACAGTCGACGAATTGTGGTCATTAAAACAATCAGAATCCTCAGAGATTTCAGCAGGTAATGTTTATATCTTTTTTGAAAATCAACTACCAGCGTCTTATCAATTGTCGTAGTTAGCCCATTTTGTACTGAGGTATATGAATAATTTATTTAAGACTTGAAGTTTTTTTTTAAATTTCAAAAGCCTTCGAAAATAGTATTTGATTCAGTTAACCTTTTAATGAGATGCTTTTTATGGATGTCTTATTTCCAATCTCGAATTTTTATAAATCTCTAAGTTCACTTACAAATAAGAAAACCATCTATCGTAAAAAAATACAAATATTCGAGTCAAGAAGTGATATTTTAAAAAACATTTGTTATGAACCTAACAGTACACACTTTTTTAAGGTTCATTTTCATTTTCATTCAGTGTTCTTATATCTGTTTTCATTTGATGATGTATTTGTGTCGTCGATTGATAGTAAACGACTTCCTCGTTATGTATTTGCCTTGATGTTCCGTTCTTTAGTGTTACATTTAAAAATTATTCTAAATCCTAAAATCTGAAAAATTCAATATAAAATATCCTTATGTATTCAATAATTTGTTATTCTTTCTCATTTTAGAGGGATTTGAATTATCTAAAAAAAAAGTATAATTGATTGTTTTCACCCTAACTTACAATGTTAAACGAAAACAACGAGAAATATAAATGTATTACAACATTTAAAAATATATATGAACATATTTTTCCCTATCGTTGAATTCTAGAATATGCAGCCTTGGTAATTCCGGTTATATGTGTAGTCGTTATGTCTATGATAGTTTACGGTGTCAGGAAGCATACTTGTACAAGTGATGACAAAGGGACGATAAATAGGTAAATATTGATGATGATTGAATTTTAAAATAGCTAACATAGTATCGATCACACAGCAACAGGTACCAATTGGAAAATAGAAGGAAAAGATTGCTGTGCAAAGAAAATGATGTCACAAAAATGGCCCGACATGATATGAAGGAGACGCAATATTAGTGTGCCGCTATTCAAAACCCTGTAACGGTATTTAAACTAAATGAGTTAGAACGCCTCGAAATTTCGTGTCTCTAAACACACATCTATTATATGCTCCTACACCGATATCCTAGTCAAGAGTATGAATCGAGGGCCTAAACATATGATAAACTTAAAAACCTTCGAGTAATATGAATTTTAGATGTGGTATGATTTCCATGTAAGTAAATAACTCTCCTGTAGAGACCACATCGCGTACAAATTATTACCTACATGCATAGCTCACTGTATGGCCTTCAAGAATGGGCCAGAATTATATCGTACAGCAAGCACCAAAAAGACCACAAATAACAAATGTTTAACAGTTAAACGAATGTCAGTACAAAAAAATAATAATATACAGCTTCAAACGACAACCTCTAGATTTCAAGCTCTTGCTTGGGACTGCCACATATAACATTTGAAAGGGTCAAGAAATAGAACCATGGATAGAAAAAATATATATCAATATTCAACTTGGAAACTACCTTAAAAAAGAAAAATAAAGAAACATTTCTTTTACATTTAAAGATATGTTATTTATCGGCTAAATATTGACACAAACCCCTGCAATGTAAGAAAACTTTTTTTCTTGCTATATTATCACTGTCTCATTAAACAAGCAAAAGAGAAAAGAATTCAAAATATTGAAAAAACAAGAAAGATTAGTTCTCAAAATGACAGTCAATTATATCTTACATTTTGCTCTTTTAGATTTGTTCGTTGCACGAGTAAGATCTGACAGCATCCGATGAATGGTCCTGATTTATTTTTGTAATTACGACTTATTCTTTCAGGTGTTTCGGGATAATTTTCAAAAATGCATTAGAATGGAAGCAAAAGATACCAACCAGACATTCACAATAATTACTCTAAAACAATGTGACAATTCAATGACAAAAAACCAACACAAAGAATAAATGACCAAAAGGACAACATGTACAAAACACAACATAGAAAAAACTAAGCCGGAGCAACACAAATAGAAAAATAATAAGATGTAGTAACCAAGATTATAACCAACCAGACAACTCTACACATCAGACCAAATGACACAGAAAATAACTGTACAAGGTCACTGTATGGCGTTCAACAATTAGCAAATCCCATACCATATAGTCAGCTATAAAAGGCCCCCAAAATTAAAAGTGTAAAAATTTGAAAAGTTGTTACCATAAAACTACGACAAAAATGTATGTAAAAGTAATGAACGAAAATCAAATATGATATATTGCAACAAACGACAACCACTGAATTAAAAGCTCCTCATTTGATAGGGTCACCTACATAATTTCACATCGTTCAACTCTTCCCCCAACCTTGGGTAGTGTTGTAACAGTACAGCAAAAGACGACAGTATGAAAGAGAGTTGAAAAAGGCTTTATTTGTCAGATAGATTCAAACAAAAACACACAGTGGACGCGATAGGGTGCTTATGCATCCCCGATGCAACAAGACACTAAATACAGATCTTGAAGTGCTAGTACTCGTTATAAACAATCAGAAAAAAAGATGACATATGCAATGCCAAGCTACAAGTAGCAACTATGAATATGTATAAAATAATAATATTTAGTTTGATTTCAATTAACTGATATTATATTAAAACCATTGCAATCTCCAATAAAACAATATTCAAACATATAATTTCCGTGTTAAATAATCACAGTCTTCATCGGTTAGTGCATGGATTTACTTTTTTGATGATGTTGTATCATTTTAATAAAGTTATCAAACATATTGATAATGTCAGATTCTGGAAACTAATTGTCTTATATTGAATATAAACTTTTTGTTTTGTTTTTATCTATAAAAAATAAAAAAAAATATGTCCATGATAAAAAATGATACTTTACAAAAGCAACAACTATTACATTAAAATTTCTCTTTAGATTGAAAGAGGGATCTGTCATATATTCCGAAGTTAACGAACATATGAAGCTGAAATACAGATTGAAAATACATCAAGCAACTTCATCAAATTCTGAACATGCAGATGTAGAACATGATTTGATGGAAGACGCGAATGAGGTATCCGGTGATCCAAGATTTAAATACAATATGATCACTGGAAAACTAGAAGTATATTCAAACATTTAATTGTGTTGAATATATCCATCTTGTTATATGGGACTTAAGTGAAAGCAAAACAAAAGTGTTTAAGTTCTAAACATGCTTACATTGAGGAATGTATTGTTACTCTTGATAAAAAGATGAATTTGTGAGAGTATGACGACAATGAAACTCATTCAGAATAGATAAATACCAAAAAACAAAAAGCTCATCGTTTTTTGAAAATTACTTCGTATAAATACTTCATGTGGCTTAATAAATTCAAATCAAATCATTAAAATATTTGATTATATATGGTTAAGTGAGTCATTCTTATCCATTGGTTATCTGCCTTCACATCTTTTGTAGAATTTGTCATCTTAAGCACAGGCATTTATAGTACTGTAAAACTGAATGCAACTGTCATTAACAATAACAGTAATTGAGAAAAACCTTTTTGTTTTCTTTTTTCTAAGAAAACTTAAGATTAAACAACAGAATATACTATTGCTTTTAGTTATATAACTTATACGATTGTTCTGATTGTAATTGGTTTCAGTGTAACTTATACAATTTTGATAATAAAACTTCACAAGATGGATAAACAGCAGAAGAATCAAGACGTTCGACTAAACATATTTCAAATGCTGAAAATACAATATGGAAAAATATAGAATTTCTATTCTTTTGCGCTTAACAAATTGAAATAAAATATCAGTAGGCTTATCAATATGTTCGACTAAACATATTTTTAAATGCTGACTACATATTTGTGTACTTCTAATAATGAAGGATGGCTTTTAACAATAATGTGATCAGATATCTTTACCTAGTGGTGTCATTATCAGATGGAGGATTCTTAAGCTTTCAAAAAAAAACTACTGCTTAATCTTAAATCACAATCTATACAATGTGGCAGCAATACTTAGATCTACGCTTATTCTACGAATTACACGTAAATTGGGGCGAAAAATACCAGAAGGACAGTCAAACTCATAGATGGAAATAGAACTGACAATGCCATTACCGAAAAGCAAAAGTACAAACAGACAAATAATAGTTTACAAGACATGACATAGTAAAACTAAAGACTAAGCAACTACTCCCAATACTGAATTGAAAGATCTCCTTCACCGTTTCATTCAGATATATACAATAAACTCATCATAGATACCAGGACCTAATTTAGTATATACACCAGACGCGCGTTTCGTTCACAAAAGATTCATCAGTGACGCTCGAATCCAAAAAAATCAAAAAGGCAAAATAAAGTGCGAAGTTGAAGAGCATTGAGGACCAAAATTCCTAACAGTTTTGCCAAATACAGCTAAGGTAATCTTTGCCTGAGGTAGAAAAGCCTTAGTATTTTAAAAACTTCTAAAATTTGTAAACAGTAAATTTATAAATATAACCATAAAATAAAGTACGAAGTTGAAGAGCATGGGAATCGTTGATTCTTGTTTTTGTTTTTGTTTTTTGTTTTTGTTAAGAACCACACTGATTCAGTCAGAAAATACACTGAAGATGATATTATAACACTGTTAGACTTTTAAATGGACAAACTATTTGTTTGGAGGAGTGATAGTTCAATAGACAATCGGTATGTCCTAGCACCGACTAACCATATTTCAATCAGTGAACTTGAAATTAATGACGCTACTGATGGTAGAAAATTTAATTCATACCATGAACTTTTCCTAAATATTGACATAGATGAACGACTTCACAATAAAATATATGACAAACGCAATTTCCCATTTCTTAGCAGTTACATAACCGCTTCTTCGTCGTATGGTGTTAACATATATCATAATATTGCTATATAAGCTGGAGTTTGGCTAGCTATATAACCAGGTTCAACCAACCATTTCTTCTTAAAATGTTCAAACAAAGTCAGTCGTTATCAAAAAGTCCATTCTGTGTATTTTGGTGTTTGTTTTTGTAGAAGTAAAATGTTTCTGTTGTTCTGTCGATTTCCTTTTATTGTGATGCGTGTCCTTCGATTTTAATTTTGTAATCCTGAATTGTGTTTTGTAATCGATTTTTTTGGATTTAAACAGCGGTGTTCTACTGTTTATTTATCTCATTTTTTTTAAAATAAAATAAAATACAACAGGTACAAATATGGATTTTTCAGTTCTGTTGCGCTTAACAAATTAGAATTAAAACAATCACACAGTTTACAAGATAAAGTCTATGTTAATCATTGGCTAACACAATTCACCTCACATATAAGGGGAAGGAACCAATGTTAATTTCCTGGAATTGCTATTCAATTTTTTAATGTTAACAACAAAATAAAGGAGCGGGGAAAAGACATGATTACTTTTACAGATGCAGGAAGCTGGACTTTTGGCAACAATAAAAAAAAAATCCGTTTAGAACAAGGAATTACTTGGTGTGTCCTTATTGCCTTCATTGAAAACAGATCAGTTTTCGCTTTTTTTTAAGGGCGCTTTCACATTGTGTCAAGCTCTACAACAAGAATAGCAAAATCTAAAGATGTTTATTTTTCTTAATTTACGATATCTTATAGTTGTTGCCTTTAATATATTTCTCGCTAGCAAATATTTTAATGTATCACTTTGGTCATGATGTTTGATAAAGAAGGTTGGATAAATATTTTCTATGTTTTTTTCCTTATATTTGTGAAATACCGATCCCACATTGGTCTCATTATTTTGTTCTTGTTTAAAACATAAAATTATGTTAGAGAAAAGATACACTTCTTAACAGTAAGTAGAAAATGTTTTTAATTTACCATATGACTATCATGATTATTGTGTAAGTTAAAAAAAAAACAAACTTTTAAATGAAGTATTGATATACAATTGAGAATTGGAACGGAAATCTTCAACAAATACGAACCTGCAGACGGGCTTCAGCTGGCCACTTAACAACAATGTATACTACATGTACTTTGGTGAAGTAAATCGACAAATCAGTGATCTCCAAAACGTAGAAATTAACCAAAATAATATTTAAAAAATAAAAGTATAGTAATTAATGCAACAACTTCCATTGCTAAACAGAATATGCTTGTTTATCTGCTTTACACTACATAAAACATGATTTATTTTGTTTTTTTTTTTATATCAAAAGAATTAATGTGTTCTATTGTGAACCACTTCCTTGATTTCCTTTGATATTTTGTGTTATTTATATAATGTTAATTCTAATTCATCGAACATTCATCAATCACGCTTTAATTATAATTTTCTGGAAACACTTTTCTCATTTAATCACCATATTTGTATGACCTTTTAACCCCAAAACACATTATTTTCTTCCTGTGTGTTAAAACATGTTTCAAATAGAAGGGATACACCTATATCTTTGTTTATCACAAGTTATTTATAGATCTTTGAGTAAGTATTTTTTAACTTATAATCATTTAAATTCTTTACATAAGATTTGTGTACGTTTAAAGAGACAAGACAGAGGACCTCGATTGTTGTAAACCAACATTACCAATAATACACTCAGTTAGATGCTTTTTGTATTCTGTACAAAATCTTATCTATTTTTTTTCAAACTTTATTCATTATTTTCATCAAGTTTTCCTTTTTTCATTTGGCTAATGATCTTTCCTTCTCTGACAATTTTAACCATTATTCATAAGGTTTACAAATAATTATTTTTTTCAATCGTGACATCAACATCAACATAATATACAATTAAACCAGTTTCCGTCCGTTAACTCACATGTTTCAATGAGAAAGAACTAGCCAACCTTTCTATGTGTTATTTATTGATCATTTCCATTTAAGTGTGTTTAAAAGTTCATCACTAAGTTTAACACACAAAATCATATTGGTAAACTTTTAAATCGACTTTGCATCTTTTGCCTTTATCTTTAAGCAGACAATAACACCATGAGTCGATGAAAAACATCAATTAAATGAGCAAATAAAGAAGGATCAATAAAAGTCATTTTGAAGAAATGTGTTTTTTATTAACTTTTTACCAAAATTTTGTTGTGTTTTATTTAGATCTAATATGGTAAAATAGGATATGAAAATCATTTATGTTTTCAACCAAAAAGATAAAATACATCCAATTAAAATGTTGTATTGTCCTTTACTGTTGAAAATAAGAAGATGTGATATGATTGTCACCGAGATTCAAGTGACAAAATAGCACATAAATTCGTAATGATAGGTCACCGTACGTCTTTGTATTTAGATTTCAGTATCATAATTGCATGTGAAAAAAGTAAATATCTACTTTCGAAATCGTCTTTTTTTTCTTCTACTTCATAATGAACATTTGTAACAGCGATTTTTCATTTGAAGCAAATTTCAACAATGACATATCTGAACCGGAGGAAATAATGAACTAACTCTCAACTTAAATACTGAAACCACACTAACAATGAATTATAATGCCAAAAATGTCATTGCCTCGAGATCGTTAAGGAGTCAGAAGCTATATCAACAGAATAATTACAAGTTTGCTTTGAATTAAATGGACAATTTGCGATTTTTCACTTATCATCTTATTATATTCATAATACCATGAAAACATGCTTGGAGTGAAACTAATCTCATTTAAGTCTTGTTCGTTAACCATCTAATAACGCTATATAAAGCGCATCGACGACTTTTGGTGTAGCTATAAACTAGAAACAAGCAATAGCCATGCATACAACTTTTAAAATTAGATTGTAGGATTTATGTGTGGATTTTTTTGTACGAATTTTAGTAATAAAAATTAATCATACAATAGAACATTTTTATGATTTGTTTTATACAAACACTGTTGACAAACATATGAAACTGACATGATCGATAGTGTATTAAAAATACATGTTTGTATTCTGACCTTTTTGCTTCAGTCCAGCAAACATTTCCTTCGTAGAAATGCAATGTGTATTGTTATGTGACACTTAGTCAATGTTGAATGCGTGGTTAAACTAAAGGTAATTAAATGGTTAGCATTATGTCATTCTGATCTTTTGAACTTCATTCTGTGAAATTTAGCCGTCACGGTTCACCGTTCAAGGTGTGAGCAACATTTTTATGAATGATTAACCAGAGTTATAGTTATAGACACAGAAACGTGAAAAAAAGAATAAAAATTAATTTAGGGGAGAAACAAGGTCGCACAATAACTGGATAGCCATTGTATATATTTTTATTTTGCATAAGCTCACTTTCAAATGAATTATAACTTCTGATTACTTTTAAAACGATGAAATACTGAATTATATAAATAATAATAGCCGTCTAAACACGAGTATATGAACTAAAAATTGTGCAATTTTATATAAGAATCGGTAACCTTTAATATTTGAAACTTATCATCAGTGTAGTCCCTCCAAAGCGATCTTTAAATCGAATTCAGGAATTAATGTTCTCATCAAAATATTTTAAATCTATCAACACACAAATACTTAAACTATTTGAAAAAAAAGATGTTTAAAAATTGACAGGAAATTTACGGATCTTCTTGGAATGGAATCGAAAAATTACGAGCAAGTGTAAAAAAAAATAAACAAAATGTATACATAATTCGGAATGTCCTCATTAGAATAGTCTCATAACGTATAATACTTTAACTATTTGACCAACGATGTTTAAAAAAAAATAACAGCATGAATTTAATGTCATCTTTCCCTATTTTTTTAATGTAATTATAAGTCTGTTTTTACTGTCAAGAAAACCCCTAAAGCGGACAAGCAGATTATTCTTTAAATTTCTGTTATTGAAAATCAAGAAAGAAAATAAATCCCGAAATTGATTTGAAACTTTGATACACAATAGTTTTCCTGGAAATTATTCACATTCCTTGGGGAATATTAGTGTATGTCTAGTCGCATATATATGTAGGACTCTAAAGTGCGATGGTACTCTAAAGTACGATGATCACGCTAAAGTGCGATGGTATATGGCAAGCTAAAGTACGTTGGTTTACACGCTAAAGGGCGATGGTAGTTTAAACATATTTTATTGTTCAAAATGACAAAAGGATCAGACACAAGTTTTTCAACTTAGTAACGTCTTCTCCGAAACAAATACAAAATATAGAACATATGAAATATTTCTAACTAACAAATAATTTAAGAATAAAGACACGAAAACAAAAGGAAACTTTTTGAAGCGAATCAATGGATTTTAATCGAGTGCATCCTTTTACAGTATAAATACGACACAAACACACCGAATAGTTAGTGGAATTACCTATGCGCAAATTTTCTTCTTGTGGACATAACTTAAATAAGTGTGTGTGTTTTCTCATAATAAAGCGTGGGATCTTAATATATTATCCAAGTTCCCAAAAGGATGTCAGCTGCACAATGGTAAGTATAGATTTGAAACTTATTCTTATATTCTTTCGCTAAAATCCATTGAATCGTTATTGATAACAAAACTTAACAGTAAATATTCATCAAGATCATTCGATTATTGTCATTACATGTATATAGAAATATCTTTAATCACATGTGTTAACAGAATTAAGGTTGTCAATGCAGAGAAAAACGTTTGGTATTTTTTTTATATATCTTTGAACAGATAAACAAATAATATCATTTTCTCCAGTACGTAAAGCATCATCGTCAAATAATAATAAATCGATAGTAATATTAACATTAAAGACATTAATTTCGTTAAACATCAGATTTCTCTGAGTTGAAAAATTAATACAATACAATAGATAGTGTTGAACATTTTCATTAATAAAACCACATGAACCATTTGCATTTTGTATCAAATTTGCTTTGAACAAGTCAGCACGAAGTGCGCTACATCTGTTACGCAGCCTTGTGTGTAAAACAGAATACAAACGATCTCCTAAAAAACCAAATCTCTCACATTTTATATTTCTATAGTATAGTTTGTGCAAGGTTAATTTAAAAAAGGAAAATGTAGGAATATGTCTTATACTTAAGTCTAAAGAGTTCCACAGTGCAATAGATGACGGAAAATAAGACTGTTGATAAGCTGATAAACGATTTACGGGAATAGTAATATTTTGACTGTTACGCAAATTATAATTACAAATATCTGATACAAAATCCGTAACCAAATCGTGTAAATAATATGGCGCTTGGTTATTTATGATCTTATTAAACATAGATAATTTTTTAACCTCCCGTCTGACACTTAATTTTTCCCAACCCGTCTCTAAATAGATACTGTTCCGGCTAGCGTAACTTGTTAATCCCGTAACTATTCGAGCAGCCTCGAGTTGGATATTTTCCAACCGATCAGAATTTTTTTGTCCACAGTTATCCCATACTTCTGACGAATACTCCAAAATTGGCAGAATAAAAGTCATATAAATTTTTTCCAAATATTCCCTCTTAAGTCTAAATTTTAATTTTCGTAAAACATTAAGCTGCTTGGAAGTTTTTTCTATCAGCTTATCAACATGCTTACTCCATTTACAATCACTACTAAATATGACACCAAGATGTTTATGCGTATGAACTGGCTCTAATGTAGTGCCATCAAAATCAAAAGAAAAATTACTTTGTATAGTTTTCATACTGAATATCACAATATCAGTTTTATTTGGGTTAAACTTCACTAGCCATCTGTTTGACCACGCATCTAAATAAACAAGATCTGTACTGATTAAATTTTTTAAAATGGATTCATTAGAAGCAGTATGACCTATTGAAGTGTCATCTACAAAAAGCCTCCCAAATCCAGAAAAATCATCAGCTATATCATTAATATATATCAAAAACAATAACGGTCCTAATACCGAACCCTGAGGCACACCGGCGTTTAATTTTCCAAATTTTGAAAGTGAATCTTTTAAGCTAACTTTCTGAGATCGGCTACATAGGTAGCTTTTTAACCAACACAGCAAGTCTCCTTTTATACCATTTTTATCAAGTTTGTATAGTAAAGCCTTAATCCAAACCGTATCAAAAGCTTTACTTATATATCAGCAAATGTAATGCTAGTAACTAGCTTATCATTTAGCGCCAATAAATTTTTGTTGTAAAGTTCAATTAATTGGTGCGTAGTGGAATATCCTGGAATAAATCCAGATTGATACTTATACAACAGTTTATTTTTATGTAAATGGTTAAAAATATTTTTGAAAACAAATAATTTACTCACACATGACAATAAGGAGACAGGCCTGTAGTTAGAAGGTAGTGATTTGTCACCACTTTTGAATAATGCATGGAATAACATATGCAATTTTCCATTGATCGGGAAATACCCTCTCATGAAGTGATTTATTAAAAAGCAAACATAATGGTTTTGAAATTTCTTTTCTAATAGCAAGTAACATTCTGTTGCTAACAATATCTGGTCCTACCGCTTAATTTGGATCAAGCGTGGAAATAATATCAAGTAAATCTTGTTCACTAACAATTATCTGCGAAAGAAACTCATGACAGCGATCATCAAATTCCAGTAAATCTTTATTAGCATCATCTATATTAGAAATAGAAAAAAAATATTTATTTAAAATCTCAGACTTTTCTGTTCCATCATACGCAAGGTTAAAGTTATGATCCGGGTCTCTTAGCGGAGGAATATCATGAGTTGGTCTGTCGCTTTTAATTAGCATATTGATGGTCTTCCAATACTGTTTACAGTTTGCTACTTTAAGTTCATCCAAATTCTCGTTTATAGTCACGTAAAAATGCTTTTTAGCTTGCTTTTTTAAATTATTAACTTTGTTCCTTTGTTGCTTATATTTATTTTCAGCAGATGTACTATGTGAACGCATAAAAAGTTTTCGAAATCTGTCCCGTTTTCTCGTTTCCCGTCTCAAATTTGAATCAAACCAAACTTTATCATCACATCTTATAGTTACGTCCCTTGTAGGGATACACGCAGATGCTATATTAATAAAAGTGTTAGTGAAATTCGTAGCAGCAACATGAACATCACTTGCATCAGAAATCAAATTTTCCCAATTAGTGTTAAGTACTTTTTGTTTCATCAAGTCATAATCCCCTCTTTTATAATCCCATATAGATCTAATATATGTTCGACTTTTACTAAAACCACAATCAATTGTGACATATGTTCCATCATGGTCACTTATACCTCTATCAATAGGTATAGTGTCTTTATCTAAAACTGGTATAGAGTCTGTAACTAAAATAGGGTCAAGTAGTGACGAGCTACTTGTTCGTGTGTCAAAGTGCGTGGGTTTGTCAATTATGTTAATCAGGCCATTAATAAAAATAATATCTCTAATATTTGACGGTAGATCCGACATAAAATTTTTATTCAGATCACCTAAGCAAATTATACAATTATTTTCATCAAGGGCGTTTTTCAACATTTGATCAAAGTATTGCCAGAAATAAACTGTAGATTGCCTTTCCGACCTATAATTTATATTAATCAAAATAGATCGAAGTGTGGTCTTTAACTCAAACCACATACTCTCAATTTCATCATGCTCTAAATCATGTCGACGGATTATGTGAACGTAATTTTTAAAATACATGATAATACCACCACCATGTGAATTTCTGTCTTTTCTAACTGGTGTCTCAAACCCCATAATAGATTTATCGTAATCAGTAATATTAGAGTCTAAATGTGTTTCTGTGAAAAATACTACATCATAATCCTCAATAATATCGGCAATATAGTTCAGTTTATTTCTAAGGCTTCGAATGTTGCAATGGAAAATTGACAATGTTTTCTCGGAATACTCGTGTGTGCGTTCAGGACCGGGTTCGGTTCAATGTCACCACATTTTAATAATAAACATAAAAGCACTTTATAAAAAGCAATCAAATTACTACAAGTTCTATATAAATTGCGTATACTAAGTTTAAATCTTGAAATCATCTTTATTAATTCTGCCAGCATATCATTTAAGGAAAAACAATACCGGTAAACTGTTTTTCTCAAACAACCCAAACTAGTCGTGTGATAAAACAGTCCTATTGTTATCCTGTACGATACAATATCATTACCCATTGTCAAATAAAATACAATAGAAAAGGATAACAACATAGGACTGAATTGTAAAACATGATACATAGCATGGACAATTATAATTCGAATGACCCTTCATGAATTTCAGAAAAAAAAAAGTAAAGAAAAAAAGAAAAATATGTACATGTACAAAAAGCAATATTTCAACATCGTCAATATTCGATGTTGGTATTGCAAATATCAGAGAGCTGAATTTTTAACAAAGATTTTGTGTTAATGATACTTTAATAACGAACTTTGATGAAATAATCCAAATTAAGTGACCATTTTTTTATGCGCCTCTCTGAATTATATCGAAAGTTGAAATGAACTAATTTGCATATTGTTGTCAAATAAGGTAAGGTATACTATAAATTTAGCTTGGACATACTAACCGTAACGATTGTCACGTGATACAATGTTTTTTTTTAAAACACACTTCGTTGATTATCACTCATGTGATATAGAGTAGAATTCAAACTTATTGACATTGCCAAAGATGTATTATTTTAGTGTCTGTAAACACTACCACGTGTTTCTAAACACGTGAATTATACAACAGTTACTGTTAAAAATTAAGTAAATACGGATAGTGCTTACTAGTTTAGACACTTTCTTGAAACAGTATATTGACATATTACATATTGTACATAGTATTAAACAAGCTCATACAGTTCCGAGTAAATTTGTGAATTTGTAAACTTTATTCAGACAAAACAAATAAGAATATGATGGTAACGGAATGTCAATCCTCATTTAGGTCATCACCTTCAAGGACTTCCCTACCAAGTCTGTAAATGTCTTGCCTTAAACTAATCTTTTTAGGACGAGCATTTTCTGTTGTTTTACTATTATGGACCCGTCATGTGTCCAAAAGGAGTGTATGATATCTTTTTCACGCAAAGTGTTTAATCTATGTAGCAGATCATACCTGTGTTTGGTGAGATTTTCTGCAATGAAAATTTTGCTTTTGTTTCCTTTTAAATAACGCTTGCTGTTGAAGACTAATTGTCTCTGACGGTATGACAGGAAGCGTACAATGATTGCAATTTTGCCATCTTTAATTTCACCAATTGGATGGGACCGGCCAATGTTTCTTGTGTTCAAATTCAATTTGAGATTTTTATTACAAATATCAAGTACAAGTGCATCAGTGTTAATAGGTTTAATTATTTCACCATTATCATCAGTTGGGGCTGGAACATTATGAAATTACAAGCTTGTCCTTCGTGAATATTGTTCCTGTTCCTCAATTCTGGCCTCGACCTTGTCTAATTTGTTTATTTAACATTTTCATTTCCTTTTTATATTTATTAAGTTCTACGTCTTTAAAAATAAGAGCATCTGTGTTGTGTTTAATACTTAGCAAGTGAGGCTGCATGCATTCATCAACTATCTGGACAATTTTGGGTTTGACCATTTCAATGACCTTTTCTGTGATAAGAGGGATGATGGAATCCATAAACTCTTGATTTTTTAGAGTAGCACATACAACATCTGATAATGGTATATCGGGAATGGTGTTCAGGCAATGTCTTTTGTTTTTTTGCTGTATTAATATTAGTTTTTGAATATTGTTTATAAATTATGCCGTTGTTTTTCTCTTTTAAATTGTTGTACACGAGTTATTGTGTGGTTTATATAACTAGCTATTCGACTAGAGCCGATACTCCACGGTTTTTGTCATAAGTTATTAAGTGCTTACATCAACAACATTTTGTGTTTGGTGAATAATTGCTCCATTGACATCTTCTTATTTGTTTTTTGTTTGTTTTACGATTTTTTTCTGTATAAATCAGTCCGTTATTTTTTTCGTATCGATTGTTTTGCAATGGTTGTTCTGATAACCTTTGATCTTTAAAAACTATTATCTGCTGGGTTAGTCATACGATACACTATTGTTAATAACTTCCAGTCTTAGATCGAGACTTGTGTCATCGGCAATCATATGGTGATACTACACAACTGCTTGGTAGGTCTACTATCATGTTGACGAATATCCATCTCTTTCACAAACATAACTTTACATATTGTACAAAAGTATTCAGGTTATTGAATAATTCAATTAGAAAGTTAAAACGTAGCTTTTATTTTAATCAAGTTAATGACTTTCGATTAAAAAGGAGTTTCTAAATTAGATTTGGACGAATTAAAATACTTCGACACTTGGTGTATTTTGACTTTTTTGCTCTTTTTAACGGTATCAACAGGCCCTTACCGTCGTCAGTTTTCTATGTTGATGAGAAGTCCTTTTATCCACTTTTCTGACAGAAATATGTTTGTCCGCGCCAACACTGCAAGATTAAAGGTTTTGTTACTGTGGGTGATTCTGTTGGAAAAAACTCTACGTACAAAGTTTTCTATATCCCCAACTAAAACTGTTTTATTTCATTTGTATCTCTTTTTTTGTCTTGTAAAGTATCCTAATCTTCACAAATATTCTCGTTTACCGGCATGTCAATTTTTGTATGTTCAAACGGCTTGAAGCGTCATAATGCAAACGTCTACACTTTTGCGAACAAACGCGCTATAGCGTGCCGCGGCATTGCACTTTAGCGAATACCAAGTCACTTTAGCGTGACCATCGCACTTAAGGGTCCCCATCGCACTTTAGAGTCATACATATATATACTTCATGCATGTGGGAACAATTGTGATGATGACGAATTTCTTCCTTTAATCGAGAAAATTTTATTGAAATATAAATCTGTGGATTTTCTATGTCTTTAAGTGCGATGAACCAAATTAAGTCATAAATCGACCTGTATTCAAATTAAATTGGTCCTCTTCTTCGTCTTCTTTTGGTATATACAAGTCTTTCGACATTCGATGATTACATACTGTTAGCATACGTGGACTAGTCTATTTACAAAAGGTTTAGCCCCATTCACACAAAATGTATGTTTCGTTCCTATGTTCAATGTATACATGTATCTATAATAATAAAATAACGAGGTCCAATTTGTTAGCCGTCATCACGTAAACACAATGAATCAAAGAATTCAACTTTTTATATAACTAATAAAGTACAATGCTGTTGATTAAATAATGCACCACTTCAGACCCTTTTGTTTTCCACATAATTAATATTGCCAATAACTAAGAAGTTCCAGGTCGAATCCGATACCAATACCAATAGTATATTTACCTGTTACCTATTATCTTATCTGTACGTTCCGCATCTGACAGGCGCACCACCAAACGCTATATTTAGGATTTTGCTATATACACGGGTCGTAATCACAGGGTTGATACTACTAAATTCAATCATTGTCACATTGTTCCCGATTGGAGTATTTTAATTTTAATCAGTATGTCTTTCTAAGATGACAATACGAATAATAAAAATCTGGACTTAAAATAAAGCGTATATGTACAGCATGTACAGTTTTCAATTTGTTAGCCGGAATAACGTTAAACAGCGAATCAAAGAATTCAACTTGATTTATAACTCATAAACGACAATGCTGTTGATTAAATAATACTCCTTTCCAGGCCCTTTTGTTTTCCAAATAAAATTAATAATACCAATATTTGATAAGTTCCAGGTCGACGGGTTCAAACAGAAAAATGTTGAAAGCAGAGAAAACTGTGCATCTTATAATCGGCATGACTTTATCAGATGACAATACCAATACTAAAAGAAGGCTTACGCATAGTTTTATTCTTTAATTCAGTCACATATACACATATTACATTTATACATATGTGCTATACGTATGTTTTCTGTGTGTACTACTCTTGTATATCATAAATTGCGCTATAGTTCCGTAACTTTCTATCTAGGCGTATAAACGAATGGTCGACAAGTGCGTTTTTTAAAAATTAACATTTCGGGTATGTTCCATTTTGTCCTTCAATATTGACAACGAGTATTTACTCCCATTTACCCTGTCAACACATTTTTATTTTATAATTTTTTGATTTTTTTTTGTATTATATAGATTTTTATAAATAATATTCTTTACAACTGAAATGTTATTTATAAACAAGCGTATGAGTTTATTATGAGTTTAGTCATGACTTGTATATCACTTTCGGACGCACAAGCATAGATGTATATTATACAGCGAAATGCGCATCTGGTGCAGGAAAATTGGAACCGTTAATGTTGTTATATACACCTGATAGTTCAAAATGGAAAGGCCTCATATCTTGACTTACATCTAGAAATTGACAATGAAGGTCGGTTGAAAACAAAACTTTACGACAAAAGAGATGATTTCAGCTTTCCAATTGTGAACTTTTAATTTCTAAGTAGCAACATTCCAGCAGCACCTGCATATAGGATATATGTCTCCCAATTGATACGATATTTTCGTGCTTGCATTTCCTATCATTATTTTTTCGATAGAGGGTTGCTGCTCACAAGAAAGCTATTAAACCAAGAGTTCCAAACGGTGAGGTTGAAATCAATCCTTCGTTAAATTTACGGATGCCATCACGAGTTGGTTGACCGTTATGGAATAACCGTTTCACAAATGATATCGGATATGTTCCTTTCGTCGTCATTAACATCTTCTTCTTTTCATGATTGTGACCTACCAAACTAGAATTTTTACCGGATTTGTTATCACATAAGCAACACGACGGGTGCCACATGTTGAGCAGGATGTTCTTCCCCACTGGAGCACCTGAGATCACCCCTAGCTTTTGGTGGGGTTAGTATTGTTTATTCTTAAGATTTCTATGTTGTTTCATGTGTATTATTGTTTATAGATATATGATGATGTGGTGTGAGTGCCAATGAGACAACTCTCCATCCAGTTACAATTTAAAAAGTTAACCATTATAGGTTAAAGTACGGCCTCCAACACGGAGCCTTGGCTCACATCGAATAACAAGCTATAAAGGGCCCCAAAATGTTTGTTTGTTTGTCTTTTTCATTTTTAGCCATGACGTTGTCAGTTTGTTTTCGATTTATTAGTTTGACTGTTCCTTTGGTAACTTTCGATCCTCTTTTACAAGCTATCGGCCGTGTACACTCCTCAATACACTCAGAAGTGAAACGATGCACGAACTTGCAAGCCTGACAGGAAATCGCTTGAATACCTGGATGTGTCACCTCACAATACTTTTGGGAGTAATATCTTTAGCCGTCCTAGTGATAAGATGAGGGAAGGTCCGAATTTATTTAAATTAAGTTATTCACATAAAAGAATTATGAACAAATACGATTTTCTAAAACAACTTTCAGGGAACACTTATTTATGATTTGAATTTTGACTTTTTAACTAAGTTCAATATTAACAGTTTGAAAATGACAGATCACGGTTATCTAAAAAATAAAGATATTTTCCAATTCAAGTAAGTTAGTCGGATTAAACAACCGAACGATTGATAAGATACCGACACGCAATTTCGACTTCCGCAGGTTACTATAGTTTTTGTCCGTTGTGGTTTATAGACATGTCGTGGTTTTTAAACTGAGAACACGACAAAATGGAGGCACGCAAAGAATTGATTCTCTCAATTCAAAATCGATGGTGATCTCTTATATATCAGAATAAAACTTTAATATCTACAAATTTGAGCATTTTCATACAGAATAGACATAATATAAAATTTTGAGGGAGTTTGAACCTAAGTATCATTATAAATCCATAGCTGACAAAAACACCTAGTTAAACTGTAATGATAAGGATTTCTAAATTTAGAAATAAAATGCTTTTTCTAAGTTTGAAATATTTCATAGATCATTCTAGACCAAACACTTTTCAATAATGACACACTAGGTCATAAGGGGGTATTTTGATTCTAAGAATGTTCCTTCTAAGCAAGGTTCGCTTTTAATTCATTTGTCATTATTTCAGATATACAGGCTGTGAACATATCTATCAATCAAAACATAACTGGACGTGTTGGCAAAAATGACACTCATTTAAAATGCACTTTTAAAATAGATCGCAATTTAAATTTTATAAATGTAGCAATCGTTGCAAGAAACAAGAATGAGATTTTCCTTATTAGTAAACCAGTTGCAGAATTTCCACCTGACAAGACGGCATTTTTACCTCCATCAGGAGATTATCTATCAGGAAGAGTGACATTAACAAATATAACAAGAGTATCGACTACGGCGACATTGAGATTTGATAGCCTAAAATGCGAAGATGAAAATGACTACATTTGTACTTTAAACTATATTAACGATCTTGGTGGTATTAGCCATGACGAGTCAAAACCAAGCAGGATATTTGTTAAAGGTAGGTATATTTTTGTATTGATACTTATTTTTTTCGTTGATACCTTAATATTCTGAAACTCCCTTCTTAATCACCTAACTTTAAAATTAAAAACAGTATCGTTCAGTTTGTGCAAAACTAATCATTAGAAAGTGTATCTGAAGAATTAAGAAATAAAACAAACGTATTTCAGTTAAAGTGGGTCAACACGTATTTTAAAATTACAGGTTCGATGATTATTTTAACATGACATCACACATATTTAGATTATAATATTTGAAGAAAATGAAACTTTTAACACATAATTTCCGGACAAAATAGATAAAAGCAAAGTTTTAACTTAAAAATATTATTCACACATCGGTAATTAAAAAAAAAAACATGTTGTAGAAAAATACTTTTGGTAAAGACTCTACATGAATTTAATATATAAATCACCTGAGGGTATATGTATGTCAACATTTTTCTACAGGTTTGAAGATAATTTAAATTTGAAGCTTTAACGCAAATATAAAAGAGACATTTAAAAAAATAATACTGATATCTGTCAAAATAATGATTTTTGAAAATACAAGGAATATTCTTTTGCCAATTTGTTTACTTTAAAAAAATGGACGATACCCCCCATCCCCTCCCCCAATATTGCTTTTGTTTGTAAAATGCATTATATAAGCTTGTTACTACTAGAAAAACTATTTTCCCTATCGAATATAAAGTTGTGTCATGTGGTAAAGACAATGTCTTGCCCTACATGTACATCTAGACTCCCAATTTGCAAAGACTTATAACATTAATTGTAAAGGTTTTGTCTTGTATGGAATAATGAAATGAAATGACAACACGTTAATCAAGTAATGCTTTCATGATATAATTAATTTTTTTTGTGCTTTTTGGCGATCATAGTTTAATTTCTTAACACTGGGTTGATATGTGTCCGCTGGTGAACTGTTTGTTCAAAGGGCATCAACAGAACGGAAGACAGTGCTTCGGTTAAGGCACACTTTCACTTGGTTTTTTTTAACAGGGTCTAGTGCAAAATATCAAACACTCATCGTAACATTCAAAAGAGGTATTTTTCAAAAGGATGTGTAAAATTGTTGTTTTTTTTGGGGGGGGGGGGGGGAGGGGGGGGGTATTGAATATAACTTCGACAAGCATTGTTGATTTGTGTAAAAATGGACAATGTTATATAGCGTTTTTATTCAGGGAATGTTCACATTAGTGTTTAAGACCAGGAATGATTGCACACGTCATATTGAACTAGTAATGATTACACTAGTGATTGTGTACCGGGAATAATTCGTACTAGTTATTTTGATTCGGGATTGATTACACTATTGGTTTTGATTCATACATGATCATTATACATTGATGAATTATTTAAGGATTCATTATTAACAAGTTATAAAAGATAAGTGCTTTTTTAACGAAATAGATTTAAATGTAATGTAATATTCATATATATTAGATAATTTCGTAGTTTTTCTGTGCATGTGCGTTTTGGAGATAAAATCAACATAGGATTTGTCTATAATTGAAACTTCCAATCAGATCATTTCTGCTCTGGTTTATATCAATTTGAATGCCCTATTCATTGTTAAAAGTATTTTGAGTTTTATCTATGATTCATTATTATATTAATAAGTTTTATGTAATTTTGTTGTACGCCTTTTTATACTATATAATAATACGTTAGTTAGATTAGTCAAATCAAACTAATTTCTTGATAATATCAGATAATTACGTGGCATTTTTCATATCGCATGTATCATCAGCCCTAGGTTAAATATCAGCCCAAGAGCCGCATGGCTCGAGGGCTGATATCGACCGAGGGCTAATAATACATACGATATGAAAAATGACATGTTATAATCTTTTTATCATATGCTTCAACAGTAAAGAAAAATAACAGACTAAGGTATTGATCCTTTCACGTGTTTCCCGAAGTTTAAACAGTAAAAACGTTCACGTACGTCGGACCCAAAATTTGATACATTCAATATGAAATTTTTCTATCATATGCCTCAACAGAGAGAAAAACAAAACAACAGTTTAATAAAGACGAATCGACAAAAAAAATAATTCAACAATATACCTGTAATTATGAACATTGTTTGGATAAGTATTTTTTTAAAAGAAACTTTCTAAATTATGTTTCAGAAAAAAATTAAATAAAAGATGCATTTATCTAATTATCTTTATGTATTTTTTATTAGGTCTTTCACCTTTCGGATGAAAGACCTATTGTTTTTGTTCTGATTATTAGGTCTTTCCACTTTTCCGTGGAAAGACCTATTGGTTTTCTTCTGATTATTATTATTATTATTATTTTTTTTCTTCCGCCAACTTTTTGTTCCTTCGCATTTTTTTTGTTTCGCAAGATGTCGCTTAGATATATGGTATATGATATCGAACAATTAAAACGCTTTTGAAACTGACACCGCGTAACCAAAATCTTTTCAATGTAAGAGTTATCTCCCCGAACACTGTTTTTCTTGTGATCGCTTAATATTCTTAACCGTATAAGAAACCGACAAATTTATTTTACCAAATTGCTCGTTATATCCTCAGGATGATTTGATTTATTTTCACCGAAGCTATCCTGAGACTCCATATGAGAGTTATTTCCCCTTTTATATTTGATATAAGTGATATGCATTTTTAACTGAAAAACCATAAGTGTTAGAGGTCTAGGGTCTTTTGTTTTGAGTTCCTTGGTCCAAAATAATGAAAATGAGGTCAAGGTCAAAGGTCAAGGTCATGTTCAAAATTTTGATTTTGGCTTGTGATCTCTTATTTTCAGAAATCTCATAAGATATCGACAAAATATTTTCACACAATTGTTAGTTGCGACATGTCGTAACACGTAAATATTAGCTGAAAGAGTATGTAGACGTTTGAGGCGAGTTTTCCCCCCTTTTATATCTAATATTAGTTGTATGGTAATATAACTCATTAACAGTATAAGGTAGATGCCTAGAGTCTTTTGATTTGAGGTCCTTGGCTGATGACCTTGAAATTGAGCTCAAGGTCATATGTAAATTTAAAGTTCTAGATTTTGACCTTTGCTTTTACCTCATATGTATACATGATAAAGCCATGGTTTTTTTTGCATTAGGTTGCAACCAATGTGATCTAGAAAAAAGCCAACCGGAACTGACAATTTGTAAACCGGAAGTAGCTATATTTTGTACTAAATTAATGTAAAAGTATATAGAACCATATATTTATGGAATCAGTGTCAAGTAAACTATCGAAAAATACCGGAAATAACATCTTTTAAACCGGAAGTAAAGAATGATCTCCCTTATTTATATCTTTTTGTATAGAAACCATATATTTTTGGAATCAGCGTTCAATAAGCTGTCATTTGACGGCTAAAATTGACATTTAAAGCCAAATTTGAATATTTTCATTTAAAAAAATATCTTTACTGTTGGAAAGACCATCAATGGTTCTCTGAACAATTGGTTTTTAATTATTATTTTTTTTCTTCCGCCAACTTTTTTTTCCTTCGCTGTTTTTTTGTTTCGCAAGATGTCGCTTAGATAAATGAAATATGATATCGAACAGTTTATGCGCTTTTGAGACTAACCCTGCTTAACCGAACACTTTCCCATATAAGAGTTATCTCCCCGAACACTGTTTTTCTTGTTATCGCTTAATCTTCACAACCGTATAAGAAACTGACAAATTTATTTTTCCAAATGGCGCGTTACATCCTCAGGATGTTCTGTTTTATTTTGACCGAAGCCGTATGGAGATTCCATATGAGAATTATTTCCCCTTTTGTTTTTGAAATTTTGAAATGTATTTTAAACTGGAAAACCATAATTGATAGAGACCTAAGGTATTTTGATTTTAGATCCTTGGTCCAAAAATTTTTAAATAATGTCAAGGTCAAAGGTCAAGGTCGTATTTTAGATTTTTATTGGTCTTTGATTTCCCTATAACTTTGGAATGGTTATAGATACAGAAAATTTACATAGTGAAAAATGTTTGGTACCTCAAGGGGCAACTTTGTTACATTTCGACTGTATTGGTTTTACCATTGTGTAAGGGACATAATCCCCATTGATGGTTAATATAAAGCCATTATAAGACAAAACTCTTAAACCAAATGACCTTGACCCATAGGGTCTTTTGAAATGACATTGTGAAGCAATGACCTTGACAAAGGTTACAAGGTCAAAGGTCAAGGTCATGTACATGTGTGATTTGGGGCACTACTTGAAGAGTTTTATGTGTGTTTGCCAACCAACCAACCAACCAATCAATCATGATCATGATTAATCAACCAATAATGATCATGATCATGATCAATCAATCAATCAATCAATCATGTTTCCCAATCAATCAATCAATCATGATTCCGTCTCATGTGTTTATCATAGGGTTCAAGATCTTCTTTGTTTCTTTTTCGCTGTTTCAATTGACCCTATCCAACGTGTTTAACCAACCAACCAACCAACCAACCAACCAATTAATCAATCAATCAATCAATCATGATCATGATCAATCAATCATGTTTCAGTCTCATGTGTTTAATATAGGGTCCAAGATCTTTGTTTCTTTTCCGCTGTTTCAATTGACCCTATCCAACGTGTTTAACCGTTTAACCAACCAACCAACCAACTAATCAATCAATTAATCAATCAATCAATCAATCAATCAATCAATCAATCAATCATGATCATGATCAATCAATCATGTTTCAGTCTCATGTGCTTAATATAGGGTCCAAGATCTTTGTTTCTTTTTCGCTGTTTCAATTGACCCTATCCAACGTGTTTAACCGTTTAACCAACCAACCAACCAACTAATCAATCAATTAATCAATCAATCAATCAATCAATCAATCAATCAATCAATCAATCATGATCATGATCAATCAATCATGTTTCAGTCTCATGTGCTTAATATAGGGTCCAAGATCTTTGTTTCTTTTTCGCTGTTTCAATTGACCCTATCCAACGTGTTTAACCGTTTAACCAACCAACCAACCAACTAATCAATCAATCAATCAATCAATCAATCATGATCATGATCAATCAATCATGTTTCAGTCTCATGTGCTTAATATAGGGTCCAAGATCTTTGTTTCTTTTTCGCTGTTTCAATTGACCCTATCCAACGTGTTTAACCGTTTAACCAACCAACCAACCAACCAACCAACTAATCAATCAATAAATCAATAAATCAATCAATCAATCAATCAATCATGATCATGATCAATCAATCATGTTTCAGTCTCATGTGCTTAATATAGGGTCCAAGATCTTTGTTTCTTTTTCGCTGTTTCAATTGACCCTATCCAACGTGTTTAACTGTTTAACCAACCAACCAACCAACCAACCAACTAATCAATCAATCAATCAATCAATCAATCAATCATGATCAATCAATCATGTTTCATGAAACATTGAAATTTAATATTGTTCTTGCGTCACTTCTGAAAAAAAATCCACATGTACTCTGAAACTACAAGTACAATCGACCTCAAAATTTGCAGTCAGCAGGGCATACATGTACTAAAAGTTTATAAACAAACTTGGTGCAGATATCTCTCAAAGCTTTCCCTAGAGAAAAAAAATGGCAATGCCGTAAAAATCGCTTGCTAGGTTCGTAAATCTCAGTGAAATCCTACAATAAAAATGTCCGCTCCTGGATTGAAAAACTTATCTGTTACAAAACTTGTGCTGAAAAATGTACATTTTAAGAAAATAATCCTTAAACGTGTTTTAAAGTTACACCGGATCAATTAAATCCAAATCATGCACTGCTGGTGAACTGTGAACAAAATGTCAATTTCCTACAATGACAAAAGAAATTACATTGTGTACATTCCATCTCTATAGATGTTGTCTGTTTAACGTCCCGACCTAAAGAGAAATAAAAAGACTAAGTTTTTCTTAATATAAACCCAAGTCACGTGGTGTCTCCTCAATCTGGCGCGCGCTGGACCTAAAATAAAATAAAAACATTTCCAAACTAAACATGAAACTTCTCCGGTAACACAATACTAGACCCCTTACAGAAACAAACAAACAAACAAACAAACAAACAAAACAAACAATACCCCCCCCCCCCCCAATCAATCTATGTTTCAAAGGGGGAAAGACCGTTTACAATTGCTCTTTGAAAGCAATTGATTTATATTTTTCATTATTTTTATTATTGTACACGATATATTTTCCATTATAATTGTTTTATACACTACTTTGTAATGTTTTTCACTGAAAACGTAGCATTGAAGTGTATTTTCCGGAATTGGCCGATTATCACCGGAATGCCATGTGATAACGTTACGGAAAGGCATGTGATAACAATCGAAGCATGTGATAAACTTTTCATATCAGCCCGCTAAGCACCTATTTGAAAAATATGACATTTACGTCAATTTAATGCTATTATCAAACGGTTAAATTTATATGTTATTAAGTCTAAGTATATGATAATTATTCTAATTTTATAATAGCGCATTAATATATGCAAACAATAACTTGTATATTATAAACAAAAGCACGATATCAACGTCAACTTTTTCAAACTATCAACATCCAATAATCTCCAGTTAAAAACAGTTACCCGGAATGAATACACGATGGAGTGAAATTGGACTTACAATTTAAGGTGGCTCGGGACTATTCGACTGCGCATAATTTCACGCATGAATTACAAAAGTATTTGTCGTAAATTCGATATAATTTTTTTAAATATTTTGAATGAATAGAAATGTAAAATCATTGTAGTTATGTGAATAATAGAATATTTTCGTTATTATCCGTATTTGTTAAAGGGTCAAAATGACATTTCACCCATTTTCACCATTTTCCGGCCAAAATTTGGGTTTTAAGGAAAAAAAATTTTTTTTCCTTATCGGTGACCTATGTTTTTTATTGGCTCATGCTTTGAAGCTATATTACAGCTTTTCTTATTACAGTTTTGGACCAATTGTCATAGAACGTTTTTTTGATATTCCGATAAAAAGATGTCAACACCTCTATTTTCCCTATCATTTCATTGATAAATGGTCCATTTTACATACCTGTTTAAAAGTAAAATTTTTAGCTCAAATGGTCCGTGACCCCCTATTTTTTTTCGACCAATTTGATTCATTTTCTTTAAAGAATAAAATAACCAAAAATACGGCACTTCTGATAGAAACTTCGAATAGGCCCGAGCCACCTTAAGATCCAATGCGATCCAGACTTATAAGTTTTTGCATTGTGTTGTTTCATCTTTTATACCCCTGTAATTGTACTTTACTTAATCTATACATCATCAGTAAACTGTATATCAATATGTCTTTTATGTCATATCATACTTTAGATTTAACGTTTTATGTTTGCACCTTTTTTTAATTATTTGTTTGTTTAGAATTTGTTTGTTAACTGAATTTTGTAGTTTTTCATTGATGCTTGTCTCCTGGATCGAAAGTGTCACGTGAATATACTATACTAACGTTTGATTTTGTTAAGTTTTTTTTTAATCTTACCTTAATATTGATATTTGTTGGAAGTTTATAAACCTTAGCATTATATTAAGCTTCTGCTTCCATTCAATATTAACGATTCTATAGAAATTAAAAAACCCACCATGACATGTTTTAAAGATGTGGATTGTCAAATATCTATTATCAAATCCTCTAAATACCATATCAGACATTTGAAAATTTTAAAATATCCATCAAGAACACTTAAGAAATAATTCATGGGGGCATGACTATATCGTGATTTTACCACGGGTTTGCCCTTTATGACAAATATTTTACCCTGAGCGATAGCGAGGGGTAAAATATCGGCATAAAGGGACAACCCGTGGTAAAATATAGATATAGTCAAGCCCCCATGAATTATTTCGATTCTAATAGGACAAATACGGCAATTCTTTTGGATCAAAGCGCTCTAGGTGGAGGCTGATATTTGCCGTTCCCATAAATAAACGCACCATTCAATTCGCGTAAAAGAATGGAACAAACTGAATAAGTGACATACTTAAACTGTTTACAATAATGTATTTAGATAGTTTTGGATGAATTTAATGACTAATTAACTCAAATGTCTTAAATGTTTCCAAAACAAATTGGCTTATATCACATTTTAGCATCGTTTGTTTATGTTTTCTTGTGATGATTTTCGGTTTCACAAGCGTGTATTTTCCCGTAAAATTCTTATATTCTGACGTCGTTGTTCTATGACGTCGGGTAGCTCATTCATTAAAATACATATGACGTGGGAGTACAATAGGAACAGCCCAAGCAATATATTCACATTTTACCACGGTTGTGTACTCAAAGCGTTTGAAGGACGTCATGTTAGAATGATTATTATACAACGAACATTGAAAAAATGCTTGAAGATCATGATAAAGAAGTTTGGTCTATAAATTATATGAGCAAGCAAGTTACGAGTATAGCACATAGCATATTCTGTTTTGAGAATAAGAGCAAATAGTCTTTTATTTTATTGATATATTTCAGCATTTCCTTTGATGCCTGAAAGAATTTCTTATGTCGTAATTGCATTAATAAGAAATCAGAAACGAGACAACAGTTCCGCAACTTTCATCAACAATCGAAATAACATTTTGTTCAGCACCAAACAAAATGGAAATTCATCATTTAATACACTTCTTAAAGATACAGAAACTTCAACTCCATTGAAGTCTACTGAAAAACCTGTTTCAAGTTTCCGCGAAGGGGACACAATTCAGTTTACCTGTACAGGTAACATTGGAAAGCCTCCAGGTAAATTTATATGGCAGATAATTCCACAACAAGGAAAGCCCAAAATTTACTCCAATGAAACTACAAAGGTCGAGCTGATATCTGATGTATGTTCCTATAGAGGCACCAGTAACCTGACAGTTGAAATTTCAGCGGATCATATTAAAGCAAAATTCCGATGTTATGAAGAATCACAAGCCGATGTTTTAGGAATGTTTGTGGAAACTGAACCCATTGATGTTTTCTGTAAGTTAAATTATAGTTTTATATATACAATGGGGTATGGTCAAACTAATAATCTTAATGGAACCAGTAACGAATATCATAGTCAATAGATTGATTCATTTAAAAAAAAAGTATGTGGCTATTGTATTATTTATTTGTTATGCACGATTTAAATACTCCAGAGAGGAAATTATTGATTTAAAAATCAATAAAAAGAGGACACCAACAAAGACAAAAAGTTACAAAAAACACACCTGAACGTCTATTGACAACGGACAATCTCATAAAACATATTCGTTGCTTCTTAAACTGAATTTTAAAAAGTATAAAATAAAAGTGTCAACTGCAAGTGAAATGAAATAGAGTTTATAAAGCCTATTTATATTTTTAAGGCTTGACTTATGACAGAGATATTACTCCTTCTTAAGGGGAATACACACGTTTTTATCTATTTGTTTGCGTTTGGTTTAGCCCATTTTTATAATGGATTTTGTGCTTAAATACATGCACCATATCCTTTCCTTCCGTAACAAGGTTTGGTTTCGACAATTACTAAAGTTCACTTTTTGAAAACTATTCAATTACAAAATTTACAATATAGGTAATGTAATATACAGAGTGCTATTTTATGTTTAGCATTGATAATAAAATTATTAATGTTATAACTAATACATAAAATATCAAAAGATATGCATGTTGAAACAAATTTAAAAATTAAAAACCAATTGTTCAGAGAACAATTGAAAGTCTTTCCACATCAAAGAAATTTTGATAAGATAGTTTTTTTCATACTAACATGACTAATGCGATAAATAATGAGTGTGCTCTTCAACTTCGTACTTTATTTGGCCTTTTTAACTTTTTTGGATTTGAGCGTCCTTGATAAGTCTTTTGTAGACGAAACGCACGTCTGTCGCATATACTAAATATAGTCCTGGTATAGATGATGAGTTTATTAATTATATTACTGAGTGATGTAAGGGAGATAATATGCTACTTCCGGTGAAATGAATGTCACTTCCGGTATCATATGATAGCTTCTTTAACACTGATTTAAAAACTATATAGTCTCTTTATTCTTTTGTATGAAGAGTGGGAGATAATTGACCACTTCCGGTTTGTTGAAAGTCAATTTTAGTCTTCAGTAATCAGTTTATGTATCTATATGACAAAATATATTGATTCTGAGTAATTGTATGTGAAACAATTGCAAAAAAGTCTACTTCCGGTTTTCTCAAATCACTTCCGGTAGTCATTCTTCATGTTCATTTGTCACCTACCCTTTGTACAAGGTCAAATGCCTTTATAATGAACTTAGTTGAAGTTATAATCAAATAACCTCATATTTAGACATTTCAAGGACACTAACTCCTATAAGATGCCATTAAATAGTATATGACTAAAGGTAGCATATCTTCATTACAATAAAGCAGAAACCTTGCACTTGTTCTTTTATATTTATCTCATATAGTGTCGGATAAAATGCAAAAACAAGCAAAAGTCACAATTGAGAACTTGACCTTTACCTTTGACCTTGACCTCATTTTCTAAGTTAGGACATAGGGGCTTCAAACAAAAAATATCCTAGGCTTATACGGTTAACAGTTGATGAGTTGAAATTTATTGTGTAAGGGTAGATAACTCCTTTCAAATTTCATGGAATCGCTTCGATCCAAATAGCCAAAAATTCCTGATGATGCAACACACAATGTTTTCATGGAATTTTGTCGATATCTTTTTTGTTACGAAGGAGTTGCACACAGATGGTAAACAGTGAATAGGGAGATAACTCTAACAAAGAAAACGGTTCGCCTAAGCAGGGTAAAATTTAAAAGTCATAAACTATACACTACCATATGAGAAATATCTAAGCAACATATTACGAAACAAACATTTATCACAAGAACAAAATTTAGCGGAAGAAAAAAATAAATAAAATAAAATGATAATTATAATAATCAGAAGAAAAACAATAATTTAAGTCTTTCCACAGAAAAGTGGAAAGACGTAATAGTTTCAGTTATTGTCATAAAGATTAAAATAGAATTTAATGATCCAGAATTATGAGAAGTCATCACATCCCTTCTATGCATAAAAGGATCACGTTTCGGAGATTATTATTCAGTGTCTACATCACAAATGATAGATTACAGTTTTCCCTTTATTTGTCTTTAAGCTGTTATGTTCCTTTTCGTCAGTTGACTCTTGATTAGCCCGTGACGGGTATTTGCGCATTCAACATTTAACATAACAATAAACAACTGTTATTCAAGGTGAAGGTTTGGTTTGCTATAAAATCAGGAATTACCTTGAAGTTAGTTTAAATAGGTTGTAGTTATTATTGCAACTAAACTTTTTTTTGCAAAATCTATTTTTCAATCTTTGACATCACTTAAGGTGGTATGGGAGTCTAAAATAAAGATGATAGAATTTGTTCATACTTTGTCAAAATGTAGTATCTATTGATACATGTTCAAAAATATTATAAAAATGATAGGTCACCGCGCATTTTTTCAAGCTACAGGTTGTGGCAAAATGACAAATTTTGTATGGATTATACAGGAAAAAACAACATTTTGTGAATAGAAACTATAGTGCCTAACAAGATTGTGTAAGGTAGACGACATTGACTTTAAAACGATAGTATTGACTTTTGATGTGCAGAAATAGGCAGATCGGATATATTTAGACTTTATTAACTTACTTCTTAAGTTTGGGACTAATTGTAATGAACATATTCCAATGAGACTGAAAAAATGCTTTTTTTATTATGATAAATAATAATTTTACCTGCCGTAGTCGTGTGTAAAATATATTTCGGCATTTCTCTTACGAAAATGACTTATTCATTGGAACAAAACGTATTATTTGTAAACTTTCTCTTTATTCTTCACAATAGGCTTTTAAAAAATAACCTTTCAACTGTATATTCCGAAAATTTTGTGAAAATAGAATAATTGGCAATTCTTACCTTTCATACCTTAACTTTCATTGATAAAACATAATTGTGACTCGTCCAGTGTCCAGTCTCAAGGTCATTTTAGTTACCGTACACATTCATGCACGTTTTAAATAATCAATAGTCATGTATAAAAAGCACAGACAAGTTTGAAGGTAAACTAATAACAATTTAATCCAATCAAATTGCCTACGATTTAGTAACAATGACTGGTCCACATCATAAAAATGTATAGGGGTAAACTGGGTAGGGAGAAAATGTCAGATATTTTAAGTTCATTATTTTGCAATAACAAATAAAAATTTGTTAACCAATAGATTTGTTATAATTTCATAAACATGTCATTATGTATTGGTATAGTTTTTGGATCTTTCATTAGCGTATTTAAGGCTGTAGAAAGTTTGGCCTTCAAAAGTCAACATAATCATTGACTTTATACAGAAAACTCACCTTTTTAAAACATTGAATGTTGCTCAACTAATACTCGACAACAAAGCAAAATCATTTCTTAAAACACTGCAAAAAAATAATTCTGATTGATGCAGTGGTATTGTCATAAATTGCACTGGAGTGAACAGTGGTACAGCAAACGTCGAATTCCCTCACACAATGTTATCACACACTATAAACAAAATGAAAGAATTGTAAATTAAATCAGGAAAAGATTGCTTTCAGATAATGCTTCGAGAATATCAAAAGAAAAGATAGAGTCACCGTACGTTTTTCAGCCTTAAGGACAACATAGTTACCTCCCCTTAAATTGCCAATTTGTAAATATTCAAAAACAACCAAAAGTAATCCACATTTTTGAAAATATTAATATCTAAGTTTTATTCTGATAACTTGGTTCTTCTAAATGAAATTCACATTAAATATCTGCATTTCTGCATCAAATTTTGCTAACTTGATAGAAAATAAGGACCTTAGATTCTCTGTTTTTTACAATCAAAGATGGCGAAAGACACCCATACCACCTAAACATGACCACTTCTTTATAGCAATCAATTGATCTACTTCAAACCAATGAAGTTTAAGTTTAAAGCAGCAATGCATGAAATAGTTATAATTTCTCTTCCAATAAATTCCGCATGAACTGATGACATTTTTTTTTAAATTGGTAAGTTTGCCAAGTTTCAAAGTATGCTTTCGTAAAGTTAAGAAAAAGTGCCACGTTTCGTCCGTAAAAAAACACATGAAAGTAAAGACGATATTGCTACACACAAGAGGCATACCACATAGTCATGTATCTTCTTTATATTTTTTTGAATTTAATGGATAATATGTTGGGCTTTCCTTTTATTAGTCTTCTTAATTTGTTCATTGTTATCAAATGGAAAATAAGTTTACACATTTTGTGGAACATGTTCTAATCTGTATTCCAAAAGGGCTTCATTGGTGTGTCTTGTTGAATACGGTAAACTTGAAAGTAAATTTTAAAGTTGTGTACTAGAACCAACTGTAGGTATCATAATCATACTAAAAGCGTACAACGTGTATAAATAACTACTGCTGTCCGGGAATGAATGAAAGGAATTTCACTTCTTTTTTTTAAATTCATACTACATTTGCCACAATTCCACCATCTTCTCAAATTGTAATTGATGTATTTAAATGACATTGGTATTATATTCACCATCTGTTCATCATATTGGCATTGCCAGTTCGTTTTCAACACCAGTTTGAATATCCCTTTGGTTTCTTTTGCTTCTATTTTAAAGCAAGATACATGTTTGTACGAAGGGATAACTTTTCTAAATGAGTCAGATGAATATACTAGTACTATCATTTGACAGACGACTTTGAAAAATAAGAATAACTTTTTGATACCCATATGTTATAATAAGACTTTTATTTTTTCTCTCTTCAGTTTTATTATGTTAACGATACACCTACTACTATTTCATGTATTTAACACATTTATATAGATATATATAATGTTCGTCGTACCATGGACATGTATGTTTAAAGTGACTTATAGACCCAAAGGGTCGGGTGTTCTAATTATTGTTTTTATATCTCACTGCATTCGAGCGTCACTGATGAGTCTTTTGTAGACGGAACGCGCGTCTGGCGTATATATAAAAATTAGTCCTGGTATCTATAATGATTTAACAGTTTGTGAAGAACACATGTCACTATAATAAATAATTTACTTACTTACTTATAACCTTCTTTATAACTTTTACCATTAATAACAATGTATTAAAGATAAATAGAAATAGTTTTTTTAAAATTACCTTGCAGATACCGTTAGAGATCTTAATGTAAACAAACGGCCAAACCAAAAACAATATGACAAAAACACACCCACGATTACTTTGACATGCAAAGGAGATGGAAATCCTAAACCAACTTACAAATGGTTCAGACAAGAGAACACAACAATTCTACTTTCATCGTCAAATGTCTATATAATTCAAGATGTTATACAAAACAATAGTGGAGTATATATCTGTGAAGCGTACAACACTATAGATGACGTTGAATACAATGCAAACTTCTCAGTGAAGATTGATATAGGTGAGTTGGTTATGTTTTTGAAGCTTTCATATAATAAAGGAGGAAATTTAACAGGAACAGACCGAACCGCTTATTATATAACCTTCTGCTTGAACGCTAAAAGTCACCAAATAGTTAAAGGCAAGGAATTTGAATATCCATGTAGTATGTTCCGCCTCTTTTTTTTTTTATCTATTTAGAAAATACAATGCACAGAGAAAATGGGATCGATGATAAAATATCAAAATATATGTTAGCTCTCTATTATACAATTGATTACATTGCGCAAATTGGTTGCAATAAAAAACATTCACTTCCAGGTATAAAAAAACGATAATTTCACATATGACGTCATAGGCGTTATCATGACAATGGACCAAAATATATTGTGAATGCTAAGGAAAATATATAGTTCCTTGCATTTTTCACTTTGATTTCAGAAAAAAAAACGGTATACCATTTTCGAATGTAATAAAAAGAAAAACCCATCAAAGAATTAAAATATCGAAAAATATTCAACTCGTAAACGAACAACACTGATAATTAACTCACATTCTTTAATTGATGTTGGTCGGTCACTCGTTGAATATTGTTCTCTATTTGAATTCTTCGATAAGTTATTCTATAAATATGTCCATAGTTACCTCAAAAATCATATATCATGTATTGTATAAATCATTTGGTAAATGCATCTTTGAAATAAAGTTATCTGTACAGATACCATTATATGAAAAGATCAAAATATATTGATAAAAAACTGTATTATGTCCGCTTTAGCTGTTATTGTGGTGGTTGTGGTTAGGAGTATTTGATAAAATTACAAAGTAAAGTAGTTTAAATGTATCGATTCAGATTTTAATTTGACCAGAAATCAATCATATTGCGATGCTTATCTTTTTACTAAAGCTTGCATGACTTTCAATAAGTGATGCAATGATGTTTAATGGCATACATTACAGTTATCGCGGGGTAGATGAAATTACTAAGGTAACATTGGTTTTTTTTCACAACGTCAAACAGTGACATATTTGGAAAAGAGGCAGTTTTCGAATGATTTTAATCATTCAGACTTCTTTAGCTTGAAAACCTTTTCATTAACTCAACTTTGTTTAAAAAATTACTTCGTGTTGATTGATTGTATCAATTTAAATGAAACAGTCTCCAATGAATGCTTTTTAAATTAAATAAAAAATAGTGAAAATGGCGTTTTTACTCTAAAATCCTGGACCTTTGTTAAAAATCAATTATTTCCTAAACTTGACCATTCAAATTTAGAGCATACTTGTGAAAAGAATATTTTCCAAAGTTTTCACAAAAATCTGATTGTGACTATCTGTCGACGCAAAACAGAAAGGTATAACAAACTAAAGGAAAGACATATACAAGTAAGGAAGTTTTAAGTAAATGTATAATCTGCGACCACGTTATCTCTATCTTAAAATAGCACATAAAGGTTTTATTGCATATTCGATTTGACAAGTTTGAAAAATAGCTTTATGCAAATTTTATACAGTTGACGAATTATGGTCATCAAAAGAATCAGAGTCATCAAAGCTGGCAGCAGGTAATGTGTATTTGTGTTCTTTTAAACAACAATCATAGTCATACAATATTTTCTATATAATAAATTTTTTACTGAGTTAAGTAGATACACAAATAAGATGTGATATGATTACCAATGAGATAAATTTCCACCAAAGTTCAAGTAAAGTGAAAGTAAGTATAACAAGCCTTTAACAGTTAGAAAAAAAACAATACCATATTCTAGGCTTTACGTGAAAATATGAATTAATTCATTTTCGAAAACAAACAGCCTAAATCATAACAAAACTATTAACGAAAAACAAATACGAAATACATGACACAACGACAACCACTGAACTACATGCTCTCGACTTTGGACAGGCACATCAGTATGTAATAAACCTTTTTATTAAAAAGTTACCGTTATAAGTCAAGTACATGTATATTGTGATTTGAGCTGTGATATTTGACAAATATTAAACATATTTATAATTATAACAAGCTAATTATAACACAGCGAAATATCTTATGTTTCTTATTTATATGCATGCATTTGGCAGTACAGTATTGAAGGCATGTCAAGTATTGTAGCAGAAATATCTTTGACAGTTACATATGTTTTAGTATATCGTTTGAAAAAGTTTGGAAACTTTAAAAATGAAAGTTCTTGAGATGTGTCTAGCTAGTCGTGAAAAAAGTTTACAGATATACTTTTATAACTAAAGACTGACGCATTCCTAATTCTATGGTTTATCATTTATACATAATTCATATTCGAATAAACATAAATAATGTCCAAAGAATGAGATGTCTTAATAGTACGAAAAAGCATAACATTTAATTTAGATAGAGAGAATTCTGAGAACACTTGACAAGGTGCGTATTGAAAAATTGCAAGATATAAAAACAGAAAAACGAAAAATAATACTAGTTCAGCAACAGTATATATACACTATCACTGTTTTTCAAATTAAATCGCTAAGAATCTAAAACAGTTATCGAGAAATAAATACCCATATGGTATTGATGTTTAAACTTTTAATTTTTTAATTCACAAAATATTTGTTAGGAGTACAAACAAGAAACATGCAATCTAATTCAACGTATTTTTTTCTTCTAAATAACACAGCAGAAATTAATGACGATAGCTATGCATATGCATATAGAAAAATGAGAGAAAAAAACATGCAAATCATAAAAATTAAAGTGATCATTTGGGATATAAGATACCCGCTATAATTTCTCTTATCTATGCAAACTAATATTGTTTACAATAAGATATGCTACGTTTGATTATAGTACATGCAGTATATGTGATTCTCATCATATGCGCAGTCATCATTTGTGCATTGGTAGTAAAATACTATTACAATCCATCAAAAATAAAGTGAGTAAATATTTTAGAGACAGTTTGAATTATATTATCCTGTGTATTATGATCTTATATCTATCATTAAAGAGGCTATAATTTTGAAGTACTTATATTGAAATTTACATTGCTAAAAGTTTAAGTACTGGTTTGCTACAACTATATTTAATACTTCCGTTTACAGTACAATTGTAGTAAAAAAAGTAAAACGTGCGAACTAGTTTTGAACATATAAAGAAGTGAATTATAACAGTACATAACTAGTTATTATTTTTTTGGTCACACATATGGCATTACATTATCACCAAATGGATTGGTAATAATGACGACTTCAGTATGTATATTAATGAAATTTATCCTGCTGAACTTACTTTAAATAAAGCTAATACTAATAATGATCAATGCCCTTTCCTCGATCTTGATATCTATATCACTAACGGAAAGCTGAATACTAAAATTTATGATGAAAGGGATGATTTTTCATTTCCTATCATTAATTATCCGTTTTTAGATGGTGACGTTCCCTTGTCACCATCTTACGGTGTTTATATATCTCAACTTGTACGATTCGCTCGTGTTTGTAACAATGTTTTAGATTTTAACGAGAGAAATTTATGTATTACTGAAAAAATATTACACCAGGGTTTTCGATATCACAAACTAGTCAAAACTTTTACTAAATTTTATCATCGGTATAAAGACATCATTCGTAAATATAGCTCAACATGCAGACTTTTTATACGTTCAGGTATTTCACATCCAATTTTTTATGGAAATATTCTTTATAAAGCACAAAGGTGTCAGTATTCACCTCAGAAACTTACAAAACCTTTAAATAGACTGATTAAGAAGGGATATAATTACGATACTGTTGTCAAGTCATTAAAGATTGCATATTTTGGCGTTAATATTGAGTCACTGATAAGGTCTTTGCGTCGGAACTAAAGACATTTATTCTAAAAACAGTTGTTGGCATGACACGGGTTATGTTCTTCTCATATATGTTATGATGGTTTGATACTAAACCCCTAACGGGAAGGATTGTGCCTGAGGTTCATATGATGAAATCATAATCTTTCAGTCAGTTTAATTGAAGTCTGGAGCTGGCATGTCAGTTAACTGCTAGTAGTCTGTTGTTATTTATGTATTATTGTCGTTTTGTTTATTTTCTTTGGTTATATCTTCTGACATCAGACTCGGACTTCTCTTGAACTGAATTTTAATGTGCGTATTGTTATGCGTTTATTTTTCTACATTGGTTAGTGGTATAGGGGGAGGGTTGAGATCTCACAAACATGTTTAACCCCGCCGCATTTTTGCGCCTGTCCCAAGTCAGGAGCCTCTGGCCTTTGTTAGTCTTGTATTATTTTCATATTAGTTTCTTGTGTACAATTTGGAAATTAGTATGGCGTTCATTATCATTGAACTAGTATATATTTGTTTAGGAGCCAGCTGAAGGACGCCTCCGGGTGCGGGAATTTCTCGCTACATTGAAGACCTGTTGGTGACCTTCTGCTGTTGTTTTTTTTATTTTGGTCGGGTTGTTGTCTCTTTGACACATTCCCCATTTCCATTCTCAATTTTATAAATACATTAGTTGCAATTAATTACATTATGATTTCCCAATGAAATTAAACTGATAATTTGTAATGAGAAAAAAATCTGATAAATTCACTCCGCTTATGTCATACGACTATATGTGTTGTCAAGACGTTGTCTATATATATGAAGTTGCATCAAACTACTAAGAGTGCGTATAATTAAGTTCTACTCATTTTCCTCTGTATTTCCATTACATAGTTCATTGTCAATGAAATAACAAGAATAAATAATCCAAGAATTAAAATATCGGGAAAAAAACTCGTGACCGCAAAACACAGAAAATAAACTCAATCTCATTCGCAAATGAATTTTCGATCCCTTGTTGCAAACATTTCTATATTTGAATTTTTGAAAATTTTTGCTATAACTATTAAAACAGTAAAATTTAAATTGGGAAAGGAAATGGTGAATGTGTTAAAGCGACAACCACCCGACCATAGAGCAGACAACAGCCGAAGGCCACTAATGGGTCTTCAATGTTGCGAGAATAACTACATTATGTTCGTACATCTTAAGTTCTCGAAACTATTTGCTGTATATACTCAAAAGGATGAAATCTTGCAAAAATATTTGTTTTGGGTATTTTTATAACACAGCTTTCTCATATAAGACACTGACATTATTATCCTTATTTAAAAAAAGAAATAACCATAATTTCACAGCAGAAATGTGGAACAATACGGATATGAGGTATTGACAAAATTTCTAGACCTTTTTGCCATTAAAATTAGTGACTGTTATGTATTATATTTCCCCGATTAAGACGTTCGAATACGCTGGCAAAAGCGATAAAGAAGATTGTATGCAAAATGCATATCTCGTGCAGTAGAATTGGTATCGTTAATGCTATTCTATGAATCCTTTTACTATAATGTAAAGTTACTGTTTTTGAACTATTACATATAGCGATCATTTTATCTAAGTTGTGTGTCGTACAGTCCCAGTATTAATATGCCGTATTTACATTTAGACAGAGAGAGCAAAACTGTTGCCAAAAATTGACCTGTAATGATAGCAATGTCAACCCCGTCACAAACAGCACTATACCATTAACAGAATTGGACGGTGATTCAGATGTTAACAAGGAAATCAAACACAGCAGCAGGAGCAGGTATGAGTTAATATTAATATGCATGTTGTTATCGGTATAGAATTGTCAATTGAAATATTACCAATTAATTTTTCTCTATAAACAATACAGCATATGGATAATAAAATTAAAGGCAAAGATATATTAAAATGATTTAAGAAAGGATCTTCATTAACAAAAATAAAATGAGATAAAGGATAAATGAGTTCTGGAACATTTGCCCTTTTTTTGTTATCATGTCATTGTGTTTAATATATTTGATTTTAAAAGTATGATAATTATAGAATTAACCCTCATATTGAGAGACCAGAAGATCACAAAAGTAATTTAGTTTCATATTGAAATATACATTGTATATATCATTGATTAAACTTGTTTTATAACTAAGTAAACGTCTCACTTGACAGTCATATAGAATTGCATTATATTGACAACAATGTGAGAGCAAAACAAAAAGTTATAATAGGTAAAAATGTCCAAAATGTTGTGGTTTTGTAGTTTGTTCTGCTGTCTTTTTTGTTTCTTGCAAAGATTTTTTTTATTAGACGTCTAGTGATTTGAGATTGCTACCTTATTATTTTCTGTCACTCATATTTCGTATCAAAGTCTCATATAAACCGAGAATAACTGTCATTCCGTTCACTGCAAAGTTTTAATAATACTAGAAGAAGAATACCAAAATGAATACTTAATGTATTGAAAGAAGTAAAAGTTCCTTTTTACATAAATGTTGGTCTTAATAATTTTTGTATCTAGTAAGACATTAGAAATACGCTTACAAACCAAGACTATATTAAGATCATTCTTCTATGTACACTTTGTATTCTGATTAACGAATAGCCATTTGTCAATTAAGACACTATATTGTCGTCCTAATGTTTAGAAATAATGAAGGAAGCCGCAGCCAAAATTTGGATAAAAGCTTTATCAGCTGTCGTGGTATCTATTTCAACCCTGAATATACATTCGTAACCTTCATAAACAACACTGTTAAATTAGGCGATTCGGAAGATACTTTCGATGTTGATAATACCATCACTGAAAACAAAGTCAGCAGTAGAAGCAAGTATGTGGTAACCCTGATTGCATGCCATTATCGATTATGAAATTCAAAAGTGATTTAAAAACCCTAAGACACTAATTATTTATACTTAAATCATTTATTCCAATCGAATGTTTGAAATTGGTACCCTCTCTGACTTTAATGAATAAATGTGGTGTATAGAGTACCATTTATCGGATGACATGTAGAAGATTATTATTCTGTTGGGCAGATTTAATAAAAAAAAAACCATCATTTTTATAATTTCGAGGGCATGAAAGGAATATAAATTTATTTCAAAAACTCTATTTTCCCCATTTCAATCATTTCAATGGGTTTATTCAATATCATTGTCAAACGTGTCATTTTGCATTCAGTTGATGGTAGAAAATTATAAGTTTTGATATTGTTACAAAATGTTAGTCTTTATCTGATTCCACTTTAACATTTTTTTTTCAAATGCCTTATTGGACTAACCATAGCTCTAGGAATGTAAAAGAATGAGCGAACAAATCCAATTGTAAACATATTTAAAGACTATCAATAGATTCCTCGTAGCAAACATTCTATCTTGCGCTTTAAATTTAACTTCTATTATGAAAAACCTTTATTATAGTTGTACTTTAAGGGTCAACTGTAAGTAAAATTACAATATTCCAGCTAGGTCGACGTATTCAAAAGGCGGTCCGCCCATCCCAGATTGCCGCCCTGTGCCCTATTCCTGACGCTCTGCCCTTTTACTCAAGTCTATTCCTTTATTGCCTAATTACTAATGTTTGACTTATCTTTTTTGTTTCATCAAATGTTAAAAACAGGTTCTCGTTTGTGTATAATTTTCAATAACATGTGTTTGCACTAATTTTGATACATTTGTAAACTTTAAATGTGATTTAAATATTAGTACTCACGACTGGGCGTTATACATATAATAATATATGTTGTTTATTTGAAGTTAATATTAATCAAACTTTTTGCATCTTCAACATTTAAAACCTGAATTAATTGATTTTAAACACCTGTTGTTTAACCTATTAATCTCGTGTTTCATCCTTAACTGTACATAACAAATGTTCATTATTAACTTTTTTGAAGTTCTATAATTTAATTTATTAACCCATAGCCTTAAAGCAAATTTTCAAACAAAAACATACTTGTAAAATTTGATGTTAGATTTCAATTAACAATGACAAGGACATTCATTTTGAATCAAATGATAAGTTTTGAACAACAACAACACTTCATGTTTTATTCTGTTTTTAAAATGTATCAAATTGAAAAATATAATGACCGAAAACAGATTCATGTGGCTTGTGGACCTTAAGAATTATGCAACAGTCTGATTTTGATTTGTTTAAAATGTTTTAAAATTACAAAACAAGTATTAAGGTTAACCTCATACTATCATTAGTATTACCATTATTGTTTCTTTTATTTATAATCATGTAACCATACCCTTTATGGGCTGATGATTAGTTTAATAGAAATTTGTATTAGTAGAACAGCTATATTTAATGAAACTGCTTTCATTTGAGTGTGTTATACTAAGATATGTGTTAAAATACATACATTGTGTATAACTGCATTGTACGTGGTTTCAAAATATGTACTGTACTATTGTTTTTCACTGTTTTGTGTAATGGGCAATGTGAAGTATGTCATCATTTGTCGTCCATAGTCGTCGTCCATTGTTCTTCGTCGTTGATGTCGTGATCATTATCCATTTTCGTTCACTTTTAAAAAATCTGCTCAGAACCAATTCATTCAAACTGAAAAAGTTAGATTGATTTACTGAGTATATAGTGTAAAGGGTTTTGGTCATTTGGTCAATTGAAAGGGGCACAAATCTTGAATTCAAAACACAAAAGAAGAAGGTAAGTAATAAAAAAAAGGATCTTCAACAAGATGCTATAGCAGTTTACAAATGTTCAAATGATCATAAGTCAAAACTCTGTTTTCGAAACACAAAATCTGATAAAAACTTACAATGGTGCAAGACCGAATTTGTCGATAGGGAAATCATTGATAAACGTCTCCAGCCTTCCATACATCACCCCAATTGTGAATGCAACTTCTGTCTCAGTATCGTACCCTGGTGAAAATTTAACGGTTTTAAGATCAGACGATAATTCTGATATTTTAAGACCAGAATTGTGTGTCCCCCTTGTGTTGAGAGACAGACATGAAATATCAGGTACCCTGTTCGAAGATTTCATATTGTTCTTTCATGTTACCCCAATGGAGAATAATTTATTTAATGGGAAAGACAGGTGAAATTTACTACTTCGAAATGGTAAATTGAGAATAAGATAGGTTAAATAACATGAAAGGTGGAAATGTTCATAAAAAAACATATATCTTACTGGGAGGGGTTAAGTCTTTCAAATTTTCATAATGCCTTTGATTCTAATATATATTATGCAATTTTTGATTAATATTCTTTTGATATCGTATGCACCTGTTGTACAAGAGGTAAAACTTAACACATTGTTTTGAAGCAGAGAAGAAAAAACACTGGTAGCATCTGTCGATATAAACCCAATATTGGAAGCTACTTCTGATTCTATATATGCTGATCCATGTGATAAAATCAAACTTGGACACGTAAGCGATGAAACAGACATAGACATCAAGTAGGTATATCTTATCGAAGCTATCTGATATACATGTTTTTTTTGCTTGTGGGATTTTAAAAAAAAATATACACTTGTCTTTCTAATTTAACGAGGTCAGTTATCAACATTTTTCCGTTACTGTAAAATAAAAAGTACGAACTAAACGATATGTACTAACAATGTAAACAAATAGAAACCTCACTGCGTCCAACCAAACATAAGAATACACCTGAAACAGTAATGTCGAACAGAAAAAATCGATAGTTGGATAAATTAATATCGAGTTGCCTTCAAAGCCATTCGACTAAGAAACATAGTGCACAAAGTAAAAAAAAAAGGAAACTGTAATGTGAATTAAAAGATAAACAGCTTCAACACCAAAAAGAAGAAAACACACGGAATATAAGGTTTTTCCGATGAAGTCTTCGTCAAAAAAGCTTTGGCTCATACACCAATGACGTCTTAGAAAATGTAAGTATCAACTGTGATCCATTTAATATAGATGTGGTGATATATGTTTACTAAATTCACAGGTGAGGATGGTATATTGCTGCAAAGGTGACAAACATTGGGTTTGTTAGATATTTAAGTACAGATATTACCGCTGTGGTCATATTCGAGGTTGACGCCAAGAAATGAGACAGAAGAAGTAAAAGATAGCGAAAAAAATGTTCATTGCCTAACTTTATATTTCCACAACATTTTCAACTCTTTTTGTGACATTGTGTTGATTCATATTTTTCTTCTTATTTTACAGCGTTTGAGATCTTGTGGCAACGGTATCTACCAACTGTACAAGCTACATGAGATTTGAATGGTATTGCCAAATAGATTGAACAATAATTTTACCCTGCATAAATATGTAGCGTAAAAGAGAAGTAAATTTTAAGTGTGGACATTATTTTTCATTGAAGAGGAACATCATGTTCCCTTTGATTGATTTTTAAGAATTTTGAAAATTTATCTTGCCTGTTAAAATATTATTAATTCGAGGGCAATGTTACATAATCGTTTGTCAGTTTGTTTTACTATCAGGCAACTCCAAGTAATAACACAATCTGAGGAACATATTCAAGCAATAAATCGAGTGACAGGAAAACAATTCCCCATATATATTGAGTTTGAATTTAATTGATTGAATTATGACTCTTATTGATGCTTGACCTGTTAAAAATAACAACTTGACTTTAATTTGATCTTCAATGTGACATAACACTTAAATGACCAACATTAAATCTTCAAAATCAATAACATGACCCTACTGTTAAAATTTGCTCTTGGTGGTGAAGGACCGATGTAAAGTTAAACCTCCTGTCATTTGTTGAATATACCAAAAAATCAAAACCCTGTCAATACCACTGGCAGCATATTATAAACATCCTAGATGTGTGTAACATGGTAAAACAATACTCAGCTGTAAACTATGAGAGGACAACACTATGTACCCGTTGGTAGACAGACGGACAAATGTTGGTCGCGGGTTTAAACAAAAAGAATTTCAAATCGAGTTTGTGTGACCCACATTGAATTATTTGTGCTGTTCTATTTTATATATTTTTTAGATTACGAAACATATTACATCTAGGACTTTTTTGGAAGCTTAGGATTTCTAATGCTATATTCTTTGAACAGTATAAGAAAAGATTGGTTTGTAATGTTAGATGCTTGATGTACATATAATAAGATGTAGACACTAGTAAATGACAATCTTTGGAACATATGATTATTTTTACAATGTATTAACGCAACGTTAAATTCAATACCTACCAAACTCACAAATACAATATTTGATTTTCCAAATTATTTAGATTAAGAAATATATCTTACAAATGTAAAGTTCTTATTCCTTGTCAGAATTTTGGTTATACGTTTTGTCCATTTCAGTTTTATCAGTGCTTTAATTGTTGACATTTTTTTATTTTCAATTATTTTGGCCATGAAAATCACTGAATATCTTATATTGTAGAAATGTTGGTGCAGTTAAATGGTTACCGTTAATGTAAATGCATCATTATGTTCAAATTATATTTTTGTACATGGTATTCCTTTTATATTCATTTGTATAATATTGACTTTTATTTTAGTTCAAACTGTTTTGATGTTTTACTTCATTTTTTATCAATGCATGTTATGATAATATTGTTTTCTTTATTCTATCTCAAAGTGTTAAATTTAAAGCTTAGTAGCTCCCAGTAGAGTTTTTTGGAAGATATTAATAGACTAATTATCAATAAAAAAGCGCAATATTTGACGTATAGTAAATAGCAATGGGTAGGAAAAAAACTTTACGCAACGGTATATGTAATACCACCAAAACTGACATACATTATTTTTTTTTTTTTAAATTATTTCAAATCAAGGAATATATTTCCTAGTGCAAAACTTTGATTCCTTGTCTGGTTTATCAGCTCTTCACTGGTTTTCTTATTGATTTTGAAATATTTTGAACACATGCATGATCACTGAACATCCATTTATTGTTAAAAAGCACACGGTACAGTTAATTTGATGCCGATAATGCTAGTACATCAATCTGTTAATATTATTTTTTATTGTGGATTTATTATTATTTGTGGAATACCAATTTTTATTGATTTTGTGGGTAATGTTAACAACGAATTTAAATGTTCAATGAAGAAGGAATTTTCTTTGTGCAAGTATTCATCCTTTTGCATAACCATGAAATCAACTAACTACGAAAATACTATTTCGCTCCAATCCACAAAAAAAATGGTACCCCCGAAAATAAAAATATCCACAGTAGTATATTATTTCCTTTCCATCTACCATTAACTCTATATATTTGTTTTATATTTTATTTGATAATGTTATGGCTTATATTACCTTTTGATATATGTTTTCATTTTAATTTTGTAATCAACTTGTATATACGAAATCATAATTTATCTGTATTTCTTATTTTCTTATTTTTATATAAAATTTTATACAGTTTACATCACTTTTTATCAATATGTTTTGTTAAATTCTTGTTGTCTTTCATTATATGTCAAAGTGTATTATTGTACACGTGTTGAGCATAAGACATTTAGTGGTAATCTGTTAAAAAAACAGGAAATTCATCACTTCCAAGTTGACATTTCGCAGTCTCACTTCTTGCTTGCTTGAGATTTCAAGTTGAATGTCAATATGTTATCATATACTTATGGCAAATAACACATACTTTGAACAGTATGATAGCAGCAATGAATTTCGTGAATTCCAAAATTATTTTCAAAATTTATTTAGCGGGCCAATATTAGAAATTTATCCCATGCTTTGATTATTATCACATGCCTTTCCGTAACGTTATCGAATGGCATTCCTGCGATACTCGGAAAATTCGGGAAAATCAACTCAATGGTACGTTTTCCGTAAAGGATAAATTACAAATAACGTAGGGTACATATAAAGGCAACAGTAGTATGCCGCTGTTTGAAATTCAAATATCGAAAGAGAAAAACAAATCCGAGTTACAAACTAAAACTGAGGGAAACGCATCAAATATAAGAGAACTACGAACAGCTACCAATTGCTTTTGAGTATTTACAACGACACAACAGAACACACAACATTAAAATGTAACACTCACAGAAACGAACTATATTATAACAAAGACCATTTCCACGTCTTTGTACATGGGATTTTTAAGATAAAAATGGTGGGTTGAACCTGGTTTTGTGGTACAATTATTTGAATACTAGAAAGTGTATTGTGAAAAATGAAAAAAAAACAAAAAAAATAAAATTAATAATAAAATCAATGCTTTTTTCTCATCACTTGGCGTCCGTCGTCTGTCGTCGTTAACTTTTACTAACATTATCCTCTGAAACTACTGGGCCAATCATTATAGATAGGGATAATTGTACGCAGCAAGAATGTTCCGTAAAGTAAGATCTACACACATCACCATCACCAAACACAATTTTGTCATGAATCCAACCGTGTCCTTTGTTTAATATTCACATAGACCAAGCTCTTTAGAGCCTCTACGTAAGATGTTTCCAACATAATTTAGAAAGTTACTTTAAAAATGTTGACTTTTCTAACCAGTGGTCAATATGTATATTGTTGAATTATTTTTGATCGTCATGTAGGAATATATCATACTGCTGTTTTTCTTCTCTGTTGATATGATATATATATATGAATATGATAGAAAGATTTCATATCGGATGAACTACATGTGATGTCCGACGTCTGTAATTTTTTCCCTTTTTGAACTCCTATTTGAGAACCACTTAAAAGGATCGATATACTAATTTGCGATTTTTTCTTTTTTTTGGAAGCATATCATAATATGTAATATTTCATATCACATGTTATCAGCCATCGGTCACTTGGAACAGAGGGCTGATAATACATGCGATATGAAAAGTCTTGTTATAATCTAATATTATTATATACTTTACATTGATGCGATAGCTTTTGCATATGTGAAACCCATATCAAGAGCACCTGCGCAAAAAAAACAAACATAACAGTGCATTTTGTGCAAGTTGCTTCCGGTATCGTGTATTTACTAAACATTGTGGCGTCATATATTTTTTATTATGACGTTAAAATTTTACGGGAATATTTGTGATGCCCAGTAATAGCGGACAAATAGGTAGACTATACTAGTGTATTTGTTCGATTCATACAATACTAGTAACCTCTTTTTAAAGGTTTTGACTGTTTTAGTTGTTTCATTTGTTTGTTTTGCCTTACATAATATTTATCAAAGGTACCAGGACTATAATCTAGTATATGAAACAGTTACTGGCTGATATGAAAAAGGCTATTTATTAATCTCTATTTAATATAAAAATGAGAAAAGTAAAAAACATTATCTCTAGTTTTTCTCTACCAGTCTTTGGTACTTTTATATATATATTTTAACTACGTTGTTTTCTACGTTGTGTTTTGTATAGTTAATTTAAAATTCATTGCAAGTATTGGTTCTCAAAAAAGAAGACATTTGTATGGATTTTCCACAAGGTCCTATGTTAAACTAAGTCCCTTGCTGGCGGCCATCATGGATGACGGATCAGCTATAAAATAACATCAATCGGTTAGCACCTCATGCGGAGCCTTCATGCTATGTTTTGGTTTCATTCCATTCAGTGGTTCTCTTAAAGAAGATGTCTATATGTATCCTTTAGAGTCCTATGTTATACTAAGTACCCCGTTGGCGGCCATATTGAATGATCGATCGGCTACAAAGTAACAACAATTGGTCAGAACCTCATGAAAAACCTTCATGCTATGTTTGTTTTCATTTATTTATTGGTTCTTTTAAAGAAGACATTTGTATGTATCCCATAGGGTCCTATGTTAAACTAAGTCATTCACTGGTGGCAATCTTGGATGATTGATAGGCTACAAAGTAACACTTGTTCAGCACCTCATAAGGAACATTCATGCTATGATTGGTTTCATTCCATACAGTGGTTCTTTGAAAGAAAATATTTGTATGTATTTCCTATAGGGTTCTATGTTAAACTAAGTCCCACGCTGGCGGCCATATTGGATAATGATTTGGCTTCAAAGTAACAACACTTTGTCAGCACCTTATACGGAACATTCATGCTATGTTTGGTTTCATTCCATTCGGTGGCTCTCTAAAAGAAGATATTTAGTATGTATTTCCCATAGTGTTCTATGTTAAACTATTTAAGTCCACCGCTGGCGGCTATTTGGATGACGGATTAATTACAAGGTAACAACACTTGGTCAGCACCTCTTAATAAACATTCATGCAATGTTTGGTTCTATTCAATTAAGTGGTTCTCTAGAAGATTTTAAAATGTAAAAAGTTGACGAAGACGACGGATGCTAAGTGATGAGAAAAGCTTCTCTTCCTTTCTGGCCAGGTGAGGTTGAAAACTGCTAAACTGGCATGTACATCATAAAATATTTCCATATACAAAATATAGAACTTTGCCTTATTGCATGTAGTAGTAATAGAAAAAAGACCAAAACCCAAAACCCCTAACTTTGACCTCTTAACTATGGAATGGGGTTCGGGTAACATGCCCCTGCCATGTATACCTTACAATCATTCCATATACCAAATATAGAAGACCTTTTGCTTGCAACAAAAGAAAAAAGACCAAAACTCAAAAACTTAACTATTTTATATTAAAATAACAACTGAACTTGAAAATGAGATCAAGGTCAAATAACAACTGAACTTGAAAATGAGATCAAGGTCAAATAACAACTACCAGTTGGTCATTTACACATTTCAATCCTTCCATACACAAAATATACTAGATCTTTTGCTTATAGTATGTGAGATATGTACTTGGCCACCAAGATTTTACCTTGAGCTGATCCATAAAATAAGGTCGAGGTCCAGTAAAAGCTATGTTAATTTCTCTTATTATGAGTGGTATGATAACTATAATTGGTATGTACATACCTTGCAAAATCTTAATTTTTGTTTCAAGTAGTCACTGAACCATGCAAATGAGATCAAGGACAATAAACATGTGATAGACAGAAACTTCATAACATAAGGCATTTATATACAAAATATGAAGCCTCCAGGTATTCCACCTTCTTAAATATGAATTTAAAGCTTGAAGAAGTTAGTTAAAGCCACCACCGCCATAAAACTATCCCTATGTTGACCTTTCTGTGACAAAAGTCTCAGACTTGACATACATAATTTAATTTTCCATTTACCTGTATATGATCAAATCAGGCAATCAAAGGATTTACTTTTGTTTCACTTTCAATGTTGACATTCTTTTCTTTTAATAACTGAACACGTATCAATCATGTGTAACCAATCTCTGACTAAGGGTTTAAATTGAATTTCACATGACATGCATGACATGCATGATTACAGATTCAATGAGCTCCATTTATTCTCTTGCAAATGAATAATTCATCATCAGGGTTTCTTAGCTTATTTTGACAAAAGGTTTAATCCACCATTTTCTACATTTGAAAATGCCTGTACCAAGTCAGGAATATGACAGTTCTTGTCCATTCGTTTTTGATGCGTTTTGTTTTTTGATTTTGCCATGTGACTATGGACTTTCCAAATTGATTTTCCTCTGAGTTCAGTATTTTTGTGATTTGACTTTTTATCAAATCAATATTTTTAAGAACTACAAAAAAGGTGTGGAAAACTGATTTGCTGGACTGACAGACGAAAGTACAGGCAAACAGACAGACGATGTGCAAACCTTAAATCCCCTTTGACATCGTCAGTTGGGACTAAAAAGTAGAGGCTCTAAAGAGCCTGTGTTGCTCACCTTGGTGTATGTGAATATTAAACAAAGGACGCAGATGGATTCATGACAAACTTGTGTTTCGGTGATGGTGATGTGTTTGTACATCTTACATTACTGAACATTCTTGCTGATTATAATAATCTTTATCTATAATGAACTTGGCCCGGTAGTTTCAGAGGAGAAGATTTTTGTAAAAGATTACTAAGATTTACGAAAAATGGTTAAAAATTGACTACATATAATGGGCAATTACTCCTAAAGGGGGCATCTGACCATTTCGGTCATGTTGACTTTATTACTTTTCCCCTATTATTGCTTTTTACAGTTTATCTCTATCTATAATAATATTCAAGATCATAATCAAAAACAGCAAAATTTCCTTAAAATTACCAATTCAGGGGCAGCAAACCTACAACAGATTGTCCGATTCATCTGAATATTTCAGGGCAGATCGATCTTGACCTGATAAACAATTTTACTTCATGTCAGATTTGCTTAAATGCTTTGGTTTTTGAGTCAAAAGTCAAAAACTGCATTTTACACCTATGTTCTATTTTTAGCTGCGGTGGACATCTTGGTTGGTTGGCTTGGTCACGCCACACATTTTCAAAATTAGATACCCTATGATGATTGTGGCCAAGTTTGGTTTCATTTGGCCCAGTAGTTTCAGAGGAGAAGATTTTTGTAAAAGTTAAGGACGACGGACGACGACGATGACGACGACAGCAACGAACCACAGACGACAAGTGATGAGAAAACCTCACTTGGCCCTTTGGGCCAGGTGAGCTAAAAAGTAAAAACACAAAAATACTGAACTCTGAGAAAATTTCAAAAAGGAAAGTCCCAATTCAAATGGCAAAATCAAGTTCAAACACATCAAAGGAATGGATAACAACTGTGCATATATCTACATAGTACATGTAGTATGTCTTCATCAGCAACAAAGTTTCATTAAATTCTATTGTGTGGTTTCAGCAGGAGTTGTGATGATAATAACAGGACTGACAGACGACAAACATAGGTACATACAGACGGTTAGACAGACCGACAGGTCAAAACATTAAACCTGATGCTTAAATAACATAGGTTATATGTAAATGGTTACATTATTGCTAACAATAAACAACATGCAGATATTTGCTTTATTAACCTAACAGTTGCTGTCTCTATCGTACAGAATAACTCCAGGGATTATTACAGAAATTATGAAATTTGAGAAAGTAATCAAGTCTCATACTTTTTTATTGTTTTTTTCTTTTTAGTCTTGTTGAGTTGTCATTATTGAGGCAGTAAGAATAATTCTGATCCGTTCATAGGATACAATTATTTAGAAAATTTTGACTACAAGAATCGCTCAGAAGCTTGAAATAATGTTGTTTATATCTTTGTCCCTACAAGGTGATGGCTGTTTTCCTTTCTGTACAAGGAGTTTAGTATTTGAGTGTGTCAACAGTCGTGTCATTAAAAGTCTCATACATGTAGCATTTGGAACACTTGGACTAGTCCTGTTAACGTATTGATGAACCTGAGATCACTTCAAGAGTTGTTGCTGACAAATAAAGCATCAATCCTGATATTACAATTTCAAAATCTTATCACATTATTAGAAACAGTTTCATTATTAACAGTTTCTTCAGGGGGGTTCATTTGTTTTGAAAATGTCATTGTTAATGTAACCATGATGCCTTATCATTATATCACTTGAAGTGCTGCTTGAACATATTGAAATAGGTATATTTTCCAAAGCTCTTTGTCAGTTACTGGTTGGTTGCTGGTGTCAATCCTTTATTATATATATGCAGGGTAACATCCTGATATGTGATACTTTCGATTTCTTCATCGTTATTTACAGAAATCTCTTCCTGGTCATCCGATACTTCAGAGTGAATGCTACAACAAATAAAGCAAACAAATAAAAACACACACACATTACAAAATATATCAATTGGAAATATAATGACAAGTGACGTATGAAAATGAAAACATTTATAGACATGTTATATGTGTATACTGTGCTAACCTTGTTTGGACTTTTTTGTTTTCTTTATAATTATACTTTAATGATTTAAATCATTTTGATTCGTTCTAAAATTTTAAGAAGTGCAAATTAGTTGAATTCTAGGTAACCACTTATCCAGCTTTAGGAATTTTAACAAAACAACTATTGCAGAATATGACATTCTTTGACACCTGAATCAAAGCTATAAAAAAAATATAAAAAAAGATGTGGTATAATTGACCCTTTCAGAATCTAAAGCATCATGGGTAATTTCATTGTTCGTACCCCAAAATGAAAATAACGTCACGTCATTGGTTAAATTTCCATTGTTTATGGCATTTTTAACCAATCAGGATGTTTTGGTGTTCACTTTTGAAAATATTTTCCAGGATGCATCAGATTCTGAAACGGTGAATTGCCAATGAGACAAATATCCACAAAAGACCAAAATGACACAAACATTAACAATTATAGGTCACTGTACGGCCTTCAACAATGAGCAAAGCCCATACCGCATATAGTCAGCTATAAATTGCCCTGATAAGACAATGTAAAACAATTCAAGGGAGAAAACTAACGGCCTTATTTATGTAAAAAAATGATCGAAAAATAGGTATGTAACACATAAACAAAGGAAGATATAATTTTTCTTGATAAAGGTCGGATACAAAATTTTAATCCTGTTAAATGCAGCTAATTCCATAATGCTTGTATAGAGTAAAACATTGGTTGGCTTGCTTGCTTAGTTTATACAAACATTAACCTAAGCTTTGAAATTAAGATTGTCAACGTCAAACAATATATATAGGCATAGTTAAACCTGTATATATCATATTATAATTTGATTAGACGTTAACCCAATTACAATTGTACAATATACAAACAAAGCAAGCAAACTAACCAAAGTCTTACTCTACCTGTTTTAAGAAATTTGCTGTAATAGGAACTCACACTCTTGATAACATACCTGTAGGACTACTTGTCAGGTGTGTTAAAAAATCTTGAGTCTAAGCTTTCCAACCTCTCTAGGACACTTCTGGCATAATTAGATTTAAGAACTCTTACACCCATTGTAGTACGAGGTGGTTGATCTGTTTGTTTTCTTTTCGTTGGCAGAATTCTGAACAACTGATGTTTGTAGGCTGACAGGACTGTATCTGGTAACTTTTCTTGAAATGATGACTTCTTTAGCGCTATAGCTGTAAGATCTTTTTCATCAACCTCGTTTTGAAAAGTTTCAAAATTTAATGCTAGCCATATGGAGACAATTGTTCCAACATTCAGGCCATGGTCACATAAAGAATCAAACAGATACATATCTTCAGATATATACAGCCTGTCCTGTTCACAATTGTACATAATAATCCTTACTTTATTATCTGAAGCTAAAAATGACGGAATACAAAGATTCTCAATCTTTGGATTCTGTTTTACTTGATAGAAAGCATTTGTTATAGTCTGAGCAAATGATTGTCTTAAGGTTTTTTCAGTTTTAAAGGATTGATCTTCACACATGGTAAAAGTATCACCTTTTGGAGTGAAAATAGATCCTTCTCCACAAGTCCCATTAGTCTTTTCTAATAGTCTTTGCTTCTTTGCAACTGGTTCTGGCCATTCATATTCTTCAGTTTCCTCTGTTTCACAACTTTTATCTATATCAACTTTAACAGTACTTTTATCTATTAGAATATCAGAATATCCATGCCAGCAATCTGGATTTCCTTTAAAAAATAATAATCAATAAAACACATTAAATTTGAGCTCTTTAAAGCTTATCATGTCATTAAGAGGGTTTCATATTGGTAAGAAAAAAATTACAAATTAGAATTACTGTGAGCAAATGGTGAGCAAAATATCAATCAGATCAAAATCAGACTTCTAATATGATGTCCTTCAAAAGCTTTGAGTACACACCCATGGTAAAATGTGAATATATAGTTTTGGCTGTTCTGATCTCTCTCCCACATCATATGATTGTTCATGAATGAGCTACTTGACATCATTGAACGAAGACGCAAGAATATACACTTACAGGAAAATGCACGACAAGGAAATTGTAATTTAAAGGTATTCAGACATGTCAGACCTATTTAAATACTTAATTGCAAATAGTTTAAGCATGTTACTTAATCTGTTTGATCCATTCTTTTACATCAATGCCATAGTGTGTTTATTTACGGAAACAGCAAAAATATGCCTACCCTTAGATCCAAAGAATTGCAGTATTTGTCCTATCTCTGGTGCGGTAAAATATTTAGCATAAAAGGTGAACCTGTGGTAAAATCAGAATAAATTAAAGTCCACATCCTTTTATTCTTAAATAGAAGGTGCATTATCTGGCTTATGTAAAAATTTGAAATTTGTACAAATATCAAGATAAACTATTCAATATTCCACTTTTTTCAAAATCAGGGGTATAGAAATGAATTATATAGTTTTTATTAAGATACATGTATTTGAATAAAAAGGCCTTCATTTTTGGTCATTACTGCTGCTATTTTGGGTTGAGCACTATGAAATAAAGGAGAAGGGGCAATAGGCTAAGGCGCTTAAATTCTGCCCAAAAATTACAGCAAATTTAAAAGTTCTCATACATACTTTTAGATTACTGTACAGTATCTAAGGTACAAAGTATTCAGAAAAACAAAACAATTTTGGATATTGAACAAGGTATCATGGCAACAAATCATGACTTAAATTTGCATAGTTTGTAAAATTTCATGATTTTCTTTGTTTTTCATCAAATTTTTAAGTATTTTTAGATTGAAAAAGTCTGTGCTCACCAAGAAACAACTTTATATTTTGTGAGATTGTGTCAATAGTTATAATAAAAATTATGTTAACTTATTTTGTTGTTCCTTGGCTGCACAAGATGTTTCCACAACAGAAATAAAGATAGAAAAACTACATAAATTCTGTATTTTTCAGCGTTTTTGTGAAAACAGTACATATTATGACGTAATTGATTGTGACGTCATCACATAAAATTCTCAATGTTTTTAATTGATATTTCTTGACCCTATGCATTTTGAAAATTATGTGCCAATTAGAACTAGAGGCTCTAAAGAGCCTGTGTCGCTCACCTTGGTCGTAAATATTAAACAAAGGAAGCAGCTGGATTCATGACAAAATTGTGTTTTGGTGATGGTGATATGTTTGTACATCCTACTTTACTGAACATTCTTGCTGCTTACAATTATCACTATCTATAATGAACTTGGCCCAGTAGTTTTTGTGGAAAATGTTACGGTAGTAAAATTGACAAATTTGATGAAAATTGTTAAAAATTGACTTTAAAGGGCAATAACTCCCAAAGGGGTCAACTGACCATTTTGGTCATGTTGACTTATTTGTAAATCTTACTTTGCTGAACATTATTGCTGTTTACAGTATATCTCTATCTATTATTGTATTCAATATAATAACCAAAAACAGCAAAATTTCCTTAAAATTACCAATTCAGGGACAGCAACCCAACAACAGGTTCTCTCATTCATCTTAAAATTTCAGGGCAGATAGATCTTGACCAGGTAAACAATTTTACCCCTTGTCAGATTTGCTCTAAATGCTTTGGTTTTTGAGCTTTAAGCCAAAAACTGTGTTTTACCCCTATGTTCTATTTTTAGCCATGGCAGCCATCTTGGTTGGTTTGGCGGGTCATGCCACACATTTTTTAAACTAAATACCCCAGAGATGATTGTGGCCAAGTTTGGATTAATTTGGCTCAGCAGTTTCAGAGGAGAAGATTTTTGTAAAAGATATATAAAATTTACGAAAAATGGTTAAAAATTGATTTTAAAGGGCAATAACTCCTAAAGGGGTCAACTGACCATTTTGGTCATGTTGATTTATTTGTAAATCTTACTTTGCTGAACATTATTGCTGTTTACAGTATATCTCTATCTATAATAATATTCAATATAATATCCAAAAACAGCAAAATTACCAATTCAGGGGCAGCAACCCAACAACGGGTTCTCTGATTCATCTGAAAATTTAAGAGCAGATAGATCTTGACCTGATTAACAATTTTCACCATTGTCAAATTTGCTCTAAATGCTTTGGTTTTTGAGTTATATGCCAAAAACTGTGTTTTACCCCTATGTTCTATTTTTAGCCATGGCGGCCATCTTGGTTGGTTTGGCGGATCACGCCACACATTTTTTAAACTAGATACCCCAAAGATGATTGTGGCCAAGTTTGGATTAATTTGGCTCAGCAATTTCAGAGGAGAAGATTTTTGTAAAAGATATATAAAATTTATGAAAAATGGTAAAAAATTGACTTTAAAGGGCAATAACTCCTAAAGGGATCAACTAACCATTTTGGTCATGTTGACTTATTTGTAAATCTTACTTTGCTGAACATTATTGCTGTTTACAGTTTATCTTTATCTTTTATTGTATTCAATATAATAACCAAAAACAGCAAAATTTCCTTAAAATTACCAATTCAGGGGCAGCAACCCAACAACGGGTTCTCTGATTCATCTGAAAATTTCAGGGCAGACAGATCTTGACCTGGTTAACAATTTTACTCCATGTCAGATTTGCTCTAAATGCTTTGGTATTTGAGTTATAAGCCAAAAACTGCATTTTACCCCATTTTTAGCCATGGCGGCCATCTTGGATGGTTTGGCGAGTCACGCCACACATTTTTTAAACTAGATACCCCAATGATGATTGTGGCCGAGTTTGCTTTAATTTGGCCAAGTAGTTTCAGAGGAGAAGATTTTTGTAAAAGTTAACGACGACGACGGACGACAGACGACGGACGACAGACGACGGACGCAAAGTGATGGGAAAAGCTCACTTGGCCCTTTGGGCCAGGTGAGCTAAAAAGTTATCAAACGTTTTACTTTCTTGGGCCAAATCTAGGCCTTATTTCCCCTATTCCTTTCCTGCTGAAAAAGTTTTACAAATAATGTGTCTTATGAAGGTCAAACCAGAACACACCAGTGTTAAATTTAGATTTTGAAATTTTAAAAGATTTTTTTATTAAGAGTTTCGTACATGTTCAGATGTGGATTGTTGTCGTTTAGGCATATATTCCATTTTTTTTTTTATTAAATTATGTATGCATATAAGAATTGTCATGATTGTATACTTCTAAATAAGACTTTACCTATAGATGTATCCCCAGAGACAAGGTCCTCTTTACATGCAGGACATTTCTTTAAATCAATAGGTGCACATCTACCATTTATCACATATTTTCCAGTTGGTGAAAGTTTTGAGAACAAGTGATGGGCAAGGATAGCTTGAACCTCTGCTTCACTCTTGGCTTCTTTGACTTTTCCTAAATACTTGCTGTTACATTCTATAAATTTAGAAAATACATTAATGATAATAGTCATGAAACATGAAGTACATGTAATACAATGTAGAATTTTAACAATCTGCTATAAACAAAGCTCACTGTAAATATAATAAATTAATAATTAAATTTTGTTTCACTATTCATACACCAGCATACAACTTGTCACCGGTTAAATTTGCTCCTGCCAACTCACTCCACTTATGAAAACGGGTAAAAACCTGATAAATATATGATGAATATCTGAGGGGGGGAGTGTAGGAGGGGTCCTGATCCCTAAATCCCGGGCTTATAAACACGAAATCATGATGTCCAGAATTTAAATAAATTTAAATCCTGATTATTCGAAATTAGAAAAAAAAATTCCCAGATCCTTAAAGAAGCAATCTCGAAATCCTGAGCTCAAAAACACCTAATCCTGGAGTCTTGATAAAGGTCATATCCCCCTCATATCTGCCAACACACCCCACTCATATAACTGGAAACTTATCTATTGGTACACATTGATACATACAATACATGTACATTTGAGTATTTATGTTCTTGTTTCTAGTGTAGACATTGCATCTAGTACTTTGTTTTGTGTAACATGTATGTGTAATGATGCCATTGTTTGTCAATGACTTTAATATTTGGCAAATATATTGTTTGAGAATAAAATTATGAAAACACCCATACATTTGTACAAATGTATATATGATTCTTGACCGAGTTATCTTGTAATACAGTGATTATATTTACCATAAAAAAAACTTATTAATAATATTAAAACAATAACTATCTTAATTAACATCGTACTTCACAGAAATGCTGATATGTTTTTTTAAAATATTCATTTAATTTATAAGTCAAGTTTAAGTGGGCAAGTTGGAAGGCCTTAATTCAATACAGTTTAATTCATTTATTCATTATAGGGGCAAGTTGACTGAACTTTTAATCAATAGGATAAAACTCCTATTCACAAGTGGGGCGAGTTGGCAGACCTACATGTATATTCAACAGAATTGCATCTTTTTCATATTTGTGGTGAGTTGTCCAGTCCAAATAATTATGACGTCTTGCAAGTCTATTTTTTTTCTGGGATGCAGACCTCCCTGAAAACAATTTAAAATAGCCTTGCAAGATGTCATAATACATGTAATAATCTGGACTAGTGAGTTGCTATGACTAAATTCATCATGTTTTTTTTCTATTTTTTATAAGCCTTTAACCCTTTTAATAAGCATGATAAGTGGGGCAAGATGTTAATCATGTTAATCTAAAGTGGCGTGATTTTTCAGAAAGTGGGAAGGGGGTGGTAAACGTTTATTTTGGTGCAACATGATCCCTGTGTTTATTTCATGTTCAATATATTTTCACTTTTTTATTTGACGTTCAGCATGTTCAGTCGTGCAAGACAGGTGCCTTGTTCATTGTTGTTCAATGTGTTTTGCTTATCTAAATTTTTGTGCATCCTGATTTTCAAATGCTTATTTTGCTTATTTTGCATGTTTTGTGAGCTCTGTCTTTTTCAAATAAAATTTCAAAACAAAAAAAAGGCGGAATGGCCTTTGATGTTGTTTCTTTATTTGCATTTAAACATGTTAAAAGTTTAGTAGATTGTTTATATATGTTTTTAAAAGCCTGTTATTATTTCATAAATTATGTGTATGCTCAAAAGGGAATATTATATAAAACAGAGAGTTTGTATACAAGAGGAGAGTGATTCAGACAGTCACATCAAATATAAAAAAGAAGATGTGGTATGATTGCCAATGAGACAGTTGAGCTGTCGAAAAGAGACCAAAATGACACAGAAGTTAACAACTATAGGTAACTGTACAGCCTTCAACAATGAGCAAAGCCCATACAGCATTGTCAGCTATAAACAATGATAAAAGGCCCCAGGTAAAACAATTAAAATGAAAAAAACTAACGGCCTTATTTATATAAACTAGAGGATCCAAAGAGCCTGTGTCGCTCACCTTGGTCTATGTGAATATTAAACAAAGGACACTGTTACGGTGACAGATGGATTTATGACAAATTGTGTTTTGGTATTGGGGATGTGTTTAATTTGTAGATCTTACTTTTCTTAACATTCTTTCTGCTTAAAGTTATCTCTATCTATAATGAACTTGGCCCAATAGATTCAGTGGAATATGTAAGTGAAAGTTTATAAATTTTATGAAAATTGTTAAAAATGGACTAAAAAGGGCAATAACTTCCTAAGGGGTCAATTGACCATTTTGGTCATGTTGACTTATTTTTTAGGTCTTTTTTGCTGTACATTATTGCTGTTTACAGTTTATCTCTATCTTTAGTAATATTCAAGATAATAACCAAAAACAGCAAAGTTTCCTTAAAATTACAAATTCAGGGGCAGTAACCTAACAACAGGTTGTTCGATTCATCTGAAAATTTGAAAGGCTGATAGATGTACATGTTGACCTGATAAACAATTTGCACCTGTCAGGCTGATATGGAAAAGGCCATGTATTAATCTCTATTTAATTTACAATCGTTCCATGATCTTCCATGTCTTTATAGACATGCTTTTTGCAGACAAGTGACTGTGTGTCAGACTATCGGGCTGTCAGATTATAGGACTGTCGGACTACAGGACTGTCCGATTAAGGGACTGTCGGATTATGGGTCTGACCCCATTTTTTTTCCCCGACCCACCTGACTTTTTTCATGAGGAAAATCTGTAAACCAACCATTTGAAAAACCCTGGCCTCACCATCATCTTCAGAGAATTGGTGAAATTTTGGGTGAATTGTCACTGATTCTTGCGCGACTAGTGCAAGTGAGAAGAAGTAAAAAAAAATACTTGCCATCTTGTATAAAATTTTGTACACATTGTCTTAAAAGTTTCACCACTTGATATCTTGATTCATTAGATATCTTTTCACCGAAGTAATTCTCGACAATCTCTTCAATGCCGTCACACCAGAACCAAGATAGATTAATCGAATCCTCACTATCAATTGTGTATTTTAGAAAAGCTTCAGAAAAAATTACAGAAGAAGAAGCATCTGTATTTTCTATTTCTACATTTGAAAACAGTCTATTTGTTACATTATAACACCTTAATGTTTTCTTATCTAAGCTTGTTGACTGACTGAAGCACAACGTCAACGGGAAAACATCGACATGAGCCATTTCCAAGGGGATTATAAGGGAGGGGAGGGAAACCAATAATAATATGCTGGAACGGTCTCGCTAATTAGAGACAAGAAGATATTTTAGAGACAAGAAGCGACAAGATAAGATAAGATTCGAAAACTTTCTTTTGATTCGGCATTAAAGTACAAGTATACAAAACAAGCTCTAATGAGATTTTAACCGAATATAAAAAAGATAATTTATGACATTTAGCGACAAGAAGACTATTTAGCGACAAGAAATGTAATTTTTACAAACTGAAGTCTTTATCTAAAATAATTTATCATCACACATTTTAGAAAACTAGACTCTAATTGCCATGCAAAATACATTAATTTGTGCATCATTGTCCACAAAAATACAGACATTAATTTGTGAAAATACAATTAATAAACTGAAATCATTGAAATCAGATCCAGTGAAAACGAAAATATATCAAATCTCCTTCGTCTTCAGAAGTCCATCCTATTCGCAGGGTCACCGCATTAAAAAATATAATACTAGCAAAGTTTAGATTTTTTAAAGGCTATTTTGCCTGCTCCGGTAAAATACCCTCAGTCGCCGGATCCGACAAAATAGACTCCTTGTCGCTATTTAATATGCTGGCTCAGGCAAAATAGCGATTTGTACAGAGTTTTGCTTATTTGCCGGTCTAAACTAAGATTAAAACTGAAGTATAGTAATAAAAATTAGATACCCAGTCAAGGATTTGTCCAAATCCTTGACCCAGTTTAATAAGAAATCTCTATACAACTATGTCTTCTTTGAACATTAATGCAACACGTGCATATTTAATAGTTTGATATTCATCATGATGTATCTAAAACCTGGCAATTTAAAATATTAACATATTAAAATTGATATTACTTCATTTTTCTTTAATAGGAAGCAAAACCAGTGCCTTGCTTTATGGTTAATTTCTTTTAAGTCTGGTACCATGCGCAGAAAGGTGTTGCAACTGCATAAATAAACTCAGAGGCGGATTTAGGGGGGGCAGGGCCCGGGCCCCCCTTTTTGGGAAAAAAATTGGTTGCTTATATAGGGAATCACTGAAGCGTGACTGGAGCAGGCCCCTTCTTAGGTCAGTCAGTGGGCCCCCACTTATGAAAATTTCTGGATCCGCCACTGAAACTGAACATTACACTTGTTTCTTTTTGCGTCTGAGTCACTTTTTTCAAAATTTGCAGATATATACATTTCAGTATTCAACATTCATAGAATAAATGCTCTCAATAGCTATATTTCTATGCATCGTGTGTACAAACTTATTTTCAATCTTATATTGTATTGCACCATAGACTAAAGATTACGTTTTGTCTGTTTTTCATGAATTCCATAGTCCTCGTTCCACGTTTCAAAGTACTCAAAAAACCGGCTGTATCTCTTCATATTATCAGTCAAAAAATAAGTTTGTTTGATAACAAATTTGTTGGTTCATTTCAAGTTCATCAAAATTGAATGAATAGGAAGGCAAGGCGAACGAAAAGGTTTGTGAGATCTAGCCACATATATTATTTGTGCATAAATAGTTTCCTTAAAAAAAATATTTTATAAAGTCTTGATTAAAAATCAGAAATAAGACCGGCAAAATAGAAAATAAAGGGCTGCGCTTTAGCGCATAAAACGCCCGTTGGTCTTTTAACTTTTTAAACTGGAAAACTTAAAGAAGAAGAAGAACTTGTCTTTTATGCTTTAAATGAATTTAGATGATCAACTAGAAATAGTGTGAGCCCTGTGTAATACCCTCCACCTCCCCCCAAATAATAAATAAAAATGCACAAAAAAATTGGCACTATTAAGGTCAATAGATATAAACAATTTATCAAATTGCAAAAAAATTTGTGAAAGTGTTAGTTATTGTCCCAAAATTGGAAAATCCCCCCTTTTTTTTAAGCATATAAATTCATAACACAGATGTAAAATCTGAAATTTATATAAATTGAAAGGGAGCTTACATCAATAGATATTAACAATTCACCAAAGTTTCATGGACATTGGTGAAAGCCTTTTTGAGTTATTGTCCGAAGTGTTAAAAATCCCCCTTTTTTTATGAATAAAGCCCCATTAATCCAAAACTTAAAATCTGAAATTTACAAAAATTGAAAGGGAGCTTACATCAATAGATATAAACAATCAACCAAAGTTTCATGGACATTGGTTTAAGTGTTTTTGAGTTATTGTCCGAAGTGTGGACGACGGACGGACGGACGGACGGACAACGGTATACCATAATATGTCCCGTCTAAAAGACGAGCGTATACAAACTCTATGCATGGAAAACCATGTACTATGAAAATTAGAGGGCAAAAAACTGACTTTTCATTGGACGAGAAGGGGTGAGTATGTTCTAATGAAAATTATTCATACCATAACTTTGCTCAAAACTGTTCATACACTATCTTAATCTTATTCTTTTATTCAATATAAACTAGATAATCCCTTTAGTTTAATTATATGTCTCGGTTATTGTATAGAAAGGTATATACTATGAAAATTAGAGCGCGGGGCTTTGCTGTTATATGCGGGTATGTCTATTGTAGAATAAAGGATCATGGGAAAACTGTATTTGTTTATGTTTTGAAAATATCAAGTTAAGTGAATTGAAGATAAGTTTTAACATATTTTCATTGTGATATGTCTTTATAATATACAAACATAGCATAAAAGTTCAAATAAGTGTTATAAAAGCATCATAATATAGCATATCGATTATTGAAAGCGATCCATTTTAACTATAGATGCGATGAATTATCACTGTTAGTGCAGTCATTATTAATGTAGAATTTTCAAAGATGCGAAGATTCAAATTGAAATACAAACTCCTCATTCATTCTTCATCAAATATATAGCTTTTCAAACTTGTAACAAAAGCGATTCTCAAAATGAAAAATTCTAGATCCGCGAATGGATACTACCGCAAAGGTAAAACCATACACATTTGGGTTATTGTACACAAATGCATGCTACAATTCATTTTTGTTGATTTTAGACACTTTGGAACTCTATGTGGGCTATTTCAGCAACTAGACAAAAAATCCCCAAACTGGTCCGAGACCACAATTGTCGTCGCTTGATTTTCGTTGTTCACGAATATAGTCCCTAGTGTTAACAGTGGGTTACTTGCCAATAATTTTTATACCCCTTCCAAATTTATTTCTCCATGTTTAATGCCTCAAATTGTAAGTAGGGGGGTGAAACTACACTGTAAAAAAATTTGGGTCCAGAATTTTACAGGAAAGTAGTGATTTGGTCCAGCTGAAAAAGGTTAAAAATTAGCACTTCGGAAGCTGTCAAAAGATTTCAAGACACCCTAAACACAAAATTGTCCATATTTTGAGTTAGAGGCGATGAAGTTTTCTATATTTTTGATATAATTTGTCCCAAAAGTAGTACAACACACTGTAAAAATTTCATTGAGAAAGCGCAGGTGGGATTTTTTTAATTTTCATTTAAGTTCTAAAAGAAATGCACTACGAATTAATTGTGTTCTCGGACCAACTAGATACACGGTTAGATTCAGCATGTCAACGAATCCCAAATATCTATATTAAAGGACTTTTGTCTATAAATTTGGACCCCACAAAATTGAAAAAGGGACCAAAAATATAAAAATATGCATGCATCGGATACATTTGTTATTGAAGGCATGACTGTAAGAATGGGATGAATATACAAAAATATCTTATTCTGGGGGTCTCATTGGGGGGTTCTGATCCCGGATCTCGCTTACTGTTTTGTCAGATTCCCGTATCCCGCTTATACTATGTAGTTCTCATTTTTTGTAATTATCCGTGTCCCGCTAGACTTCATTTCTCGTTTTTCACGACACAATCATTTGACTTTCACCTGTTACGCTTGCAAAAAAACGACAATCCGGCGTCACGCTTATACCCAAATGCGACCCACTATTTTACTCTATTCTGACTCATATTAAGCCCACTATAAATATATTAAAAAAGTAGCGTGGATTTTTTTATCCCTTTTTATCCCGTCTCGTTTCGTTTTTGAGCCATATATAGATGTCGTATGTGACAATGAGACAACTCTCCATCCGAGTAACAATTTATAAAAGTAGACCATTATACGTCAAAATACGTTCTTCAACATGGAGTCTTGGCTCACACCGAACAACAAGTTATAAAGGGCTCCAGTGTAAAACCTTTTAAACGGGAAAACAAAGGTTCAATCTATATCAAGATGTACGTAATTAGTGGTGAAGTGTCATGGAAATGGATACAAAAAATAAGGATGCAGATCCCTATACGCTTTATAAGAAACTAAATGGAATACATTTGAAATAAATGTTATTTCTATTGAATTTATTAGAGTGTTTTAAAACCAAACTTTCCTCCGTAAGTTAAATTTTATCAAATCTTTCTCTTACTTTGTCTATTGTTTGAGCAAGTGGGCTAAATTAAGGCCTTACAGCTAATTTCCTAATGCAATTCAATTCAATTCAATATTTTATTTAAGTCTCATCTCTCAATAATATATAATACAACATTACATTAAATGTAAAAATATATAAATATAAAAAGAGAGCCATTCTGTACAGAATTATAAGAGACTATAGCATTAAAAATTATATAAAGAATGCATCTATTATAAAACATATTGACATTAACATTATTTACAGTATAAAACATTTCTACGTCTATTTAAAATAAGATTACAGGCTTTGGCACAGCTACGAATCATATTATTATCTGTAAATAAAAACACTAATTTCTGTTTATCATCATAAGACATAAAATCACTATTAGAATGTGTTGCTTCATCAAATAATGTTTTTCTAAAATCATCATACAAAGGACACGATAAAATAACATGGGCTTCATCTTCTAAAACATTCGTACAATTATCACATACTCGATCTTTTAAAATTTATTTACAATGCATGTAAAGCAAAACTTTGGTTGGCTTGCTTGCTTTGTTTGTTTAATTGTTTATACAAACTTTGTAAATAAGATTGACATTTTTAAACAATATAAATAGGCATAGTTTAACCTGTATTTTTAATATTTGAATTGAATTGGGTGTTTTCATAATGATTATCCAATAAAAGAAAAGCAAGCAAGTCAACTAAAGTCTTGCTCTACATGCTTAAAGAAACGAGCTGTAATAGATAAAAAAAATATTATACAGTGAAAATGCACCGCATATACAATACTAATGATTCGCTCCACAGTGAAAATGAAAGAATAGTATCATTATTCGACAGTAAACATGACTAGCATTACGAAATCATCATAGTGGAATTTAGTTAAATATGAAGAAACTGAATGACAAAACATATTCTACGTTATACAACTTTATTAATTGTATTAAAATGAATATTTTTTACTGCAACAACAGCTTACCTGTTAGTTATAAAGCACCTGCACGATCTGTTCGTGAAATGTCATAAATATTCACCTATTTTGGTATATATTTCACAGCTGGATGGCTTTAGGCGCGATAAAACCCCGCTGGCATCTCTTACTTTGTTTTATTTGTATTATGTATTTCTGAACATATACATTTTAACTAATTTTCTTCATTTTCTTCAAAAATTAAAAATGGTTCGTCTGTTTATTTATCATTCTACATTAGACATTTATGGCATATACAGTAAAAATGATATTTTATGATCCGCACTTTACATACACTGTAAATGTGCAATGTTTCACCCTATGTTATCTACAAGTTCAAGTACAAGGGTGTCTTAAAAGAACAAGAAATATGGCTCTCTCTCTTAACACGGGTCAGCCATTTATCATCCCCTTCCGACGGACTATCCTCGTTTCCCCAAGACTATACTCGCAAAGGAAAAATGTGTAGATTCCATTTTTCCCGGTCGTAAAAATGAAATATGGTGCATTTTTTTTTAAATTGGGTTCAAAGGTCATTCATAAAAAAGAGAAAAAAAATCACTTTTGTAGTATTGTTGTTTCATTTGAAGCAGCTGGTAATATAGCTAATTCAAATTTTACTTTACACGATACTATGATAACGTCTCTCTGATTCCTAGTTGCATATCGTTCATGGTTTGGCGATAATTGACGTCATTTTGACGTTTTCACTCTGCTATAGGTAAAACGGTACTTTCTACAAAAACGACGTATAATAACAAATATTTGACCTTACATGTGTTAATATTTGCAATAATTGATGGTGTGCCATGCAAAATAAAAAAAATATGATGAAATATTTGTAAGTTGGACGAGTAAATCAACGCAATAAAGAGTGTAAAACTAGACGTCTTTCGTCACATCAATAGTGACAATAGTCACTTGTTTGTTAACAGCCTACAAACCGTGTCAAGATAGGAAATCACTATCTTACATGTTTAATACAACCACAAACAAAGTTTAAAAGGATATATGAATCACATTTTAAGTCTGTCCGTCCGTCAGTCCCCACTTGTTTGCGGCCCGTGTCGAATTAAATCAGAAAACTTAAACATGTATACAGATATACAGTTGATCCAAAAACCAATGATTTTAAATATGAAATGCATTGCCTTGAACTATAGAACTGATGTTAAACACACTTAGTTCAGAAATGTATTATGTGATGGCACGTGGTTCTTCATAAATTAAATCAGTTCATTTCAACAGTGGCATTGACATTTGAGCTGTCCAGTTTTCAAACATTGTTTGATTCGTTCTTGTCTGGTTTGTGTCCGGTCCATTTAGTTTGAACCTTTAAATCAGGGTTTTCCAAACTAAGTATGCATATACATCATATAATAGGGGATGGTCATAAACTAAAATCAGGTCACTATGATATGGATCCAATCATAATGAAGTCCTGTCCGCGACATATATAGCTGCAAAACTAAGGTTTTTACATTGTCAAGGGCCTTTTATTGCCGACTATGCGGTATGGGTTTTGCTCATTGTTGAAGGCCATACGGTGACCTACAGTTGTTAATGTCTGTGTCATTTTGGTCTCTTATGGACAGCTGTTTCATTGGCAATCATACCACATCTTCTTTTTTATATTTACCAAACTTCAGATACAGAAGTCGGTTTTACAAAAAAAAAAAAAACTGAAGACAAGATTTATCGCAAGTAAACTGAACTATTCATGACTTGCGACCAGCTTAAGTCGTAAGATTTGTTGTGAAACTGACCCTAGATGCAAAATTAGAATGTGGTGATTTACAAACTAAACTTAGGTCCAACGATGACCCTTGTTTTGACACTTGGGATTATATACTTTTCTACATTTGAAAATGCCTGTACCAAGTCAGGAATATGACAGTTCTTGTCCATTCGTTTTTGATGCTTATTGTTTTTTGATTTTGCCATGATTATGGACTTTCCAAATTGATTTCCTCTGAGTTCAGTATTTTTGTGATTTTATTTTTTACAAACACTTTAATTTCTTAACGTGTTTTTTTTTATTACGACTGCATTTATTTTTACTCACGTTTGTGCCTTCAAAAGTTTCGCAGTTAAAAATACAAGTATTAATGTCTTACCAGTATTCAAAACTAAGATATATATATAGATATTTATCAACTAATATGAATTTGCGGGATTAGGTTCGGCTAAACCTATATATTGTTTTTTTTTTTGTCATTCTGGAGGACTTTCTGTGAATAATCTACTTCTTTAAAAGAAACGAAATAAATCTAATTTATTACAAATAATGCAATTTTCTATTTTGTGATTTTTAACAATATAAGACAGTCGAAAATCATATTTTAAAACTAAGCCTGGGAAGCTTTTGCTTTACTGGAACAATTTTTTGATACTTAGATATAGGAAGATGTGGTGTGAGTGCCAATGAGACAACTCTCCATCCAAATAACAATTTAAAAATTAAACCATTATAGGTTAAAGTACGGCCTTCAACACGGAGCCTTGGCTCACACCGAACAACAAGCTATAAAGGGCCCCAAAATTACTAGTGTAAAACCATTCAAACGGGAAAACCAACGGTCTAATCTATATAAACAAAACGAGAAACGAGAAACACGTATATATTACATAAACAAACGACAACTACTGTACATCAGATTCCTGACTTAGGACAGGTGCAAACATTTGCAGCGGGATTAAACGTTTTAATGGGCCCAAACCTTCTCCCTTTTTCTGAAACAATAGCATAACATCACAACATATAAAAACATACGATAAAATATCAATTGGCAGACTTAACTCAATCAAAAAACGTATGATTACACAATGAACGAATAAATTTGATCTGCGATATCTGAATACAAATGCACAGTAAATTAAATATTAGAGACAAACATTCATGACCAAAAGGCTAACAAACAAATTCAAACACACTGAGAAATATTTAACCAATCAATGTTCACTTCAGAAAAAAAACGTTTTTTTTATAATCTTGAAGTTTATACAAATGTTGTAAGAATAAGTGAAAATTGAAGATATTACAAATAATCAAAGCTGGTATACAGCCAAGATCCATATAAATAAAAAATGAAAAAAAAAGCATTATAAACAGTATCAACAGGTCGAATTAACCAGAAAATACGATTTGAGAGTACTCGCAGTTACTGACAGCTAGTTAAAAGCCAAAACCAATTAATAGTAAAAAATCATGCATCAGAGACTAAAATCGACTAAAACACATCACAGGGATTTAGTATTTTAACGTCATTAATAGTCAAAGAAGACATGACTTGTGCAATGCCAAAAATAAATGTATCGACAGGTAGTAGTATAGTGAAGAGCGACTTCTATAGAAATAAAAGTTAACGTGGCTGTGTCCCCTATACATCTCGCCTCAAAAGATAATGAAATTTAGTTATGTTTTAATTTGCTAATGACAAAATCAATATTAGTGCCAATGTGAACTATATTCAGAGATCTAATTACAATATTGGTACCGATGAGTTAACAAGGATCACAAAGTGATTTCCTTGCTTTAAGTACAATATTACCATAAAATTTAGGATGAGAAATACCATTTTTAATAAGCTTTCTACAGGTATAGCCAAATTTACTAATAAAATCTTTGTATCTATGAAAGAATTTAGTAAAAGTTTTAAGTAATTTATGGTATCGAAATCCCTGACACAACAATTTACCAGTGATGCATTGATTACGTTCGTTAAAATCTATGACATCAGAACACACACGGGCAAACCGAACGAGTTGCGATATATAAACACCGTATGATGGAGCCAAAGGCACATCGCCGTCTAAAAAAGGAAAATTAACAATAGGAAATGCAAAATCGTCTCTTTTGTCGTAAATTTTAGTGTGAAGTTTCCCGTTTGAAATTGAAATGTCTAAATCTAGAAAAGGACAACTGCTGCTGTTTATGTTAGATTTAGTTAAAGTAAGTTCGTTTGGGTAAATTTCTGAAGTATATTTAGAGAAAACTGGATTATTCAACGAAAAAATATCATCCAGATAACGGTAGGTATTTTTGAATGTATCAACCAAATTTAACAATGATGGGTCTTTACTGAGTTTGGTCACAAACTGAGATTCATAGCAATATAGAAATAAATCTGCTATTAAAGGGGCACAGTTGGTGCCCATAGGAATACCTACTACCTGACGATACACTTTATCGCCGAAACGTACATAAATGTTATCAAGCAGAAAGTTTAAAGCTTCAATCATATCCTCACATTTCCAGTAAGTGTATCTAGCATACTTTCCTTTTTCGTTACAGAAAAAGGCCTTAAACGAGTTACAGCAAATAAAATTACAATGAGATTTTTCGAAAGACCATTTTATCAAATACAAAAACTTTTTCTTTATAAGATTGTGTGGAAGTGTAGTGTACAGAGTAGAAAAATCATAACTGTCAACAGAATTGTAAGGACCATTGAAAGCATGTATTTTATCTAAACCTCTAAAGAATTTTTAACACTCCAAAAATAATTAATACCATTATTTTCATAAGCTTTATTACAAAAGTTAATAACCAGTTCTTTGATAGTAGTAAGGGAGGTGGTTAGAAGCACTGATAGATTAGTAGTAGAACACTTACTCGAAGCGGAGATGAAACGGAATTTAAATGGTTTTCGCTGTTACTGACATAATTATGTGTAACAAATGTTTACAATGATTTCAGTACATGTACAAGTTCCCTTATGCATATGTTTTTCCTTCACAAGAACAAATTTATAAAATCCTGACGAACGTATGAAGTATTAAGACCACTTTTGTCATCCGTACTCATACTTAGGTAAATCTACTGCCGTATTAGTTTGTTATGACGCCATGTCTTTGTTTGCCAGCTTTCAGAACATGTAGTTTGAATGATGATGCACTTGGTTGTAGGCGTGACACGATGACAATTTTTTTTGTTTGAAGTCTGATATTATGTAGCTTGCTCAATTCGTCTTGATTAGACTTATACATACGTATTTTTGGTTTCGGACACTTTAGAGCTTTCTTTCAGCACCGATTTACATGTCAATATGAATTTTGTTTAACTTGTGATAGACCCGCTATCTATTGATGATTTCGAAAGCGTTAAAAGAGAGTTTTCTTAGAAACACAGATAGATGATGAGCTATATAACTTGTAAGAGCATGAACTGCTGGTAAAGGTACATATGTTTAATAAAAGAAGCTATACATGCACAATAAACATGGTGCATCGCCAACCATAATTCACACTGGTTATAGAACTCGTAAACAGCACACAATTGTTACATGTCTACAATACAACGAAGTGTCAGATCATCGTCGACCCTCTGACATTACTCCTCTTAAATTGTTAATCGGTATTTAGAAAAAAAAGCCTGATGATATCATATTATAAGCCCGGTACCTTTGATAAGTATGGTCAAAAGGACACTATGATCTCTGTATACCAGAGACTAAATGCTTTGAGGTAAACAACAATAGCTTATCGTATGGCCTAAAACAAGAAGCAATAGCCAACACCGTATAAGCTATAAAGGTTTTAAAACAATGATATTTAGATACCCAAAAGCTTGATTCATGCTCAAAACTACAAACAAAAGCAAAAATGAAAAAAAGCAACTAACGACAACCATAATGAATAACAAATCAATTTGAAAGATATTAGGCATATGATCGCTTGCCCCAACGGTTTACGTTAGACGCATGTTTCGTCGACAGAAGACTCGTCGGTGACGCTCGAACCAAGTAAAACTTCGAAGAATAAAAACACGTAACCCTATTTAAAATACAGCTTAAGTAATATATACCCCTTGAGGTAGAACATTTATTGTATTTCAAATATCTACGAAGAATTCAAAATTGTCAACTGAATGAATAGATATCAAAATATGTTAAAGTATTTATAGCATGTCAGCATACAGGTTCTTGCACATACGCTATGCTTCCTCTAAAATACTGACCAAATTTGCACCATCGATAAGTCTATCGTATGCGATAGTTAAAACGGTAGGAAATTTCAAAGGTGGACATATCTCACGTTCAAGTTCATGGTAAAAATATCAGATATGACACATTTTTGCGTACTTTTAGTTGCAAAACTAAAATGTGCATTGATCCAATTGAGGAAGAAGAATTTTTCAATAGTTTTTCATAATCTCTGCTTTTTGTAAGTGCAAATTGACTAAGAACAGTAACATATTAGTTTTCTACCAAGAAAAAAACATTTGACATTTCAGCTTCTATGGTCCTTTTAATTTTTTTTTTATACTTTGCGTAATATAAGAACAAAAAAATGCCTTCGTGGTTATTCATACTCTTTTTCGAAGCGTCCAGGTCTATTAACTTGAGGAAAATTAACAGAGAAAGCGATTTCGGAAATTTGATTGAAAAGGGGGAGTGTGTAAAAAATGTATAAAATCCAGAATAATACAGTGATAATGATATGTTTTAAACAAGTAATGAACTCTTGAATAATACGAACATCATTAATTTTGGTTTCGAGCCGAAAATATCTAAGAAATGAACAAAAAATTTGAAAATTGGCACCATTTTCATAAAAAAAATCAAAAATTGTTACAAAAATTATTTTTTTTCGCAAAGATTACATCTTTTATTTTTGAAAAGTATTGTTTTATACATTGACATGTTTAACGTACATAATTTCTGCATTGTGACAACAGAAAATAAAGCTACATGTTAAATTTTTCACGCTTCAACACTGTTGGTCATTTTTCAATTTGGGATTATTTCTCGATTTTAATTCAATTTTTACAAAAATTGCACCATACGATTTTTTTACGACCGACCAAAAAAGGAAGTTCAGATATTATACTATAACATATAAAAAATTCAGCTGTGTGTTAGGTGGGTGCATTAAAGTCACTAACTAAGCGTCTTTTCTGGAAATGTCACTCGCCTACTATGCACATGTTATTGATTGTATAACATAGTAATTTGATATTTTTTTTTTTCCGTTGCATATTTTTGTACATGATTAACTATTTTTTGACAGGTACTTTGAATTTGACATGCTCTACTCTGTCCCCTAGTTTTATTATATATAAGACTTCGAAGATTCATATACATTTGACGTTATTATCGGACATTATTTTTTACTATAGCTAGCAATGTTGAATGTAATTGATATGAACATTCGAATTCTTTTTTTTTAACATAAATTAGGCCGTTAGTTTTCTCCTTTGAAATGTTTGATATTGTAATTTTTCGGGGATTTTACAATTTATAGCTGACTATGCGGTATTTGTTTTGGTTCGCTCAAATGATTCATCATGCTCGAACAAATTCTAGTCTGATCTTTCATGAAATATTTAAATATTTTTTTAAAGTTTAGTTTAAACTATCGAGAATTACCCCATGACAAAAGATCAGACTCTAATATTAATGCTTTAAGGCACAACAAATGATGCAAAATTGCTAACAGATAACTTTTTCTTTTACAAATTTCTACACTGAACTTATATACATGTAAACTCATCTCAAAGTGTTCAGGCTCACCTGATAGTTTGCCATGATCATCTTTAAAAGACTGTGCTTGCTTTTCATATGACGAAGACATAATCTTTCAGATAGATTAATTAAGGTCTGCATGACGCTGGCATAGGAGTTACTGCTAGAAGGTCCTAGCTAGTATAAAAAAATAAAAGTAAGTAAGTAAATGTTTCAGATTGTTTTCGCAAAAAAATAAAACACTGCTGTCATGTTAACTTGAATGTAGATTTATTCGTTTTCAAGCTGTTAGGGACGACATCAAAAGATCAATGTAAGATAAAAAAAAAAACTTAATTCAAATAGTCTGGGGGTGGGGGGGGGGGGAGGGGGGTTGAACTGCTGCAAGATTTGGTTATCCGACATTGAATTTTACATATATCCATATGAGTCAATCAATTATTCCCAAATTAAGTTAAAACGGGGGGAAGGGGGGTCAGTGAAAAAAGTATGTGCTTTAAGTTTTTTATCCTTCATTGAACTTTTGATGTCGTCCCTTACATTGTGGTTATGTTGTGATACACATTTTGAAATAGTTTAAACAACATGGAAAACATTAAATCAGCTTGGTATCTGACAAGACGAAATGACGAACACTATGGGTATATTTGTCTTTTGATATTAAGGGAAAATGAAGAAAACAACTACCAAACCTTGAGCCATGATATGATAACAGTAAACCTTGAAAATGATCCGTCATTCACTCAACCAACACTTATATTATATAGGAGAAGCGAGTGTATGTCTATTATACTACATATCGTGCTGTAAACTACAAATATAAATAAAAGGAAATGAAATCAACAAGATTACAATAACAAGATTAAACGAATAACATAATCATTATTCGGCCGAAAAAGCGATAAAAAGACAAAGAAAACAGGTTTTTATTGACAAACATGTCAGTTTAAGAACATTTTGATGTTTTAGTAAATGTATCAAATGCATATATCTTTTTATATAAAAGTTCATGTAATTGAATGAACGTAATGCGTGTATAAGGTCCTGAAGAAAGAGGGGGGGGGGGAGTGGGGTTTGGGGGGGGGGGGGGCGTTCGGGGTGCCGGATGTCAGACGTTCGGATTTTTCTGCATAGGTGAAACTAGTTTGTATGCCAATGGATACAAGATGTGAGAGCTGGAAAACCACCACTATTTCAGTTATTAAAGATTTGTTTAATTTGCAAAGATTATTTGGAAATAGATTTTAGTCTTAGCACATAAGTGATTAAGTTTTTACATTGTAGTTTTGATTTATGTTGCATTTTCCTCTTCGCCATGAAGCTGTATATGGAAAAAATACATACACTTATAAAGTATTGGGATTTTTTTCTTTTTGGGGGGCGGGATGTTATGTTTATCTTTATGATTGGTCATATGTGTTTTGTAGTAAAGTCATGATAGTTATTTCCCTTTGTATACTGATGCTTATTTGTCATGTGATTATACTATTCTGTCTCTTTGGAATAAACGTGTTATGGCAATGGACATGTTTTGTTACTCTTAAAAAAAGATTTAAGGGCATACGGTACTATTTATTCTGCCATAGGCGACAATATTAACATTTTCTAAATTTACCACTTTTTATGATAAAAACCTGGATAAAACAGTTATGTGTGGTGTTGGTACTTCATCATTCTGTTTTAAAAATTGAAGCAAAAGAGTATCATGACCAACTTCCAACGGAGCTTGATTATGTTATCCATGCCTTATCCATGCCCACCGTCATTCGCCACATTTATGAAATTTTGGAAGTCTTTTCCAATAATTCTCTAGAAAATATTTTAATAGGTTTCAAAATTTATATTCTAAATATACACACTGGAATTATTCATAGATGAATAAAAATATTGTGTACCATTACATCCAATCACAGTGTTCCTAACTTGACTTCCTTCACCTGCCTTGGGTAAACAAAAGGCCAACCTAATGCTGGGAAAATGTAATAGTACCGTTTTCCCTTAACTCAGCGGCTTTGAGAGACAAGTATATATCCTCTATGTACGTATTATGTAATAGCCGACAATGTTCTGTTAATTGTACAGAATCTGTGAAGCTCAGGTATTTATAGCAAACAAGGTAAGTCCTCCTTTTGTTCAATATAATGTTCACTGAAGCCACTATATGTTTTTGTATGTGGGATTACTTGACTGTGTGCTCATTTATTCCTGATCATTTTACAAGACACTCCCAGTAGTACGATTTAAAGACAAAAATCGATGAATGTAATTTTCTATATCGCTATTTTACGAAATTTCCTTTGATATTGCTGACTGATAATTTTCTTTCTCAGCGAAGTCAAGCGATATGCAAAATTATCGCTAGAAAATATGAGGCACTACATATCACTATCTAATATATCATTTTGCTGTAGGCATTGTGCATTTGAGTGATGATATTTACTGTAATTTTTTTAACGTACTCAGAAGCTTTGGATTTCAAAATATGCCAACCATATCAATCTTTCCCGGACACTCTAAACCATGTCGATATGGCAAAACTATCCCTATTACACGAGGTTTATATTTCGTACACGAAGATGTAGATAGTCTGGATGATTTTTGTCCGAAAAAGTTGTAAGGTTTTGTTTACTTGTTAAAGATTTAAAACAGCTTTTATGATATCATGAATTTGTAATGATATCAAATATTTTTTCCCCGACAATTTTTTTTATTCATCAACAAGTCCTTTCAAGTTAAGCCATCCTTCCATTGTTTCACGCCAGGAAGAACAAACATGTTTTGCCTTTTAACCAAAAAAATATAACCAATTTATTGTAAATACTTGACAAACGATTCTGTACATCGTTGCTATTCTGCCCTTTTTATCATCAATAAGGGGTATTTTGGCACGAATAAACGCCTAGTAAGGCATAGCCTGGAAAAATACTGAAGATATTTCCGTCAAGATTATTCCCTGAGCACATCACATTTATTTATCAAACAAATACAAATGTAACACTGCTATGAAATATTGTTATCCGTCTATTGAATACCATAATTGCAAAATCATTATTCAAAACAGTTTAAGAGAAACACGTTTCGATTGCGGAGGTGAATCTTGTCAAAGCACAAACACTTTTAATATTAAGATGTATAGACAAAAATTGGATGTGAAAAGAGATTCTGTAAATGCGTTGAAATATTGATAAGTACGTTAATATTCGAAATTCAAGAATAATAAGTTAATGATAACATGAATTATGGAGGTACTTAAGAATGTATTTTTCTGACGTCTCAGTCTCCTTGAAATCTCGTTCCGAAATTATTTTAAAATATGTTATAGACAAGAGGAAAATACAAATGGATTTAAAAAAAAATGTTATAATCAAACTTAACTATGTGAAAATATTGTGTTTTAATAATGAGTAGTTTTTGAGTTCTAAATTTTCAAATCTTATTATCAATCAAGTCAGTGTTTTTAGTCAAAATTTTAAGGAAATCGGCGAGGGATACAAGAAATGATTTTAATAGAAACATGTACATCCAATATTCCTTTTTTTCTTTTCATATTTCTTCGATATGTATTATCAATAATTTATAACAAAGAAGTTGAAAAAATAAGCATTTTGTTCTTAAAACATACAAAATCACAAATTTACAAAATTGACACAAAAAAGCACCACAATATGATTAACTTTCTTATATTAACACCTATCTATTGTTTTTTTTAATTACAGTTTAATTGAGGAACTGTGATTTTTTCACGATAATAGCCAAAAAATCGTACAAAATTGATGAAAAATGGGAAAATCATCAAAATTGGGTACTTTCATATGTCCGTAGCAAAATCAAGAAATGCACCACCAGATGCATCTCAGAGGTGAACATCCTTAAGTGAAATTAAAAAAAATATAGAACTCAAAATTGATACTAGATGTCAGAAGAGCATTGCTTAAGGAACATAGTAAGCTGGAATGATTTTTCATAAGGTTAGAGCCTCTTTATTCTTTATTTTTTAAATGGCAGAAAAAGGATGACTCGTAATTTTACATCACATTTGCATTGGTATTATTTGGGTCTCAAATCGACGGAAAAATTAATAATCTGCTGAAAGTTTTGTGATTGATCTTTAATGAGCTATTAAAATATTCATAAACATGAAGAACATTCTCAAATGCGTTATAAATAATTACTAAATATTAGTTTATTTTATATGCAAATCAAATATATAAAACACAACTTGAAAAGAAGGGATCGTTATTTTTCTTAAATATAAATGCCAATATTGTTACAAAAATTCAATTTTATCCCAAACGAATACACAATATTACTTATCAAAATTATACAGTCATTCTAAAATGTGTAACAAGCATAACATCAATAGATTGTATTTAAAAAAATGAAGCTGCTTGCTAATATTTTACGTTTTAAAACCAATTGGGAAATTCAATTTGAAATGTGTCTCTACCTTGATTCAATTATTGCAAACATTGCACCGTTTGATGTTTTCCTAACGACCGAGCAAAAAATAAAGTTCAAATATTCAACAATCACTTTCAAAAATATCCGGAGTGGGTTAGGCTGGTGCATTAAAGTAAATAATGATAATTTTTTCGAAATTGTCATCTGCATTTTTTTATTTTTTTACAAGGAAGCATACCTGGCTTTCACAAACAACACACACGTTTGACAAGATGGGTGTCATACTGCAGTTCGCGCATTTATTTGTATATATGTATACGTTATTAGTTATTTACAAACCTTCTGGTAAGTGTTTTACTTATCCATGTTTTAAGACTAAATGTTTCATAGATGTTATCATTAAGATGAAGAAGCCTATTATATCAACACATTTGTAATCAATTAAAATAACTATATACAAAAAACAACGATATCACTTTCCTAGGCGATATGAACATTTTTTCTATTTAGTTATTTCTTTTCTTATCATGCTTATTGATTTTATAAAGTTATGTTTTGCCTTTTTAGTACTTTGAAAGTTGATTTTATCACGTTGTTGTATGTATATGAAATAAAATTGAAATTATATATTTAGTCCGGCCGATTTGTGCAGATATAGAGCAGAATTGCTCACTTGATGAGGAAAGCATAAAACTTTGCATAGTAGTTCTTGGTTATATACCCTTTGATTTCAGCTATGGACTCACTCTGAAAAATCCAATATGGCTGACATTTTCAAGATGGCGGAAAAACGGTTTAAAATGCAAGATTATCCTAACGGTCTTCTGTATAATTTCGGAAATTAAAGTAATGATTCTTTAAAAATGGACTTCATGTTCTTGAATTTGTTATCAATTGATTTTAAAGTATAAAACAAATAATTTGGGTATTTCTATAACGCATAAGTTGGAAATAGGGATGCTTATACAACAACAAATAGAGAAATGCAAAACGTTAATCAATATGTTACATGTTATTGTAATTGTTTTTTAACCGCTTTAAGTTTTAATGGTTGGAATGAAATAGGCTGAAACGAGTCGATTGACGTTAATATAGGTCGGTTAAATGTGGTGGTATATTAGGTAACTCTTCTGAACTCTGAGGCAGTGCCGAGGGCACCTTGCCTCGTGCCTCTTCAATGCCACGTCTTTCGTCACTTATCGAGTTTTCATCTGCCGTACCCACTGCATCGTCAACTTATTCTATGTAATCAATAGATGTACATTTCTTCAGGCGAATTATACGATTGCCATCTTTTAAAATGGTTAAGGGACAACTGTCTCCTTTTCCAACTACTAGTACGTGAGTAGCCATTTTGCAACTATTCAGCGAGCATGGTCCTAAAATGTACTCCTGATCAGCATTAATAGTTTAATGATTTGAATTTGGCGGACCTGTGATGGTTCGTTTTATGCAAACTAGCTGATTTAAAATCTCGTTTCCGCTATAAACAAATGGCACATTTATCACTTTATTGTTTATGTTAATTGTGGGAGTACTCCGGTTTATCAATGCGTTCAGTGTGTCCAAAATAACTAGCCTAAGTAGAACATCGTATGTTGAGGGCTCTTTGCACAGACCCCATTGCATGTTTACTCTATTAATATCGAGATCCGTTCCTTATAATATTCACAATAACAAGCTGTTAACCCAAACCACGTAGCGTTACGTTCTCCAAATATCCAGTGTCTTCCTGAATTAATTTTTCATTTACTAATGTCATCATTGCTGCAATGTCAACAATCATGCTCACATTTGTGTCGTGTATAGTACCTCGTTCTACTAAGCTTTTTTAAATGGTTCGTCTGATGACAATATTGAACGAGGCCATTGGGCCTGTGTTCTATTTTGTGATGAGGTGATGTTTCATGGTCAACAGACTTTGGAATCTGAATTATCCTACTGGCCCAACCATTTGCTCCATTGATGGGGTTACACTTTGATATGCTCCGTATCCTGGTGAAGGTGGCCGTTGTCTGAAATATTCGGAATTTCTGGAGTTTGTCCGTTGAGATGCTAACCGTTGTCTCTAGGGACTATATAATCTCTAGCTAAGTGGGGGTGTTGCTGATTGATAGACATTAAGCTTGGGTGTACTTCTATCTGCCGATTTACCGCGATTGTATTGCTCAAGAGATCTTCCACGTGTATATTGATCAGGTGATCTTCCATTGAACTGGTGATCTTCCATGATTTTTTTATCAGAAGAATCAAGATTATAGTGATCTGCCAATCCAGAGTTATACTGATTAGTTGAAAGCATAACATCTGCTAGTTTTGTGTTATGTCATGCAACTCATTATCCAAAGAAATGCCTCATATTTTCTATATCGGTCGGTGATACTGCGCCATTAGCAAAGTAGACTTGTCGATGATCATAATTAGCACTTTTTTATCCATTATATCGCCATCTGGTCTGCTTTTGAGGTTTTCAATTGTTTTAATGCCTTGTTGAATGTTTCTAGGTTCCTCTCTATTACATGCCTTGAAGAATCTTTGTCTCTACATCCTGGATGGAATGTTTTGGTTCCAATCTGGTTTGATCGTCTTTCTTGCTTAAGTGCTTCTCCAAATGAATGCGTTTTGCAATCTGGGGCCTACACACGTTTCCAGATTTCCCAGTGTCATCTACCGACAGTTCGTTCAAATTGGTAAATGAACGCCTCCCAAGTGATGGGTCCTCTTCATTTTTGGCAGCTTCGGCTCTGGTCCCTTGCACAAAAGATTTTCTTGCCATCGGGTATATTCTCTCTCCAGTGAGAAGTCTGAAAAAGAGGTGTTGCCACACTCAATTTGTTTCCTCTGCCCTTTCCTGGATCGGTCAATGGAGTCAGCTTGCTGTTATGGGAAGCATATTAGAGCTCCAGAAGCGGACGAGGTTGTCATAATTGGAGTATTAAATGTGGGTATTGCCATTGACCCGACCAGGATGATACCGTAAGTAGGCACTGCATCCAGCATTGGAAAACTTGATATAATGCACTTGCAGCCAATTGTTTCTGTAATGGTGTGCTGATCTGAACCAAATATTATTGACTAATAGTAGATGGTTAGTGTGCGTGAGAAGACACATACGCCTTTTGCTGGTATCATTGATTAGAACTAGAGTTTTATAGTATATTCTTAAATGGCGATTGTTGTTGACTAATTTGAACTGTCTCATGCAGGACCAAGGGCCCTGACATAGGACTTTTGACTTAAGGTGACGACACCTTCAACAGAAATGACACGGTTGATGGTTCATGCGAACTACAGTTGTTGAAAGACCCACGGCATGAATTTTGTTGTGTACTTTTGGTAAACTTGCGTTGAACTGGCTAAGGTCACTTGTTTGGCTTAGATGATGTGTCCATTGCAGACATATTTACTTCTTAATTCGATTGTCCACTGATTTATTTACAACAGATGCCAGTTGTTGGAAGGTACCCTACTGTTCACATGCGTCTCCTTCCTCAGTTGTTGTCAGCTTGTCCATTCGTCTCACCACAACATTGCATATCTTATTGTTCTGACAATCAATTCCGCCAAGCAAGTATTACTAGGCTTGTGATCATTCCTGTCTTCAGACTGCTGAAGTTCCTGAGATATTGTTTTCATGTCTTTGTTATTAATAGTCATTGCCTTTTCTTCTTGAAACGTAATGAGACCAACACATATTTTATATATTCGCGCTTCGCTCTGTTTTATATTGCGGTAAATCTCAGCTGTTCTTTGAGCATTTGATTTTCTATCTGCTAAATATTCTAGGTACAATTGTTTCATAGTCATTTCTGAGCTGTCCTCTGTTAAAGCGTCTTCAGCTGTGGGTTTCTCCATATCCCCAAGTGATTCAGTTTCTGTCATTTCAATGTTCTTGTCCTTGTTGTCCTCAATTCCTGTCATTTCACTGAAATGTGTTTAACTGATTCTCAATTTACAGTTTAAGGTCTCAAATTGCAAAATATTGCGACCCAAGAGATGAAAGAGGGACAAAAGATACCAAAGGGACAGTCAAACTCATAAATCTAAAATAAACTGACAACGTCATGGCTAAAAATAAAGAAGACAAACAGACAAACAATAGTACACATGACACAACATAGAAAACTAAAGAATAACCAACACGAACCTCACCAATTTCTTAAGGCAGATACTTCCCAAATCACAGCTTTTATGTGTGACCCAAGACAACAAATAGTGCAGCTTTAAATGAAAGCTACTACTGCAGCTTTTTGTGAAAGCTACTTCTTTGCGTATGAAATGACAAGCATCACAAAATCAGAAAGGACAGAACTGGGACAGATACCAAATAACACTATACATCAACGAAATTCTCATATTCAGGTCAATTCTCAATAATGAAGATTTGATAATTTTTCAAGGCGGCCATTTTGAAAATAGCCGCCATTTTGTATTTCAAAAATATATCAAGACCAAATCTTGCTAAATACACCAAGTCATTCAAATATGTTTATTTTTGTTCACCCTATTTTAGAACTTACGGCAGCCATCTTGAAATAAGCCGCCATATTGAATTTTGAGGGTGGATCCATAGCTAATATTGTTCAGTACACAAAAATGTACCATCATGCAAAAATTGGTGCTTTCCTCATTATTTGAGCAATTTTTTCACCAATCGGACGAACTTATTATCAGATACGCATCAAATAGTTTTTCTGTGCATATTCAACATTAAAACATTCAAATAGCGAAATATAGAATAAAGAATCAAAAGTAATTTCAAACATCAATATATTTATAAAAAAAAATCATGAATTATCAGTGTTTTTTTTTATCATGTTTGTGCGGATACATCATGACGAATTAATATTAGGTGCTCGCAATTGCTTATGCCTATTCATGATTTTTGATAAAGAAATAAAGTACATTAATCTTGCAATGTTATACTATTTTTTTTCTATTCAAAATTACAAAGGTTACACTAAAAAATATCAAAATTCGTTTTATAGTGAATTTGGCCAAATTTACTAACAAAAGTTTTAATTGCATTTCCTTTATTTTTTTGTCTTTGTTCAAATACATTGATTACCAGATGAAATATTTCCGCAAAATAATCAGCTACACAGTATATACGGAACACATTTATTCTTTTTGAAAGAAGTTTTACCTGATAAGACAATAATATGATTTACACTAAGAGGACAGACAATAATTACAGTTGAGCTATGTTAATACGGAAAAAATTTAAAAAAAGTATAACAGGAAACAAAACGAAAAGGTAAATGATTAAAAAAGAAAAAATACGTTAAAAAATAGATACGACTTCTAAACAACAGAAAACGAAACATGAGAATTAACAGAACCAATATTTAGCAATAAAATGGATCATCTATCACGACTAAATTATGAAAAAAGAAAGAACAGGAAGTTATACGGATTTAAATTAAAAAAAAATGTACAATGTAAATCAAATCTAAGTGTAACACATTTTTTTAATTTTTTTTATAGTGTTTTAGATGATATTTGTAATGTTCTTTTCTTGGCCAAAGTGTCACAAATGTCATTCGATGATGAAATGTGCTGTCTTATGTCATAAAAACCAATATGTGCATTTTTATGACGTATTTTGTAAAGACAAACCTATTGCATATAGAACATTTAATCATAAAATTGTTGTAAAAATAAATTGAACACAAATCAAAATAAATCATTCATGCAACTACAATGGATATCTTTGAAGCAGTCCTATCAGATGAATAACTGATTTGAAATTACATATATCAATACTGTTGTGCGACAAACTAATATAAATTGAAAATCTGAAAAATGCTTTTTTGGCAATTTATCATCCTTCTTAGTTTAAAAATTCATGGGACAAAAGGTTCTTTCCGCATTTCCTTTGCCCAATTGTTGTATCAACTTCAGCATCAGAGAAATTTAAATCGATTTATGTAATCAATGATGCCGAGATGCAAACTTCTGCTCTATGTCAAAGGCCGTATTAGCTCTAAGAGATGAATAGCAATTTGAATAACGTTGTTAAATTTATTCGTGTGAAGTCTGTGCAGTGCATTTGCAGAATAAATTTATTGACCATATTCTATTCTTCCGATCGGTTTTTTAAATCAACATTTAGTTTACATATTAATTTCATTAGTCACTTGTTATATGGGATGTTTTTCTTTCAACTGCTGAATGTTGAATGTATTAATACCGAGACATGTCTTATAGCAATGCAAAATCACACTCGACAAAAGAGTTATATTCGGGAATAGGTCACAATGTAATGCAGACCAGACGACATATATTAACTACAAACTTATATGTGGTAAAAATGTTTTTAGTTATTTTGGACACGTACACATCATAAACATTTTATATATCAACCAATTCGTTCTGGTGTCCATTGAATTTAAGAAGTGTTATATTTAATCTTTCCTTCTCATAATTTGATGGGAGCAGTTTCAATGTAAGACGCACACTCCTGTATATGACGTCAGTATAGTGTGAATATGCACGAGCAGAAATCATCTCTTTTGTCAGAGATCTCAGTGTGAAGTCGTCCATCTGTGTCAATATTGAGTAAATCTCACGGTATGAAGCAGTCCTTCTTGCATCAGTATTATATTTTATTTCAAGTTCACTGGGATATATTTAATGCAAGTATTGACTGAAATACGGATCGCTCAGTGATAAGACATCATCAATGTATCTTAAAGTAAAATCAAAGATCGTTGGAAGGAGCTTTTCTTTTCTTCTTTAAGTAGGTTCTGAATTAATTTTGTTTTATAAAATAACCCAAAGATGTCGGTCAGAAGGGGTTTATTTCTCCAATGTGCTTGTTATAGCCTTAGAACTTAAAATTCATTTTGACAGGAACGGTCTGCAGACACCATACGAGAGTTATTCATCCTTCTATATTTAAATCAGATGAAATGATATGTAACTGGTAAACCATAAGTGAAAGACCTAAGGCATTTGATTTGAGGTCCTTGATCCAAAAAAAAGAAAGAAAATATGGTCAAGGTCAAAGGTCAAAGGTCAGATTCAAAACTTTGAAAACAAGTTATCTTCTTTATTAAGAAATGTATATAAACCTTTTTTTCAATCAGCGTACAGTAAACTATTTTTTGACGCGAAAACTATATTTTCAAAATTGGTTCTTCTGACAACGGGTGTGCCTACAGATTACCTGTGTATTGCAAAACGTACATGAATCAAATGTTTGTGTAATGAGTATGCTAAAAACTGTCACATGACACCGGATAATTTATTTTATAAACCATCAGTACCTGTCTGATTTCATAAGAAAATATACAGAAAGATAAGGTTTTGGAAAAAAAATGTTGAATAAATTACTCTGTGACACCCAAATGATCTGTCAACTAAATCGGAATGTTGTTTCTTATTTCGTTTTTACATAAAACTACCACAAACCTCATGTTATTGAAATCTGTGTAAGGTAAGCTGTTTATTCTGACCTGTAGTGAATTTTCAGATCAGTATTATCAGTTTTAGAATCGGTTCCTTATAAATATTTTGAATTAAACTATTCAACTTTTAAAGCTGAATAAATTTTTTGGTATATTTATACGTATGTTCGAATTGGGTGACAAATGGTGCCTATGTAATTATGATAAGAATTCACATAAAATAGAAGATGGGTGATTCCAATATGGTGCAAGACAGCTTATCGATAACATTTTGTTTTGTAGTTTCAAATTATTTCATCGTTCATAAGTAGGCAATTCTAATGAAACAACGTTTGTAACGTTCATTTTTCTTAGATAACGTCACTTATTTACATGGCATCAATTGATAATTGATGCTATGGGACGTACGCGCATGCGTAGACGGTATATGACAGATTTTAAATGCATTATTTAACGTTGTTTTCTGTCAGTTTCATTAGAATGGAGGTAACAATATTGTATTTTAAGCTCCGACGGCACCAATTGATGCCGTCGGAGCTTAAAATACAATACAGTTATCTCCTAATTATTAGTTAGCACTGACACACGTGTTTGTATATTAATAAATCAACTCACCTTTACTAGTTAATTCTTCATTTATTTGATGTGTTTGAGCTTTGGATTTTGCCATTTGATTACGGACTTTGATTTTTAAGAGTTCAGTACTTTTTGTGATTTTACTCTTTAAATAAGTTTCAGAACTTTGAAGTCAGTATCACCAGAAAATCTCCAACAAACCAGCGACATGAATTGACTTGTGAAGAGTTGTCTCATAGTCAATCATACCAATTCTTATTTTTATTTATTATATATTTAGCATTTTTTATATGAAAATTGGATAGTTCTTATCGCATCTATTTTTACACATCCCGTTTGATTAATTAAGCTGAACAGCTACACATCAAACCTCTTTCAAATGATATATTAGATAGAATTATAAATGGAAGATACACATTTATGTTGTCGATTATATATATACAATGGACCTTAATTCTAATGCTTTCTGAAATGAAACATATAGAATTTCTTTTTTATAATTGTACAGGTTTTAATCAGGAATTGCACATTTAATGCTTATTTTTATCTGTCTTTTTATATATCTTTGTTATTTATCTCTTGAAACATCGAAGACAAAACATATTGATATATTAATAATCTTATTTAATTGCATATTGTTCTAATACAGGTAGTTTTGCATCTAATGTTTCTATCAGTCAAAAAGTTACTGGACTTATTGGAAATAATGATACCCAACTGACGTGCTCTTTCACAAACGAAGAACTTGTTAGGGTACATTTTTTTGCCAAAAACAAAACAGATGAATTTAATTTAGAGCAGCCAATTGCAAAATGTGAACCAGATAAACCTACAAAATTACTTTCATCAGGAAATTACCTACATGGTAGAGTGGAAATGACAAATATAACAAGTGCATCAACTACTGCTACACTTACATTTCTTGTGCTGAAATGTGGTGATGAAAAGGACTATATGTGTCAATGTGTCTATGACAACGGTGCTACCATCACGAAATTTATGTCTACACCAACCAGGATATCAGTTCAAGGTAACGGCTTTCCGTCTCTTTAAGGAATGACTGTAATATTTCTTCTGTCTATGAAGAAATAACATAAAAAAGGTGGTGTACAATAAACAACTTGCGTAGCGTGTTAGTTTAAAGTTTGCACCACATATTTTATGTTATTTTAAATATTACAGTCATTTCTTATAATTTAATGATCAATATCATTTTAAAACGGAGTAAACCATGAAAAAACGTTGATGAAGTCAGTACTACATGACAAAATTATGTCTATGAGCTGATAAAGATAACAACGTTTCATCCACAATTAAATTATTTACATATATACACCTTAATTCAAAATGTTGAGTTTGTAAGTAACAAAACTAAAAACAATATATATATTACAATACAAAAACAAACAAAAACTGCTGTACAAAATATGCTGAAAATTAAATGGATGAGGATAACAAACTTTTGCAGCTCATTGTACTTTGAATATTTTGCTGTTTTATGAATAATTTAATTTAAGTTTTGTATGTAAAAACGGAAGGTCTGATCTTGGGATAACTAAGTCCCTAGCTTTACAAAATCATTTAAAAATTTGAACCGAGCGGAATGTTTCCCCATAAACTACTGGAACAAAAAAAGGTGTAACAACGTCACGATGATAGGTGTAAATGACGTCATAATCGATAAAAAAAAAATATAATTGGGACAATTGTCTACATATTGGACCTACACACCATGTTTTCGCCAAAATGAAATTGTGACAAGTTATCAAACTTCTGATAAAAAAACTTTTTGAGTACAAGTGTTGTTTGATTATATTCATATCTAAGCAGATAAAAAAAAAACCAAAACAAATACCTATTCTTGTGACAAAGTTTAGATCATACATTCTTATGAATTTGATCGGTTTGCTTATGAATCAGGACCATGTATTTTTATTGCTATTTTCTTAGTATACCTAGTTCAACCTTTTAAAACCCAAAAGATATGAACTACGTTTTGTAAAGGAGTAAAGTTTAACTTTTTTTCTTCAATATATTCAATTCAATTCAATATTTTATTGGAAAGAGCACAATAGAGGCGTGATCCAAATACAGACAATTATAATATTAAAACAACATATAAATGAAATAAAGATTCATGTAACAAGTCATGAGCCAATTCTATGTATACAAATACATTATAGACTGATATTGATACCATAGACTTATATTTCAGTATTATTATAGATTTTCGTATATTTACTTAAAACACACAATACAAGATATTTATATATATATATATGTATATGCACAAACTACTGTAAAAGATTATTATCTGATGAAACGGTATGGTGGTCTCTCAAATCAAGAGCTTCTTCAATATACATACAAATAGATTTTTTAAATTCCTTTTCAGACATAGGATTTAACATTTTGGTAAAATTTTCATCCAAATAATTTGAATTAATATCATTTATTTTATATTTAGATCTAAAGTTTTTATATTGCGGACATTCAATCAAGAAATGAATCTCATTTTCAATTTTTTCTGTGCAAAATTTATAAAATCTCTCATTATATGGTATTTTTGGTCTTGCATACCTCCCAGTTTCTATTGCTAATGAGTGTGCACTTATTCTTAATTTAATGAGTTTTTTCTAAGGTATTTAGGAATATTAAAATTTAAATATTCTTGTTGTTTAAATTTAGTATAAATTTTACTAAAAATAAAAGTTTACAACAGTTTCCATCTTTTATCTTAGAAAGTTCAAAAATGATTTTATTTTTGTAGAAATCTTCTAGTTTCTGTTTGAAATTAATATTACAATGCTTGTTAAAGGATATTCCAATATATTTCATTAATTCAGATAGTTTATAAGACCATGAATTTTCTTTATTTGTGAGAGTTTTGTCCACTTCAAAAGCAGCTTTGAGAATTTCATGCGGACCACCAGACCGTTCACCAATATCACTGAGACGCTCATAATATTTACACATAAGTTGATAACTTGTAATGCTAATGGGTAAAGTGCCCAATTCACACCGCACTGCTAGAATGGAAGACTTTCCATGAACCCCAAGTATGTTTTTAAATATGGAGTTTTGTGTTTTTTCTAATTTACTTTTGTCTAATGCTTCAAAATTTGGTTTGAATTCTGATATCCATACTTCTGATCCATAAGTTAAAAGATAAAATATAAGATTTAAGATAGTCATACATATTATGAGCATTTCCCTGTTAATTTCAGTTCACCATTCGGTTTTTGAAATGGTCTAATCATCTTTGATATTAGATTTGGATCCATGATTCATGAAAGAGGTGTTGGGGTTGGGGATGGCGGTAATTTAACAAAACAATATATTCCGAAAAAAAGATATAATGTCAAAATTTACATAATTGGTGAGAAGCATTTGTTCTGATAATGATGCCACGAATTTTTGAATTTGATGTGTCTCGGGGGAAATTAGCATTGATTAAAAGTTTGATGATATTTGTTTGTGGAAAAGTGATGTACAGTAAGAGAACGAACACTGAAAAAAAAAACGCATATGGCTCCCCTAATGAAGGGACATTAATATAGAACAATATTTTAATCGTTGAACTATGTTTTCATCGTCTTAAATATACTCAAATGGAATTAAAGCAATCACCAATTTACACTTTCATGACTTTATTGGGGAAAAATTGTGTTTTGAGGATTTCAACTGTTCACTTTTCATTTCTGAAAGTTATAGGAACGTAATAAGCTGATACTGTTAGTGCCTACACTTCCCATTATATATACACACTTTACTGAACCAATTGTTTAAGTTGAACAAAACTGCTACACAAGGGTTGAAACTACTATGCAAAGGGCCATAACTCCAGATTGCATTTGTTCAGTCTTGATTTTTCTAACAAATGAGTATATGCCTTTAATGTATATATGTATCATTCATAACAAACCAGTCCCATAAAACAACCTCATATTTTGAATGATCAATCGGTATCAATCATTTATAATACATGTAGCTATATCCTTTTCAATGCTTCTAGAATTGTCAACTGAGTTTCTGTATCAACAACACAAAGAGAAATAAAATAATTCTTTATATTTTTTGTTGAACGTATTACTGTTTAATGTATATAAAATCTCATATGTAAAAATGAACACTAGTTAGATAAAAGGACATGTATTTTCAACATTCTTGTAAATGACAATATTTTGTTTACAGCAGGATTCGTCAGAATGTTTTATAATGAGAATTTGCTTATTTCATACGCTTTACTTGATATCTTTTTATTAACAACCCTCTTCTAATTCACGTGTTCGAATAAAATTCGGCATATCATGTTAAAAGATAGTTTTTAGTATAAAACATGCTTTACCGAAGAACACGTGGTCAGTAAGCTGCAGTTTCTCATTAAAGACCAAACAGCCTATTTAGTTCTACCAGTGAGTTTTCATTAACATTTTATGTGAAGGTATTTCATGATTTCGGGAAACAAATATGATGAAAAAAGTTGTAGGTCACTGACTTAGATTTGTCACTGTAGCAACTCAGTTTCGTGTTTTCCCAAATATTAACATACTATTTGCAATATCTAAACTCTCAAAATATCCTTTATATCCAACCTACAAGCATAACTTTTGTTTCATGTTAAACAGTAGATTTGTGTCTATCAAATACAGGTTTAAAAAATATGATTTATTTCATTCCCGCAAAAAATAAAACGTAAAAATGAAAAATAGTATCTACCAGTGATTAAGGAAAGTGCTAAATGTACTCTTAAAAAAAAAGCAAAAAAAAAAGTGTATGTCACCAAACAAAAAAGCTATGAGAAATTTTCATTTTTTTCACGTTCGTTTTGAAGGAAAGAGTTGTCTTTCTTCAGAACATTGATTCTGACGTCATATTACAAAGTTTCCTTGCTGGCGCACCATTTCACGATGCATAACCATAACGGCCACTTCTGTCGGAAACGGATACTGCCACCAAAACCAACGGCGACTTCCGGCGTTTTTCCTAAAATGGACTTGGACGACGATCCGAATAATCATGATTTAGACAAATCTGTTAGGTAAGTGATACAATTGCTGTGTCCACGGAATCGTCAGATGTTTTTTTGTCATCTAGAAACCACTTATTCCAACGAGTATGTATTCCTTTTATATTTGATTAGCATTTTAAACTAGTGACTATGTGTTGTGCAACTCTTTTCCCACCAAAATGATAATTATTTCCGCTTTAATTATAACAGTATTAGCCATACTTACATGGTTTCGACGTAAACTTTCTTTTTTCAATAACATTTTGTTCATAATTCAAGATTAAAAGTCAAACTCCTTCCTTTTCAAAATTATTAGAAACGGATCCTTTCACCTAGATCAAATTACTGGAACCGGACCCATTTCGGCGTTATTGCAGGCACCGGACACTTAATGATGTTTTGTTTTTGCTTTCAATAAAAGGAAAAGGAAATCTGCATTATGGTAACATAAACCAAAAAAGTATAGTGGCAGTATTAAAAGAATAATCAGCAATTCAAAGGTGGAAACTCCTTAAAATATATTTGATCCAAATGAAAATAAATTAAGTTATGCGCCCTTCAAACGAAAGCTAACTAAAAACATAAGACAGAGAGGGAAAAAGAAATTATTTGGACCTAATTCCACAGAACAGATTGTTAACCAGCTTATGGAAATTATTCCTGCAGTAGTTAATAGATTGAAGATCTGGGAGACTTTGTTATACTCTTAAATCTGATAAATCAAAATAAATTTCCCTTACAAAATATAGCATTTCTTCTGCTGTTGGAAGTAGCAAGATGGTATTCACTGCCAAATACTTCTCAGATGTTTTATTCTTTAGAGACAATGAAATTTTGGAAGGTACTGTTCCGCTTATGTCACGGGAAAGCCCTTAGTTTTATGTCGGGAACTAAATCTACCGGAAAATTATTAATTGGTTCGTCAGTCGGTGGTATTTTTGATTCGCAGAAAACATCCATTAATTTTGCAGTCCCAAGTGCACAACGGGTTTGTAGTTTTAACCCTGTTGACATTGATTTGCCAAGTGAACTGCCAGCGGGAATTATACAACAAGCGATAGATTTAAAGCAAACATGTAATTGCTATGTCCTTAGTGTGGATGGCAAAACACTGGCACCAGGCTTAAATCATAAACACGGAGACCAATACTTATTTGGATATGAAGAGTGCGAGTCTCTTGAAGATCAGAAGTCTCGAATCGAAAAAAAAATTGGTTTAGTAGAAAATGTAAGGTTGTCATGGGAACACTTACCAATCGATAAACAAATTACAAACATTTCCAATATATTGGCTTTGATATCTTGTCGCATAAAGGATTTAAGGATTTTATTCAAAAAAGAAACTCTTGCATTGAGGAAGTTCCAAAAGGAAGCAGAAGATAACTGGAGAACCTCGAAATATGTGTATGCCATCAGTAGTGTGCAGGCAATGATATTCCAAATTCAGGTTATTGTAAACGTTTACTGGACGTCAATAATTCCTTATTGAAAACAGGAGCATGTTTACAGTCATTTCAAAACATGTTTGTAGAGAGAAATAGCATCGACTCCTTCGCACAAAAAAATTGGATATCATTAAAAGAGCCCGGTGACTTACCTGATCAATATAAAGGGGATATCTGATTCACGAAGCAAAGGTCTGACCAATGGTTCTAGGCAAGAAAAAATTTCAAAGTAACTGGAGGCAAAATATTTGAAGGAATAGGACTGGATAGTTTAAAGGCTTTGAATAAGCATTTTGATAAAGTAATAAAGAAAATTAACATAGAGGAAGAATTCTCAGACGAAGCTAAATAAAGAATGGAAGAAGGAACCAAGTGTGAAATCGATGCAGTCGCTACTTTGGTTGGCAAATTTTTGCCATTTTATTACCCAAATTTAAAGTTTGTAGAAGAAGGGGCGCATGTTTTACACACTGACAACAAATCATTAGTACTTGTATCGCCAGACGGAAGCCTATCTCAAATAGAAATTAATTCTACTAAATCAGAAGTGACAAAACTTGCCTGTGAATTCAAGTGTCCATGTCCTACAGATTATAAAACACCTGTGCATTATGAAATTCCACAAAGGTATGTATTAATACTTGGCCAATCATTATAGATCTTTAGCTCGCCTTGCCAAACTATCATGTCACCTTTACCATCATTTTTCCAGAACATAAACCCATAACGACAGTTTAACAATGCAAGACCCCCCCTTTTTCCCTTAACAAATGGACAGCAAAACCAGGGATTAATTTGGATGCCCAGAAAGGTAAAAATGTTCCAGCATCATTAACGACACCCGTTGTGATGTCTTAAAATAAGAATGTCACACTCTAGGGAGGAACACAACATGCTCATTATTATATGTGAGCACTTACTATATCGTCACTTTTATATATTTATTCTCTTAAACTGTATAGCCAAATGTTTGATACATCTATGAAATCACTTTTTGTAAAAAATAGTTTTATACTATTAATTATTTCTATCGAAACGTGAAACCAAACAAATTTAATGCCGTATTCGTACTGCTATATAATTTCACTGCATCATTTATGGTTTTTAGGTACATTCCACAAATACTAGGAGAAATGGCTGCATTGATAACACCCGATCTTCTTTATTTGAGCTGGACAGAGGAAAGTACTATTGTAATTAAAGCCAAATTTGATGAGGATCTGTGGAACATTAAGGAATCAGAAATTAAAAAACTTGTATGGCACTCCAATACCGAGAAAACCTACCCGCATTTCTGATAACGTCAAGAATATAAAATTAAGAATGAAAAGCTACAACGACAACTTTACAGAATTCTTGTGTGAGGTTCCGTCGTTGAAAGGGACGTGCACAGAAATTGCACAAACTATTCCGGAGTCGCCTTACTTGTTTCCCATACATATCGAGACAATCTCAATCCCTTTAAATAACATGGATATATTATTTACAGAAATAATATCGTCTTTACGCAAAGCCTTCGAGATATGTAGGAAGAAAGCTAGTGAAGTTCTAGTGTGGTTGTTAAGCGATACAGATCGTAATTGGAATGAGGAAATCCCCCATTCACTTCCCATTGGTTATGCTATGAAAGGGTGTAGCTTGCCCACGTCGCCAATGCGGAACATGCACAACGCAATGTTGCAGGCATGTTATGACAAAGACATTCATATAGCCTGTAGCTGTTTTGATAGCCAGTGGGTTAAACTGGCAACACGTGACGCAAGTGACAAGCCGCTTACATTATTACAATTACAGAGAGACGTGAGTGAAAAGTCAAGAAAAACCAGTAGAGACGTAATTCTGAACGAGTTGACACGAACCCCAATTGCTCAGACTCTTGAAGATTTGACAATAGATAAGAAAGACAAAGGAGGGTATTATGTTTCCTGTTCTCTCTATTCGAAAATCATCAGATGTTTTATAAGTTACAAGCAGATAAAACAACAAGTTCCTTTGAAAATATTTCAGCAGTGCGTCAAATTGACCAAACAACGTCAAATGCGTCTTTAAGTGATTCGGACTACCAACACATCTTTGCTCAGTCATCAGAAGAGTTCGGTTCAAGCTAAATGGAAGGATAAAGATGTACAGATTCTTAAAAAGTCAATCGCAGATACTTAAATATTAAAGAAGCTATTGCATGATGAATTGAATGTTATTATCGGGAGTACAGAACAACTTCAAAAGAAAGCAGGTTTGATGATTAGGAAATCCTGGAGAATTTTAGAAAAAGTAAATGGAATAAGTAAGTTAGTCGGCGATGGAAAACAAATTGAATCAGAGAGAAAAGTACGAAGTATGTTGACGCTTAGAGAGTTCGCTGCACGACGCATAAAGGGTTCTAGTGCACAAAACACTAAGAAAGTACCAAAAGACATCTTGAATCTGGTTTATTCCACGATTTCATACCAAGCTGCGTACATTGATTTGATCGCTAAATACCCTTTTGACAAAAAATTTGAAGAAATAGGGAGCACTGAATGGTTTTCTTATCCATAATTTAATGATATCAGGCAAAACCTTGTACCCGCATGTATTGATGCACATCACCTTTTGGTCAATTTGCGGTCAAACGTTTGTACGGATGGCTTACAGAATATACGAAAACAAGCATGGGCAGCTGTTGCAAACAAGAACAGAGATATTATCATTAAAAGTCTTGTTATTGTTATAATTGATAAACAAAATAATGCTTTCGCAAAAAGAACATTTTCACGCGATGTTGAAATTGAAATGAGGAATTAAGCATTTGATAAAGAGGCCGATTTCTGTCAAATTATAAGAGAATGGTAGGAGGCAGAGGATACCCCTGGCTTTTCATCCAAGGAGAGAATTCGTCGAAAATTGAGACTCAAAGAATTTCTTTTAGAGGGTGTAAAATTGGTCGGTTCCCTATGTTTGGAATGTATGTTAAAGGATTTCCGAAAGTTATGTTTGAAGGGTTTCTACAGCGTATAGATAAAACAATATAACTGTACTCCATTGACAAGTCCGGTACATATAACCAAAGAGCTATTTCTAGTCTTGTCAATGAAAACTTCTGGGCGTCACTGGTGAGTCTTGTGTGGACAAGGCGCGTTTTTGGCGTATTGAATTTTTAAACCTGATGCTTTTTGTTATCTATTAATCATGTTTTTCTGTGTCTAATATGTTCTCCTATTTATTTGTATTGTAGTCCTGTAATATTATGTTGTCATTTCAATGTTATATTTAACTTTGCCATTAAAGTGCGAGGTTTGGCATGCCTTAAAACCAGGTTCAACCCACCACTTTTATACCCCTTTAAAAGTGTCCTGTACCAAGTCAGGAAGATGGTCATTGTTATAATATTGTTCGTTTCTCTTTGTGTTGCATTTTAACGTTGAGTCGTTTGTGTTTTCTCTTATTTTTGAGATATTGAGATAAGACGTGGCACGGTACTTGTCTATCCCAAATTCATGTATTTGGTTTTCATGTTACATTTGTTATTATCGTGATGTTTTGTCTGATGATTAGTCTGTTTCTGTGTGTGTTACGTTTCGGTGTTGTGTCGTTGTTCTCCTCTTATATTTAATGCGTTTCGCTCGGTTTTGGTTTGTTACCCCGATTTTGTTTTTTGTCCATGGATTTATGAGTTTTGAACAGCGGTATACTACTGTTGCCTTTATTTTGGTGAATTAAGCGACATTAAACCAACTCGTCTTGGGTGTCCAAAAGCTATATTTATTCCTAGCCTGATGTCAACAGTAACGGAAATCTTTCACTACCGATGTGACCCATCAGAAAAGTAACATTATAATTGTTTTATACTTGAGTATAAACCATTGTTGAAAGACGTGTATATTTTCAAGTCATAAAAATTCATATCATTATAAAGTCTCAAAGAAAACTTGTTCGTTTTCCGCAGCGATTTTGTTGAACTGGTGCTATTTGGGTACTCTGACGTTATAATTTAGAGGAAATACACTCTTTCTTTAATCTATTTCAGTTGTGCACCAGAAGACCTATTACCACCTGGTTAAACACTTTCATAATAATATGCTGACGTTTCAGGTACAAATATCTCATGTGCTCCGTATTATGCCAGAGAAAACTTCCCATTTATCTCAAACAAAGCAAAATCAATTCTTCATTGTTAATCCATACGCAAGTGTTAAATTCACATACACGTTAGGGTCGACTTTCATCTCCAACAAGAATTGGTGCACGAGGTAAACAACTGAACTTATCGTGCATTCCATTACTACTATGAACGTTCCGGAAACAATTAATGTACTTTCATAAATTTTGAAGAAGACAAAACATTCACGTCTGCTGAATGCGTTGAAGAATATGTCTTTTTTATATTCATATTTGACTTTGAATTTATTACTTAATATATCTAAACCTTTTGGTAAGTATGTATGTATATATTAACATATTAGTAATTATATATTGATTTTCTTGATTGGTTGACAGGCCAAATAAGATTGTCTTTATTAAGGCGAATATGTCTTTGTACTGATTTTTTTTTCGTTTGGGAGGATTTTTTTTAAATTCTTAAATTGTCATATATTTTTCCGTAGAGTGATTTTGTTTTTATTCTGAAGATATTATAACTTAAAGCGCAAATCACTAAACGCATAAACAATGGACTCAATTATCTTTTTTAACACCAATATTCATATAGAACCTTTGAACCTGACTTCAGGATACTTGTAATTTTGTTTCAGCTTTAATCCATGTCAATGGTTCATCAAGAAATATAAAACAACGCTGAATAATTGTATGTGTTCTAAACACTTTTCTACAGTAGAAATCATGTCATCTGATACGTTAAAAGTTGAATTATGTTTGAAAGCCAATAAGGATGATAAGAGCAACAAACTATTGAAGATATCTACAACGAAAAAAGGACTCAAAATATAGCCAATTGGAGTAGGGAGAAAAAATGTGTTCCTATATTAAATTGTGTAATAACATGTGCAACGCCACTCAATTGCAAATGCTTTAGGCCAAAATTCTGATGTAATGCTAGGTACAATTTCTCACTCTAAATGCTATTTTGATAAGTAATTATGATTTTATTTTGTAATTGTATGTTATACTTTAATCTAACTATAATTCCATATCCCTTTATGTAATTTTTTTTATCGGACATAAATCTCAGGTAATCATACCCTATGGTTAATATCTAATGAACTTATTATCTGAAAGGTCACCATGACCTCGAAATGGAAATAACTAAAACAGTGCCAATTTAAGATTTCTTTAACTAGACCTGGCATATGAGTGTTTTTTTTTAATTTGCAGAAAGGGGGGAGGTCTGATAATACAAAGGGGATACTAACAATAAAAATTAGAAAAAATAGTCAGATCTTACGAGTAATCTGTATGCGCTACTTTGATCCTTTCTGTTGTGCAATAAACTAAATTAGAAAAAAAGAGTTTATGAACTCAATATACATTCTGTTTGTTCTTACAATAAATATTGTACAGGAGGAAATTAATACCGAACAAATCCTTTTAATCTTAATATCCATTGAATTATTGAGCTGGAAACAAATACAAAACTTAATGAAATACGGTCATTTTTTTAAATGAAGGAAGCATTTAATAATGAAAATAAAGGAAACATTTACTAATGAACATTTTTCTATTGTAGGGATATTTTGTTCTGATTATTGTTTTTCTTCCGCCAAATATTTGAAGATTGGTTGTTTGCAGGATGTCGCATCGATATTAAATATAATATATCAAATAGTTTTTATGCTTTTGAAATTGACGACGATTAGCGGAATGCATTTCTTTGTAAACACAAAAGATTTGACAAAACTATTTCACTAATTTGCTCTATATTTCCTTCAAATGTTAAGAACAACTTAGTTCATAGAGATCTTGATATTCGATATGAGAGTTATTTCCCCTTTTGCATTCGATATAAATTAATATAATAGGAACTCTTAGACCATTAGTAATAGGAACTTAAGGTCTTTTAATTCCACGTCCTTTGTCCACAAAAATGAAAATCAGGTCAAGATCAAAGGTCTAGGTCATGTTATAAATTTTGATTTAGACTTGTTATAGCTTTTCCTGAGAAACCGAAAGATATCGACAAAATGTTTTCGCAATAGTTTGTTGTAACATGTCGTAACACATATATTTTGGTTGAACGGATACGGTGACAATGCAGGGGAGTTTTCTCACCTCTTATTTTGATGTTTTTAATCTGTCAGTAGTCATAAACTATATTCATAAAGACAAAAAAAAAAATAATAAGTTAAACTGTTTCAAGAATTAGCTATCTTAACAACTTGTACCAAAACTTCTATCAAACAGACCTAGATGCATAAGGTTCTTCACAATATTCAGGTAAATGTTACTTTTTGGTTCTGATTTCGTCAATTTCACACACTACATTACACAATGTTACATGCAAATTAAAAACAAATATATAGTGTGGTCTGTCCATGCAGTTGAATTAAATGATAAATCATGTATAAAAAACTATGCATAAACACTCTTATGAGTTAAATATCCGATTTAAATGTAACATCTTTACCATCAAATGTGTGTTTATAAGTTGTTAACGGCTTTGAACAATAAGCTATCAGTAAATGCGAGTACTCTCTGATTTGTACTAATTGTGTTTTTGTTGTTGAGATGTACAAGTAACTGTCCACAGATAGATATAGGAAGATGTGGTGTGAGTGCCAATGAGACAACTCTCCATCCAAATAACAATTTAAAAATTAAACCATTATAGGTTAAAGTACGACGTTCACTTTGTGTTTTTGTTAGATGTATATGTATTTGTTTTTATCTAATGAATTATGCATTGTTCAACTGATTTTTATAGTGTGTTCACATATTCTGTTATACCACTGTCCCAGGTTAGTGGGAAGGTTTAGTACCATCTTACTCGTCTAACCCCGCTACATTTTGTATGTGCCTGTCCCAATTCAGTATTTGTCATTTGTTGCTGTGTTTTTCGATCATTATTTGTAAATAAATTAGGCCGTTAGTTTTCTCGTTTGAATAGTTTTACATTTGTCATTTCGGGGCCTTTTATAGATGACTGTGCGGTATTGGCTTTGATTTATTATCGAAGGCCGTACGGTGACCTATATTTGTTAAATTGTTGATCAATTGGTCTATTATAGAGTGTTGTCTCAGTGGCAAGCATTTCAAATCTTCTTTTCATATTTAGGCTTGAGTGGCTTTATCAAAAAGTGAATAGATGAGATATTTTCGAAAGGCTGATCATTATTCGTAAATTGAAATACAATGTATTATATTTTAGTCGTCCGTCATTTCCATCTTATGTCTTACTGTAGCATATAAACAAACACTCTGAACAAAAAACTTTTATCTTTCTTCGTGTACAATGTTTATTGAATAACTTATGGAGTTGATTGATTATTGTTCATTTTACGTCCAGTGGCAAATATGTCAGTCATGTTGATGACGAGGACACATCAATTTTAAATACAATAGGAATGTCTTGTAATAGGACGTATGCATTGAGGTAGAGAGTGATACTTCGTGGAATAACCTTTTGATATTGTTCTGATGATTTCTTTTTTTTTTTATCTTTTACCACAAACTTGTAAAATCTCAAATGACTTGTTACAGTTGCATGTCGATAATATATTTGATTTATAAAAATACAGTAATTGCATTGTTGAAACTTGTCCTTTTGAACACCTTTTGCTGTAGGATATAATTGTTTTCGTTGTTCTTACACGAAGGATCTTTTTATTGGTGACTATAATGGTCGAAATTCAGTTCAAGGTCAAAGGTCAGGATCAGATGTTCGAAATTCTGACTTTAATTTATATCACCGGGTTAAATCTTAAAATTAGCAACTTGATTGTTCAACTTGCAGAATTAGATATCTGATTACACTTCTGCAGCACCTGAAATTATTATAGTTAATGGTTATATTCTTGCTGCTCAGTCCTTAGTTTTCTAGTTATATGACATAATTACATTTAAAATGAAAGGAAAGTTGAAATATTTACTATTTAATAGATATAGGAAGATGTGGTGTGAGCCTTATAATCAGAAATTGTGCATTTTACAGGTTATTGCTATTTTTTAATTGACTTGTTAGTATTTAGAAACATAAATGAAACAACATCAGATGTGTAATTTAAATCTAAAAATAAACAATTATCACAAGAATTTCCAATATTTTGTAGAGACCAAACAAAAGAACAATGATGTGATGCTTTAAAGTACAACATGTGTGATGATCCATATGTTTTGATGACCCTTTATGTGAAACATCGAAGACCTGCAAGATGCACATTGCAATATTAACATATAGCTTTTCTTATTTGATATTTTTATTTTATTTCAGGTAGTCTTGCTGCAAGAGTTTCTATAAGTCAAAACATTACGGGACTGATTGGAAATAATGTATCTCTAACGTGTTCACTCACTAAGGAAGCTGTTGAACAGATTTTTAGGGTACATTATTTTGCCAAAAACAAAACGGATGAATTTGATTTCAGGAAGCCAATTGCAATATTTGAACCCGATAAACCTGCAAGGTTACTTTCATCAGGAAATTTCCTAAATAATAGAGTGACACTGACAAATATAACAAGTACATCAACCAATGCAACAATTATATTTCATGTACTGAAATGTGACGATGAAAAGGACTATATGTGTCAATGTTACTATGACACAAACGATGCTTTCTTTCTAGAAAAGTCTCCACCAACCAGAATATCTGTTCAAGGTAACGGTTATCTTATTATATACATAGAAAAAAGTTTAATCACAAAAATACTGAAACCCGAGGAAAATGGAAAGTCCCTTATCAAATGGCTAAATAAAAACTCAAACACATTAAACGAAAAGAAATCATATTTCTGACTTGATATAGTCATTTCATGGTGGCAAAAAATGTGGATAAAACCTGGTTTTATAGCTAGCTAAACCTTCACTTGTATGTCAATAGCATCAAATCACAACGATGCGTGAACAAAACAAAAAAGACATAATAGGTAAAAACGTCAAAAATAAAACAGCCAACCTTGTTTTATCATCTTAATCACTAAACAATAGATGGATTCGTCGATTATACATGTATCTAGATGCAAAAGCTTATTTCTAATAATGGATATGAGAAAGCATTGTAGCTTATTGATCATCTTACTGGAATGTGTCAGGATCCGATCGCTTGAAAAATGGTCTATTGTAGGATTTGTCAATTATCATTGACTTTTCAAATGAAAATTAAAAATCTATACAAAATTCATTTTGTAGATAAGTTCCATACACAAACACTAGCTACTAGCTTACATTAATATTGTATATATCAAGTTATGCTTGTTTGCTGGTTCTTGATATTTTTTCATGTAATCAATGGTGGCATGGACAATGTCAATGAGAACTCTTACTTATTTATTGACCAACCTCCAAGCTCTTTTTGTTCAGATCAACCTTTTATTATTGAATTGGGACAACTCTTGATCTTGAATTCAACATTGATATTCGTCAACAAACACGTGTTGCTTTACTTTTTGTATAAGAGAAAGGATGCGAAGTAGTGGACTTAAATGGGAAGTTGATTATCTTTTCCGAATCCAATATGTCTTATCTCTAGTTTCTAGTTAAACGACTGGCTGTTTTACGTGTTGACAATAAATTAACTGGGTTTCATAGATATAATTACGTATTTTGCCGTTTTCATTCTCGCATAGCTGGACATGATTATATCCACACGGTTCACACCTCTTTTTAGATATTTACTAAGGAAACAGAAGCTTTATATATAATTACTTAAATTAATTGGGTGTAAGCTCCTCCTTTCAACTTCCAATTTCATATTTGTAATTATATTTTTCATTTAATGATTAATCATTACAAATAAATAAAATAAAACAGATTTTGGCATTTTTGATTTGTTTGGAAAGACATATTATAAAATACCGAATTTATCTATCTTATTTAGAAAATTTTACAATTATAAGTACTGAAATGTACATTTAAAAACTATATACAATATAAAGTATTTAGCAACATGTAATAGAAATAACTTGTCTACGGACTTTCTACCATAACGAAACTGCCCAATCCAAATCATCTGAAAGATTAGAGTAAATGCAACATACTGGTCGATCATTCCATGAATGATGATTTCCATTACAAATAAAACTATGTGCTTAATATTTTATTTAAACCATTATATCATGCATATATTCATTTTGTTTAAACTGTCTGTTTCATTAAGTTTAGATTATCTTGGCGTTGTTTCATTTAGCATCCATCGTCAACCAGTCATGACTAGCTATATATGTGGTATTCATATCCGAATCCCCAAGCATACTTGCTCTTGCTACAGATGTATAATTATTTTTATTTTATTTGAATATAATCTACAGTTAGAACAATAGACTGACGTCAGAGAAACGGGTTAATTATACCAATCAATCTGTTTATTAAATATTTTGAGTTTCAATCAATTTTGAATGTGTTTTTCAGCCGCTTCTTCAAAGCCTGATAGTATTTCAAGTATCATAGTCGCATCACAAAGTACCGGAAAGCAAGGATTAGGAACATCTACATATAAAAACTATTTGAGTGTCAAAAAAGTTGATATTTCAACTATTCCGACATCTTCGATTGATACAGTGACAACTCCACAATCTACTTATACACAACCATTGGTGTTTCGTGAAGGCGACATGGTAATGTTTACTTGTACGGGTAATATCGGAAATCCTCCTGGTAAACTAATTTGGCAGAAGACGTTCCCACAAGGAAAGACACCCATTACTTATTCCAATAAAACTACATATATAGAAGAGACTCCTGGAACATGTTCATTCAAAGGCACCAGTCATCTGATGGTAAAAATATATGCAGAAGATATAAAGGCAACGATTCGCTGTTTTGAAGAATCACAGGCAAATGAAACAGATATGTTTCTAGAAATGGAGCCGTTTGATGTCCTCTGTGAGTTTATTTATCAAAACTTAATGTTTGAAGCCCTACCTTTATCACTAAGATAAAATTTAGTATCGATGAAATTGTTGTAAAGGTTATGAAATCGTGGACCTGAAAATATTCTGTTTCACAAGGGAAACGTCACCTGAATGAAAGCTGCAACAATGGTAACATGAAATATTAATCTCTTTATTTTGTTGAAAAAAACCTGTTCGCATTATTATATTTTAATTGAGGTGCATGAAAAGGAAAACTTAAAAGACAAACATTATTGGTCCTAATTTGGCAAAGACAAATCGTATTGTTTGTGTACAACTAAAAACTAAGTAATGATCAAAGGGAAAGGGAATACACTTTATTATTTTCGTGCTTCCTAAGCGAATTTACTGATTTACTTTCATCAGTAACGCAAAATGTGAGCGTTTAGAATTTATAACCACTTAACTCATATGAAGAGCTTAACGCGACATGAAGAATAACCAAATTAGACTATCGTCAACTTTACATGTGGGAGGTTAAGTCTTTGTTTCTGATTTTTTTTTTTTTAACTTTAACTGATCTTAAAATAATCAAATAACGCTTCAACAGTTTTCAGATCGAGAGGAGTATATTTGGTAATGCATAATGTTGTACTAGCTATAGACGCAAATCAACTTTATTTAACAAAAACATACAAATATTGCATGAATGCACAACATACATCGAAAATATGAAAAACTGTGAAATAATCAGATAAACAACAATGGAAGTATATGTTTAATTGACACCGGATGTAGAAAGTGGAATCCAGATACACCTTACAAATTCCAAACGCATAACAATGTTCATAAAAATCTGAAGTACTACTAAATTACATATGCTGTGCTTGAAATGCAAACATAAAAATGATCACTTTACACAAGAAAATGAAATCCAATGTTTATTAGTTCCATTTTTTTTTCAATAAAATTAAAAGTACACATTTTATCAATATTGAAGTTCAAGTAAATCATCTTGACATCAGCAAACAGCCAATCCAAAATCAATATGATCAAAATACAGACAACATAACCTTAACATGCAAAGGAAATAGAAATCCTATACCAACATACGTATGGTTCAAAAAGGGTCAAAATGACAGCAAACTTTCCTATAAAAGTTTCTATGTCATTAAAAATGTGATACGAAACAATTGTGGAGTTTACATCTGTGAATGTTACAATATTATAGAGGACATACATTAAAGAAAGTCAAATTCCGTGGATATTTATATAGGTGAGTTAATTCCTATTTGTACATGTATATGTCATTAGAACGATTAAAAAGTAACACGGTGTGCATCCGAATATGTTGGGTTTTTCTATTGCTAGAACTGCTGCTGATCCAAATAATACACGAAACTCTTTCAATTAAAATATCGTGTGACGATAAGCATATTCATCAACACTGAACTGATCTGTTGATCTATAAATATACTAGTATAGATTATATCGTTACTCGGACAACTTCAAGGTGATAACATACAAACCAGACGTGTTTGGAAAAGGAGACACTGTAAATAGTATGCATATTCACCATGTTCACGATGCTAACATAAACTTACAATGTATATGCTTTAGGAAGAAATGGCTTATATTCTGAACATGAGACTTATGTTTGTGATGGCCAGTTGTCATCCATTCTACATATTTACTCATATACACATTGATGCTATTAAATGTTAAATCAAAACAACATTTACTATGTTACTTATGTTACAGTTCATGTAGACGAGATGCCTTCATCACCAGCTTCGGATTTGTTGACGATGTTTATAGGTAAGTATATTGATGATAACTATGATTCTAATGCAATTTGGATGTAACAATTTTTTTCATTGGCTAAAAGTTGCCGTCAAATCCAAAGTTGAGCAGGTGTAACTAAGGAGGGACTCGCCAAATGTTCGATTACTACTATATAAACGAAAATAAAAAAACCCACCTACCTCGAATCCGCCATTTTTAATGTAATTTTATCCGAATTCGAAGCGTTCAGGTAAAGTGATTCTCCAGTTTGTAAGTTTTAAATTGTATGACATCACGTTCAGTCATGACGTCTTTGTGCCAAAATCATTCATAACGTTTCTCAGATTTGTTTTCTATTTGTCAAATTTACACATATTTTTTCAAGTTTTAATCGTATTTTTTTCTTTTTGTAATGCATGAGAATCGTAATAGCAGTTCTGTAGTTGAAGAGTTGCCACCATCAATTTTGATTTGACGGTCGCTACGCGTCGCTAGTAAAACTGCATTTGCGACCGTCAAATCTAGAATTGACGGTGGCAACTCTTCCACTACAGTTCTGTTATTGTTTAATTCATTGTGAATATAGTTTCATTTTATAACTTCTGTTAAAACAATGGTAGGTTTTTGGAAAAAACATAAGAATACTACAGGCAACTAAAATGTTAAATAAAAAGTTAAATCCCTCTAATAGGCGGACCATGAATCAGTTTGGACCCTCTTTGTCTTCGTTGATTTAACAGTGAGGTAACATCATTGAAATGCAGCCATTGGGTTGAGAAAAAAGTTTTAACGTTTTTGTCGTATTGATACTTTCAACAAATAACAAAATGTATTTGTTTTAGTAAAAATTATATTTGATAACAAATATCGTTAACTGTATCACAAAACAGCATGAAAGCAGTTTATGATTTATAAGGTCTGTGGTTAAATCAACATATCTCTAAAATAATAGCAAAAACACGATAAGCAGCAAATAGTTAAATCAAAGCCGATAACCAGAAAACAAATTGTCGCATCTTTTATAAGTCCATACCGTCTAACTATATCCCGTTTGTCTGATTGTAGTATATGTGATTCCTGTTTCATGTGTAATTCTTTTCATTGGCATATGTGTTGCTGTAATAAAACGCTGTTGTGTTCGACGGAATGGGAAGTGAGTATATATTTGAAATGATAGAATTTGACATCATTCATTGATCGTTATGTGTCTATAAAACATCAATTCTTGCTGATTTCGCCTTTGATTTTGATGTTACTTTGTATCAATCAGTAATTAAATATCCAACCGATAAGGCGTAATACAGGATAAAATGTATAAAAAAGTCATGACCATGTGAATGGCATATTATACATTTGCGGAAACTGTCATACACCTACGATTAGGATGACAATTACACTTACAGGTAGCATTTAAATCTTGGGCTTTCTCAGAGTGTAAAAATAAACCGTTGATCCAAAACAATGTAACGATAGAGAAGTTTTCCTGTAGTTAAATACTTTTCTTTTAAATATATTTTCATGTAATCTGTTAACATTAATTATTGCATAGGGTGTTATCCAAGGTTGAAAATGCTGCCATTGTAGGAAGTATGATAGAATAAACTTACATTATTTTAGAAATAAATTTAACATGACAGACACACAAAATATCGCAATTGTCGTCGCAGTTGATAGATTGTGACAATTGTTGAAAAAAAGTCAGCAATACTTTGTGTAAGCTTGTTTATGCTAAGACATACTTTCTCTCTTTTATTTTGTTTTAAAGAAATGCTGAAATACAGCAACGGGTGTTTTTGAGCTATTTATTCCTCATGAAAGTTCACTTGCCGTTCGGTATAATTTTGAAATCTTTTATTCTTCCTGAATAGGACAAAAAAAAACACAACTATTCAAGAGAAAAAACAGTTATCGACGAACTTTTCTGTGTCGGAAGTATATTTTATACTGTTCGCCAGACTCCGTTGAAATGTAAAATAGTTGTATTCAAAAAGCTAAATCTTTGCTATCTATGTTATCAACAGCAACACACAGAAAATGACAAACGAGTTCCAATGCAAGTTGTTGTTTTTTTACATGCAATTATTACAACAAGATCCCTGGAATCATTAAGTATGGAGTTTTTTTTCGCGGTGTCGATAACTATCCTCCATGAACATTGGTGGAACTAGTATGCTCGAAACATGAGATAAACCTAACCCTGTTCCGAGACTGGTACTATTTTTATGGAATTGTAATATAGAGTGCACTGACGACGCAGGGGTCGATCCAGCCATTTCTCGAAGAGGATTCCAACCCAAGATAAAAGGGTGCGACCAAATGTCTTTAATCAAAAGCATAGATCGGCAAGAAAAGGGGTGTTCCAACCCCAAAAACAGTCCGTGATCTCTCACTGCGACGTTAGTTATTTCAACACAAAGTTTATACTCAAATCTATTCAATTGATTGTTAGGAATAAAACAAATGAAAAGAGTAGCAGTCGAGAAGAAATTGTTAACAAAATCACAATCTATTTAAATCGACAACGCAACAGTTGCGAATACAAAGTTGTAATCGTGCAGTAGAGTATCATCTGAACAATATTTTTGCTGGTTTTCGTTTTCTAACCATTGCATTAAAAGAACCCATTTTCGCGGGGAAATATAAAAAAAGAAGATGTGGTATGATTGCCAATGAGACAACTATCCACAAAAGACCAAAAGTACACAAACATTAACAACTACAGGTCACCGTACGGCCTTCATCAATGAACAAAGTCCATACCGCATAGTCAGCTACAAAAGGCCCCGATAAGACAATGTTAAACAATTCAAACGAGAAAACTAACGGCCTTATTTAAGTAAAAAAATGAACGAAAAACAAATACTAGTATGTAACACATAAACAAACAACAACCACTGAATTACAGGCTCCTAACTTTGGACAGGCACAAACATAAATAATGTGGCGGGGTTAAACATGTTAGCGGGATCAAAACACTCCCCCTGAGTCTATTGCACTTGCTGATCATATCATACATGTCCATCTACACATTCGGTCCTTAAAAATCCTTGTCTTCAAGTATTCGGCTTTGAGTGGTAAATGCAGAAAACCGCTTCGAACATATGATTTTTTTTCATAGAAAATTCAATTTGCTATTTTGTATATGTATTGTTGGTTTGTTTTTGTATTTTGATATGACCCCTTGTTTTTGTTACCTGTAATCGTAAGTCTAAAGTGTAATCCTAGAGTTTCCGCAAATGTCTATTAATACATAACAGGAATAACATGTAAGGCCATAAGTTTTCAAAATTGTGAAGTCGTATTTTGTAATATGCATTCTATCAGAAACAAAATCAATATTTGTACTGAAAAAAAAAAATGTGTAAGATCTGACTCATAGTTAAATGCTATTCTTTAAAGAAGGACTAACTTTCAAATTCATGTTCACCGATTTGATTTAAAATCTCGTTTTTTATTTATAACAATGTAAATCATCTATCCAAACTATTAAAAATCTGAAATAATAAACGGCACGAGAATGATCATTCGTAGCTTCGTTTCGTGTGTATTTTAGTCCAGACGTCATATACTCAATCTTCGAGTTGACCTCTTACAATGACCATATATTAAGTGATGGAAACATCAATAAGTATATAAATAGATTAAGTTAACAAGTGCTGTTTGATTATTCTAGGTCTATTTAATTTCATTTTATAGATGACAACTAAATGTTGATCATAGTTTTTACTTGTATAAGAATATTTTTTCTGGATCGACTCAGTCAATCAAATGCTTTACCTTTGTTTTACTTTCAATGTTGGCATTCTTTTCCTTTAAATAAGTTTACACATACAATTCACGTGCTATCCATCTTAAGTTAACGGGTTAAATTGAAGTTTACAAGAATACGGGTTCAATGAGGTCGAATTATTCACTTGCAAGTGAATAATTCAAAATCATTTTTTTAGCTTATTTTGACAAAAGTGTACCGTACTGGCTGCTAAAAGCTAATTACTATTTCACTATTTGCATTTCATTATTGATTAAGCAAATAAAAAAAAGATATTATTTTTTTATGCTTCTCGTAGCTAGTGCCCCTTTTAGTATAATTTTATTCCAATCGTCAATAAATGTACATAGATCGTATATTTACGGGCTTTACAGTAAACATAACGGAGCATATTATGATGTGATATCTTGTATTTATAAGAATTTTACAAATACAGTCATACCTGAAAATTTGAGCAAAGTATATAAAGCATGTATGATGTATCTAACAAGAAAGTCTTTCTACACATTTATCATATAAACTTTATAGATATATATCGAGAAAACTGGTAAATTCACCTGAACATATCATAGTTTATCAATTTATATACTAGTATATGAAGCAATACGTTATGAAATTCTAGGCTGTTCAAACTCATGAACTCAAAACTATTTAAATGACACTGTATATATAGGTTTTTCATATTCTATGACATATACTATGTTCACATGCATGGGAAGGTGACAAACAAAAATCTTTAAAGAAAAAAAAAGAAAAAAATCAGTGGGGCCCGGGGCGGGTTAAAATGATACTTGTTTTTTTAATCTAGCTAAATCAGACTTTTGTGACTTCCATCTACATTTTATTTTACAAATGAATTTGATCCAAGGCCTGAGATGAGGAGACATTTTATGCACATACACTTTTTGTAAAATACATCTTGCAGCTATAATCTTATAGGTTAAGCAATATACTTTATCTAAACATTAATGAATATCTGAAAATGAGACTGTGTTAGTTATACGTTAAATGCAAAAGTTTGAAGCCGTAGGCACTATGATATGACCAAATTAAAAAAATTACAATGCTGAAGTCTTTCACACATAAAAGTAGATTTATTATAGATTTCAATTTTCGAACTAAAGGAGTAACGTTGTTGCCTTCTCAAATTTTATCCTTTGAATGACTCATGGACATATAGACATATATTGTAGTTGTTTAAACACTTCATCATTGAACATACTTAATTTAGTTTGGATTTATGTAAGCACCAGTATGAGTATGTTTGTTTCTTTGATATTAAGGGAAAATATAGAAAACTACTACCAAACATTCATTCATGATGGTATCACAGTTAATTCCGAATATGCATCCGTCGTTCCAACAAACAACACTACTGCGACAGAAACGGTGGACAGCTTGGTGTGTGATATTGGAGAAGAAGGAAACAAAAGCAGAAACAAGTATGTGAAGTTTCAATCATCTTTTATTTGTGTAAAGTTTAATATAAATCCCAAATAAACTTAACTTGCAGATCTGTGTATTTACAAGTCTATATTATTAGAATATTGGATGCTGATAATTGCATTTGGTATCTAGATATAATCCGGATGGTTTCTTAATCGAGCTAAACTTTGAAATCAGCGCCTGTGTTTGATGTATATATTTCCGTCTGTATATTGAATTTTAAAGCTCTATCTAAATTTCTTTGACAGACAAATGTAAATGACAAGAAAATAAGGGTTCCTAATGATGAATACTTTGAAATTCATTTTAAAAAAGGATTGCCGAGGGCAATCGGAACAGAAAGTCCCTGATCAAATAGCAAAACACATGGATAACAGCTTTTATACGCCTCACTTGGTTCAGGCATTCAGAAAATGTTGGATACAACCTGGTTTCTAAGCTAGCTAAATCTTTCATTTGTATTACAGTCGCACCAAATTTCCATTTTATTGACCACGATGTGTACAGAAAACAAACAGACATACTTGGTAAAAATGTCAAAAATAAAGGTACAGCAGATGACATTGTGTTACCATCTTAATCACTATAAAAACAAACAAATACATGCATGTTAAAAAAAAACCAAATATGCATACAGACAAAGCACACCAGAAAAAAAGGAAAGGTAAAAGTGAGCAACTAGAATTTTTTTTTTTCAGTTTTCAGATTGCAAATAGTTGGCGATCACAAAAAAAGAAACGGTGTAACGGTCTCAATTTTAAAGACTTATTGACTATTCATTTTTATATACAAATTTCTAATCGACACTTGTGAAATTAATGTTGTTATTTTTTAATTCATTTCTATACAAAGGGACATGCAGTGTTTTTGTATTTAAAAAAAGAGTATTTGCTTAAAATAAAAAAAAAAGTATAAGGCGTTTACAGAAATAATATATATCACTCATTTTCTTTGTTTTTTAGTGCATCCATTCAAACATCTGTTTATGAGGAAATCAACCAAAGACGATTTTGAAATACGACGAATGAAAAGCTTGAATGTCACTACTGATAATGACGATCAAAAGGCTGTGACATAAAATGCAGTAAATGATGGGAGGACAAGTCCTACAAAAAATGTACTCCCAAACAAAACACAATGTTAGAAACCAAAGTCTGAGGTTTTATGTCTACATCTACGTTGATTGAAAGAATTAGTATAAATGTGTACACTAGTGATTCATGTTTTCTTCTCTAAATTCTCGACCAAACACAGATGTATAAAGTATAACAAACGTAGATTAATTTGATTTATGTTAAGATAATACCACAAATATTTAAGAAAATACCAAATTTTTATGTGTATAAAACGGAGCTCTTTAACAGTGTCTTTAAGACGAAGATGAAGCGATGTTCCTTTGCTTTTTGTGTGTTGTTTTTTACTGTACATATACTGATTTTGTGTTATGAATGGATACCCCATATACCTTGTTTTTCTTTTATTAGCTTCCATTCATGTGTTTATGATTTTTATTAAAGTCGTCCTTTTAATTTATAGCAGATTTGCTAACCTTTTCTAACGACTTTTTTATTTATGTTCATCTTATATGTTAATACGTAATCAAATTACAGAAATTTGATTGCATACTTCATGTACTTTCTTTGCTACTCTGTAGCAATTTAACTTGTTGCTTCTTCTTTTTTAGTGTATATTTTCATTAGCCTGCTACTCCAGTATTTACTAGCAATGAAACCGCTCGATGATATCGCTTTGTAGGTTTTATTAAAGCATGCATATATAGTTTTTTGCTTTAATTTTGTCTTTAGAATTTAAAATAACTTATGAGCCGTAATATAAAGTAATTGTAATATTCTTCAAAGTGTTTACACAGTTACTTCTATGTTATTTGTACATACAAATCGTTTATATAAGAAACAATAAAACTACGATTTTTTTGTTTATCGTGTTTGTAATGTTAAAGGGATAAATGTAATAATCGAGGACAAAGGATAATATTACGTATGGTTATTTTTTCTTCCGGAAGATTTGTTACACATTAGTTACAAAAATTGAGATTGTATAGTTACTCAATTAGTGCGAGTTTAACTTTAAATCTGCAATACGTTGGGTTTTTTCTATGAGAATCATCGTAATTTATTTTCACAAATATACAAAAATTAACTTAAAAAAAAAATCAGATAAATTTCACCAAACATCAAATATACGAATGAAAAATTAAACATTCCAAAGAAACAAATCGAAAAAGAAGTAGGAAATAGAAAGTGCCGAATGATTGTAAGATACAACTGTAATAGACATGTTGAAAATGTTGCAGGAATGAAATGAAACATTTAAATAGTTATAAGATCGGAAGTAAAAAAAACATGCATCAGGGCATCAGTAGAGGTAAACAAAAGCCAATCATTTTACAGAACCATAACGATGTAAAAGCAAATCAATGATACATGGTACAAACGTGTTTATTTGACTAAAAATAGTCAAGCCATATTAGTATCAGAATGTTACAAGACAAAATTCCCTTAAATCGGACGCTTATTTGTATTTCATCAAAATATGCACACGTTGACTCATTTTACATTAAATGACAACTGTTGTGAACTTACACATCTATGTCATGTATGTTGATATCTACTTTTATGTAACTGTATAACCCGTTTTACATTAAGCTGTTAAATATTGCTTCTAATTGTATACACTGACGTTGATTCAACATTAAATAACTAATAGACACGGTTGGTGTAGTGTCCGGCAAGGATAGTGATTTTTCGAGTGAATCGGTCAATTTTTTTCGAGTGAATCGGTCTAATTTTTTTTAGGGTAGTTCGGGCTTTTTCGAGTGAAAACACATGCGATAAGTTTAATTAACTACTATTTAGTAATTATAATAGTTTTTAACATTACTACCCATCTTATATTGAATACTTTACATGTTTCGATCAACAAAGAAGCACAATTTTCTTGAATTTAACCCAGAAATTCGGTGATTATGATTGTTCAGGTTTTTTCGAGAGCAACCGTGACATCGTCAGGGTTCTTGGACGAATGGTCCGTTTTAAAAAAAAATAAAATAAATAAAAAAAAAGGTATTCTAGACTTTAAAAAATAACTTTTCTAGTTTATTCCTGTAATTTAATGAATGAAAATATTATGTATTGTCAATAAATCATTAAAACATAAAACTACATTGATGAACACTTATCTTTTTTGAATTTAACGCAAGTTTTCTGTTCGGAAAACGTTCTACCGCAACTTTCCAGTATTAAATTAGAAATAACTAGATCCCTAATAAAAAGGTATTAAGAACAAAGTGCAGAGGAATCATAATCTTAATTTCATTCCATGGTACTTTTGTTAGTTCAAACTTATTTAACAGTTGATTTGGAAACAAGTTATTGCAACTTATAGTAATCCCTTTCCACGTTGGTACTTTGCTTGTCAAAGTTAATTCAAATCTCGAAGTGAACCATGGAGTTTTTATACGGGACGTAGTATGGTATGTCCATTCGATCGTCCATCGTCAGCATGTCGAACAAAAACTCAAAAACGCTGTAACCAATTTACATGAAACGTCGGTCAATTGTCTATCTATTGAGGTATCCTCCCTTCGGAATGTTTAGAAATTTTAGATTTAACGTTTCTGAGTTTTGGGGATTTTATTAAAGTAGCACTATATAGTTTCTAAAGAGCCTGTGTCACTCACCTTGGTATATTTGCTGCAGTGCATGTCAAACAAAGAGGAATCTTCAACATTAAAGACAAGCATAGAATCCATGGCAATATTCTCTGTGTTGGTGATGGTTACTTGATTGTAGATCTTATTTTACTGAACATTCTTGCTGTTTACAGGTATCTCTATTTATAATTACAATAGGTCATAGACAAGTAAATTTTTGGCTCAAAATAGTCTAAATATATTTCTCTTTCACCAAAAGTTTCATTTCTACATATTTGTTGGTCAGTTTCTGTAAAAAAAAAAAGGGCATCAAGAGCAGTATTTTGTGTCAGAGTAGGGCTACTTTTACATAGGTTCTACATTGGAGGGAGTAATTGAGGGTGTGACACCATAGGCAGATCAAATTAACTCAGATTTTCGTATTTTCATATCACACTCCGCGAAGTGATGATACGAGAAATTTCTAATCATGCAAGAAATAGATAATAAGACACAACCATATATAAGAGAAAAGATCATTGAAAACGTGGAAGGTGTATCATGTGACCACGGCACAGCTGTTTTTTAAAAACGGAGTAAGAAACCTCAGTAATGGACAGCAAAGAAGAATCAGAAAATGCGATGTTATAAACACATTCTGCTGTAGGACCATTTCATCATCACGCTTAAAACGAAATGCTTGGTTTCCCTCGATATTTTATGGTTATATAATACAAATGTAACACAGTTTATTGCTCAAAGTCAAGTAAGTAAAAGAACGGGTATCTTTATTTTTAACAGACATTCATGAAATGGATCAATTATAGAAGGTTAAATCCGTACTGTTTTACACTGAAAATGTGTGGTAATTACGAACAATTTACATTGTATATACAAACGTACAATATGCTGAATATCTCCGTTTTGAATGAAACGTATCATTAACATAATAGACATGCTAGTTTTACAAACGAGGTAAAAGATTTTCATTTAAAATTAAAAAAAATTAAGCTTATTAGCTTTGAAACTTACCACATACCTTTTGGACACATATGATCTCTACATGGATGGGGGGGGGGGGGGGGGGAGGAGTTAAAGCATGTAATTCAGTGGTTCATATATCTGTTCATTATATATCGTACAGCGCTAAGTCGTTACTTTCTCTTTTGAATTGTTGAACATTTGCCTTTTCGGATCATGTTATAGCTAGCTATCCGATTTTACTTTGCTCATTTTTGAAGGCCGTGCGGTGACCCATACTTTTGGATTTCTTTGTCATTTGGTCTCTTGTGAATAGTTGTCTCATTGGCATTCATACCACATCTTCTTTTCTATGTATAAATAGTAGTTTCTGTTTCATTTATTCCTATTGTTATTGTCAATCATACCCTATCTTCTTATATATATATTGTTACAGGCGGGCGAGTAGGGGTCGAGTGTGCTTTTTGTTCCGTATGATTGCTTATTGATAGTGTCCGTTACTTTGTCTTGTTTTGAGTGTAGTTTGTTGACTCCAGCATAATCATATATAAATGAAGAATCCAGCGTAAAAGAGTGACTTTTATTCTTGTCCAGTAGGCATGTTTATCTCAATAAATAACGCATGCAAAAATTTGTGTAATTTGCCAAAAAACTGCTATGAAAAATTGTAAACATTGAACTGGTTCCTCATCTTGTCTTAATATGAAGCCACTTCCTGTTGAAGACCTGCTTAAGCGGGAATATTTATAAACGCGATATTTGGTTCCTAGACGCCCTTATGTGAGCTTTTAGTTAAATATTCCAAAAGATGTAAAAAGATAAATAAAGGCTTGAAATGCTATCGCATAGCTTAAGGTGAAATAGCTGTATATCGAAATGCATGTCAAGTCTCTCTCTTCCTTGACGGTGTCGACTCCATGCTCCCTTGCCAAGGTATGGCAGCGAACTTCCATGCTGTCAGCTTCTGATCCGCCGTCAATTTCCTCCATTCCTTGGGCGGCCAGAACATTGTTGTTGGTTTACTCGACACCTGCACCCTTTCTCCGGCCCATTGTCTCCTCCCTGGTGGAAATAGGGGCATCCCTCCTGCCTGTAATAGCTTCTCCGCCATCTCTCTAAGTGATATATTGGTAGTTTCTTCTTCGTCAGTGTCAATTTCAAACACTTCATTATGGCTCACCATTATGATTCGTTTATCTGACCTCTCTGATGTTGCCTCCTCATCCTCCTCTTCCTCCTCGTCCTCGCTCAGCATTGGTAAATACCTATCTTTCTCTTCGTTTTATATCTTCTTAAGAGGGCTGTCTTGAATTGGTACTGGCTTGCTTGGTTTTCTTTTCGGCTGTAGGTGGGACATCTGCAACTTTTTCTGATGGTTCCTGGGTTGTTGAGATGGTCTTAGCTGTTTCTGGTTGTTCTTTTTTTCTTATATAATTTCTAGGTTGTCTACTGCTCCAATAGAGTCCATGATATCGTACTCTGGCTCTTCTCCAATATCGGATTTACTACTTTCTTCCCTGGTTGTTTCCTCTGCCTTCTTCCTGGACTTAGTTTCAAGCATGGCATACTTGTCAAGTACGTCTCTCTCTTCCTTGACGGTGTCGACTCCATGCTCCCTTGCCAAGGTATGGCAGCGAACCTCCATGCTGTCAGCTTCTGATCCGCCGTCAATTTCCTCCATTCCTTGGGTCTTGAGTCTAAGCTGTTTCTGGTTGTTCCTTTTTTTCTTATATAATTTCTAGGTTGTCTACTTCTCCAATAGAGTCCATGATCTCGTACTCTTGCTCTTCTCCAATATCGGATTTACTACTTTCTTCCCTGGTTGTTTCCTCTGACTTCTTCCTGGACTTAGTTTCAAACGTCACCTTTCCCCTAAAGAGCTTCCTGACATGTCTCTCACCAATTCCCAACGCCTTGGTTACCTGATTCAAGGTGTGCTTTGACTCAGACAACTTAAGTTCTGTTCCAAAACTTTGTGGTGGCTCATGGTCTGTCTTTGCAATGCCCATTCTCCTAACCAAACTGTCCTTTGCCCTGGAGTCCTCCATGACCCAATGTACCATTTCTACCTTGAACCATATTTCTGCTGACGACTCCTTCATTCTAAGAAAGCCTATGTTCCCCTTAGATGATAGGTCAATCCTGGCTACTGCTAGTTCAGGGAGGTCCACTAGAGGTCTGGATGGACTGTATTTCCGTTTCCTAGAGCTGGTGGGCTGCTCACTTGTAACAGAATGACCCAGTGCTTTCTTCCATCCCTCTTCCCATGACTTCTTATGTTTGTCTGATCCCTCCTTCTTGGTGGCTTCCACCCATCCCAACCGTGCTGCCCTGGTCCTGATGGGAATGGTGCTCGTCCATTCTGAAGGCTTTATAATTCTAACATAATCATCTGGCCGCTTGGCTAACCAAAATCCATTTGGCTCTGTAAAGAAATCACCCTCCAGGAGGTCTATGGTGAGATCGTTGTGTTTTCTCTTACTGTGTTTGGTGAGCTCCGACATCCTGCCAAACGTCCTCTCACTATCCACACACCATGGACAAACAACTCTGCACACCGAATGCTCGGAGATGGCATGGCTCTTCAGGTCCTTTTTCTTTTCATAGGTTTCCGGGCATAACCAGCATTTTGTTGAAATACAAGGAATACTGCCATTAATTCCCTGTATTGTTTATTCAATAAGTTAAAAATCATAATTATTGCGAACGGTTCATTACCACAGCTTGTCCAGATGTTGTGTGGTTTTCCTGGTACTGTATCACTTTAGTTCAGATATTTTAAAGTAGATTTATTCTCTGATTCTTGTTGTAGAGTTAGAATGAAATGACTGCTAATAGTTTGATTGACCAGTTTGTTCGAAGTTTTTTTTATTGGTAGGTTGTCAATGAGATCATGCGGAGAAGGTAAGTTATATTGATCCGCAATTTCGGCTACTTTTGGAAACCAGCTTCCAGAGCTGATTGATTTCATGGCAAGCTGACGGATCGCAATATCTTTTTCCACTGATTCGTCGTTCCTGATGATATTCCCGAATGTTTTAAGGATTTTCTTGTGAATTTCACCCATGATAGGGATTCGTCCTAGTAGAAGGAGAGATGCTGACTTGGCTGATCTTATTGGAAGGTGTTGGATTTGTTTGATGAGTTTCCTATGGTACACCTCTAGTTTCTCCATGTCATTTCTTGAAATGTTATATACATCTAGACCATACAGCAATCTGGGTATCACATAAATCTGAATAAGGTGTGCTGAAACATGAGGATTTACACCGCTTAGCCCATGGAGCCCTGCACCCATTAGAGAGTAAGCGGTCTTTCTAGCTGTAATCACTCGCTTGCATATCACCTCTTTTGAACCTGATTTCGATGTAGAGTCCCTCTCAATTCCTAGATGCACAGCTGATTCAGAAGTTGATAACTCTTTGTTGTTTAGTGACCATGATCTATTTTCCTTGTCGTTGAGTACTAGAATTGTCGACTTTTGTTCACTTAGTAAATATCTCTGTTTGTTCGCATAATATGCATGTACGTCTAACATTGTTTGGAGCTCAGTGGGGCTCTTCGATATGAATGTGACATCGTCGGCCACAGTTGGGATGCCGCAGTAGGTACATCCAATATATGCCCCCAATTGTTTTTTCTCAAATGTCTTTAACAGTTTATTAATAAAAATTTTGTAAGCAGTGGGTGACCATACACCCCCTGTCTCACTCCTTGTTGTTCTTGGATAGGTCTTGAGATGTTTCCATTCCATTTTATTTTTGATGTAACTTCCTCGTTCCAGTTTTTAAAGAATAGCCAGTTGTCCCCACGTAGTCCAAAGTTATACATTTCCCTCAGTAGACCCAAGTGCCAACGGATATCAAACGCCTTCTTGGCATCCATAAGTGGTATATACAGGCTTGAGTTTGACTTGTTTGCTTCTGTTATAAGCTCTGTGAGTATTAAGGCAGCAATTGCAGGCATTTGTCCTTTGGTAAATCCTTTCTGAAGTCTGCTTTGTTGTTTGTTTACTGAATCTTGGTTGTTTTGAAGGTGTAGCTTCTCAACAATTTTGCCAATGAACATAGTGATGACAATTTTTCTGTAGGAGTTTGGATCCGTTTTCTTTTTTCCTTTTTTCAAAATTGGACAGGCTATTCCACTCTTTAGTAAAGATGGGATATCAAGATTTTGAAAGATGAAGTTGATGATATTTGTCAGGAAAGAAATGAGTGTTTGTCCTCCAAACTTAACGTGTTCATCGGTGATGTTTTCTTCGTCTGGGGATTTTCCAGTTTTGAACGATAGCACAGTTTTCTTTACCTCTTCAGTTGTAGTTACTGGTATGTTATGGTTTTTTGAATGTTTAAATAGTTCAGAAAGACTTGTGATGTCTCGCTTTACATTTGTAAAGTGATCATTGTCAAAGTTCACATTTTCACATGGTGTTGATAGTTCTTCAAAGTATTGAGCAAATGCCTCTGTAATTTCAATCTGGTCATTCAAAGTATTATCTTTAAATATCAAAGATGATCCTGAGGGGTTCGACGGGTCACGTTGTTTCCTCACCAGTTTGTAAAACCCTTTGTCGTTCCTTTCGTTTAGTTCCATTAGTTCCTGGTATTTGTTATTTCTATTTGTCGCTTCAAGCCTCCTTTGGAGTGATCTTAGTTTTTTTTATTAGAGTTCTTATTGTTTTGATAAATCTCGTTTTCTGGATTTGTTGGTTTGCCCGCAGCTTTCCATTTTGCATGGTGTGTCTTGCTTGACTTAGCCGCACTAGCAATTTCTGGCGCCCATGGTTTTTTCCTTGGTGTTCCTGTTCTTTTCCTTCTATTTATAGGAACACTACTATTCTTTACTGCTGATTCTGACAGTATCTGACAGATGGTATTGATATTTTCTGATATATTGTCACATGTCAGTATGAGTTCATTATCATCTATGAGTGATAATCTAGATTCAACTTCTTCTTCATATCCTTTTTTGTCTATCTTATTCCAATTGATCCTTAACTTATATAGTTTTCCATCTTTTTGATTTGATAGTTTTATCTCACACGGTATCTTCACAAGAATGGGATTGTGAGTAGATGAGTTAGTTGGTTCCCTGTCGAATGTTATGTATGTTGATATCAGGTCACTGCTCTGCATGAAGTAATCAAACTTGGAAGCATCTCTTCCGTTATAATGATAAAAAGTAAAATCAGAACCACAAGATTTTGGTATATACATTCCATTTTCTTTAATAAAAGTCATAAAAGCTTTGTCCTGAGAAGAATTTCTCTTTGTAGATGCATTCATGTCTCCACCAATCACTATACTTGCAGAGCCACTGTATTTTATGATGATTTCAGATAATTCATCAAGAATTTGTTGATAGTCATCTAAAGTGTTGGAATTACCCCTACAGGGCATGTAGACGCATAAGAACACGATCGGGTTTTCCACATTAAATCTAATCCCAACTATTCTGTTTCTGCCATCCGATAGAGGTTCAATGAATTGTTCAAGTTTCTTGTGAGCGCATATAGCTACTCCAGCATGCCCCCTACGTCTTTCCGATAGATCTGTGAACAAGTTGTCGTCGAAACATTTGGTGAAACAAATAAAGTCGCTCAAACATTCTTGAAGTTTAAATTTTTCAAAATTATGTAGCCAGTGTTCTTGTAATAAAATAAAGACTGCTCGATTTGCTAAAGTTTCTAAATAAAATTTGTTGCTTGTCAGTCCTTCTATGTTCAGAGACACTGCAATAATTGCTTTTTGTATTAAAAAGTTCGATGAGCAGACAGAGGAGACATCAGGTTGCGGTGGTAAGTCTGTTGGTGGTAGTATTTTGGAAGGCTTGCTGCAAGTGTTCTTTCCCAATTTTGATTGTGATTGTTGTGAAGCACAACGCCAAAGGGAAAACATCAACATCAGCCATTTCCAAGGGGATTATAAAGGAGGGGAGGAAAACCAATGATAATATGCTGGAACGGTCTCGCTAATTAGAGACAAATTATCAAGTGGGTTAAATAAAAGGAAGTCAATAGGTATAATTTGTATTGCCTGTTATAAATAATTTTTCAATATATTACAAAACACAATATATCATAAATAAGTAAATACACAATTGAAAATACATAAACATAAATATATAATAAATATATTTTTGGCAAACATCCACCGCTATAAATTTATAAAAGGGGGAAACAAAATCTAAATGGGATGGAGGGTGGTTAATTTCAACGTTATATCAAATTCAAAAATGTAAAGAAAACACTTTGCAATGGTATAAATAAACATTCAACAACAAAGGAAAAGTTTATATCCAATAAAAAGGGCGAAATAATATAGTGAGTAAATTAAATGCAAGAGTTTATACTAACGAAAATCTAGTTCGAACCAGTGTGATTACTGAGGTGTAAACATATAAATTTCACTGTTTTGCTAATTAAATAATTTAAATCTTAAATTAAACCAATTATCAAGTGGGTGAAATAAAAGGAAGTAAATAGGTATTATTTGTATTGCCTGTTATAAATATTTTTTCAATATATTACAAAACACAATATATCATAAATTATTAAATACACAAATGAAAATACATAAACATAAATATTTAATAAATATATTTTTGGCAAACATCCGCCAAGCCTGCAAGGCCGCCAAACAAATAAAGATAAAATAATAATTATCAAAACAGATAATCATGATAAGAACCAGACATACTATTACATGTATCACTCTTTTTTCTCTCCTCAAATAAGCTCCATCCTTTCAAAATGTGTATAGATAATGAAAGGACAAAACAGCAAACCAACTCAGAATGTATGAGGATTCTGAGGAAAACCAACATCATATTCAGGATGCAAGTTCTCTGAAAAGAGAAAAAAGAATAATTATAATAAACAATATACATGTATGAAGTAAATAAAAACACAATTGTAACACATAATATTGATTATCTTTTTTCTGAAAAGTTCTGTACCAGCAATATTTAAATGAAGCCCATCTCTCGGAGCAAATAAGGAAGAATCTGGAATATTGTCGAGTAAGAAACTCCTATACAAATTACAATATAATAAATTATTTCTTTTACACAATCTTTTTAACTCAAACTGTATTAACTTTAATAACTTTAGCTCCAGTTTTCATGTGATCAATTGGTCTATATACAATATAGCTAGGAAAAATAGAAGTAAATATCAACTTAGCAAACGTCTTCTTTTTGAACTTGTGAATTAAATCTCCGAAATAAGACATAATAGTATCAACGGATTGAGACGCAGAAATATTATTAGTACCAACATGTACTGTAACGAAATCTAATGAAATTAAATCTACTTTCCCAGATGAAATTAATTCAGTAAGACGACCAATAGTGGCACCAGGAAAGGCCTGAGTTGTACACCCATCTATTCCACTAACATATTAAGGTATAGACGCTGACACAATGGTCGCCCTTTTTTCTAAGAAATTCCCTGTAAAATTTATAATAAAACATCTGAAATATGTGCCGTCATCTTTTCTGCTACTGAAATTTTATCGTCTAATGAAAATTTTAAATATCTCTTGTAAGCATCGCTTTTCCAATCTCCGTACATTTGAATTAATTCCGTAGGTTTTTCGGCTGCAGAACCCAGCTAGCCCCCCCCCCCCCCCCCCACCCCCCTCGCCTAAAAATATGTGTAGAATATGACGACGTATCTATACCAATCTCAGTAATTAACTGTTTCAGTATTGTCTGAAATTGTCTATACGTGACAGGTACACATAATTTATTTTTTATAATACAATAAGCTGGACTCTTATCAGAAGTACAAACCAAAGACTTCATATTCAAAAAAGCTTGAACGGGACACAATGGATAATCTGGTATTGAGACTAGAGGTATCAATAATTCTCTCTCACCAAACTGAATCGTTTTCGACCATTTAACACTTATCAATAATAGCTTACGCTTACAATCGAAAATAATACTATCCCTACAAAGCTGTTTATTATGATTAAAAATAGAAACGGAATCTGGAACCAAATTAGATTTTCTAAACATAAGAAAAAGGCATGTAAAAATAAACACCATATAGTAGCATTATGCGCACTATTCATATCTAGCTTATTATAAATTTGAAGTAAAATGTGAGGAGTAATTGGCAAGGCCTGTTTTAGACAATGTGCCTTAATTCTACATAAACCGCTAAATACTAATCTCAAATGAAAAGCTTCAAACTGTGGATATTCTAAATCTAACAATACATGCAGATATTTTACTGAACTTATAAAATTCTTGATAGAGTCAACAGATTTAAAACTTCTACTTAGAAACTGTGCATATAATGTCAAAACATGAACGGTAGCAGGAACAGGAATAAGTTCAAAATATATACAAAACATAAAATATGACTCTAACTGAGTTTTTTTTATTTTTATCAGTACTCTCCGCAAAAGCATGCTTAACAGAATCTTTACATTTAAACCGCAGAACCTCTTACTCTGTAAAATAAATTACCAATCATTTAAAAATGAAAAATCTGACATGAGAACTGAGACCTCTTCATATCTATCTACTGAAATAGCTGACTTAAATAACTCTCTGTATTTATGACTACAATGCCATCGAGACAAATAGTCAGCAAGTCTTTTTTCTACACCTAAAATGTGTCGAACTTCAAACTGAAAACTCGCTTGAATAAAACAAAGCTCTCGATAACAAGTTTGCATAAAAGCATCCTTAGATGAACCTGAATTGATGACATGAACAGACGCCTCATTATCACAAAAGATCAGAATTTTTTTCCCGCAAAATTTGTTTCCCCAAATTTTAACAGCAAGTAACTCCAAACAATTGATATGTAATTGATCTTTTGTGATATCAGAAGGAAAAACCGCATGAAAATACTGATTTGAAGTAATAGCTCCAAACCTTCTAAACAAAATCGCTTGAAAAAATCTCACCTGGAGACGACCAATCTTCAAAAGAAATCATAGAGAAACAATTATAGCTCGACAGAAACCTATGTCACCACAATAAGTCCTTCTGTACCTCTACCGGAATCTTTCTATATATCTTATGTCCACTGCCTACGACATTTGAAGGGAAAGCACTACGAAGCCAGTTCAACAAACGACTAACAAATAATCTACCAGGTCGTAGACAGGTGGACACAAAATGCAGTTTCCGAAGTATTGACTGTAACTCTCTTAAAGAAGTTTTTTTCTTTCTAAACCAAGCCTGAACTAACAACGAAATCTCTAGAACACGATCAGGAGTAACTTCTAAAGTCAACTTCACAGTGTCAACTGTGATTCCTAAAAATTCCATCCTCGTAGTAGGAGCTACTCCTTTTTGCTTTGACTCCTCTAGCCCACAACTATCTAGTAATTCACCTAAAGCAATATAAGCTTCATCAGCTTTATCCACCGTATCCGCACCACCAAAATCATCTAGATAATTGATACCCATGTATCCTATCTTATAAAACATAAAACTAACAGCTGTAGTGATTCTTTGACAAATCAAAGCACTAGACACCGTACACCCATAGGAAGAACACGATCCGCAAAGAACTTATTATCCCACTGAAAACCAACTAAATGCAAATCACCTGGATCAATTGGAATTTGCCTGTAGGCCCTTTTCAAATCCTTCTTAAAAACCAGACACTTACCACCTTTATCCTTAATTAATTTACTAACGAAAATTTAGTTTGAACCAGTGTGAATACTGAGGTGTAATAATATAAATTTCACTGTTTTGCTAATTAAATAATTTAAATCTTAAATTAAACCAAAAGAATTTTAGCGACAAGAAGCGACAGTACATTTGAAAAAGTCTATTTGTCACATTATGACACCTTAATGTTTTCTTATCTAAGTCTGTTGAGTGCAGGGTTGGTGAAGTATTACCCGCCCGGGAAAACCCAGGTGGGAAAACCCGGGCTGGGCAATACTCCCTGAAATGGGTATTACTGAGCGATACTAGGCAATATGATTTTTCAGCTTATTTCAACACAAAAGAGTGAAGACTTATTGTAGTTTCATAGTGCTATAGCTAAATATATACATTATATTCAGATAACCATTGAGAGTCATTGCTAGAAGATTGAAAATTCAATTTCATTCTCTTCTCCACTAATTCTATGAGGGCAGAAAACAAGATTTGCACTTTTTAGGATACCTTATATTATTAATTTCCTGGCATTGTTTCAATTTAGTTTAAACTTTGCAAAAAAATACATTTTAGTGTAGTGTGGTAAATTCAAAAGAAATGCAATCCTACTGCTAAATTAACACCCTACAGGGTCATGCATATGTCATTAGCAATAATAGAAATGAAAAGGCTGATTATTGTTATATAAACATATCTGTAATGTCATTTTGGTCTTTTGTGGATAGTTGTTTCAGTGGCAATCATACCACATCTTCTTTTTTTTTTATAATATCTGTGTTCTAATCTTCTTCTTCTTCTTCTTCTATATGTATAAACTTCAAATTATGGAACACCTCCGCAACAGATATTATCCAGAAGGGAGTTAATTAAAACTTATAATGTATGCACTAAAAGTTTTCCACATATAAAATAAACCAAATTTAGGGTCACTGTACACGGATAAAATATAAACTATTTAAGGACTGATAAAAAAAATTCTCTAATTCTTCGTCAATTTATCCCTTTCTGCACCCATTGTATAAAACAAATTTAATCAACGTGTGGTTCGTTTAATCTCAGTACTTCATTGGTTAAAATCCGATTGTGACGTCAAATGTTCTTGCTTTCCTCTGAATTTTCTATTGTGACAGCATGAAAAAAGGCGACCATGCCTAACGAGGTCACATATAAAGAAAACATCTTTTTGCAGATCATTCGAAAAGAAGGCATAAGTTGGCCTGCATAATGTTAAAAAATCATTAGAGAAACAGATTCCACCACCAATTTTCGTGTAATACGATATTTATCCACTCTCGACAGTTAAATTATCAATTTTAAAGTCCTCGCCGAGACGGCTCGGACTTTAAATTTGAAAATTTAACTGTCTCGAGTGGATAAATATCGTATTACACTCGATGCAGTGGTAGAATCTATACTTACGCAATTAAAAGGTAAAATATCTAGGCCTTATCAATATTTATTTAAAATAAAAAAATATAGGGTGCCTTTGACAATGGAAAGCGCAAAAATCCAAAGTTTACGGATTGGAATATAAATGTAAATAAAAAATAAAAAACTGGACAGAATCACTTAAGCTTTATACAGTACAAATAAGGGGGACACCCTGCCTCTACCTTATCACATATGTACAAACAGCTCATATCACAAATGTTCAATATTTATGGTTTTACTTTTATATACAGTTCATCGGACGGATTCACAATTTCTGCAGAATACAAGTTCTCTCGGTATGCAGCCTATAGCACATATCGGTAGACATTTTTTGAATTTTGTCTAAATTGGTACGACTGTTAATATCAGGCAATACAAATGTACTGTCAATAATCAATTTAACGATACCTACTTGATTTTTAAATCTTTCAGTCCATCCTTACGTGCCAATAAAAGAGGTCACTCAGGCCTTTAGATTATAGAATAATGCTTTTCTCTGCTGATGCAATGCAGGACAGAGTAGTAAAAAGTGTGTTATGTCCTCATTTGATGTTCCACACAATCTGCATAAGGAAGACTCTTTTCCACCACTAAATTTATGTTTATTTGACTCATTAAAACTTATATTGAAAAAGTTAAAAGTTTTCAACAAATAACTCAAAAAATTTAGATTCACTGTACACGGATAAAATCTAAACTATTTAAGGACTGATAAAATAATTTACGCAATAAAAGGGTAAAAGTATCTAGGCCTTATCAATATTTATTTTTAAGATTTACTGTACACAACTAAAATCTAAAAATATAGGGTGCTTTTTACAATGGAAAGCGCAAAAATCCAAAGTTTATGGATTGGAATATAAATGTAAATAAAAAGCAAATAAAAACTGGACAGAATCACTTAAGCTTTATACAGTAAAAATAAAGGGGACACCCCTGCCTCTACCTTATCACATATGTACAAATAGTTCATATCACAAAAATGTTCAATATTTATGATTTTACTATTATAACCAGTTCATCGGACGGATTCACAATTTCTGCAGAATACAAGTTCTCTCGGTATGCAACCTATAGCACATATCGGCAGACATTTTTTGGAATTTTGTCTAAGTCGGTACGACTGTTAATATCAGGCAATATAAACGTACTGTCAATAATCAATTTAACGATATCTACTAGATTTTTAAATCTTTCAGTCCATCCTGACGTGCCGATAAAAGAGATCACTAAGGCCTTTAGATTATAGAATAATGCCTTTCTCTGCTGATGTAATGCAGGACAGAGGAGTAAAAAGTGTGTTATGTCCTCATTTGATGTTCCACACAATCTGCATAAGGAAGACTCTACTGTAGTTGTCCATCATCATTGGATTTTTCCCTTTCTTTAACACAGGTATTACTATGCCAGATTTAAATATATGTGGAATAAGTTTATCTTTAATGATTGTATTAAAACAGTCTGTAAGGAATTGTGTAACTATTGCTGGAGAATTTTTAAAATGTTCAGCAGCGAGACCTAATTCATCTGTTGCCTTGCCAGAATGAATCTGTTTAATGGCATCACTGATATTTTGAGTGCTGAATTCGGTTGTAAGATTTTCTTGTTCGCACAGTTTTTGCGTTTGGTCCACAGGAGAGTACTGAAGTTCACCATTCTCCATTATGCACATCGAGTCCTTGTTTCTGTTGCCTCTATTACGGCGAATTAGCCTATGGAACATTTCGTTGCTTGGATTGTCCATTACTTCTTTGTAAAAATGGGCTCTATCTAAGTATTGTTCTCTCCTCATTTGTTTTCTTAGGTTGCGTTGAGCCAAAATTTTGTCAGACTTGAAGTGGTCATCATGTTTACCATTTGAATTACAAAGTTGATACTTTTCCTTACAGATTTGAAGAAGGCTGAGGGTTGTTTGAGATGCTTTGAATTTAGAACCTTTCAGTTTGATGATTTTCGAAGGAACGGCCACTGCTGCTGCTTTTTTCAAACAATTGCACAGAAATTCAATGTTTTCTTCTAGAGAATGTTTTTCTATGTTGTATTGACAAAGCTCTTCATTTATGAATGAATTAAAGGATTAAGAGTCTTAATCTTTCCATTGAAATTTGAATGGCCTTGCAGAGTTTGGTTTGATTAGACTTTGTTTAACTTTAGCTTTTACTTCGATTTTAGCACTGACAGGCACATGACTTGAAGAAGTAGATGGACATCTATCATGTGTTTTATAGCTAGAGATGATTGAAGAGGTGGTGTTGTCTAGAATATAGTCTATTTGAGAGCAAGACAGTCCAGAGTGGTGGAAGAAAGTTGACTTATCAGAATAGCTCTGTTTCAAGCTCATTTCCTGAACAAATGCTTGTAGCAGTCTGTCATGTTTGTCATACTTTCTTGGAGGCTTTAATGTTCCATTAAAATCTCCCGCTTTGATCATTCTATGGGTTGCAGAGTATGTCGAAAAGATGGAGCTAATGATATCGAGACATTCCGTGTATTCCAGATACGAGTCTCCAGAGTTGTTTGTAGGCATATAGACGCAGATAATGCATAAGTTAAACGGAGATTTAAATTCAACTGCTTTTATCCTGTTGTTTCCAGATTGTATTTCTTGGACAGATGGCGTCAGATGATTTTCCAAGCTATTGCAACACCCCCTTTTCCTCTTGGCATTTAATGTTATCAATTTCCTCATTGGTATCACTGCATCTTATATGCATGTCCATATTAGGTAACACAGGCCCTAAAACTTATTTTTGAAATTCATACAACCAGTGTTCCTGGATGCAGTTTATGTCTGATGCCATTTCCAAAGTATTAAAAAAAATGAGTTTCCGTTTCATTCCATATTAATTGTGGTTAAATTTAAATATTCTTTGTTAATTTCTTTATCTTTTTTATTTTTCAATTTAGCTAGTTTTGTGCCATTCTGACCATGTTTGGATCTGGTAGTGGGTTGATTTGGTTGAACCCTAAAAAAGACTTCAGTCGTTGTCGCACAGTTTTGCTTGGTTTCACTGCATGGTGTACTGATCCAATTTTTAAGAGAGTTCTATCCAGGTGTAACAACGTAGTTTTAAATTCTATTTCTTCCAGACAAAAATTTGTCCAATATTTTTGAAGAGCCATTTTTACCGACGAATTCCATTTGAGTTTGGATGGAGGCTTTTGCTTTAATGAATCAATGCTTGGCAAATCATACATAGCTAATGTACCTGTGACCTTACAGAAGAAGCTTTGTTGATTATCCATATTCATAATTAGTTGTCTGTCTACCAGATCCAGTATTGTTGAGTTATCGCATGAGACAATGTGATAAAGGAAAGACAGTTGTCTTTTATATATGGATTTCAGCCTCAATTGTAAGAGCGCCTAAGATAAGATATACAGCTCCAGTAGCTGTTCTTGTGGACATTGACTGGAAATTTCTCAAGTTTTTCTTATGAAAGCGTGACAAGATGTCCATTTGCTTCTGATTAAGTGGTAGAATCTCCATGCCATACAACAGCCTTGGAATGACGTAGCTCTGATAAATTTTATAAGAAGTTTGTGGATTGAGGCCATTTGTGTCATGCAGGCCAGTGTTCATCAGAAAATACAACGTTCTTCTTGCAATACTGATACGTGCTTCGACGTTTACATCATTTTCCTTTATTTCTGCCCTTATTAGACCAAGATGTGTAGTATCTTCTGGTGGATATATTAAGTTTTTGCATAAGGTCCATTGAAGATCAGATCTGTTAATGTTTTTAGGTTTATTTAAAATGACTGCCTCTGTTTTTGAAGGATTGATGGTTACTCTAGATTGGTTAGCATGGTTATTAGTTACAGAGAGCATACATTGAAGTTCCTGTTCACAGTTGCTAATGAAGGCTACATCGTCTGCACATGTTGAACAGCCCACATATGTTGTGCCTATTTTAAATCCTAAGCTGTGTGATTTAAGATCTTCAAGGAGATTGTTGACATATACTTTGTATAGAAATGGAGAGAGGATTCCACCCTGGCGTACGCCTTGATGTATTTGGAAGCTATTGCCAATGTTTCCTTTCCATTTGACCTTTGAGACCAGACCACTGTATATGTCTACATTGAATGGTTTTGTGTGGTTTCATGTAGCTCATCCAGCATTATAATATGATCCACTACATCAAATTCTAATCTGAATAATTACTACTAATTAGTGATGTACAAAATGTATATTATTTAAAAGGATTTTTTCTTACATTTATTGTCTTAATTTTGTATGCCATAACCATTTAATGTAAATGTGTTTGTGCGAATAAAATATTGTCTATAAAATATTGTCTATTGTCATGCAATTGTTTATTCTTAATATAAGTTATATATATTTCAAATAAATGAATTCTTTGGCTGTACATGAATGTTTAATAACAGTTTGACCAATCTAGACAGAAGGGTGATTTAAGATTTTGAGGATAAAATTAATTATTGAGAAAGACTTTTTGCTATTTATATTTGTCTAATGTGTCTTCTTGTACACTTGTCTGAGAGTTGCTTAAATTATACATTCTCAAATGTATACACTTGTATTATAAGTCTCTTAAACAAGTTCATGTATGAAACTTATTTATAAATCAAAATGTGTTTATAAATCTCTTAAATGTATTGTATTTGTGTTAAATCACTGAATCCTCTTCAAAATTTCATATTACCCAGTATTGCTCAGTATTACCCTGTAAAACCCAGTAAAACCCGGGTTTTCCCAGTATTTCCCACTGGGCTGGGCTATACTCATAAAATCCGGGTTTTTGTGGAATGACTGGGAAAATTCCTAACGTCAATGGGTCAAGATCAAGTTGGAGGAATGTAACCAGTGGAATTTCACAAGGCTCTGTATTGGGACCAATTTTATTCGTTATTAATTAACGACTTGCCAAACAATGTTATATCCGATGTATTCTTGTTCACAGACGATACCAAATTATTTAGAGAAATAGTCGACCAAAGATATCAGAACCTTATTCAGGAAGACCTTGACATCCTATTTGATTGGAGCAAAACTTGGCTATTGTAGTAGTCAGAATCTCACTTCATTTTGAAACAAGTCAATGATTGAAACAAAGTTATAGCAAAACACTAACCAAAACATGATGAAGAGTTATTCAACACAAAATAAAACGTTGACAGAATCCTACTTTATTTAGAAAGGATTATTATTTTTTTTAACAATAAACTATCCAAAACATGATTAAGATTTCTTCAACACAATAAAAAAATGCTGTCTCACTTTATTTTGAGACAATGACAACAATTATACTTATAAGAATACACTTGTCAAAACTTGATTACAAAAGTATTAAAGTTAAACACAAAACCAGTAAATATTAGGCGCGAACATGTAGGGTTCGAATGTAAAAGGGGGCGAACATGAGTGGGTGTGAACGTGAATGGGCGCGAACAGACCCGCATTCTTGAAATTCCACCCAGACAAGTGTAAAGGTCTACCGATTAGTGGAAGGAATACTACACATGAACCTCCAAACTACAGTCTATGAAAAAGTATGAAGGCGGGCGCACCAACCTCGAAAATGTTGAATCAGAAAAAAGATATTGGTGTAACTATCACTATTGACACGAATTAACTGACATTTGCAAATCAGATCCAAGAGTTAAACCTATTCAATAAAGCTAATCAGATGGTAGGCCTCACTCGCCGTTCCTTTGTCCACCTAGACAATCGCACATTTACATTATTATTCAAGGCACTTGTAAGACATGTAAGACCGAATCTGGAGTATGCAAACAGTATATATGTCACCCTACAGGAAGGCTGACATTACAAGTATTGAGAATGTGCAAAAGAGAGCGACCAAAATGCTGCCTACAATGAGAGACTTGCCATACGAAGACCGCTTACGAAAACTCAAGCTTCCAACCCTCCGTTTCCGCCGTTTACGAGGTGACATGATATGAACGTACAAATTATTGACTGGGTTATATGACACTAGAGTCACACATGGTTTACTAGAGATGCACGACACAACTAAAACAACAAGAGGCCACTCAATGAAACTTAGGAAACAACGAAGTCGTCTAGATCTCAGGAAGTATTTGTTCACCAACAGAGTAGTGGACATATGGAACAGCTTCCCTGAAGAAGATATATCAGCAAAAACTTTAAACAGATTAGATATATATTGCGTCAACCAACCATTAATGTATGATTTTGAAGCAGAATATGAAATTTTATCCAGAAGTGAGAAACGTACAATTAAATACAACGATGATGAAGTAGAGCAGAATATAATGGTACAACAGTGCCAGCGTTCTGAAGATCCATATGGTATCCATACGTAGGTAGGTTTTAATCAGGTAGATTCGTCCCCAAAGTAATTTGATCAAAAGTCGGTCTGGCCCAAATTTAATTCGTCCAAAGTCAATCCGGCTCCTTCGGGGTCCAATCCTGTATACTATTTTGTAACTATCCTACAATGTGAAGCATATCAACACATAGTCACGCATGGTAAATGGACAGAAAGTCACAGGATATAGTCACAAAGGACAAGGTATGATAAGGGGCATTTTTGGTCCCCTCTTCAAATGACTAGTAACTTAAAAAATTATGGAACATTTTGTGTTCATATGAATATTTTGTTGCCTAGCAACGGGTTCTATAAAACGAACTATAGTATCCATCTTTATTGCAATTGCCCAAGGAAAAGACTTCTGAATCTATTAAAATGAAAAGTAATGTGTTACCAAACACTTGAATATTTACTATTGTTGGGTCTTTCATTTTAAAAAGTTCTTAATAGTAACCTAGCAACCACACTTTGGGTTCTTTTATAGTTTTATTTTTAATCTAAGACAAAATGTATTACGTCCACTATCACTGACCTGGTACATAATTATTTTTGTTTAGGAGCCAACTGAAGCATGACTCTGGGTATGTTATCAAATTGAGAATGGAAATTTAGGAATTTGTCAAAGAGACAACAACTCGACCAAAGAGCATAGCACAGCCGAAGGAACTTTCTCAACCTGACTTAGTTCTTGATTTTGTAAAATGAAAGAAACCTTTTTATGTAATTTTCTTCAGATTGATCATTTAAGTCATTTTCTTCTGCATATTAAAGAATAGCACTTATTTGTTGTAAATAAAATGCTTCCCACCCCAGCATCATAAAGTGATGAGTTTTGTCAAAGTTTGTTGCCTGCATCACAGAGGCACCAACTGCACCATGATGAAAGAGTTCAATAAGTTACTTTAGTCCTGCATCTAAATACAATTTCATTATCATACGTTGATAATTTTTAAGGATATGAAATCCCTAGGAAAAGGTAAAAGCCAACTTAAATCATCCTTCAACTCAAGCTTCAATTTAACCAAAAGATCATATGTCTTCCCATAACTCACCACCACCAAATGCTTTAATTCTCTACCAATTTTAAAGTCCTGGTGTAGTGTATCTAAAATAGTTTTAAATGTTTCTTTACTATCAGCTTGTTCATTAAGTAAAGAGTGACATTTCACATTGGCTGTTTCTACTGGTATGTTACTATTTTTCTCGCTTATAAATGTTTTCAAATTGGTCTTGCCTAAATTGTTTGAACCATTCAAGCTGAGTAAATTGTTATAACAGAATTCAAATAATACTGTACTTACTTTTTCTGGCACTGTGCTTTCAAAATCAATCAAATCAAAAGATAACTTGTCAACATTCTTTGCCAAACATGCAGCGCTGTCTGTTATCAAGTCATCAACTAAATCTGTACAAATCTTACTGTTGTGTATAGCATAGTGTGGCAATTTTGTTGTCCTTCTACGGTATTTTACAGATGTCTGATCACCACTGTTTAATGAGCTGTATATATCTACAATGCTAGAAAGCTTCTGGTTGAAATTATTAATAGATCTCGATGTAAATGTATCCTTAATGTCAATTGATTCTTGAAACAAAACATCATCAAAATAATCTTGGCGAGAAATAAGAGGAGAGTAAAGTCCATTTTTATTTAACAGATTTATCGATTTATTGCTATCAGGATTTGCTCTAAATTGTACAATAGGTTTTATAGAGTTATCATGTTCCTCAAAAATATTAACTGCACTTCCAGTGACATAAACCAAAGCAGTCATATCTAAGTGATTTACTACACGATTTAAATCATATACATAAAGCTCATGGTTAACATGATCATCAATGTTATAGTCTGTCATTTGTGGAAACCTCTTTTCTTCAAGAAACTTTAAGTCATTTAAGACTGCTGTAAAACATTCATGAATTACATTTTGAGTGAAGTCAGTCGCAAGGCTATCTTTGATTTCACCACAGCACTTTCCAGAGGAATTTCTTGGAGCGTTTAGTAAGTTTAAGTTAGAAGAAATTACAAAAGATTGAAAAAAAGGCGTAACTTTTTGTGATGTTTTATGGTTAATACATGTATAGTCAGTATTACCATAATTAAAATTCTCACCTGGTAGGACAACAAGTCTTTCACCTGGATTTAAGGAAATACTTTGTGGTTTCGGCTCTACTAGTTGAACTGATGTCCCATCAAATACACGGTGCACACCAGTAGACTTTACTGCAGCATAACTATACCTTTTATTAACATTATCAATTGAAGCAATTGTAAGTGTTGATGGTATTTTGTCAACAGATATAGGAAGATGTGGTGTGAGTGCCAATGAGACAACTCTCCATCCAAATAACAATTTAAAAATTAAACAGGCTTATTTACTTTATTTTCAACTACCATTGTTTGATTCCAATCCAAAGTTTGTTTTGAAACACAGATACCAAATTTGTTAATAATGTAAATGCAGTCACTAGAAGATGTAGTGAAATTATCAATTATATCTGAAATGATTAACTCGAAAGTATTGCATTTTGTATTAAACTTGAACAGTAATGAAAACAATATGTTTATTAGTTTAAAATCAATATTTTCAAAAGTTTAATCTAATTCTGCAGCAGATTTAAATTTAATAGGTGATGTTAGAGATGTAATAAATTCCCAAAGATCAAGAGGACATATATTTTCACGATGTCAACCAATTTAGCAGATCTACAGTTTTAAAGTCAAAATTCAAATGCAGTCTTTAATCATTTGTTTAAGAATTACACTGGCTTTTTCAAGAGTACTATTATTTCCTTGTTTAGACTGACAACTGACAACATCTGACTTTGTATAAGATAACTTCTCTTTTTGTTGTCCTTAAAGTGCCAAGATTAAGCACACGCGGTCTTCAACTCCATGCAGTTTCACCATAGTACCAATTTTATCTATTTTGTGTGTCAATGTTTGAAATGAAAATGAACTGTATTTTGTCAAGTATAAATCTGGTCTGGTTTTGTCTCAGATTTGATGAAAAACAACCTCCAAACTCTTGAAACCTGTCAACCATTTCTGAAAGAAGCAAAGCTTTGTTCTGCATTAGTTCAGTACATACAAAGTTGATCAGTTCAGTTAAAGCAAGTTTATTGATATCTGGTATATCAATATCTAAAGTACCACTTACTACTTTCTTCAAAATAAATGAAACATACTCTTTAGAACAAACACATTCTACCTTTTTATCATGTTGCTATTGACCTGTAAATCTGTAAAGAATTGAATGACTTTTTTTGCATATTACATCACCTGTTGTCAATATTTTGTCAGTTGTGCCTTGTTCATACATATATTGCTGCAAATAAATTTGGTCAAAATTACCATAATATTTTTCTTGAACAATGATATATTGCACATTTTACATTTATCTTTACAACTTTTATAATAATTGTATGCTTTTACATAGTGACCATCACAAAGGTTTATAGATTCAATTTGAGCTTCCTGCAGATTGACTGAAAAGCAAGTGTTTATTCATCAGAATATAATGGTGAATTTCTTGTTACAGATGTTTTTGTACATGAGTAACACAGAGCAAGTGCACATTCCAGTTTTTTTTTTTTGACAATCTGTAAGCTTTCTTCTGCCAGAGCTTTATGTGAAAAATTCCTATTGAGTTTTAACATACATGGCTTGCATATGCAGTCTTTTTCACTTATTTTGTGTTTAGATTTAACAAAGTCAACAAAATCTAATTGATAAGATTTGAACCTACATGTGTAGGTGTAAGTAACCATAATTACTGTCTTTTTTTGCAGATAGAACATGGTCCACAATAATAACCAGGATGAACTGGGCTTTCTCTTACACCTCCTAGGCCTGGTTGGTACAATTTCAGGATATCATTATCTGTACATTTAATCACATCACTGGCCGACAAACATGTTCCAGCTCTGGTCTGTAAATACTGCATATTCTGTTTAATACCCGAAACCTTTTCAATAAACTGTTTTAGTTATTTTACTTTAACCTGTGGTGTTGTTTTAGAAATAAAAGTAAATGACTAACCAAAAACATGCATATGAACTTTTTGGAGTGGTAAAATCTCATTTTTTTTACATTGTTTACTTAAAGATTCTTCTTGTAAACCTTTGTTTAATTGCATAGCTGTGTCTTGCTTTTTATTGTGTTTTTTTTCCTACTAGATATCTTGTCCAAATTAGCCAATACTGAAAACATGTTTGTACTGAGGTGTGCCATGTTATTTGAGACTTGTTTGCCTGTATACACTGATTTCTTGCAGGAGATGCTACCAATATGTACTAAGAGTGTAAGAGGTGTAGAATCCTTTTTGTGTGTATACATTTTGTCCTTGCATGTTTTACCAAAGGGTCTGTCATGAACAGACACTTGAGAGGCCTCACTACTGCTCACTTGTTCAGACATGTCAGATGGCTTTTTCAAAACTGAAATTTGTACGTGTTGTTGAAGTCACGGCCTACTCAACAACTGTTTTATTTCAAGGTTCCCCCTTGGGCTTGATAGCAGTGGAAATTCTTCTTCATACTTGAACACTGACATTATGAAAGATTTATAAAGAAGCAGTTATATTTTTCTGGAATCTTCTTCGATCAAAATTTACATTGGGGAAATAGTCGACAAAAAAGCCCAAAAAAACAGATGTTACTGGAAAATGTGACAAGTTTTTAAATTTTTATGCAATTCCTAACTATTTCTTTCAAATCTTCTCGATTTCACTGCAGAAAAGGGGTTTACGTCTGTACGCTGAGCCCGCCCTGGAAGAATAGAACGTAATGGCTGATGGTCATTGTCTTCAGAAAATATGTTTTTTTTGTTATATTTTTTCAAAGTATTTTTATATGTTAAACTTTATAAAATCCTAATCTATTACTCATAATTTAATTGGCATTAAAAATTCACAACAAAAAGTTTTCAAATAAGAAAATAACGAAGGAAATAAAATCGGAAAAGATGCGAGTCATCTGCGTAAAATGTCAACACATATTTTACCCCCAATAAAAAATAGGTACACTTTTTTGTTCATGCGAGAGACACATAGAACCATATATTAAATTATCGCCCAGATTCTGTAGTTTCTATATTTGTATTGTCATTGAGTTTCATGAGATAACATTTTTTTGTACCTATTTCGCGCATTGAACATGGAACTGGCTATTGTCACATTTTTATTTCATGTCCTCGGCAAAAAAATGCTCTGGAAAATATTTTATTTTATTTTGTTTATGTTGTTGTGCAACGAGGAGATTATTGAGGATATAAATATTCGTCCTTTTAATTTTCTCTGAAAATAACGGAATGAGTAGTCTTTAGTCGTAACTAAAAGATGAAAGGTTACTTTTCGGGAGTACCTTCTTTTCCTTACAAAATGTTCGAAATAGATCTCAAACGGCGGAAGGTCACTGATTAGAGACGGATCACATTTTGCCCTTAAAGGAACTTCCGGTTGTCCAACTGAATAGGAACTCCAGCAACAATCAAGAAAATATACGTTATAATTAAATTGCAACAATTATTTGCTGAGAACAAATTTTTCATTAATGAAGATAACATTTTTCTGACACCGCTCAGTAAATGTGAAAATAGCCTGAAAACTAGAGAAATCATTTTTCATAATTATAAAACATTTAATTCGGTTAGTGGATGTATTTATATGTAACCTTGTGTGTATAAAAATAACTGATAAAAATAAGGAAACAATTATAACCTCCATATTCTGCTTGATGTGACCTATGTGTTTCAGAATGAATTTTTCGTATTTATATTTGACTATTTATATGTTAGTTATTATTCACAAACATTCAGGTAAGAGCCAAAATTATATATTTACATCACCAAAATGTGATTTTCCAAATTCCATGACATACAGGATTTAAGAAGACATGTAGTTCCTTATTTAAAGGTGTAAATCAGTTTAAGAAGCAAAAACAAAAATTCGCTTACCCCCCGATATGTTGAAACATTAACTATGGACTGTTATACAATATTCTAAGCTTATCAATCTCAATGTCAATATAACCCCTCTCCTATTCATGATGATCTATGTATTTTAATATAAGAGGCAAACTAATTTGAACGGACTTTTGGGGATATTTAAATTTTTAAAAGTTAACCGTATTTTAAACTGAACATTGTGTTAGCATATATGTTGTATTTACATATGCATGATCGCAAGTCTTGTGTATCAAACAGTTCAATAATTTTTTTAATAATAATAATAATTTTTCCCTAATGAACCAAGATAAAAGTAAATTATTTTTTTATGATAAATTAACCTGTTTTTCTGACATACTACCATTACTCTTTTTGGGGTGTTTTCTATAAATTCTTGAATATAGATATATAATGCCATAAAATTTGCAGTATGCAATTACTTAAACTGTGTTAACAGAATTCGACATAACCATCGACCATTGTTTAACTTTGACAAGAAAATGTGCGGAGGGCAATATTCATCATCAACTTAATTTAAAGATTTTATTAGTATTCAAGTCTGTATTCCAACAACATATACAATTGCATAACTATAAAAAAAAATCAAGTTATGACGTTCCCAATGTAAGCAATGCCGTGTGTAAAGCAAAAAAGAGTGTCCTAAATTAATGAATATCACAAATGGATTCACTGACAAATAAATGGACGATTCACTGCACGTTTTTTCATTTGTTAGTCAATTTCTTCCTTTTCCATTGTTCTAAAAAAGTTTCTATACAATAATCATGATTATGTTATGGTTTAAATAGTCATTTTAAAATCAATATTGAGGAAGTATTGATTTTGTCATTAAGTCACCTATTTACATGAGATAAAGACAGCTTGGGTGTTTGAATGTTTCCTAATCTTCTGTATAAGACTTCCGGGTCAATGTACCCATAAATTTTGATATAAAAATTTCGGTTTCGCATTTTGGTTTCATACATTCAATAAATTATAATTGAGACTTTTCATTTTAGAAATATTTCCTTTATGTCATGCTTTATGTTCATTGTAACATGTGTAGGCATTATGTTTGTCGATATTTTACACTGAGCGTTAGCGAGGTCTAAAATGGGGTAAAATATAATGCCTACCCATGTTAAAATTAGCATAGAGTATGACATGAAGAAATTATGTCGATTCTAATACATGTAGGACAAATTGAAGGACTGTTGGTTTATATTATTATGTCCAAACATTGTTTATAATTTTTTATATTCAGACTTATTGTTTTTTAGATATACGTTTTAGTATGTTATAAATGAAATATAAGAACTTTAGTCAAATCAGTGAACATGAATTTGACAGCTAATGCTCCTCTAACGAAGCTGGTCAAAGTATAAAGAAAAACATTCACATCCTAAATGTTAGGGTGATATAATTGTTCTTAAAGCGCGGAAATCACTTTGTGGAATTTTGGATCCTCAATGCTCTTCAACTTTTTATTTGTTTGGTTTATAACTATTTTGATATGAGCGTCATTGATGAGTCTTATGTAGACGAAACGCGCGTCTGGCGTACTAAATTATAATCCTGGTATCTTTGATATCTATTAACTCATCGAACCTTTAAACAAACTTATTAGTAAAGGTTATCTTACCAATGCTAATAATAATAATAATAATGAAAATTTATAGAACGCCCTATATAAAAAATACAAATTACCCTAAGGCGCTGTACATTCAGCATGGTAAACAAAAAAATCAAAGGCAAAAACATAAAACATACCCTGTGTCAGATTCAAGTACTAACATAAAATATAAAACAAAAATGCCTACCATAATATAAAAGGTCCATTCAAAAAAACCGTTGTAAAACAACAAATTAAAAAATAAATGGCAATATAGGTTAAAAAGCATGCAAAACAAGCAAAAATCACAAACAAAATGCATTAAAAGTTTATACAAAACTACATAAACTAGTACAAACCCGTAAAAGAGAAAGGAAAAAGTCTGATTAAAAAGCAATGCAATAGTTTTCAGCTTAGATTTAAAACACTCTAAGGTCTTGCATTATCTTAAACTGTTCGGGAGATTATTCCAAAGAGATGCCGCTGCCCAATCGAATTGTCTTTCACCGTACGTCTTTGTCCGCACTTTTGGAACGGTAAGTAGTTTAGTTGTGCTTGAACGCAGAGATCGGTTTGGTACGTGCAAATTGACCAGTTCTTAAATGTACGCAGGACCAATGCCGTTCAAAGCGCATTACACATAAGTAAGTATTTTGAATTGTGGTCTGTATTGGACGGGTAACCAATGTAAATCGGCAAGTATCGGCGTAATATGTTCCTGTTTTCTTGTCCTGGTGATAAGACGAGCTGCTGTATTTTGTACCTTTTGTAATCTGTTCATTGTAGTTTTGTTAATACCGTTCAGCAGAATATTCCCATTATCAAGTCTGGATGTAACTAGACTGTTAACTAGTGTCTTGCAAGCGGATGTTGTTATATAGCTGCGAATACGTCCAATGTTACTGATGTGTGAAAATGACAAGATTTTACTATGGCAGAAACTTGCCGTTCCATCGTAAGGTGTTGATCAAAGTATACACCTAGGTTTTTCACGCAGGATACACTACTTATCACTGTATTGCCGACTTTGAGTTTGAGATTTGGTACACTTGCCTTCAGATGTTTCGGTGTGAATATGATAAGTTCGGTTTTATCTGGGTTGAGTTTGAGCATATTTGTTGACATCCACGAACTAATGTCGGAAAGACACAATTCAAGTTTTGAAAAATAATTCTCCCAGTTGTCTATCGTCTTGATAACCATATACACTTGTGTATCGTCCGCATAGCAGAGATATGTCATGCCATGACGACGGCATATTTCCCCTATTGGCTTCGAGAAAAGACAGTACAATTTCGGGCCTAGCACGGAACCTTGTGGAACACCGAATGTAAGATGACATTTCTTCGATGTAGTTGTTCCAATTACAACACGCTGATGTCTATCTGTAAAATACGACTTAATCCATTCGAGAGCGCAACCAGTTATGCCATACTCAAACGACAGACGTTCCAGGAGAATTCTGTGATCTATGACATCGAATGCAGCGGAAAGGTCCAGAAGCACTAATACCACTGATGAATGTTTGTCTAAAGCTGCATTTATATCATGATGTACTCTAGCTAATGCTGTTTCAGTTGAATGGCGTGGTCTGTATGCTGACTAAAGTGGATCACACAATGAGTTAGAGTCCAAATGAACATCAAGTCTCTTATCAACTACCTTCTCTAGAGATTTTGAAATAAAAGGTAAATTTGACACCGGTCTGCAGTTTTTGTAAATTTCAGAATCAAGTCCCGGTTTTTTCAGAAGAGGTCTCACAAGAGCCTGTTTGAAACCTGACGGCAAGATTTTCTCGTCAAATGATGCATTCACGGTATCTGAAATTCGTGGCACGACAACTTCGGAACACTGTTTCAAGAGGTTCGACGGAATCGGATCAAGCTCGCAGGACTTGTTAGGTGCCTTTTGTATGATAGTTCGAATCTCATCATTGGTTGTGTGTTTAAATGACAACAAAGGTGTACCAGTGAATTCAACATCAGCCTGTAGAAATGCAATGTTGTCACCCTTCACTACGTTTTGGTCTCTTAGTCCCTCTCTTATTGTGACGACCTTATTGACGAAAAAATCAGCAAAAGAGTTTGACAGTTCTAAATCCGAAGATGAACTTGGCAACGGGGTTTGTTGTTGTTTATTCATTAGATGTTTTGTTAGTTTAAATAATTGTTGTACAACTAAATGTTGTATTTAGATCTTTGATTATAGTTTACATTTGCATTGATATCGATTTTGTCATCAGCAAACTAAAACGTAAATAAATGTGTATTTTTTTTAAACGGGATGTATAAATACACATCCACGTCATTTTTTCTATACAGAGCTTAACTCCTAACTACCTAGTCCCTACTGCCTGACGATACTTTTATGTTTCGCATTGCACAAGTCATGTCTTCTTTGACTATCCTTGACCCTTTATAGTTTATTGTTTGGTGTGAGCCATGGCTCCTTGTTGGAGACCATACTTTGACCTATTATGGTTTACTTTTACAAATTAAGACTTGCTTGAATGGAGATTTGTCTGATTGGCACATACCACATCTTCTTATATCTATTGACTTTTGTATAATGACACATACAAAACACCTTAACTTACTCATTACGTGGTATTGTAATTTACTCATTTCTTTTATAATACTATTTCATATTATCGACCATGTCTTCTGGTTTTTTTTTTGTAATGGCACCCTTAAGGATGTAAACCTCTGAGGAGCCAACTATTTCTAGAATTACACTTTTTTTTTAACCTGAAAGGTCAAGTGAGCTTTTCTCATCACTTTGCGTTCGTCGTCCGTCGTCGTTGTCGTCGTCATATGTTAACTTTTACAAAAATCTTCTCCTCTGAAACTATTGGACCAAATTCAACCTAACTTGGCCACAATCATCACTAGGGTATCTAGTTTAAAAAAGTGTCCGATGATTCCGACTGCCAATCAACATGGCAGCCATGGCTAAAAATAGAACATAGAGGTAAAAAGCAGTTTTTGGCTTATATCTCTGAAACTAAAGCATTTATAGTAAATCTGAAAGGGATAAATATGTTCACCAGGAGAAGATCTATATCGGCTCTGAAATTTTCAGACGAGGACAACCCGTTGTTGGGTTGCTGCCCCTGAACTCGTCATGTTAAGGAAGTTTTTGGTTATTATCTTGAATGTTATTATAGATAGAGATGAACTGTAAACAGCAATGAAGTTCAGCAAATTAAGATCTACAAATAGTTCATTGATGACCAAAATTGTCAGTTAGTAGTTAAGGATTTATTGCCTTTTATAGTAAATTTTTAACATTTTTTCGTACATTAACAATGTATGTAATCTTTTTCAAAAATCTTCTTCTCTGAAACTACTGGGCCAAATTGAACCAAACTTGACCACAATCATCATTGGAGTATCTAGTTTGAAAAATGTGTCCGGTAAACCGGCTAACCAATCAAGATGGCCACCATGGCTAAAAATGGAACATAAGGGTAAAATTTAGATTTTTGCTTATATCCCTGAAACCAAACCATAAAGAGCAAACCTAATGATGGTAAAATTGTAAATCAGGTCAAAATATATCTGTCCTAAAAAAATTAGATGAATTGGACAACTCGTTGTTTGGTTGCTGCCCCTGAATTGGTAATTTTAAGGAAATTTTGCCGTTTTTGGTTATTAACTTGAATATAATTATAGATAGAGATAAACTGTAAACAGCAATAATGTTCAGCAAAGTAAGATCAACAAATAAGTCAACCTGATCAAATGACCAGTTGACCACTGAAGGAGTTATTGCCCTTTATAGTCAATTTTTTACAAATTGTTGTAATCTTTTACAAAAATCTTCTTCTCTGAAACTACTCAGACACAATTAACCACACTTGTTCACAATCATCATAAGGGTAATTAGTTTTAAAATGTGTCCTATAACACGGCCTTCTAAAAATAGAACATAAGGGTACCATACACAAGAACGAAGGACATTTAATTTCTCTACATTAATCAGTAAACGTGCTATGTCATTGATAAATCTTATAAATAGTTAGCATTGATGTCAATGGGTATACACTGTTATAACTGTCAATATATCTGTTTTACCTTAAATATGATAAAAAAAAATGCCATCGCAAGTGAACTTTTAGAAGGATTTCCAAATATGATTCTTCCAAAAAAAATAAAAAATAAGTCAACGTTTAATGTTGTCAATGGCCATTTGAAAATAACATTCAAATGTTTTTCTTTTCCCCGTAAGTTTCTATTGTGGTTATTGTACCTTTTAGTAGTTGCCCACTTTCATTATTTAAAATAAAAAGTGTTAATTGTTATTGAAAATTCTATCGAATTTTAAGAGATTTGATACAGAAAAATGTATTAAAATGACGTATTTTGTTTATGAATTTGATATACCATGGCCATGATATATTTCGATCAAAGAAGAACAATAGAATAATACAGATACATACCCGAGGTTATGTCAATTTACCAAAATCATGAAGACTTAATTTAAATACACATACGAGATATCATGTGTCATTATAAAATTATATCTCGATGAGAATTTTAAAACTATCAGATTTTTTATAAAAACTTCTTAAACAACTTGGGTTATCTCGCTTAGAAATGACCAATATTCTTGAACATGAATGCAATCTCTGAAACTTAAACATTTAGAGCAAATCTGATGGGTGGCAAACATGTTAATCTGACTTAGATGTATCTGTCCTGAAATTTCCAGACAAATCCGACAACTTGTTGTTTGGTTGCTGACCCTTAATTAGTCATTTTACGGAAGTTGCGCAGTTTTTGTTATTATCTTAGATATTATTATAGAATCTAATAATATCTAATAACTTATACTATTAATTATGTTTTAATCTTATTTTACATGATTTTCAAAGCATCAGTAAATACAGGTGAGCGACACAGGCTCTTGAGAGCCTCTAGTTAGGTTAATATATATGACTGTAAAAACATAATTGGTAAAGAAAAAATCATATGTTGCTGCACTTCTCTGCTTGCTACGACCCCTTGAACACAGCCAATTTTTCTAATTTTTTTTATCAATTTTTACCTGTTATTAGCTATTATCGTGAAAAAGCACAGTTCCACAATTAAACTTTTGTTTATATTTTCTATAAAGATGAAGTGGATCAATCCGAATAAATTTAACCTAAAACAACCATAGGTAGTTGTTAATATAAGAAAGTTTTATCATATTTTGATGCTTTTTTTGTGTCAAATTTACCATGCTGTCTATTTTGTAAATTTGTGATTTTTCTCAGTTTTAGGAATAAAAAGTATACATATTATTTCAATTTTTTTGTTATAAATGATTGCCAAAAAATACATATCTAGGAAATTTGATATGGGATACACATGATTCTTGTAAAATAATTTTTTGTACCCCTCACCCATTTTCTCAAAATGTTGGCTAAAAAGACTGACTTGATTGGTTGTAAAATTTTAAAACTGGACTAATAAAAACTATAATAATATTAATTCATTTTAAAAAACGCAATTGTTTTACAGTGTTCTGTTTGATTATTACATTTTTAAAATTCATTGATTTTTTCCACTTGCATCACATGTTTTGGAAATAATTCCAGACCGAGATTTCAACGAGATTGAAACGTCAGAAGAATACATCCTTAATATGGTTTTTACGTTTCTTTTTTTTCTTTATATTTTTATGATTCTTCATTGTTCATTGTAGTTCTCGGAATTTAATGATATAATGATGCTGGATCTATAATTTAATGAGAACCACAATGAGAAGTTGTGCACCTGACTATATAATTGTTATCTATGTTGTCTTATGATTGCCACAAGTGTTATGTATGTCATGCACTTATATTATGTTTTATTTCTTTATTAATGTCTAGTTCATACTAAGTAATTGGAATTTATATGGTTTAAATGTTCGATTTATCAATAAAAAGATATATTAGTACATGATCTATACAATTTCATTTTCAATGATATGATCCCAAGCGCTTCTGGTGAATGGGTTATTCCGGGAACATGCCAAGTAGTAAGGTTCTTGTCCCCGTCAGTGGTTGTTTTTAGGTATATCGTATATCGTCTACCTTTCTTCTTAAGATAATTTGATGCTGATTGCAGTTGTTTTTAACTCTCTGCTTAATTTAGCGAAAACCTTTCTAGCATGGCATCTAAACACTAGTATCGTGTTGAAACACGTTAGATTTCCAATAGTTTTTATTTTGCTTGATCACCAGCCTACGGACTTTAATTATTGATCTTTTATCGATGTTGTTTCTTTCATTTATGATGGACAATTGATAGCCGAAAAATAAGTGTTTCGAATTGAAGTAACGATAAAGCAGAAACATGAATTTTGTCAATGGTCAATATAAGAAACAATAACATGTATACTTAAAGAATGTCTTATAAAAGAAAAGTGTAAGCATTTTGTTTTAATTCGCAAAGACAAAGCAAGTTAGTTATATTATCTAATAAAATTATCTTTTATGAAAACACGGCAAGTCTAATGATTGGGTCTGTTGGAAAACAACATTAGTTTGAACACCTCAAATTGATTAACTTAAGATTGAGAAGGGACATTGTGAATGTGTCAAAGAGAACCAACAAAGAGCAGACGACAGCAGATGGCCACAAATAAGTCTCCGATGCAGCGTGAAACTCCCGCACACGGAGGCGTGCTTTAGCTGGTCCCTAAACAAAAATGTATACTAGTTCAGGGATAATGGACGTAATATAAAACTCCGAAATAAACACATAAACTAAAATTAAAATTCATAAAAGACTTACAAAAGCCAGAGGCTCTTGACTTCGGACAAGCGCAAAAATGCGGCGGGGTTAAACATGTTTTTTGATATCTCAACCCCCTATACCTATAGTCAATGTAGAAAAAACAAACACACAACAATACGCACAGTAAAACTCAGTTCAAAAGAAGTCCGAGTTTGATGTTAGAATAAATAACAAAAGAAAGTACACAAAAAAACAACACTAAACAAAATAAGTCTTTTTTCAGATATAAATGCTGAGAACATTTCCATCAATCATAACATTACTGGATATGTGGGAAAAAATGGTACTTATTTAACATGCTACTTTACCAAAGATGTAAACCCAAATATTATAAATTTAGTCATCGTTGCCAAGAATAAACAACAGGTATCTACTACTGGTGACATTATAGGGATTTTTCGACCTGGAGTACCGGCATATATACACCCATCAGCAAAGTATCTGTTAGGAAGAGTGACACTAACAAATATAACAAATAGTTCTACAAATGCAACGATGGCATTTGCTAAGCTGACATGCGAAGATGAAAAAGACTACAAATGTTTGTTAACCTTCAATAACAACTTTGGTCTAGATGAAAAGGTTGAGTCCGAACTGACCAGGATATCAGTAAAAGGTAATGATGTTTACCTTAATTTCATATCATCTTTTCAAACACGGAGCAGTTTGCTCCTTGAATATGTCATTGAGTTTTTTACTTTAATATTATTGGATATGAAGAAGTTTGTACATTTTAATAATCGATGTTAACCATGATATTAAGCCTGTAAGTTATGTTGTAACAAAAAAGCACTGACCAGCGACATTTTGAATTTCCTACAGTAAAAAAAAACCAAGAGTAAATTTTTTAAAATACAAAGTTTTTTTTTGTGTGCTGTCTTTACTTTTTGAACAATAAACATTTATCTTTAATAATATTACCCTGTGATCTAAATTAATAATTAGAATATAAAAGAAATCATAGACATTACTAGATTTTTTTTGGAATTTCTCTAATATTTTATCTGGCAGTTATTTCGCTTATTTTTATATAAGCCTTTGAAAATTGATAATAAGCAGACAACTTCACTGAAACACATGTCTAGTGTTAACTCATAGATCACGTTTATTTGTTCAGTTTATATTCACTTGTCTGTGTTAATATGTCTTTTTATTGAGTTAAGCCATTCCAATTTTATAGTGTGTCTTGCTTGTTGTGATTTTACACTATTGTTTCAAGTAAGGATACAGGTTAGTACCTGTTAAAACGTTTATAAACCTGCTGTATCGATTTGTACCTGTCCTTAGTCAGGAACTTGATGATCAGTGGTTGTCGTTTAATGATGTGGTTATACTTAGGTCTTTCCACCTTTCCTTGTGGAAAGACCTATTGAATTTGTTCTGATTAATTTTTTTTATTCCGCCTAATTTTTTGTCTTGCGGTATAAAAATGTTTCAAAAGATGTCGCTTAGTTTTTTGGTATATGATATCATACAGTCTATACGCTTTTGAAAGTGACCCTGTTTAACCGAACACTTTTCTTTGTAAGAGTTATCTCCCCAAAACACTGTTTTTCTTGTTATCAGATCTCCTCCGCAACCGTAAAAGAAAGCGAAAAATTTATTTTTTCAAAGTGCTCGTTGTATCCTCAGGATGTTAGGTTTTATTTTGACCGAAGCTTTACGAAAACTCCATATGAGAGTTATTTCCTCTTTTGTATTAAAATAAATGAAATAAATTTGTAACTGGAAAACCATAAGTTATAGAGGCCTAGGGAATTTTGATTTGAGGTCCTTCGTCCAAAAAAAGGAAAATGAGGTCAAGGTCAAAGGTCAAGGTCATGTTCAAAATTTTGATTGTTAACTCTTATTTTCTGAAATCATATAAGATATCGACAACAACATATTTTCACACAATGCGTGTTGCGACATGTCGTAACACGTAAATTTTAGTTAAAAGGGTACGTAAACATTTTGATGCTTGTTTTCCCCCTTTTATATCTTATATTAGTTGTATGGTAATATAACTCATTAACAATATAAAGTTGAGGCTTGGGGTCTTTTGATTTGAGGTCCTTGGTTGTTGACCTTGAAATTGAGCTCAATGTCATAGACAAAATTAACGTTCTAGATTTTGACCTTTGCTTTTACCTCATATGTATACATTATAAAGACATGGGACTTATTGCAATAGGTTGCAAGCAATGTGATCTTGTTAAAGCCAACCGGAAGTGACCTTTTGTTTACCGGAAGTAGCTATTTTTTGTTCTAAATTAATGTAAAAGTATATAGAACCATATTTTTGGGATCAGTGTCAATTAAACTATCAAACTATACCGGAAATAACATCGTTTGAACCGGAAGTAAACAATTGTCTCCCTTATCTATATTTTTCTCCATAGAAACCATACATTTTTGGAATCAGGGTTCAACAAGCTGTCATTTGACGCTACAACTGACATTTAAAACCATTTTTTAATATTTTAATATTTTAATATAAAAAAATCCTTACTGGTGGAAAGACCATCAATGGTTCTCTGAACAATTGGTTTTTAATTGTTTCTTGTTTCTTGTTTCTCGTTATTATTTTATTTTAGATTAGACTGTGGGTTTACCTATTTGAATATTTATTTTCGGGCCCTTTATAGCTCGCTGTTTGATGTGGGTCAAGACTTCGTGTTGACGACCCTACTTTAGCCTTTAATGGTTAACTTTTACAAAGTGTGACTTGGATAGAGTGTTGTCTGAACGTTTTGTAAAAAGTTTTATCTATAAAATGGATGTTGTGGAAAGTCTTTGTGAAAACTTATATCAAATATAACGAAAATGCGATCCAATGACGAATCTTCGACTAACGACCTTCAAATTGTGATCGTTTGAGAAAGATTGAAACTCAAAATGCGAACTGTCCGGGGGAAACAATTTTGATCAAAGGACGAAACTTTACTCTTGGATGTTGAACTGCCGACTGACTGATATTCCAGGGAAAAATAATTATGAGGATCAATTATAAGGGTTATAAATAATTAATGGATAAGTGACCCATTCGAAAGAGAAAAGTGGATTAGTTGTAATCACATTTGTAACAGCTGTTGTAAATGGGATTTAACCTGGGGTCATAAACTTGTCAAAAATATAAAGACAGGTAGATTTATAGTACTTAAATACGAAAATGTATTACACATTTAATATTTAAGTGACGAAATTGATTTAAAATACTTTCGTCATTTTGAAAACCGTTTCGTTAAATACGAAAGTGACGAGCGCTAGCAAAATCAATGAGTCATTTGCACTTATACCATACTTTCTTATATCGATGTCCAGTTTTTGTAATTTACTTTTCTTGCAATATCTTTGTAATTGTATGTTTACAGTCGTGGTTTTTAAAGTGCATATGTTGAGAATATGATGGGTTTTTTTTTAGAATCAATATGTTTACAGTCTACACTACATTGTTCTATTTCAGCCTCCCCCTCAAAGCCCGACAATATCTCAAGTTTAATAGTTTACTCAACACAATCGGAGAAACAAGACAACACTTCCTCAATTCACCTACGCGAAGGGGACTCAGTGACGTTCATTTGTACAGGTAACATTGGAAAGCCTCCAGGTAAGTTTATTTGGCAGATGTATTCTTCACAACATGACCAACTAATTACATATTCCAATGCTACCACGGAGAAAGAAGAGATGCACGAAAACTGTACCTTTAGAGGCACAAGCAACCTGACAGTACATTTAACCCCTGACCATTTGAAAGCAAAGTTTCGCTGTTTTGAAAAATCTCAGGTCGATGTTGAAGGAATGTATGTAGAAACAGAACCACTCAATGTACACTGTAAGTATTATAGGTTTTTTTATCGTTTCTTCGGTATTTACAGTGTATGTGCCTTTTGATACATTTATAGCTGTTTTGATCCAAGATATAAATACTAGTATTATTTTACGATAATGTCAGAACCCCTTAAATCTAAGCATTATAAGACATAAATTGCCATGAGGAAGTCACCAATAGAATCCAAAAGATTAAAAGTGACCAAAAATGTGGTTGGAATCGTTCAGCATGTGCGACATTAAGGCACAAACATGTATTACATTGTTCAATTTATAAATTTGTGGCTTACAGGCAGGTGAAATATAGAACAGGGTATTAAGATAGGTTAAGTTACATTTGTAAGGCTTTTCTACCTCAGGTATAGATTGCATAAGCTGTATTTGGCAAAACTTTTAGGAATTTCTGGTCCTCAATGCTCTTTAACTCCGTATTTTATTTTGTATTTCAAATATTTTTTACTCGAGCGTCACTGCTGAGACAAAACGCGTGTCTGACGTAAATACAAAATGTCAATCCTGGTACCGTATCTCATATTTGATGAGTTTGGTGTTTGGTGACACATTTGAATGTGTATAAATCTTAAGAAAAATGTCTTATCATCTTTTTTTAGTTAAAGCGTTGAATAAATACTGAAATAGAAATATTTGAAATTGGAGGTCTACGATTGCTTTGCTTATAGTTGAAATATCGATGGAACTTTCTATATGAATTTGCTGCATCAAGAAGCTTATTATTTATGTTTAATATATTTTAATTCTTTTACTTAAAAGTTATATAACGTTTCTATAAATTTCAGTCCTGAATAAATTAACATGTGATTTAATCAATGTGTTTTGTGGTTTCTGCATATTTGGATGCGTAATTTGAATCGTACTACTAGAACTTTTGTTAAGGGGGTACTCAACACTATACCCCATAAAATCCTATCGTTTAACTTTTCTTAATTTTTTTGTCATTGATAAACTAGGCCAACCTAAACATCTTGTAAAAATTTCAAAAGATTTAAACCATAGGTTTAAAAGATTTGGCAACTCAAATATGTCATCTATTAAATACTAGTATCGGCCAAAATTGGAAGTTTCTGAAATATGGGTATAGGGTTGAATTTGTTAAAAATTTTAAAATTTAATCCTAAATTGACAATAACATAGCTAATAATGATAGCTGAGGTGAATATTAGTTCACTGATACCCCTTTCTTGTAAGTTTTTTATTCCTGATTTAAAATTTTGCCAGACCTTTAATAGGGGGTATCAGAATCAGCCCCAAAAAGTGAAGGCTGTGCTTCTAGAATTTGAAGAAGATTTTTTTTCTTTTTAAATGTGTCGTTTAATTTTTTCATAAAACTAAGCATTTGGAGTGCTATACTAGGCGGTTGTTCTTGCAAAATTTTTTTCAGATTTAACCGTTAGATTTTTTGGTATTTGGCATGTGAATGTATCATCACAGGATTAAGTGTCTTGCATCATGATGACCTTTGTATGACCTTCAAATGTGACCTCAATGTCAACTTTATGGTTTTTTTTCATGAAAAATACAACCATGTAAGCCATAACCTCTGCCTTTTGACCTAGGCCTTACATTTTCGGCATGTGGATGTATCATTATGGGGTGGTGTGCCTTCTTTAAAATTTTGACCTTCATGTGACCTTGAACTTTGACCTCAATGATATAATTGTGTTTTTTGGTAAGAAACACTTGTACGAGCCATGACTTAAATGTAGTTATGAATTCATATTTATTTTCAAAAATCACATTACACAAGCTTCAATCGACCATAAACAATATAGACACATTTTATGACATGTCAACCCATTCAATGCACACGGAATACATAATGGACATGTAGTCACATAAAATTGTTTGAAAAGGGAATCGTTTCTGTTGAAGCGCAGTGTACGTACTTAACTACTCAACAGACAGCAAAGTGAAAACTTCCTAGGAATGAAACAGTATGAAGAGTTATGCCAAATAACTATATACCAATAATGGGACAGACGGAGGGACAGACGGACCCCCCCTCCCCGACTTTCAGTTGCAGGGGCAAAAAAATGATGTAACTGATTTTGAATTGAGATACGAGCTGTTGAAATTAAAAGCATGACACGCCAAAAATACACATGATACATAGGGAAAAGCTTTAAAGTTGGCAGATGCTTTAAATTTACATGATCAAGATTTTCAATTTATTGGTCTTTTGGCCAGATTCAAAAATATACAATTCAAACTTAACGATAAAACCATTGGTGCAAAGAACCACGGCTCATAAAAGATGAAATAGAGCTGACTGAGCAAAATCCTTATACTGTTAAATCAAGTTCGTTAAACATAGAAATTTTTAAGTCTCTCTGCAGAGGTTATGAAAATTAGATACAACTGGTTTTTAGTTAAAAGCATGGCAGTTACAAGTTTTACATTATTTTTGGGGCCCCTTATTATTATAGAAAATTATTACTTTATTCAGTAATAACCTTCAATTGAGACTTGAAAAGAAACATTTTCACTTGTCACTTGCAATAACACCACTGTGACACTTTCTTTTTTTATATTTATTTCAAAATTGCAGCTGATAAAAAAAAGTTCGGAAAGATACACTAACATGAAAAAAGCACAACAAAAGAAAATAACACTTTTGCTATCCCTTCGAAATTTAAATTTGATAAAGCGAAAATAACATGTTCTATTTATAACATACATGTGTAGTTTCAGTTTCAAATATGATTTTAAATATAAACTTTACTTTTCCTAAAATTGCGGACAGAATAGAAGACACCCATTAATTTTCTACACCTGTCAGGGTAAAGGTTGGAAAAAGATACTAGAAAGATACATTTTTTTTTATTCAGATGAATTAAGAAAGCAAAACTATTTAATATGCAAAATATTTAATTGCACTTTGAAAAATATGACATTAATTGTAAAATTATAAATTATTCGTAATCTTTTTGACATTTCTACATGTATTACTAAGGCCATAGTGTATTTCATTAAAGACTACATGTTTCGTTTAAAAACAAGTATCTTGCAATTGGAGTCAATTCAGTTCTGAATTAATCAATTTGATCAGAAGATTTACGAACATAAGCATTGTATAATTGTCCAGGGATTCTTATTTATTTGGTTAAAATTTTATTGTCGGAGGGAGCTACCATTTGAGAGGGGGAAAGGAGGGGTCCTTGATCCCGAAATCCCGGCTTAAAAACAAGAAATCCCGAGGTCCCGAATTTATATAAATTAAATCCCAACATCCCGAAATTCGAAAAAGGATTTCCAGCTCTTAAAAGGGTCAATCCCTAAATACCGACCTTAAAAACACTCGATCCCGGAGTCCCGATAAAGGTTCTATCCACTCTCATTTGAGAGGAGGGGCTTGGATGAAATTTGAAAAAAGTCAAGACATGCTTTTGAACAAACAAAGGCAGAATCAGTAATTTTGCATAACAAGAAGGATGACAATTTATGAAAACATTTTCAGTAATGAAATTTGCAGGTCCGTAAAGAATGGAAAATAAAAAATGCAGGACAATAATGATGATCAATGACAATGATGATTACATCTATTAAAAAAATGCAGGACAAAATTTTAAATCCTAGCCCTCCCCCTAAATTAAATGGTAGCATCCTTAGACTTTTGACTTTTTGTACTTTATTTCATTTTATTTAAAAACTAGGCATTGCCAAGTAAAAAACGAAAACAGTTATGGTCCTTTCTTTTTCTCTTTTTCTCCTTTCTAACGTCCTGGTTTTTTCACTTTGAAATTTCCCTATAATGTTTCATTGAAGATTCATTTATGGAGAATGAGTAACTTTAAATGAATTAAAAGATTAAATGAATAACAAAGAGTGACCAGTTGGTCTTAGCAATAATGTAAACATTCGGATCATGATCCTTTAAAAGCTTGCATATTGCACATAATTTTAAAACGTAGCAATGAATCAGACTATGAGTAAGAGTTATCTTTGCTTAGGTGTTCTGTACCCCCTTAATTTGTGGGCTTGATGAGGGTAATGGATCAGATAAACATTTTCTGTGGATAAAGTATTTATTTACTCATAAGGATAGGATGATTTATATTATTGATTAATGTTCGCTAAATGAACAACGATGACTATTGTATGCATATTGACGATGAGCACAAAACATATTTTATTGATAGGATAGGAAAGGTATGACCGATCCCTTAGTTGTTGCAAGAAATGTTTAGCACAGATGTGGCCTTACTTCCGGCTCACAGTATCATTGAAACAAGATTTTATTTTATACTCAAGTGGCTTGGGGTTAAAAACTTCACACAGCTCCAGTGAATTTCCCTATGATATAGTTAAGAGAGGCAGAATTCAAGAAATGACAATATTCCTGTACCCAACTCAACACTTCTCGTCGTATATATATATATATATGTTTGTTGAATTTTACTCCGAACAAATCTGTCGGCACACACTTCTTTTACAAACTGTCGTGTTATCAATTGTGAAAAAAAACCGCTTTAGTCGTTTTATCTCCTTTTGAAATGTCTACTTTCTAAATCTGTATTCCTATTTAGATTAGTATAGGTTTTTAATGCTTAACACACAATCTAAATTCTCAAATGTTATAAAGAGAAGAAAAATTACCACAAAATGTACTGTAAACGCATTTACCAGTGTGTATTACTCTTATATCTGGTTTCAGTGTAGGAAATCATCACCACAACACTATAATGCTATTAAGGACTTATATACGTAGCACATACAAAAATAACTTAAATCTTTGATCAATAGAATATGTTCTTAATAAGTACTCGAAACAATTATACATTTTTTGTAATTCATGTGAATGCTATGATAAATGTTTTGTCAACTTTCAGACAACCTGGTTTTATCTTATGTCTTTGCAAATTTATTGTAAAGCGACAAAGATTCTGATTTTAATGCAATTTCGAATTTATTTAGATAGTGTTATAATTCTGGTACCTTTGATAACTATTGAACATAATAATTAAAAATTTACATATGTTGCATATTTAGGCCAAAAAAATGCGTGAAACAAGTTTGGAAGTATAGAATGCAATGTCAAGCTAAAACCAGCATTTTATCTATGAATTGCGCTTTCATTAGAAAAACCACAACAATAATTGAAAGTAAAAAATTAGTTCAACACATTCTTTTTTTTCAGTAAACATTAATCTGACTTGATACGATAAGTGAAAAAAGTCAAAGGAAAAAAATCAAGTAATACTCTTAGTTTTCGTGTCTTTTCGTGATATGAAGAAATGAGTTTGTAATTGAATCCTTTAATTATGTGTTGATAAATTTGTGCAATAAAAGGTACATGTTCTGTATAATGTTTATATTTTTGTACTTTTCAAGCCGGACCTTTCTATTGTCTTACACAACTGTTATAGAGAGACCGAAAAATAATGCCAATAATGACATGATTCTTTTATGATTGGCATATACATATGTTATTGAATTGGATAAGTCAATTATATTTTTTTGCCTTGTTTTACACTTCGATAAAACCATGTTTCCGAAACTATTTTCGTTACGTTCACTTCTATCCATTCATGCGCTATAAACATGCCTAAAAGGATCCATGGATGTTTAGTAAATTGAGATTTTAAAACAAATACATAAGCTTTGAAAATGTATAAAATTAAAAATTAAATAAAATTCCGCGAAATTCATGAATGATTCAGATAATTTATATAATGGAAAAACACAAATTATTCATACGAATGAAAAATATCAAGCAAAAGATTATTTCGGTACTTGTACACAAGTTCGGATAATATCTTATTACAATGAATTGTTTGGGGTAGATGCTAATTCGTTTAACATTTTGTCAAATGAACATGTCAATTGTACATTTGATGGTGAATATAGCAGCCATGAAACAAAACAACATGTTGATTTAAAATCGCGAAAGTTTATGCTGAAGAATTATTAAACAAATTTTCTCTATAAGTTATTGATGTGTAAACCGCGGCTCTTACTCACAAACTCAGTTTAAATGTTCTTCGGAAAGTTTGTGAGTTGATTCGCCAGGTTTAAACACCAATAACATCTAGAAAAAATGTTTTTAATTCTATATTAATTCTTTTGAATTATAAGGAAGAGTTTGGGTGATTGTTGTAGTAAATACAAGAAATGGAATTACAAGGTCTGTAAATTATTCCTTCCAAAAACACCTTAATACTTTATTTAACAAAGTAAATTGTTATTGTATCTTATGCAATTGGATTGTATGAACTATTTATTGATTCATATTTACATGTTTAATTGTTCTAATGTGTCCTTCGTGTATAAAGTCTCAACTTCAAGTTATGTTAAAAAATTAAACCAAAAGTATTAAGAATATTATAGATAAGATATAAACAAAGTTCCGTCACTCTAATGTTTTGATTGATTACAAAACTGAGATGTTTAGCAAATACATTAATTAAGAGATATGGAATACGCAATTTTAAGATAAGAACATCCTCATAACTAAGCTTTTTGTGTGTTTCTTATCTATATCCTTTTAAAATATAATTTAAGTCTGTGAACTTAAAAACAGATGAACTTTTATTTCTAGTAACACATTTTTCTACCTCGCGGTCTTTTGTTTAGCGCTATAGACTTATATTTGAATGCTACAAAATTTAATTACACTGTTTACCAATTCTATTCTGGTAACCCGATACAGCTAATTGGCTGGAGTTATGGGATGCTCCTTGATTAAATTTCGAAAGAGATATTGCAGAAAGCATGTTAGTATCAATGCGGAATGTATGACAAATTTGACTAATGTTGATTCATTAGAATAAAGAGGGTTCTTTTATTGATTTTTTTACCGTTTTTGAAGAAAAAGTTCTTATAGTTCTTATACCACACGCTTAATACACATCACAGAATAAGACAGTTATCTATTATCCATATTTTTTTTATCACAATTGCAGTTCAAGTTGACCATGTTTACATCACCAAACATCCAAACCAAAAGCAGTATGATCAAAAGACAAACAACATAACCCTTAACTGTACAGCAAATGGGAATCCTCAACCAACGTACGCCTGGTTCAAAAAGGGGCAAAATGACAGCATACTTTCAAGTAAAAATGTCTATGTCATTACAAATGTCATCAGAAACAATAGTGGAGTGTATATGTGTGAAGTTTACAACATTATAGATGACAGAAATTATACAAAATCAAACTCAATGCAAATTCTTATAGGTTAGTTAACTATGATAGTGTGTGTACTCTAGGGCCATTATGTTACATCATGTGAATCGGACTATAATTTTTCTTTTGCTATAACTAAGTCATTTTAAATGACGCATTAGTATGACATGAATTGTCATTGATATGGTTATATTTATAAATTTAATGTTTACAAATTTTTGATTTTTTTGAAATACTAAGGCTTCTCTACCTCAGGCATAAATTACCTTAGTTGTATTTGGCAAAACTTTTAGGAATTTTGATCCTCAATGCTCTCCAACATCGTTCTTTGTTTGGACTTTTTCACTTTTTGGGATTCGAGCGTCACTGATGAGTCTTTTGAAGACGAAACGCGCGTCTGGCGTAGATACTAAATTTAGTCCTGGTATCTATGATAAGTTTATTTACAACCACTGGGTCAATGCCACTGCTGGTGGAGATTTGTTTCCCCGAGAGTATCATAAGCCCAGTAGTCAGCACTTTTTGTGCTGACATGAATTGTCATTGATTTGGTTAAAGTTATAAATTTACTGTTTACAAATTTTAGAATTTTTTAAATACTTTGGCTTTTCTACCTCAGGCATAAACTACCTTACCTGTATTTGGCAAAACTTTAAGGAATTTTGGTCCTCAATGCTCTTCAACTTCGTACTTTGTTTGGCCTTTTTAACTTTTTTGGAAACGAGCGTCACTGATGAGTCTTTTGAAGACGAAACGCGCGTCTGGCGTATATACTATATTAAGTCCCAGCCCAGAAGGCATACAACTCTGCTCAGTGCTCTGAGCACAAATATCGTGCTCGAAACCTGAAATCCAGCAATTTGATTGGTTGATTTTCGAGTCTGAGTACAAAAATCATGCTCGAAATTTTTATGACCGTGAGGACTTGTATCTATGATGAGTTTATTTTCAACCACTGTGTCGATGCCACTGCTAGTGGAGATTTATTTCCCCGAGTGTATCATAAGCCCAGTAGTCAGCACTTTTTGTGCTGACATGAATTGTCATTGATATGGTTATATTTATAAATTTACTGTTTACAATTTTTTGAATTTTTTGAAATACAAAGGCTTTTTTACTTCAGGCATAGATTACCTTAGCTGTATTTGGCAAAACTTTTAGGAATTTTGGTCCTCAATACTTCGTACTTTGTTTGGCCTTTTTAACTTTTTTGGATTCGAGCGTCACTAATGAGTCTTTTGAAGACGAAACGCGCGTCTGGCGTATATACTAAATTTAGTCCTGGTATCTATGAAGAGTTTATTTACAATCATTCTTTTCTGTGTTACTGTATTTTCAATACTGTGTATCTACACAATAAGTTACTGGTATTAAATCAAACTGGTATACTCTGCTGAACTGATCTGTTGAACTATGCAGATAAAAAATTGATATTCGAATATATTATTCCTTCAGTGTAAAATATAAAGACATTATTTGAATATACCCAAACAACAAAATTCAAACGAATAAGGTTTGATTCTTTGATATGGTAGGAATTATCTGTTATTATTTTAACAATTCTATTATGACTTATATGCATCGCCAACCAATACAGTATTATATTTGTCTCTCTAGTACGTATAATATCAAACTCGCTGATATATATGAGACACCAGAACGCGTGAAAATTGGGAGTGAGTATATGAAAGACGAACACTGCATTCATACTCGTCTTTTTATTCTATTAGTATTCTTTAAGAAAAAATATTCAACATGCTTATTCAATGACACATTGATGCTTTTAAAAATCTTATATGATGATACATTTACCATGTTTACAGTAGATAATTTGCGATCATCAGAAGAATCTGATTGGTGGAATTTTGTTGAAGGTAATGATGTTTATTTGTATCATGAATTTGTTTTTTTTTTGCACATGAACATTATATCAAGTAATACACATTTTATACGTACACATAGTAGTATATCATATAGGCAGAAGATATACAACATATTAAATAGACACAACTGAAATAGTTTGGTACATAGTAGAATTTGATTGCAATACAAACGCTGCTTGGGTAGAGAATACATGTTTTTAATTGTACAAGACCATTGATACTAATGGTACTTGCACATAAGTAATATACAGAAGTTATTGGGAAAACAACAACAGTACCTTCTCTATGTTTATTAACTGATATAATAGCTACGCTTCTATTTAATATAGATGAGTCATGATTGCCGATGAGAAACTATAGTTGCCTATATTTGAAAGGTGAATGAACGCCGATTGTATAAAACTAACAAAGAACATGAATGTAGATACCATATGGTTGCCATATAGCGTATTCTATAGTGCTCTACTTAACCTCTTTGTTCATATTTGATTGTAGAACACAAAATTCGTTTAATATGTGGTGGTATTGGTTTTATTGTCTTATGTGCTGTTATCGTTATAGTGTGCTGCATTCGTCAGAAAAAGAAGTAAGTAAATATTTCGAATGTTAAAAATTGATTTCAAACAGCTTTCCCTTGTTCCCTTAGCTTGTCTATATAGACAACTATTTTGCTATCTGTGCATTTTGTTTTATCGTTGAAGCTATTAAAAAGAACAGAATGGAGTTTATATTGTTCAAAACAAACCTTTATAAAATAGAAATGTATAACCTACAAAAAAAAATTTTGAAATGAGAATAAGAATTCAAACTTTTTTTGAACATATTAAACCCTACAAAACTAAAAGTGCAAATTAAAATGGTTGTTTATTATAGTTCTAATAAGGAATCATTTTGAAAACGTATGCAATTTGAGATTGGGGGCCAACATATTGGTAAATATCATTTGGTCTCTGGTGGAGAGTTGTTTTATTTGCAATAATACCACATTTTCTCTTTTATGGATGATATTTTTGAGATAAAATATCATGTTTCATAACAAGTCTAAAGTTAAGAAATTACTGTAGCCACCTGGCATTAAAATTGTATGGTTAATTGCAGTATATGCATGTTATAAATTCATTAATGAAATATCACTTGTGATGTCACAATAAATCAAATAAACTCATCATAGATACCAGGACTAAATTTTGTATAGACGCCAGACGCGCTTTCGTTTACTACTTCGACTTAAACTAGCGATTTTTACATAGAGGTTGGTCATTTCAGTGTAATTCAGCAGCAAAGAGGGAAATAGGATCTCCATAATTAAAAAAAAACAAAAAAAATATGTCTACATCTCTATTGATACAATTAACCAGGGCATGTATTTCCTATCATGAATTCCTTAACAGAGGGAAGTTGAAAGCATCCCTTCGTAAGTTTTACTGACGAAATGATGAGTTGGATGACCGTTTCAAAACTGATAGCGGCTATATTCTTCAAGTCGTAACTACATTTTCAAACTCTTTTCCCAAATGTATCCTTCAGCAATCCTACTTATCACCGGGTTTGTTCTCATATTAGCAACACGACTTCTGATACATCTGTAACTGAATCTGTCCTTCCGTAGCACCTGAGATTACCCCAAGTTTTTGGTTTGTGTCGATCTTGTATTTTGTGTACTGTTGTTTGTCTATTTTTGTCTTTTATTTTTTAGCCATGACATTGTCAGTTTTTGTATCAACTAATGGGTTAAAATAAAGTGCATTTGTTAAAATTTGCCTATCTCTTGTTTCATCTTCAATCGAAAATATGCTATTTTTAGAACGATGCATTGATATTGCTATAGTAAATCAATTAAAGATTGTTTTTCAAATATTTTCTGAATGGTTTAAAAATATAGCTAAGGTTTAGATTTAAATATTAATTCAATAATACCATAAACACTTTGCCCAATAGGTCTTCATGTTTTGGAATTGCAAAGGCCTATCTATTAAGGTACACTTTGATAAATATTGGTTTAAGATTTTACCCTCTCCAGTCGACATGTTCTGTCTGGTTGATGTGTTATAAGTATTGAACAATTATATTTTTTCATTATTAAAGTTTGTATTGTCATGTAAGAAATATCAATTGTAAACATTTAATTTTAAAATGTAGATCATGAAGACAATTTTTAGAATACATAAACATACAAATATGAGCGTCACTGATGAGTCTTATGTAGACGAAACGCGCGTTTGGCGTACTAAATTATAATTCTGGAAATTTTGATAACTATTTACACCACTGGGTCGATGCCACTACTAGTGGACGTTTCGTCCCCGAGGGTATCACCAGCCCAGTAGTCAACACTTCGGTGTGACATGAATATCAATATTGTGGTCATTTTTATAAATTTCCTTTTTACAAATCTTTGAATTTTTCGAAAAACTAAGGATTTTCTTTTCCCAGGCATATATTTCCTTAGCCGTATTTGGCACAACTTTTTGGAATTTTGGATCCTCAATGCTCTTCAACTTTGTACTTGTTTGGCTATATAAATATTTTAATATGAGCGTCACTGATGAGTCTTATGTAAACGAAACGCGCTATTGGCGTACTAAATTATAATCCTGGTACCTTTGATAACTTTATACAAATTGACTTTGCGTCAACGAAATACATTTCTTATCATTTAATGATTGTTTAAAACTACAAAAAAGTTACATTTCGCTACCAAAACGACATTGTCAACATAATCATTGTGTTTTCTTCCTAATATTTAGAAAAAATAAAGCACGGTGCAGCCAAAAAACGAAGAGTGTCGGTATCACTTTGAACACCGAATATGCAACTGTCATCCGCAAAAACAACGGTACTTCGGGAGAAACAGGAGATAGTATGTTGGTTTTAAATGATATGGATAGAATAAAAGATAAAAGCAGAAACAAGTATGTTGTTATATAAAGTAAACATCTTTTAGCAATTTGGAGGCTATCTTAATCAAATCGGATACTTACGAAGGAGATCAGTGTCTTCAGTTATTTTCTTTCAATTATAATATTGGGAGTTTTGTTTTTCTGTAGTTTCAATATATATATATGTATTCCATACGGTTGTTTTATCAATTTTGTCATTTGAAAATTATAACTGTATTGCAAAAGATCATGTTTAAATTTTCTTTTTACATTGTTTGAATATTTTACCATTTTCTGTAGTAACATATAAGTGTGCCTGAAATGTATTCTTATTGATATCAAAGGCTTAAGTCATAAGTGTTTCACGTTTTTAAAATTACCTTATTGTCTCAAATAAAAAAATAGTTTTTAATTAAAAGTTTAATGAAGATAGTTCTTGTTCAAATTCAATGATCAAATATAAAAATGATTCCATTTTCTTAAAAAGAATATGATATAAGGAATTGTTCATGATTTATATTTTTTGAGGAATAACTGTTTGAAGACAAAACAAAATCATATTGCTTGATCATTGAAGTTAACAAAAACACACAATTTCTATATTTGTATTTCAGTAATAGCATATATTATTTCGATCAAAAATCAAAAGAAATCTAGAACTTGCTTCAATTTTGGTAATTTTTATGAGCTATTAAAATTTTATTAAAAAAAAGGTGTTATTGGCCAAAAAAGGTATCGTAAGAAAAACCGGAATATCTGACATAAATTCCTGAACATTACCCCGTTAAAGTGCTTTGAACAATAAAAGATAAATAAAAAGGAGAATGAAGTGTTTGTTAAATAGTTATCAAAAGTAAACTGCAGAAATTTTTATTGTTCACAGGCCCTGAAAAAGTATAAGTAATTATAAACACTATAAACACTATAAACATTGGTCATTAACTTCCTAAAAAAGGACCAAACTCACCAACAAAAAAGGAAAAAAAAGGTAAACTAATGAAAGTTTATCAAGGCTAATGTCATTTGTTCTAATCACAAAACATGTCTTTATTTACAAATTTTGTACAAGTTGAAACTTCTTTTTAATCAATATTTTGTACATGTTATACCATGTAAGAGCTACTTTTGTATATATTTTTGCATTTTGCAAGTTATAACCTGTACAATATTTTTGAACATTTTAAAACGTGTACACAAAACGCAACTTGTTCACGACTATACATGTATCACTTCGAATATTCATTTTTTAAGGCAGGAAGACCTTGGTAAAACTGTGGATGTTACTACTTCTTATCACATAAATGAATATGCTGTTCCAAGTGATGCACTACAAACAGGAACTATAAACTGTCAAATAGGTCCAGGCTTTACTTCTTTCAAAGACGTGTAAGATATATGAGAACCTAGCTGAAGTATGTATATCTGTTTTGGAAATACTAAAACAAATGCGTACATATTTTGAAAAACATACGCAGAAAATCTATTAAAACGCACCCCGTCATGTTCTAATATCTCCAGTTTTTGGATGGGAACGGGTCGTTCAGTCTTTTCTTTTTACAAATTCAAACGGAAATGTTGTGAAAACATGCATTTCACAAATTGTACTTCTCAAATAGAAGTATGAATAAATGCTGAGGCTCAAAGACTTAAGAATGTATTTCAGAAGGGTGACATGTCTTTTTTTTTACTGTAACCTTATGAGCGAGAAACCACCCCAAAATCCATTCACCATTTGGATCTAGCACAGAACAGGAAATAGTCTTTGAAAATGTTTCCATTAAAAATCATTCAATGAGTTATTCACCTCAAACATGCCACAATTACTTATCCACACGTCACAACATCACCGGTAGTATTAAAGAAAGCAGAAAAGATGTTAATTCATTTTTATTTTTATTAGAAACATTTCGAAGAAAATTCTTCGTGCTTTACAAAAATGAATGTATAAAACCAATTATGTGCGTAAAAAATCGATTAGACTTTCAAAAAAAATATAATAAAACTTTCTTGGAGAAAAAAAACAACAAATACAAATGAAGCATACTCTTTTAGACTAAATTGTCGCAAATCAACAATAAATCACAGTTGGGAGTCTTCGATACCTGACAAGAAGGATGTTTAAACTACTGTCGAAAACAAAGGACAATACAATGAAAAAAGAAAATACACACAACAAACCACACGAACAACACTACACGAATACACTGTACGTGTAGAAAACATTTAATAATTATCCACTTTAATCTATCTATTAACATCAGTCTGGAATATTTTGCCTCTCTTTCATTTAGTAAATTAAATTACTTATATAATTAATATTATTTGCTAATTATCTGGTCTTAAGGATAATGTTTATAATTTATTTGGTTTCAATTCTATGTTCCCTTCAAAAAAAAATCTTAATACAATAGATTTGTAATGGTTTATACCAATATTTATTTTCGGTTTTTGTTGATTGGTGTAGAAATAGTATCTATGGTTCAGCTCGTATTTATATGCATAAGCATGATATACAAGAATTCAGAATTTCAAATATGTTGTCATATACGGTCACAAATGTGATATACATGTACATGCACTTGTTATTTGAAACTGTTTAACATGTTTAATTAGTAATATCTATGTTATTTTGAACAGCTAACAGAACATTGAGCACCATTCAACTGTAAATGCTAACAACTGGACCTGTCACAGATATCTCTTTTTAAGTTCGGGATGGAAGATTTTATACAGCAATCATCATACAATGTTACTAAATCAAGCTTATATTTTATCTGTGTAATAAAACATAATGTTATTAACAATACAAGACACAATATATTATGTACGGTTCATGTGTGAGAGGTCTCATAGTGTTTTACATGCTGCTTTTTTACACTTGCTTCCAAGTTACTAATAGAAAAAAACAACTACATGTATTAAGACTTTGAATCAATTTGCTGTCCTCTAGGTTACATTTTTGATGTTTATATTCTAGAGCTTATAAACTGTCAAATCACCTTTACATATCCAAAGGTCTCAATTACCATTGATACATGTATGTTCCATGTACGAAAAATGACTCACCGAAATTGGTACGTTTGGATTATATTATTATTTTTAAGTAAAATTCTCTTAATAAACACAAAATTAGCAAATAAGAAAATATATTTCAATTCTAATGCCAAAAATGTCATTTTTGCTCCAAAGGGAGATAATTTGGAGCTTTTTCAATTATACAAAAATTTTAAAAAGTCATCACGGGTCAAAACGAATCGATTCTTTTGGTTGAATTTTGTACCATATCATAAAGTTACGACAACAAGTGTAATAGATAAAATTTGTAATAAAAAAAAACATATTTAGATTTTTGCTTTAATTTCTGTAAATGTACCCTTGAGCTCCCTTAGTGAAAATATTTATCATTTTCAAATAATTTTTGTATTTCAATGCACATCATTTATTTGTAAAACTTTTATCACACTCTATAGCAACATGCATAGTGGTAGTACCGCTACAATTCACTTTTGCAGTTCATAGCCTCGTCTAACTAGTAAGAGATAAATTCGCCAATAATAAAACAACCTGATGTAAAGAGGGAAGATAGCAATAGATCGGATTAAAAATACTGTTACATTGTATTTTCGAATTATTCGGTCAAGTAGTTTCTTACCTGTGATGCTGAAGGCTTCCAAAAATTGTGGTTTCGACAATTCCATTCATAGCTGTATCAATATGCATTTAACTTGGGAAGAGGTTATCTATTTATTATTTTCAAACAAATTATTTTCAGGGACTTGATGTAAGGGCACTATTTTTTATAAATGTTATGTCATGTTTGCCCTTATTTTCTTTAATGTTTTTATAAATCTTTTTGAAAAAAGAATTGGGTTTGTGATTTTATTCAAAAAAGAAATAACATTGTTACTGGTTAGATTATCTGACAAAATGCCATTTACTTTAATATGCACATGTACTGGGGGAAACCAACAAAAGACACACAAATTGAAAATAAAATCTGTAAGAAACGATATTTTCTCATCAATGTATAAACCGCTTGTATATCATTGACGTAAAAGGAGCATATGTTTTACCGTTTACTACAACCAAAGATTTCTAGAATTGGTTATTCCACTATAAAAGTAAGGTAATCATTTACATGTCATTTCTATTTTTGACAAATTTTGCATTTATCTCGTCCATTCAAACAAACCTCTCAATTCACACAAACGGTTAAGATACGTACCAACATTGTCTTTTCGTAGCAAATCGGGAAATCTGTAATAAATCCTAAAAGTGTAGATGCTTCTTAAAGGTGACGTCGTTGTTTTTTTTTGGTTATCAACCATGATTATAACTTCAATGTTAATCGTGTCTCTTCCTTGTGTGACATGTGTGGTAAGGACATAGAAATATTGGATAATATGTTTGTATTTATGAAGCTCTCCTATTTGCATTTTAACAAGAATGTATTAATTGTACACTATAAAACTGAAAATAGATTTTCTTAATATGAATGATTTGTAACATAATTTTACATAACATCTTAACTTTGGATTAGGTTGAGTATGGTATAACAGAATCTATCGTGATTTTTTGTTTATGTTTGCTTTTACATATTCCCCTTGTAATTCACTAAATTGAATGTGTTTATATTTTATGTGTGCAATACCATGCTTTGTGTTCATTATGCATTAACCTAATAAATTTCGAAGCTTTTGATGTTTGTAATTTTGATGACACTTTTTTGGTTTAGATGATTTGACTGTTTGAATTGGTTGGGTACTGTATCTAAAATGAAGTCAAACCAAGTGGATAATTTATACTCGATTTTGATTCGATTGCTTATGACTCTACTTTTAAATATTAAACTTTTAAAAATTATATTTGTTTTATGTAAGCAGGATCTGACCAGCAAAACTAGATGATCCACAGATGCAGATTTGACTTATTTTCTACAGTTATCTTTTCTAAATTTAAAATAGGTAGCAACAAATGAGACGCATAGATTTTCTCTTTTTAAATGTTTCATATTCATTAACACCCGACCATACAGTATTGGTTGCTTTTTATAGGTGACATCAACTTTATTTGTGTGAACTTTGATGGATATTTTCCCATTAGTAATCATACCACATCTCCTTATCTCATAAAAGACACATACTGAGTTTAAATAGATAATTTCATTCGAAACTTTTGTATGCAGGTAATGTAATGAAATGGTATAAATATCATAAAACCAGTTATAAACCCCATTTTTGAACTACATAATTTGAAGTCGCAGGATTTCACATTTTGTATTTTCTTCATATGGAGATATTATATGGACTCAACCATGATTATAACTTCAAAGTTAATCGTTTCTCTTCCTTGTGTGACATGTGTGATAAGGGCATTCTTGTTTCCTCTGTTCGCAGTACTGTTATCTTAAGATAACAGAAGATAACAGAATAGTCGTATAATTTTGCTCGCCTTCTCAATTTCGACATTTTCTATTGTAAACAGCTGTTAAAATCTCATTACATTGTAATCAGTTCACCCGTCCGTCCGGTGGCTGTTAAGCTAGCCACAGTTGTTAAACACTTCCATCATCAACAATCAGTTCAAAAGAGAAGAATCAATATAACAAGCACAAACTATGAGTTCGAAAACCTGGTGCATCAACAACGAAGACCGCAAACACTGCCACAGAGTTTCGGTCACCCGATTCGTGTTGGTGACCATATAACCTATGGGTTGCGATTCTAGTCGTCCCGTCTCATAACTTGTTTGGAGTATTTGTTTAATTAGCTCATCCATGTCAAATAGAGGCGAAAAAAACAACGGATTTTCAAACTAATCCATCGGAACAAAATGAGAATGTCAGTCAAAACAACAAAACAAAACAAAGGACACATGAAATTGCCATAAAGTGAATATGCAAGCGCGTATTATTTGGGATAAAAAAAACGGCTTACGACAGAGTTGAAATTATGTTTCTGTTACTGTTGATCATGTTGATAATTGGGACGTTTACTGTTTGAAATTTGGAACTATAATGGTTGACACAGATTATATTTAAAGAAAAAAACCATCTGTGTCAATATCGAAGAAATAAAAAAAAAATAAAACGGATTTAAAAAAATAATAATATCTACTTCACTAAGATTAAGATTATACTTCACTAGGATATCTACGATATAAGCACACATTTAGTATGAGTGGGTAGCAAGGCGGGTGATGCATGCATAGCAGCTGACGCTTAAACCTTTTGACGAATCCGGACTCCGTCCTTATTGGATTTTTTTGCGATTCACTTAATGTGTTTGCTTTACGTTAATTTTTATGTCATGGATTTATGAATGGAAACATCGGTCAACTATTTAAAACAATCTTTGGTGTACTGTTTCGTTCGAAGTTTTAGTTGACTAAGTTTGAGAATTATGACATTTTACATGTTCTTTTAAACCTCCGAAAATCTTAATCTTATACATTGTGTGGTAAGTTTTGTTTGAGATGTTATGTTTTAATGCTCTGTCGTAATCATATATCTGTTTTTTCACGTTGTTTGTCGAAAGGTCCAGCAAACCTATTAGATAAAAACGAAATAAGTGTAGGTGATATTACATGTATTATGTTACTATTCTATCCGCTAAAGTTGATTCTTAACAGTTTTTACTGTTTTTTTCTCTCTGATTTGACTAATTTATTCTTCCTCGTTCCAATGGTATATTACGATTTGAAAACGTTTCTCTTATTATCTACATGTAATATTGATTTTGTTTTTAAAACCCCTAATAGCTACCCAGAAATTGTTCACCATTGCTGTTGGGTTTTTTTTGTTAGACGTTATTGGTGTTGGTTTTTTTTTTAACATTTCGAAGTTTTACCCGCAAATCTTTGTTGAACCTTTAGCGATTTCTTTATACCAAGGTTCATGTTTTGTTCCTTAGTGAAATATTATACAAAAAGTACTGACCTTGACTGCAAAGTAAAAAAAGAGAACGTCACTAAAGACTGAAAAAAACTAACGCTATTGATCAGCAGAACTAGTGAAAAAATAATTCCCATATTCCTGACTTGGTCCAGGCATTTTTGCGAAGAAAAAAAGTTTATTTGCCCTGCTTGCTTTTCTAGCTAGCTGTACATCCCAAGTTTATCAAAGATGTGTATAAATCGTCATTTTGACAAAAGTAGATGAGCAACTTACACAGACATAATGCTTTTAATGTGACAATAATTGGGATTCAGAAGTCTAGAACTATGTAAACATAAAATAAATACATGCAACACAACTGACTTCAAACAAACATGCCGTATAAAATAACAATGACGCCAACAAAACAAGTTTTGTAGCGGATAGTAAATTCAACAATGGCACCAACAAAAAGTGCCGTTGATAGTGAGTTTACAGAAACGACGAACAAAGACGCTCTTGTCGTTGTTAGTACATACCGTAAAAAATGTACACTTTCTCGTTAAAGAAAAACATCCTTGGTGTCCTCAAGACCCACCTGCCTCTGGAAGGCCAAAAGTAAAAGTATGATAAACCATGGATGGAAAGGTAAATATCGAAACATGTAAAAAAAAATCATTCGAACAAAATTAAAATTATAGCAAAAAAAACTGTGAAGCTAATAAATAGATACACTTCAGCACCTAGAATCTATAACTAAAGACCATATTAGTTGTGAAGTAGACACTAAATGGATTCTGATGAAATGCAACCCTGGCTCATTATTTTTTTTCTAAGACAACAATGACTTTTGTCAAAGTCGCAGAAGCAACATAGAGCGCTTGACTATCGTTTGAGTTCAGATATGTGTACTTCATACGCGAATGAGGCTGGCATATTGCTGCTGAGATGAGAAAATTTTTAATTTCAAAATTGAAACTGTCTCTTTCATGTTTTGTCTTTTGTCATTTATTCCAGTACTGAGATGACCACTGTTGTCAAATTCTGGTGTTAACATACAAAAATGAAACTGAGGAAGTTGTTTAGTGATTACAGTTGTTGTTTAACGAATCTAGATGAAAGAGTTTTACTTGACCGGTATACATGTTTTCATTGATAATCATAAAGGCATACATGTACATAATTATTAAAAAAGTGTCTCTTTACGTCAATTAACTTTTCAAGACAGTCAAATCTACGTAAGCGTGCATTTTGAAACTCAGGACAAACACATGTAGCTTCGTATTTCTACTCTATAAAATATTCGTTGGATATATAAAATGATGATTCCGTATCAGAATATTTGACTCTTTTTTACAAGGAACTATTAGTTGGATGTCTTAAACTACTGTGAATTCATTAATATTCGTTGGTTACTAATTTTTTTGTGGATTTCGTGGGTACAGAGGAACCACGAATGTATATTTAACGAATTACAAATTTTATAAAGGAATGTATACAGACGAATATGCAAATTTTTCTCAATCCACGAAAATTGATTCCCACGAAAATATATGAATCCAGAGTATATCTTATTTGGTTGTCCTTTGTTGAACTCTATATTGATTGTTGTTCTTTGATACTCTCTCTTTGAATTTGTTTAAACTGTTATATACGAAGGGTGATTAGGATTTTTTTATATGTCTAACACCATCTTGAGAGCCTTAGAATTCTCTATGTATGGGTGAAAATGTATCCAGTAAATCCTGTGTTCCTTGTAGATTATCATAAAAGGGTTTAGTGGATCTAGGATATTTACCTATCATAATGCACACTAAGACGACAACTAATATCATATTTGTAAGCTACCATATATAATATTCAACCAAAAATCATATCACAAGTTTTAGATCTGAATCTTGACAACAATTTATTTCATACACAACTGTTGTTTGAAACATTCATTTTCTAAAAGGTAGAAATATATGTTTTATTCTTCTTATCACATATCTTCGTCCAAAAACACTACAAATTCTCCATAGCTTCATTGCATTTGTTGTGACTGTGTATGTGTTGTAAGCCAATTCAAAAAAGCACATTCCAATTAATGCAGCAATGCCTAGCTTTAATTTATATCTTGAATCTTTTGGCTGATCCTCCAATGGGACAAGTTCTTCAACATCAACCTTCTTTGCATTTATAGATTGAGTGATTTGAGTTTGAGTTGCAGAAATGATTAAGTCCATCAAAGACTTCACTATTTCTAAATAGCTTTTCGCTATTGAAATAAAGACAAAATTAAATATTCGCCTGAATCTTATTACCAACATACACAAGCAAACACAACAACAAATCACAGCAAACCATTTTCTATACCAGTCCCACGTTTCCGGAACGCCGCCTAACATAATTTTGAGATTCCTAGCATGCTCCTGTATATGACTGAAGTTGTTGTGAAAATGCATCCAGTCAAAATGTGTTCCTGGTACGAGATCGTGAAAGGGATTTGCTGGATCTAAGATATATGGTGGCTTTCTGTAAAATATATTTTAAAGTTTTAATTAATGTTGCAGTATATTGTAAATGTTGTAAAGGAATGACGATTTAATTTAATTTAACTTACGTTTATCTTTTTTATTGAAAATAATGGTGTTGAAAGGAACATGTTTTGTTTTATTTCTCATCTTTTTATGAGATCTTTTGCTACCTTGTATTCAAGCAGCGCACTAAAAGTGTAGTGTCAACATCATATACACGAATAACAAAAACTCTATATATTCTTATGAACCTAATTAGAGTGCATTTACTTGGAAGTATTAGAGTTTTGCCCAGTCTTTGTGTTTTCTTTACTATTGTTTGTCTTTTGATCCTTTTCTATTTTACCATGGCGTTAACAACTATAAGTCACCGTATAACATGAATAAACATGATAAAAGCCAAACTGCATAGTCAGAAATAAAAGGCTCCGAAACGATAAATGTTAAACAATTCAATCGAGAAAACGGAAGGTATGATATATATGTTACAGTAAATAGGTGAAATTAGGAATTACATGTAATTACTAAACTTTAGTAATTACATGTAATCCCCGATGCACTTAGTAAATACAAGTAATTCCTGAAACAGCCCAGTTATTACCAGTAATTACTAATTTTAAAATGAATTTTTACACCTATCTACTAAATGTTACTGTACCTATCCAATAACCTTTGCAGAAGTGAATTACCTATTGCCTGACCAGTTTAAAAAATTGTCAATACAATTTGTCCATTTAAATTGTACAATAGGTATTGTGAGAGCTATTATTAACAGGTGGTCATTTAACTACCTTTATATTTACCTGGTTTGTTTTTGACAGAGCTAATTTAAATGAATGATACATGTAGCTAGCTTGCTTTCCTCATGTCCAATGTCCTAAATGGACTATTCTTTTTAGGTATGGAATATTTTACATTTAATACACTCTATTTGTTCTTTCTAATAAAGATATTTATTGTGAATTTAATTATTTTGCTTACAATCACAAATAAATCATTGCTGGTAAATCCCACTTTCATAATGAAGAATAAAGCACTGAACTTTCTATTCACTAAGCCATTTGTACTTTTTTTGATATATTGAAAATAAATTTTTAACAGTAATTCCAATTGAAGTAGATCCTGAATATTAAATGAAACTTAGCATCACTACTATTCCATTTCAGGAATCGTAATATAACATGAAAATATATCCCATTAGAAAACACCAAGCCACACATAATTGATCTTGTAGAATTATTCACAATTAGATGGGCTATCCAAAAGAATCCATTTCACAAACACTTTAACTCCATATCAGACAGGAATCAGAAACTTAAAATACATCCCACATTAAAAACACCATGAAGCAAACATATATCTACTTTTTTTATAAACTAAATTCACTGATTGACATTTCCTTCTTGACTATTTAGAAACAAAAAGAAATGGCTTAAAATGCCCCATATCTAAATAGAATAGTCTATTCAGGACATTGGTCATGATACACGAGGAAAGCAAGCTGGCTATCAGTCATATAAATTTTACCTTTTAGGAATAGTGAAGATTTTTTACTGGGTAGTTAGACGAGCTCTCACAATACCTATTGTACAATTTAAATGGACAAATTGTGTTGGCAATTTTTTATACTGGTCAGGCAATAGGTATTTAAATACCTCAAAGGTGATTGGATAATAACAGTAAAATAATGTTGTAATACGGTCAGCTGATCAAAGCTTATGGTAATACCAACTATAGAAGATCAGTGAGTACTCTCAAAAAGGGACCAGCCTAAAATGTACCTTTTTCTTATAGGAGCATTAGCTACAAGATATACAAAAAAAATATGTTTTTGTTTTTTTTACTAAAATAAGCTGAGAAACCTGGTTGATGAGTTGTGCACTTGTAAGTGAATTATTGGACCTCATTGAATACGTATTAATGTGACCTTCAATTCGGATTCAATTCAATCCCTAGCTGGAGATAGGTTACGCATGTATTCAGATTTAAAATTGTAAGGGTTTCGCGGGACCCAGTATCTCGCCTTCTTTTGCTGTTAGTCGCAGCCTCAACAAATATGGGAAAAAAATATTAAAATTTTCCTCCAGATACTATCTTTTGACTAGTACCGTAAGAAGCTTCTGTCCAAATTTGATCAAAATCCACGATGGTTTATAAAATCTAATAAAGATTTTAAAAAAATCTTTAGCCGCAGATTGTATGTAGGGTTAACTGGAAAATTGGTCCATTCATAAGGAATATACGGAAAAGGAGGTTTTATTGCGAACTTCTGGAGATTATCTAATGATCATAAACAAGTTTCTGTCCAAGTCTGGTAGAAATCCAGGATATTTTGAAAAAGTTATTAACATTTTAAAACTTAACCACAGTGTGAATGATATGTTAACTGGCATACAAACTAAGTCCATTCATCAGTAAAATACTTCTTGAAAATTATGTTATGATCATAAACAAGCTTCTGTTAAAGTTTGGTACAAATCCAGGATAATTTAAGAAAGTTATCAGAATTTAAAGACCTTTAACCACATAGTGAATATTTGTGGACCCTTCTGACGACAGAATGGTTTGCTATGTCTCGCTTTTGCGACTTTAGTCGCCGGCTCGAGAAAAAGAAACAGAATGACAACATTGAAAGTAAAACAAAAGGGATGGACCATTTAGTTGACTTGTTCAATCCACACAAAGATGATTATTATACAAGTAAAAACAATGATAAAATTCTGTTACGGGTTTGGAGGTCTTAAAAAACTCATAAAAAAGAGAAACACAGATTAATATTATTGTCTTGCATGCTGAAAATGATTTTAGGGAGTTTCAAAACTTTTAGAAAAAACATTTTCCAGTTTCAATTCAGAAACACTAAAGAGTATACACTTTTGATGTGCCTTATATTCCTTAATCCTTAATTAAGTAAGCACTAAAATACCTAACCTTTTACTTTCTTATTTGGTATCTTGAATTTTATCTTTAATTTTAAAACAAAAATATCAAGTTAGTATATAGCTGTAAAAAAGACCCCAAAAAAATCAGTGAATACCAGTAATCACTGAAACAACTAGTAAATACATGTAAATACTAAATTGGCTAGTAATTACAGGTATTTACTGAAATGTTTAGTAATTACGTGTAATTCCTAATTTCACCTATTTACTGTAACATATATATCGAAAATAATTCACGAAAAACAAATATGATAAGCAGCTAAAAAATACAACCACTGAATTGCAGGCTCTGGACTTGGGAAGGCAACTTCAGACTGTGAAGGGGTTGATCAAAATAGTGTGAAGGCGCACTAACCATGGGACAGCGGTGTAGCAGTACAACACTGACTGGACGTGGCAGGGGACTTATAAATCGCAACAACAACACCAAGTACAGATCGAAGAGAACTTGCAGTCACTGACAGCCATTTCAAAATGAATTAAAACTGATGAAAAAAGTATGCATCTTTTTCTAAGTTATCAATTTACATCCCACATCAAATGGTTTAAGTGTAAAGACGTCATAAACAGTCAGAGAAAAAATACGACCTTGTGCAATGTCAATTGCAAGATACGTGTATCAACAACTTGTATAGCCATGCAAGTTCATATGTTTATAAACATTTTATTTAGTTTGATTTTATAACGAACTACAAATTATATTTCCGTAAAAAAGGATGTGCTATCTTGTTAAAAGTTTTACAGGTACAGCCAGACTCCCACACCAAATCTCTCTCTAAATTTATGGAAGACTTTAGTAAACGTTTTAAGTAAATCGTGGTAATGAAATCCAGGATTAAATGATTTACAAGTAACAAATAGATTACGTTCATTGAAATCCAAAACGTCACAACAGACACGGTCGTAGTGAACTAGCTTTGATATGTAAGCTCCATATGTTCGGATGTTCTGTTGGTATCTTTCCCATCTCTTTCTGGCTTTAGATGAATTTGGCTATTTATTTTAGGTATTTTTGATATACAGCTCTTCGGTACTTATACATCTTCGGATTTCAAATGTTTGGCTTTGAGCGTTCCTGATGAAGGTAAATCCAGAAAAGCGCTTCGGACGCAAGAAATTATAAAACGTGTTGTTTTCAATTTTTTTAAATCACGTGGTCGATACCTCTGATATTGGACTATAAGTCCCCGAGGGTATCATCAGCTCAGTAGTCAGTATTTCGGTACTGACATGATTTAACAAACTTTACTAAAATTGTCCGTTTAAAAATTTTGAAACTTATAAAAACTAAGGTTTCAACTCTCTCAGGCAAAGTTGGCTTTAGATGAATTTGGCTATTTATTTTAAGTGTTTTTGATATATAGCTCTTTAACTGTTTCGGTACTTATACATCTTCGGATTTCAAATGTTTGACTTTGAGCGTTCCTGATGAAGGTAAATCCAGAAAAGCGCTTCGGACGCCAGAAGTTATAAAACTTGTTGTTTTCAATTTTTTGGGACATATTAAAAGTATACACGACCTGTATTATATCGCTTCAGGAATGTCGTTGCCCTAACGAAAAGTCGTAAATTTACATTGAACATGTTGAAGTGTGCAAACATTTCACAACTGCTTGAAATTTCTTTACATTAATTATGAATATAGGATTTCAAATTAGCTCTATCCCGCTACCAAGCAATTGCACGACCAATGCATAAAGATTTCTATAATATTGAACAGGATTGATTGATTGAACGATTGTTGCAAAAAAGAAAACAAAATATAATCTATTTTTCGGTTCAATCATTAATGAAAGTAAAATAGTAAAATTCAAATTTACGCTTTCAGTTGCCAAATTGATTCAGCATTGTTAAAATATGCAAAACAAACCCATCGCTGGTGAATTATTCACTTGCTAGTAAACAATTCGACCGCATTAAATCCGTATTCACGTTAAATTCAATTGAACCTCTTAAGTAGAGATTGATTTCGCATGAAACTGGTGGATTCAGTTATTAAAATGAAAAGAATGTCAAAATTGAAGTGAAACAAGGATAAACCATTTGATTGACTGATTCGATCGACAAAAACTCATTCTAATGCAGATAAAAAAAGGTATTATTAACATATTGTTTTAACCTAAAATATGAATGACAACAACCATAGAATCCTCCAATTGTACAAGTTCACTTTCTATTTATATATACCTTTATGTTTATTTCGGGTTATATAACCATCGCTAGTCTTCGGAAGGTTACCTCTAAGGTGACATAGGTCACGTCTAGACTTAAATACGCAATAAATGCTGATACATAATTTCGAGTTGATGCATTATTTTTATACTTTTTCATTTGGATATACGTGTAAGTATGTTATCAGTAAAATATGAGAATTTGAATTAAATCGGTGAACATGAATTTGACAGCTAGTGCTCCTTTAACGTCCAAAGGCAAATTTAAAGCATGTTCAGGACGAGATATTATTATCAATAGATATATGTTCAATAGTTAGGTCAGGTTACAGAGGTCAACTGCAGGAAGGAAAAATTTGAACTGCAGCGGAAAATAAAGGTATATTGGATAGGTACAGAAATGTGCATCATGCTATCTTCTAACCTCTTAAAGATATGTTGAAATGTTCAGAGAACCTGATATTCTTCCTACTCAAGGCATGGTATTTGATGCAACTGTCATACACGTGAGAGGCTTAACAAGCTATAAAACCAGGTTCAATCCACCATTTTGTACACAGGAAAACTCCTGTACAACGTCAGGAATATGACCGTTATCGTACTAAATTATAATCCTGGTTATATATTTGATGTGTTTGAACTTTGGATTTTGCCATTTGAATAGGGTCTTCCCTTTTTAATTTTCCTCGGAGTTTTTTTTAGCATTCTGAAAGAACATTACTGCATACTTGATACACAGCCAAACGAACATTTGTTGTAAAAAGTAAACCATTAGAGATTAAAGTACGGTCTTCAACACGGAGACTTGGCTCACATCAAACAGCAAGCTATAAAGGGCATCGAAAAAAATGATTATTATGAAACATTCAGACCGGAAAACTAACGGTCTAATATGTTCACTGGGTCGGGTGTATTTTATTGTTTATGTAATATTTTTGTATTTTGTTTAACTGTTATTACACATGTAACTATTTAAAAACTTATCTACTTATCAACTTACTATATATAAAGCTTAAGAAACGATAAACACTTATGAACAACATCAACTAAAGACAACAACTGAACAAGAGGTTCCTGGCTTATGACAGATTTAAACCAATGCAGTGGGTTTAAACGCTAATGTCTGAAATATGAGACAAGTGTCTTTATACAACAGTATCATTAATTTAAGATTTTATAAGTCGAATATGACTGAATAACCTAGATTAATACATGCAATAGTTGAGTACATTTATAAAAAAATGTATTCATCAGAAACAATTTTTTTTTACCACATACATCATGCCAATAAAGAATACTAGATTCATTAGTGGATGGAAATCCTCAAACTGATTGTTAGATCATGATATTTCATATTATTGGACTAGTTCAAATGAGTGATAGCTTAAGCTGTTATCATGTCTTTTACCTAAAGTATACAATAACTTGTGAATATCTACTCACTTGCTTAAGTTGTGAACGTATTTGTGGGCAGTATAGTGCTGACCCCAACATACAGCAATGTTATTTATATCAATTAGCTGATTAGCAACCTCCATTAGCATCGTTCTCATGGTGAAGTTCTGACAAAAATCATTTCGTTGCCAAACACAGATGACAATCAATTCTAAACAATATGATGAAATTCCTATCTAAAAAAAACAACATCAGTGTTATAACGTTTCGTCTTTCTTTATCGATTTTTAATTCTAAATAAAACAAGGTCTTGTTATAGCAAAGATTTGTGTTTCAAAATGAAATAGAGTAGTACACTTTCGTGAATAAAAAAAGAATAGAAATAGCATACTTTTTATTTTAAACATATTGTTCACAAATGAGTCGGCAGAAGCTGTGTGTGCTGTAGTTCTCTAGTGAGACAAAATCAGTAAAGCTTGGATCGTTAATGGAATGAACTCTGTCATTAAACCTGTACAATGTAGATGAAATTGAAAAATCGAGCATAATTTATCTTCTTGGGTTTTTTTTCAAGTGTCGGGAGAAACTCAAATTAAATTAAGAAAAAGTTAGCAAAGACAGACACACAATATATTTCTATAGAACTGTAAGCTGTTAGAAAATGTTACCTCCATTATTCAACAAATCTACTAAATTGTTCTTCGATCGTTGTAACATATTCAGATCAGTGCATTTTTTTACACAATATGCCAAATTATATCCCGGAACAATTTTACTTTTTACGTTTGATACCCTTTTCCGGATAAAAAGGTTGACCCATTTATGGTTTGGATAAAGTATAACGGAGAAATTGATAATTCTCTAGAGGTTTTTGAGAGATATAAAGAATCCAATCATGGTTAATTACACTTCGCAAACAAAGAGTGTCACATTATATCAAGTTACCGTTGTTTACATTTAACGAGACCATGAAGAACTTGCAATTTGCCAAGAACTGATCCTGATCAATATTTGCATTTTGAATTTGGGATTACAATTATATCCATCTATTCCAAAATAATAATTGAACAAGACAATCGATGTAAAAGGATATGCAGACAAAACAACGTGTTGAAACTCAGCCCTCATGATCACAGAGGTATTGATCAAGAGTATTGGTCGAGCAGGGAAAATTTTCACTTCTGTTTGTCTTTTTCATTTTTAGCCATGGCGTTGTCGGTTTGTTTTAGATTTATGATTTTGACTGTCCCTTTGGTATCTTTCGTCCCTCTTTTAATGTCTTTGAATACGGACTCTGGTCGAACATTAACATGCTTGTGTAACCTGTGGGAATGTAACTATACATACCCCTTCTGTTTTATTCCAATATTTTAAAAGTCGAATTAAATCTTTGACGCGACATGGTCGATTTTTCACAAACTCAATCTGCAGTTTACACAAACACTTTGCATAGTATTTTCGTAGATGCGGTTTCTTGACCATTTCTTTGTATGCCTTAGTTGGACCTCCAACAAGACCGAACAACCCTAAAGATAAAGTTTCAAAACTTAGCACTTCTTATAAGATTTTTTAATAACCAGTTAGTCAGCAACAAACGACGATCTGGTGACCTAAATATTTCAAACAATAGGTAAAGCCCTATTTAAAGTAAAAACAACTATAAATGATAAAAAGATATATAGAACAACAAACGACGACGACCCAATTTTATAACAGCCCTTTGAACTAGGCTGTTACATACATAATATGGCAGATTTAAACCTTTTCCTTAACTCCCAACTGTCCTCCTTATCTTGGACAGTGGTGTCTCCGGAAAATAAGTGTAAAAATTTGTTGTTAATCTCGTTACACAACTCAGCCAACTAGACCTTATACCAATGTAATTGACATTAGTTTTGGTTGAGTATTTTAATCGTCTAGGGTTGTAGCACAGTACATGACATTATGTTAATAGCTGTATTTTTTTGTGAATAAGTAACTAGTACGTGTGTCTTAGTTAACAGATACCCCAGTGAACTTGATATTCAGAATACTGTAAAAACTAAAAAGTCTTCCTATTTAATCTTTTTCTCGATATTGACATAGAATGACGACTTCCAACTATATTGAATAACATGATTTCAAGTTTAATTTTAAGGCAATCATTTTGTTCTGCTTGATCGTACGGCGTCTATATATCTTAGTTGCACCTTACAAAAAAAACTGATTGAAATTGACATTATACATGGTTTACAATCACAATCAAAAATGAATTGACTGATAATACACATCTCTGTCTAATCTCACAAAAAGTCTTATGATCTGTTTTTGTGACTTTCATACTGAATCTGGTTTCGCATCTGGGATAAGTTATGTACCCAGTTTAAACAATTTTTGTGATAGCAAACTTATAAAAAACAAACAAACAAAAAATTAAGTGTACGACAAGGAGCAATCAAAATGCCAAGTTGTAAATATACAAAGACAGTTCATCTAAATAAAACTTACAGGTGCTCCATATATCAATTATCGGCAACAAATCAACATCATGCCAGTCGTTCCCACTGTCACACATTATCTGGAATTGGAGTGTGTATGGTGTTCTTCCTACAATTCTTATACCATTACATGAGCTCAGGTAATAAGAGAAGTCATTTAGTATATTATCCATCTGACTAGCTAGTTCGTCAACAGTTTTGAAATCATTCAAGACTACAAGTAGATCAACATCCGAATGTCCTTTAACTCCAGTTCCTTTCCCAAGTGATCCTCCCTTGAATTTGAATAAAACGGAATCTTTCATTATTATTTTACTCAGATATATGTTAAAACAGTTGGTCATAATTGATTATTTGCAAAATATATATTTATGTGCTGGTAATTAAGAAAAAAATAATTAAGTAACGAGCATCACCAAATTGTTAACACCGTTTATATGAAAATTGCCAATTGAGCCAAAATTGTGTAACAGATGTTTCAAGCGTACCTATTTAAAATACTTATATCTAAATACGGCAGATGTACGTTTCGTCTACATAAGACTCATTAATGACGCTCTGATCAAAATAGTTTTAAAGCCAATCAAATACAAAGTTGAAGATAATTGCACAAGATAATCCTCACTTATACTCACTACCAACGGAGTACGAATATAACATTACCTTGATAATCTGACTAACACTATACCCAGGATGTCGGTGTATAGTTCTTACAACTCTGTTTATTATGTGGCTACATCTTTGTAGAAACTCGTAATTTGGTCGAACATGACGGTCTATGAAACATTCTAGGGTTTCACCTTGGTACATCCCTTGGAACGGAACATTCATGTTTGCCTACATTATAAATGAAAAACAGCAGTATGCAACCTGTATTACGCAAATCGAACGGTATACAAAAAGAGTAAACACATCCATTTACATTTTATAGGTATAAAGTAATTCGGGTAATATAACTATTGATTCACCAAAAGTTAAATTAAGGTGCAGTTTTATCATGATCCTCTCAGATATTTTTTTACAATTCATTATAATCGGAATAGTCAGTAAGAAAGAGAATAAAAAAAGTACGATGGAAATATCATAGGTAGAACTTATACACACGACAACCTGTCATAAATTTCACAATCCAAAGAATATAAAGCAAATTGTAACAATTACAACTATTTTTTGCCACAATTTCAAAGTAAATTAATGTAGTTTTCTCAAAACTATTGATATTGTAGATATATCTTTACCAGATGACTACATGGGTTAGGGTTACAGTTATACGCAATGTATATGATCATTACACGGTTAAACCGACTAGTGTCACATGTAGAGCAGCATCCCTTTCTGGAAAGCCTACTAGTATTTAACCTCGGATTTTTTGTGACGTTTGTACCAAGTCAGGAATATGGTCATTGTTATATTATAGTTCGTTTCTGTGTGTGTTACATTTTAATGTTGTGTTTCTTCTGTGTCGTTTGTTTCCTCTTATATTTGAGTGTGAATTCACATTATTATAAGACGTGTCATGTTACTTTTCTATCCCAAATTCATGTATTTAGCTTTGATGTATATTTGTTATTCGCATCGGATTTTTTCTGATTAGTTCGTTTGTGTGTGTGTTACATTTTAATGTTGTGTCGTCATTTTCTTTAATTCGTTTCCCTCGGTTTTGGTTAATGACCCGGATTTGTTTTTGTCTATCGATTTATGAGTTTTGAACATCGGTATATTACTGTTGCCTTTATTTGTTTTCCTCTCCTTTTAGTTTACTATCTTGTGTTTTTATTCAGTTGTTTGTCTTCTGTCACGTATATGTATAGGCCAAGGTTATTTTAAATCTTATCAAAAGCAAACGAATGCTTTATTTTTTGTTTAAAAAAGTATGCATTGTAAACGACAATTTGCAGTCAATATGTGCGTTAATTGAACCGTGTGTCCATTATTTCCATTCAATTATTCTGTCTGCAACATAGAGGTTTAATTTTTTTATACGACGTGATTCGGTATTTCATACATTCAACATTTGTGTATTTATTTTTGATGTTTTTGTTGTGGTTTCGATTTGATAAAGGATTATGTATAATTGTTGGTAGTCCAAATGATTATGAGAGGTCTTCGATATGTATACCGTCATTGTCATGATAATAGTTGTACACGTGTTATACTAAATGCGTTTGCATAATTATCAGTCATCCTGATTCGCAGTTAATAAATAAAGACGCCAGTAGTATACCGGTACTCAAAAGTCATAAATCGATTGAGAGAAAACAAATCCGGCTTAAACACCAAAACCGAGTGCAACACATCAACTATAAGGAGCATCAGGAGCACTGAAGCGCAACAACCACAAACGCCAATATATATATGTTCCGGACCATATGAGTATTTGGACCATACGCCAAAATTTGTTCCTGTGAAAAATGTTCCAGTGGAACTAATTTCACAGGAAATATGTTCTCGGAGACCTTTTTTCACAGACAATTTCTATATAATTTGTTCCATCTCTATGAAATAAGTTCCACACTTTACCTGGTGAAATAAGTTCTAGGTTGGTGAAATGTGTTCCTTACCTAGTGAAATAAGTTCCATGTTTGTGAGATTTGTTCCTTACCTGGTGAAATAAGTTCTGGATTTATGAGATTTGTTCCTCAACTGGTGAATTAAGTTTCATGTCTGTGAAATATGTTCCACTGGTTAAGCAAGTTATCTTTTATACTGAGCACTTGTTACCAATGAGTTTTAAGTCATTATAAAAAAAACATGTATTATTTTGATATTGGGATAAATAGAAAATGTGTAAACTTTACAATTTGGATCATGTGGAGTAAAACAAAAGTTTATTAACATACTCAATTAATAATTCTAAAAATGACACTTATGAACCCGGAAAATGAAGAATAAAAAATAATAATAAAAGTCATTCCGAAAAAAAAGGTATTATAATAGTTAAAGATGAACATTTGTACTTCTTTTGAAAAGGACAAAGTGACTGAGCAATTATATTAAAAGACATCAAGCAACAAAAGACACACTCTTTAAAGACTGCAATGACCATGCATAGCTAAGAACATGTATGATTGGAACACCCATGACAGATCAACAGAAAACAAGGAGGTGGAATACCACATAAACAATAAAACATAGATATAAATTATGACACATGATCATACATTTTATTTCTTATCTTCATCCTACTGTCATGCCTTCAATTACAAATGTACCCCATGCAAGCACAGTACTTATTTTCTGTGAAATAGTTTGAAGCAGAACATTTGCATTGATTTCTATAATATACCTTCGTTCAAAACTAATATCACAGGAACTTATTTCACTTATTTTTTTTAAATTTTAATATTGGAACAAAACTCATGGTGCTGTGATTTTTGTTCCGGAACAAATTTTACACTTGGTTAAAAAAATTAGTTCCGGAACAAATTTTATAGTGATGGAACATATTTTCTGTGACATAAGTTCCGGTGGAACATATTTCCATTGAAATTTGTTCCAGCAGAACAAATGTCACGCCGGAACAAATATTTTGTTACATATGGTCATGACCATATGCGTATACTCATATGGTCTGACCATACGGGTTTAGTCCGACGGTACGCGTATGGTCGGACCATATGGGTATAATACTCGTTTGGTTATTAACGAACCGGACCATATGAGTGTTTGGCCCATATAGGTATTTTCTCAAATTACTTTATAAAAGTTTCAATAATACAAAAACTATATCTAAAAAAAAAAACAATGCTGGTTACATTACAATGTATTATTTTTGTAATTCGTAAAAAAAATTATTGATGCTATAGTTGTCATCGCTGATTACAATCTGGCATTAGGCTTGGGGTGTTATTTACTTTTACATGGCATCACATATTTTTTGCATTTGCAATCTTGGTTGCGCACGATCATTTTCATATTTGTACGGTGTTTTTGATGTATCGGAATTTGATGAGACTGTTATTAAAGTGAGAGGGTTGGCGCTATAGAACCAGGTTTAATCCACCATTTTCTACATTTGAAATGCCTGTACCAAGTCAGGAATATGACAGTTCTTGTCCATTTGTTTTTGATGCGTTTTGTTTTTTGATTTTTGCCATGTGATTATGGACTTTCCAAATTGATTTTCCTCTGAGTTCAGTATTTTTGTGATTTTACTTTTTAAGAAGCTCTAGATCTCAAATATAGTAACCTGATTGCAAAACATCATATTCATAAGACAACTATATAAACTAAGTTACTTTCCAGAGACTTTTAAACTTTTAATTTTAATTTATGAAATTAGCTAATCTTTTTAGCATAATATGAATTAATAAAACTACCTATATGATAGCGTCTTTTTAATGACCGGTCCCATTATATGCCGAGTTTAAAGGTATTAAAAGTAAACTGTAAAAGAGTGTCAATTACCCCGACCATACGCGTACGGTCGGACCATATGAGTATATATTCATATGGTCCAAATACTCATATGGTCCGGAACATATATATAGAAACGGATAACAGGGAAACATGACCTAATGCGTTTGGTAGGGTAGTATTAAAATTATTATGGACAGATAATTTTTTCTCAATTATTCGAATACAATAAACATCTATTTGTAAAATCAAGTTGGTTGTGCAATAACCTTTACAAAATGAAGACTATTTAAAAAAAAACCATGCTGCTATATATCAATGTCGTTAATAGAATTATAAATAATTTAATACTTAAAAATCAGTATCATAAAACAATGAGCTAAAAATACAGTTTGAAAAAAACGAGGGGAATAACGCTTTATATACCTTTTAAATAATGTGAATCGAATGGATTTTATTGTTGCTTGATGTGTGTACTATAAACGTTTATTTAAACTGACGATAGGTGTGTAATAGTCAAAAACATAAAAACATTTAAATGAAATTAAATCCTTGCATCCAATATAATCTAACGAGATCACAAATTTTAAAATCGTATATCCTTTAAATCTGTAAAAGAATGTTAAAATATATTTGCTAAATGCTGATATGAATGCACTTTAAAATAAGCATGATCAACTTACAAAAACCTTTTAGTGTTATTTAATATCCATCGGCCTTGTCATACACATCACAAGTTATACCAACTTATATACACAGATATCGATTTTTGTATATGTCATGCACCAATTCACATAATTGATAAATAGTATTTTCATTGATAAAAAAGAGTGTGGATTTAAACTCCCAAACAAATGTCACGATTATATGTAAGCATTTCCATTATAATGTTTTTGGCAAATTTATATTTGAATAAAAATGCCCTTTTTGTGTAATAAAGCAGCAAAGTATTAATTTGATAAAAACATAATTAACCTTTGAATCATACAAATCAACAAAGAAGTTCAAATTGCAAAAAAAAACTTCGACTTTAAACAAAAACCGACTGCATTCTTATAAAATTGCCAAATTGCAGAAATTTATTCAGCATAATAGTGAATTTTTATTCATTCACAATTATGAATAATTTTACAGAATTATCCTACTCTTTTTACCTCTACAAGCACAAACTAAATTTGTGTATCAGTACTTTGTCACACATGTTGTGTGGGGTAAAATGTTTCCTAAATTTGACGAAATTTATGTTTTTAGATGTTGGTCAAATGTGGAACATTTATACTTAAAAAACTCCCAGGGACGGCATTGTAGTGAATTCTTTTTTTTACAAAATTTTGAGGGAAATGATATAGTTTAACACTGAGAAAAGTAAAATGAACGTGTCATATAAAAATAACGCAGCAAGCAAATAATGGTTTGCAAATATTTCTCAGTCCAACATAAGGGACAATTTAAACGCAAATCAGAATATGCATATATCAAATTAAAAATGGGACATAATTCAATCCATCCATTTTTGTTTAAATATTGATCATCTTCTTAACATACTTTTTAATATGTACAGTACTTATTTTATATGAGCAATTAAGTCTTCTAAAAACCGGAAACAACTCAACAGTGTTTACAATTTAATATACTAAAAGAAAATGAACATAAAAATAGAAAAATATTTTTATCAGAAGCACTCCAATATCAATCTTTACATTAGGAAAACTGGATAAGCACCCAAAAATATAGCTAATTTAATATCAAAATTTATGTTTAAAAGAGAAAAAAACGTTATTCTGTTTTAGGAACAACATCTATGTATCCACTCTTTCTCCTGCAATCTTCTTAAGGCTAAATATCAAATCACTGAATTTAAAACATAGTGTATGACATCTACTGAATAACACAGGAGGGCAGTTCTTATTCGTGTTCCAAAAATGTATATGTTTGATTGATATGCCTTATAAATACAAACAGAATTTACAGTTAACGTTAATTGCAACAAAGCATAGTATGTTTAATCTTTACAGCAGCAACAACATGTCCCGTGTTGACCTGCAGTTGGTACCTAACACTACATGGAGATAACTTTTTATATAGATTAGACCGTTGGTTTTCCCGTTTGAATGGTTTTACACTAGTAATTTTGGGGCCCTTTATAGCTTGTTGTTCGATGTGAGCCAAGGCTCCGTGTTGAAGGTCGTACTTTAACCTATAATGGTTTAATTTTTAGATTGTTATTTGGATGGAGAGTTGTCTCATTGGCACTCACACCACATCTTCCTATATCTATAAACGTTTTAATTACGTTGTGCTGTTAAGGGAATAGTAAGCTTATCAGTGATCAACATCAGTGTTTGTCAAACTGCTATATAACCAGTGTAATTTTTCTGATAAAATGGTTGGTTTAAATTTTTTGAAAGTTTTATATTTTTGTCAAATGGTCAAATTAAATATTTGTTAAAATTTTATGAAAATTAAACGAGCAAAATAATTTTTTGTCAAAGTGTTGGGTACCACATTTCATTTGTTTTTCAAGACTCTTTTGGTCATATAGTTTCTTACTTTCCTTCGTAATTATATTTTTCTATCTTCGAAATGTTTAGGCTAAAGCGTTCCTGCTGAAGACATTTCTTTTACAATCATACCAAAGAATAAATATCATGAATAAACAATGATATGTTTTAGTTCAGATATTTCATCTATATAAAACAAATAATTCCATCAATCGAAAAAATTTCAAAATTTCCCATACATGTCTAGATTTGTACAAATATTTAGAACAAAATATATAGATTTAACTTCAAACAAGTTTTAATCTGCATTTCTACCAAAACTGTCGATTGTTTGTTTTACTTGCAAGACAAGAAGGATAACTTTTTTAGTTTGTCATTCAAAACTCACGAGTCTTTCAATTGTGTAGTCTCTTTAAAAAAAGACTTTATATTTTCCTATTGAACGAAATTGCTTGATAATCTTAAACTAGCTATATTTTTAGTCAGTTCAATCTAAGATATATAGTTCACTGTGTCTTTCATTTATGCTTGCCTGTAATAGAGATTGAATAATGTTTGTATTATCGATATTAAACTTACAGATATAGAAAAACTATTAATGCAAGGGGCAAAGACAACTAGATCGCTGCCCACAGAATACATGTACATAGTTATTTGTTAACAATATATACACCGAGGAGGGTATCAATCATGAATTCCTAGGAAGTGTCTTACTGTTTACAAAGTAACAATATAGCCATGATGTACTTTAACCTGTTGGTGAACTTCTGCTGTTGTTTTTTTTCTACGGTCGGGTTGTTGTCTCTTTGACACATTCCCAATTTTCATTCTCAATTTTATTACAGAGTATATCTGTATTTCGCTATTTAACAAAATTTCCTGTCATCATATCGACTGATAATTTTCATTCTCAACGGACTCGAGTGATATGAAAAATTATCGGAAGAAAGTGAGAGTGCATGTACCTTTTTTAACGAAATAAACAGCGTGGACATACATTTTAGGTAAAACATTGATAAACAGATTATCAGTATCGTACCAGCTCAAGCGAGAAAATCAATCTCGTTGGACAAACAAAGGATATCAGTTAGAGTTATTCAAACAACAGTTGGTCGTAAAGAATACGGTAAAAAAAATGCAAATCATGTTTGATTTCTTTAAACTTTTGTAATGGTCTTCGGTGGCTAAATGATCACAGTAGTCGAAATACTGTATTACTAGCCTGTGAACAATAAAGCTGTGAGTTGAAATCCTGCACGTGGCAGGTGCACTCTATTTCAATCTTTTTTTTTGTTTTTGATTGGCAATGTTGTTGATTATCCACGACAAACTGGCTTCATCCACCAGAAATAACAACAAAGAAGAATAGAAATAGAAATGGACTGAACCATAAACAATTATGAAGGTTGAATAAGTTTGTTTTTTTAAAACAAAAAACAGTAGTAGACCTTTACTTCGATAACATACAACTGCTGCCTCTTGATAACGTAAATATGTGGTTTGAGTTTCATGTTATTCTCTGAGTTCTTCTGCCAAACGCCAAAGTGATGTTTTGAAATATAAAGGGTGTCCAACTCTGAGGAGCCACAAATTTCTAAAATTAAACTTTTTTTCTTAACATAATTTTCGGATTCATATGACTGTAAAGAAATATTTGGTGAAGTAAAAATCATATGGGTTTGCACTTCTTTTTTTTTTTGCTATGGCCATTTCAAAATACCATTTTGCTTATGATTTTCCCCTTTCTCATAAATTTTGACCTATTGTGGGGCTAGTATCATGAAAAAAATCATAGTTACACATTTTATCTTTTTTTAATACTATAAATAAAGATGGAGTGGACCCATCTCAATAAATTTTAACTTAAAAAGATATAGGTAGGTGTTAGTATAAGACAGTTTTATCATATGTTGATGCTCGTCTGGATGTTACGATTTTAATTCGTCAAATAAATAAAAACATTACATTTTCTTTCGTAGTCCCAGATGTATTCAATGAAAAGGCAGAAGGAGGTTGTGCACCTGCACAAACGAAGGTATGAACTATGCTTCATATTTCCCGATTCCTCTATACTGATATGACTATTATGCATGTTATTGTGATTATTACATTAATCAAATACTTGTAGTGAATCAAAACGACAAACTCGAGGGCTCTAAACTGCTTTTATGTCTTCGAAACTGAAAGTAAAAAAGCAGTAAAGATAATATGGGGACGGTTCCTGTATTTTGATCAGATTGATATTCATTAGAACTTATTATGTAACCATTCATATTCAATGAAAAGTCAAAAGTTAAAAAAAATATCTGTCAAAAACAAAAAGTAGTTTTTAATGTATTTCTATCAGGAAATGATGTCTATATCAATAGACTACTTCACATTGATTTTCATATGACTTGGTGTATTTAGAATTATGAGAATTGTACCAGCTTCACTAAATATCGATAACAGGTCCATATTCGATTTCAGTCGATAATATAACGTATTTTAAATCAAACTGTTTTGTATGATAATCATTCAAAACACAACAAACACAAAACCCTTTCCTGGTGGCGTTAATAAAAAGTAAAATCACAAAAATACTGAACTCAGAGGAAAATCAATACGGAAAGTCAATAATCACATAGCAAAATGAAATAACAAAACGCATCAAAAACGAATACACAACAACTGTCATATTCCTGACTTGGTACAGGCATTTTCAAATGTAGAAAATGGTGGATTAAACCTGGTTCTAAGCGCTAACCCTCTCTCTTTGATAACTGTCTCATCAAATTCCGTTATATTTACATGATGCGTTAAATAAACAGTCACAAATAATAAAAGTCAAAAAATGGGTACATCAGTCATCATCGCATTACAATTTTAAAAGGGACAATTTAACAGAATACAAAAACATCTATCTACGAACACATGGATTGACTTGAGTGTCTGACGTCATAAAATTTGTATACGTCACATAAATTTGTCGTTCAATGTGCATACAAACAGTTTTAAAATTTACATAGGCAATGTAAGCATACAGAGTTTAAAAATCAAAAGTATGTAAGAAATTAGTCATCAGTGTGGCTCATCAATTAGCAATTTTTATAAATATAGAAAGAAAACATATCAAGGTAGCAAATATGGTATAGAAGTCTTAAAGTGGCGACACCAGGTGTGGCAACAAGTAAGCATTCAACAAAAGTGCCGTAAAAAGACGGTTCTGGACTTTGTTTCATACACATTGACCATAACAACAATACAAACAGATGTCCACAGATATTTCTATTTTAGTTCCTTTATATCTTTTAAAGTTAAGTGTGACGTCCATTTTCACTGAACTAGTATACAATTTTATTTATTGGCCAGCTGAACCACCTCCGGGTGCAGGATTTTCTGGCAGCTTTGAAGACCTATTGGTGACCTTCGACTTCGGTCTTCTCTTTTGTCGGGTTGATGTGTGTTTGATATATTCCCTGTTCTCATTCTCATTTTTATCATCCAAATCCGTGCACACAATCAATGCAAATGTCATAATCAGGAGTGGGGAACAGTCATAAACGTTCGAATGATTTACCGGGAAGTCATGGTCTAATGTTCTCTGCAATCTCTATCAAATAAACCATGATTGCTGTGGAATATCTTTGGAACATCGTTTTTACGGAATATTGGTCAAGTTGTAAATGTCTATATATATATATGATACAATATGCAGTACTAAAAATCAACAGTACTTTGTTAGCATTACTTTCCTCAAATCAGTGTGGAAATGCATTTTGTAGCCAAAATCCTAGTTGTCTTTACCTGAAAATGTAATTGCTTTTTTTAGTATAGATAAATATAACAAATTAATGAATTTGGGTAAATATAGTTGAATTTGTTTTTTACACTCATTATTCCTTTTTTTCAGGTAAACTGAGACGAGGCACCAATTGAACTTTTTATGTAGCAATACTTCTAGGATAAAAACTACTTATAAATTTTAATCGAGTATATACATTAGTTAAATAATTTCATAACACAAATAATATTTAAGTAATCTGCATTACATTATTTCTTTCAATTTGATAGCATTTAAATAATTTCAAAGACACTACCAGTGGGAAAACTAATGACTTCATAAGAAGAAAATACGTCACTCTTTTACGTTGCAAGTTAAACAAAAGCTGACAGTTTGTCTATATAGAAATGCAAATGAAAATTTGTTTTGAGCCACAATAATAAATTTTGATTTAATTATGTAAAAATGTATACTATCAAATGCATTGGCCAAAATCTATTTAGTTTACCTTTATAAATTACTAAGACAGTTTAAAATGTTTTAAACTGAAAAATGTAACTTGAAAATGGAAACCATTGCTGTATATAAATAAAGAATATGAACTTAATATCAACCCTTGTTTATTATACTTCTTATTCAAAATAACAGACAGTGATATGATTGCAAAAAAACAACAACTTCATCATGAACACTCAAACCTCAACGTTTCAAAGGAAAAAAGGATGACGCTAGTATGAATATAAGATTGCTGGTTCGTACAATTGTGATCGCATATATTAGAAATATTAGAAATATCAATCCAAAATCTTATATTCTGAAACACAAATGAAAAGTGCCCTATCTATTGTCGATCTACTGCACTAATATTATAAATAAATGGATTTGATATTTGGCAGCTATCTAGATTGTCACAAAAATAGAAAGTAGAATCACAAAAATACCGAACCCTGAGGAAAATTCCAAACTGAAAGCAAACGGCCAATTCAAAAGCTAAACGCAGCAAATGAATGGATAACAACTCTCATAATATTGACGTGGAACTGGCATTTCGCTATGTAGAAAAGGGTAGAATCTGGTAATAAAGTCAAGTGAAAATTTAAATTGTATGACAGTCACATAAAATTGCATTATATTGACAACGATGTGTGCAATACGGGATACATATAAGTTGCATATGAAAAAGTGGCGAAAGATACCAGAGGGACATTCAAACGTATATAATAGATCGATAACAAAAAGACAACTAATAGTAAACAATACACAACATAGAAAGCTAACGACAAATCAACTGGAACCCCACCAAAAAATTGGGATGATATCGGGTGCTGTAGAAGAGTAAGTAGATTCTGCTCATTATGTTGCATTAGTCATAATGCTCATGTTATTACAAACCCGGTAAATATTTTAATTCGGTAGGTCACTTTTGTGAAAAGGGAACGGGATTGTAAGTGTAGTTACGACAAAAGTAACGTGTCCGATATTATCCGTTAAACGAATATTCCATAACGGTCAACCAACTCCCGATGGCGTCCATAAAATTTATGAAGGGATGATTTCAACTTATATTTTTGTAATGGAAAGAAATATCGAGTAAAAAATCATCTTTCAGAATGTATGTCATTTGCCATCATTTTCCATTTGACAAAATTGCTGTCAGTAAAGTTTATGATTTGGTGCTCTTTACTGTTTTGGTTGTTTGTTTGTATGATTTAAAAACTAATCATTTTTCTATACATATTTTGTTGTTAAAAGATACACACAATAGCAACATGGAATTTCGTATTCAAACATTGTACATTTGAAAAGCATTACAAATAAAATGCATACACAGTGTATATAAAGTACGAATTCTGCTAGTTTATTTTCACTATCATATGCGAGTATCTTCTTAGTACAATAAAGGATGATGGGAAAATGGTATTTGTTTACGTTTTTAAAAAACAAAATTAACTTAAAGCTTGGCATTGCTGCATTATTTGGAATATTCTCTTTTGCATTTGCTGACAACACCTACACTTCCACAACACATGTAATGAAACAAGGTAGACTATGTAGTGTTCTAGGAAAAAGACATGTGATACGAAGAATAAAACATATATTTCTACTTTTCAGAAAATGAATGTTTAAAACAAAAATCGTGTGTGAAATCGTTTTCTAGATTGACATTAAATCCTAAGATTTTTTTGTTGAACATTCATGCTATCATTAATGAGATAAGATAACCAGCTGGCATGTCAGTTAACCGCTAGTTGTGTATTTTTTTCATTTTATTTATTTTATTTTCTGACATATACTGACATCAGACTCGGACTTCTTTTGAACTGAATTTTAATGTGCGTATTGTTATGTGTCTACCTTTTCTACCTTGGCTAGAGGTACAGGGGAGGGTTGAATCCTCATAAACATGTTTTACCCGACCTCATTTTTGCGCCTGTCCCAAGTCAGGAGCCTCTGGCCTTTGTAAGTCTTGTATTAATTTTATTTTTTGTTTCCTGTGTATATTTTGGAGTTTAGTATGGCGTTCATTATCACTGTACTAGTATATATAATTATTTGTTTAAAAGGCCAGCCGAAGGTGCGGGAATATTTCGCTGCATTGAAGACCTATTAGTGACCTTCTGTTGTCTTTTCTATGGTCGGGTTGTTGTCTCTTTGGCACATTCTCCATTTCTTTTCTCAATTTTATTTGTTTGAAGTGTAAAAGTATATATCTTAGAACATGTAGAACCATCAAACCCTTTTATGATAATCAACGAGGAGTACAGGTTTTACTGGATACATTTTCACCCATATAGAAGAGAAGCTAAGGCTCTCAAGACGATGTTAGACATACACATAAAGTCTTAACAAGCCTGTGTAAATTAAAGTTTTAACAAATTCAAAGAGATATTATCAAAGACCAACAATCAGTACAAAGTTTCACTAAGGCAACCATGTAAGAAAAACTGTGGATTCATTTATTTCGTGAGTACCAATTTTTGTGGATTGAAAAAATCTTGCATATTCGCCTGAATACATACTTTTAGAAAATTTGTAATTCGTTGAACATTTAAATTCGTGGTTCCCCTGAACCCTCGAAATCCACAAAAATTAGCATCCGACGAATATTATTAGTTACATAGTTTGCTAGTGATCTAATAAGGTATACATGGGGTCAGTAAATTCTATATTGGGTGGGAGCGAGGCTAGAATCTCCAATTTTGAATTTACTGACCCATATATACAGTTTTATGTCACTAGCGCACTGTGTAACGAATTTATCTTAACGACTGCCTTCACGTTTGAAATTAAGACCAGTGACTTATCAAAATGGGCAAGTCTACAATACTGTTAGCCTTAAGAAACTACTTCAAATGATCCTTCAAAAACAGATGAAGTGGACCAATCTGAATAATTTTGACTTACAAAAACTATAGGTAGGTGTTGATATAAGAAAGTCTCTTTTGTCGTAAAGTTTTGTCTTCAACCGACCCTCATTGTCAATTTCTAGATGTAAGTCAAGATATGAGGCCGACCTAACTGTATCTGTAGTATTCTTTATCTCCAATTCGATGGGATAGATGCGATCCACATAGTCACCAAATTTTGAATTGTTTAGTGAAAGAACGTCATCTATATAGCGGAAAGTAGAGTTAAAGGATATTGCTAACTTCTTCGACAAAAGAGATGATTTCAGCTTTCCAATTGTGAACTTTCCATTTCTAAGTAGCAACATTCCAGCAGCACCTGCATACGGGGTATATATCTCCCAATTGATACGATATTCCCGTGCTTGCATTTCCTATCATGATTTTCTTGATAGAGGGTTACTGCTCACAAGGAAGCTATTAAACCAAGAGTTCCAAATGGGGAAGTTGAAATCATCCCTTCGTAAATTTTACGGACGCCATCACGAGTTGGTTGACCGTTATGGAATAACCGTTTCACAAATGATATCGGATATGTTCCTTACGTCGTAACTACAATCCCCTTCCCTTTCATGAATTTGACCTACCGAATTAGACTATTTACCGGATTTGTAATCACATAAGCAACACGACAGGTGCCGCACGTGGAGCGGGATCTGCTTACCCTTCCGGAGCACCTGAGATCACCCCTAGTTTTTGGTGGGGTTCGTGTTGTTTATTCTTTAGTTTTCTATGTTGTGGCATGTGTACTATTGTTTTTCTGTTTGTGTTTTTCATTTTTTGCCATGGCGTTGTCAGTTTGTTTTAGATTTACGAGTTTGACTGTCCCTTTGGTATCTTTCGTCCCTCTTTTCTTATCTTTCTTCCTAAAAGGTTCCTGCATGAAGTCAGCCTCATAATAATAAAGAAACAAGTCAGCAAGTAGAGGGGCACAGTCTGTAACATTGCATTGCACAAGGTCACGTTTTTCTCTGGCTGTTTATGACGTCTTTACACTAAATCCATTGTATGTTGGAAATGTACGGATTGAATGTTTAGTCTTAAGGGCATGATTTTTTTATTAGTTGTTATTGGCTTTGAACTAGCTGTCAGATAACTGCGAGTACTCTCAGATCTGTTCATTGTGTCCTTTTGTGTCGGGATGTATAAGTACCCGGCCGCGTCATCTTTTATTTTTTGTCTATCTGATGAGTTAAGCCTTTTTCGACTGATTTTTATAATTCGTTTCTTATGTTGTACTGTTAAACCACTGTCCCAGGTAAAGAGGAGGGTTGGGATCCCGCTTACATGTTTAACCCCGCCACATTATTTATGTATGTGTCTGTACCAAGTCAAGAGCCTGTAATTCAGTGGTTGTCGTTTGTTTATGTGTTACATGTACATATTTGTTATTCTATCATTTATTTACACAATTAAGGCCGTTAGTTTTCTCGTTTTGTTTTCGAATTGTTTTACATCGTTTTATCGGGGCTTTTTATAGTTTTATAGCTGACAATGCGGTATGGGTTTTGCTCATTTTTGAAGGCCGTACGGTGACCTATAGTTGTTAATGTTTGTGTCATTTTGGTCTTTTGTGGATAGTTGTCTCATTGGCAATCATACTACATCTTCCTTTTTATATGACAAATTGAAATTATAAATGTCACATCTCAGCAGCAATATACTACCCTTATTCGCGTACACATCTCTCAACTCAAACGATAGTCAAGCGCTCTGTGTTGCTTCTACGACTTTGAAAAACGTCACTGGTGTATGAGAAAAAAATAACAAGCAAGGGCTGTATTTTGTTTCTCGTCAGAAACTAATCAGTGTCTACTTCCAAAATAATATGGTCTTTAGTTATAGATTATATGTACTGAAATTGTGTATTTTTTTTATTGTACTTCAGCTTTCCAGTTGTATGTTTTCTTGCTATAATTTTTCACTTGGTCGATTGACCTTTTACATGTTTGACATCTCTCTATTCCGCAATCGTTTTCAATAGTTTTACTTTGGGCCTTCCTGAGCCTGATGAGTCTGGAGGACACAAAGGTTTTTTTTTATTTGAAGAAAAAGTGTTTACAATTTACGGAATGTTTTATCAATGACAAAAACGGGTTTTTCTTCGTCGTATTTGTCAACCTAATTTCAACGACATTTTCGTTTTGTTGGTGCCATTATTGAATTTACGTTCTACTACATTTTTTACTAAACCTATTTTATAGGCGACATTGTTATATTTATATGGCATGTCTGTTTAAAGTCAATTGTATTGTATATCGTTGCTTTATGTTTAAACAGTTTTGACCGCTGGATCCAAATAAATGTCACATTTAAAGCATTGTGTCTGTTTAAGTTGCTGATCCACTTTTGTCAAAATGACAATTTATACACATCTGTGATACAACTGGGAGGTTGAGGTAGCAGGGCAAACTATTTTTTGTTTTTCAAAAAATGCGTGGACCAAATCAGGAATACTGGAGAAACCCAACAGCAATGGTGAACAATTAATGATTTTCTATAGGGGATTTTCAAAACAAAATCGATATTAGATAATGATTGAAAAGTTTTCAAATTATAATATACCATTGGAACGAGAAAGAATAAATAAGTTCAGAATCAACTGTATCGGATGGAATGGTAACATTTTATCATCTACACTTATTCGTGTTTGTCTTATGCTTTTGTAGAACCTTTCGACAAACATAGTTAAAACTCAGATACATGAATCCGACCGAGTATAAACCAGAACGTCTTTAACACAACTAGTCACACATTGTATAAGATAAAGATTTTTGGCAGGTAACAATAACATGTACAATGTTATAACTCTCAAACTCAGTAAACCAAGACTTTAAATAATAAAACCGGTTTAAGGGTCTGCCGATATGCATGCATCACTAACCTAGCTACTTTGTGCTAGTGAGGTATAATCTTAGTGAAGTTGATATTTTTGAAGCTCCAGTTCATTTCTTGTATTTTTATTCCAAATGTAAACGTCCCAATTTTTAGCAGTAATATAAACTGAACTCTGTCTTATGTCATTTTTAATATGCAAGTTAATACGCGCTTGGATATTTACATTATGCCGACGTAATATGTCCTCTGTTAGATTTTTGTTTTACTTTTGCCTGATATTTTTAGTTTGTTTTCGACTTATGAGTTACAGATAGTATCCTGGCGAAAATTCTTCAAAATGGACGAAAGATACCAGAGGGACAGTCAAACTCATGAATCAAAAAAAAAAAACTGACAACAAAAGTACACATGACACACCACAAAAAAACTAAATAATAAGAAACACGAACTCCACCAAAAACTGGAGCAAGTGCTCCGGAAGGGTAAACAGATCCTGCCCCACATCACATGTGGCACCCGTCGTGTTGCTCATGTTATAATGAATAATGATATCTGAATGTTTTCTATTTCTGAAGGGTTTGTTAACAATAGTGAAACATTAAACAAAGAGTACGATAAGATTATATACTTAGCAATGATATGATAGCTTTTGCATATGTGTAATGAGCGGAAATGCACATGCCATAATTTCAGTGTTGACATGAATATCAATAATGTGGTCATTTTTATAAATTTCCTGTTTACAAACTATGAATTTTTAGAAAAATAAGGATTTCTTATCCCAGGCATAGATAACCTTAGCCGTATTTGGCACCATTTTTTGAAATTTTTGATTCCAATGCTCTTTAATTTCGTACTTGTTTTACTTTATAATATTTTGATATGAGCGTCACAGATGAGTCTTATGTAGACCAAACGCGCGTCTGGCGTAATAAATTATAATCCTGGTACCTTTGATAACTATTTACACCACTGGGTCGCTGCCACTGCTGGTGGACGTTTCGTCCCCGAGGGTATCACCAGCCCAGTAGTCAACACTTCGGTGTTGACATGAATATTAATAATGTGGTCATTCCCCATGCTCTTCAATTTCGTTTCTTTACGTTTTCTAGATTTGAGCGTCACTGATAGGTCTTTTGTAGACGAAACGCACGTCTGACCCAAATGCTAAATTTCAATCCTGGTATCACTGGTGAGATTATTTGTTCATCATCGAAAATAAACGCGCACAGTCAAGGAATCACAGGGAGGAATCGTTATTTTGATAATGGCTGAAAAAAATTGAACAATAAAACAAATAATTTCAATCGATTATTTTATTTCATTTTGCATCAGAAATATTCGTCTGTTGGTATGAGTATGACTATCGTACAGGACAGGTTGTTGTCTGAAATAGAAAACATGATAACATTTAGACTTAATAAAAGCAACGGCGGAAAAGGTTCACTTTGGGCACACATAATATATCAACTTTAACATAAAACAACAAAAGGTCCAAATTGGGTTCAAAAATTGGTCTTTATCAAAAGTCTTAATGCTACATAAATCAGTTCTTTTGATAAAGTATATAATGTTCTCCAAAAAGCCCATTTTGGCCATTTCATCAAAATATTATGATTATTTGCAATTGTCAGACCTAAAAGCTTTAGCAACACATTGGCCTACACATACGGTCCAAAATATGATGTAAAAGATATTCAAATGTTTTTTTTATAGAATTCATCAAGATAAAAAAAAAATTGGATCGTGAATTGCAGCCAAAATAAATTATGTCAAAACAATTAGAATTAAGGATTGGTTTTACCTAAATTGACCTAAACAAATATGTCTACTTTAGGGGTCATAGCTTAATAAATCGAAAAGGAAGGTGCCAAATATATATATTTTGTCTTAAAAGTATTATCACAATAATTTTATGTGAAATTTGTATTTTTTTTGGCTGATGTTTTTTTTTTATATTTTGTTTGTCCGTTTTTTTTACTGCTTATTCAAAACTAAACAGACATGTAACAAACGAATTAATTTCCTTCGACACATTTTTTTTTACTAATTCTAAAAACAAAACCATGTCCAATGTAAGTCCATTATTCATTGATACGTAAAATTAGTTATCTTAGATTTTTTAATAAATATTATATTTGAAATCGCTCTTGTTTCTGTGATAAACATAAATTTTTTCTCAACTTATCGTACTCTTTGGTTAATAGTTTACTATAGATAACAAACCCTTCAGAAATAGAAAACATTCATTATTCATTACAGTTTGCTTTACCATTTTTCTAATTAGTTTAATAGATGTAGGAAGATGTGGTTTGAGTGCCTATGTGACAACTCTCCATCCGAAAACAATTTTAAAAGTAATATAATAGGTCAATGTACGGCCTTCAAAAATGATAGTATTTTTTTTGCAAAAAGTCAGACTGATCTTACAATATGATTGAGTAATCTATACATGCATGTTCTTGTTGTTTATATATTTCTATTTGTATATCCAATAAGATACTTAATATTCAAACATGCTTCTAAACAGATTAATCAAACATGTGTCAAACTTACCGGAGGTACTTCGCATACAAACGAACGGGTATCGATACAATCTTCCTTAACCCATCTCCAGGAAAAGGGGGTGTCAGTGTCTAATCCAATAGAGACACAGAAATCTTCTTGGGCGTCAACGTTTTCAACTGTAAAACATAATAGACAAATCATCAATTTAACAAATAATCATAAATTACGTACAAAACATCTCATTTGAAAATCAGAAGAAACATCAGAGATAACAACCAACAATCGGGAAAATGTCAAAAGTGTATAGACGATTGAATGCCTTAAAGCTGATCAGTACAATCATTTTGACGTTGCCAAAATCCCCTATTCACATCTATGGAATTAAATAAGCATTTACTGGGTGTTCGTCGTTTACCAACCACAGGGGTAAGTTATTTTTTATGTGCATATTGCTTAGGTTGAATGGGAGGTCTATACCATTTTCTTTCATCAATGTTATTAACGAGTTTATCTGTACATGAGTGGAGTTCTTCAAACTTATAATTTGTACACCGATGTTGTAGCGTACACTTCAATACAAATCCATTATAATTAATCTTGAGGAAAACAATTATACTTAAATAAAGAATATCAACATTTACCAGTAGAAAAAATCTAGCAATGTTATTGATACAAACATTGATTTTGTTCTTGACATGTGAAATTACAATAGATATATATATATCCCAATAAACATAATATATGTGCAGATATGATAAATCATTATTTTTCATTCTGTTGATACTGTTAACCTATACATCTTAATGGCACAATGTCATTTGGTCTTAAAGACTTGGTTTATTTTGCACACACAACTCTTTAAAAAATACTTTCTACGCTCAAGACCTTTCAAACCTTCATTTTTGTAATACAAGTTTACACGCTGTTGACTATTGCATACAGCATGTAATCCTATTTATGTCTATTGATTTTGTGATCTGTTGTATTACTGTTCTATTGATCTATATCTTACCTCTTTTTGATGCCCATTTTTTTTTTATTTAACTTTGAATGCAGACATCTAAAAAGTTATAATAAAGTATTTCTTAATTACTACTACTATGACACTAGAGCATTACTTTAATGACGAAAAAAAAACTTTGTATAATACATATACTTGATTATCTTGAAATGGTGTTATTACCTTTTCCAAATGGAGGGCTATCGAATGAAAATGAACCTCCGTCTACGACAAATTCAAAATTGCGATCCTCGTCAATATCATTTGCACCCGTCCATACACCATTGGCTGTAAAATAAATTGGGTTGTTATGCGTGATAAAGGAATATGGCACTATGAATAAAGTTTATTGTATACAAAGGCCTCGAACTACAAATTTGACATTTAAAATGTGTTATAATAGACTATCAGAAGACTTCATCAATGACAATTATATTAAAGGGGTACTATCTACAAAATCTATACATAAACAAAAAATAAGAAATACGATTTTTTTTTGTTAAATCATTAATGTGTAATATTGAAATGGTAGTTTGCCTCAGGAAACCAGTGTGGTTCAGTTTTATCAAATTAAGCTAATAAATAGTTATGATGAATTAATCACTCAATGGTTAATAGTTCCACCTCATTGAATCCGTATTCCACTTCACATTCCAATTTGCCTTATAGGGTCCTCATTTTTGCTGATTCAAACCGCCAAATCAACCCTGTCCAACCGTCCATATTAAGGAAGATGATTTCATAAATGTCTTTTTGAAAGTATATTTATCTCTGATAGCACTTTTTTTACCTATAATCTTACTTTAATTTCGCAATGAAAGAAAGATCATGTAGATCTAACTGATGCAACCGAACCTTTTCTGTTGAATTTCGCCGATTTTTTATTTGTATTTTATAGACATGTGACGCTTTAAGTCAAACGGAGATACAAATAGGAAAAAAATCTTCTTAGATATCATGATTTTGAATAGTCTTAAGCTTTACCTTGAAACATTACATTTACATTAGAATATTTTGATTTCGATCGATCCGGTTTCAATCTAAAATTTAACAGAATGTTTTTTTTTCAATGTAAGTTAAGCACACTTGGTGTCTGTCTATTTGACATCTTTCTACATATATATATATATACAACTCGTCTAAACATCAACCCAACAATGTTAGATCTGTAAATTTGCTTTCGTAAATTTTTGGTTCTTCCCTCGCCGGGATTCGAATCCATGCTACTGTGATATCGTGACACCAAATCGCCTGCACTGCAGCACTGTTACCTTTCCACGTCAGTTTTAATCTAGCGGCGTACTACAGTACATGATATATAAGGCATGAAGATGTTATTGTTACAGATCAGCTAAATTATCTATAGTAAAGGATCCACAGCCATGTATCACCATCATTGATGGCGATCCGATGGATACATCTGTTGTAGGGTTGTCACTGACTCAGACGTACTTATGTATATATATATATACATATAGAAGTATGGAACATATATATAGACTAAGTGTAATACGATTTATCTCCCTTTATATACTCAACAACAAGTATGACTTTACATACCTACCGTTACATCCTGAAGATTGTTATTTAAACATGAAAGTACTAGTGAATTTAAACTATTCATACCGGAAATGTTGGATTTATTAGTAATCTATATATATTTCTATACACAAAGAACGTTTATTATAGTGATCTTTATATATATATATATATATATATAAGAAAATTATTAAAAGATAATAACGGTTTCAATGCATCACTTTTTTACTAGTACTTTCACTGCTTCCGCAGATCTTCAGGTAATGTGACTTGTATATAAATAAAACAATTGATTGACGTTAACAATAGGATGACGTTAACAAATACAAGGGAGACTACTTATGTCATAATGTCATTTTAAGATTTTAAAATGTTATGTTAAAATTAGAATATCATTTATCATTTAATCCCGGGTTGAGAATGTTTATGAATAATTCTTCCTTCTTCCTCATATATATATATATATATATATGTAAGTGTCGATGCCTCTGCTGGTGGACTTTTGCCTCTGCTGGTGGACTTTAAGTCCCCGAGGGTATCACCAGCCAAGTAGCCAGTACTCCGGTATTTTTTATACTTTTTAGAACTTTTGGATTATAGCTCTTCATCTTTTATATAAGCTTTGGATTTTACATATTTTGGTCACGAGCTTCACTGAAGAGACATGTATTGTCGAAATGCTCCGGGTGCAGGAAAATTGGTACCGTTAATGTTATTATATATGATAATGACATTACATGTATTATAATGATTAAATCCCCAAAATAGAAGATACTGGGATGTTATGTAAATGAGTAGTTGCTTTTGTGTTTTATGAAATACGAGTAAATGTTATACTCATAACGTACGAAAGGTAAACTTATCTCTGACATCACTAGCTTCACTTTCGTCATTTGGCCTCCAAATGTATGCTCCGACTGTACTTGAACATATGGCCTGTGATGTTGCAACAAGACAAACGTTTTACTTATAATATAATACAACAATATAAACATTAAGCGAACGCATTTAAAAGAATCGAAAAGTCATTACATACGGTTTTTTTTTCAATTTTAGCAGATTTTATCAGGTCTTCGACGTGTGTAACATTTAGATTACATAATTACCTAATTTTGGCGTCGTGTATCTAGTTATGTAATGCACAACTAATATCAATAGAGAACATTTTCCAAATGATTTTATAGTGAGCTCAAGTGGTGTTGAGGGTTTGAGGAAGGGTTGGTCGCCCACTAACATGTTTGAATACGCAACATTATGTACATGCCCACCCAAAGTCAGGAGCCATCCGTGATTAAGCGATAATTATGTGTTGCTTTTAAAACATTGTGTGTTTCGTTCATCATTAGTACATAAATCAGGCCCTTTGTTTTCTCGTTCTTGTTTTACATTTTTATTTCGGGGCCTTTTTATATTTTACTACAACTGTATTAGGTTATGGCTTTACTGATGTCGAAGGCAGTAATGTGACCTAAAGCTTAAATTGTTCACTTCTTTGTCATTAAGTCTTTTGTGAAGAGCTGTCTCATTAGCAAGTATATACAACATCTTCTAATGTATATATAAATACATTTTTTAATACACTAGCACACATGTGCTTCATGGAATGGTTGAATATGAACAAGTTTCAATCAATTTTCCTTAGATATCAAGCATTACAAAAAATAATACTTACATAATGTTTAATTACTAACCTGTGCATCATTCCACGAGGAAACTTCAGTACTGTTGTAGAAACAATTGGGACTCACAGTTTGGTCATATAACAAATCATATCCTTCGGGGCATGGAACACATTGAGCTTTATATGTAAAAGAATGTGGATAAGATACTTAAATCAATAGCAATACGACAAAGTAAGAATAGTGACATAAGCAAATAAAGTTATGTAAAATGTACGGAATTGCAAATATGTGAGGTCGTAGTACTTCGTTAAAGCTATCAGAGTCTCTTATTAATGAGATGACGAGTTCCTGGTAGAAATAATCCATCAACTAACATTCTCATATACTAAACTATCACGTAATTCTAAGGAAGGATACTCTAATATTGTTATTTCATCTTTCTCAGTATTTATATAGTACAATGCTTATTATTTTTAGTATTATTATTTTTTTTTCAATTTTAAACATATTTTATTATTATCATGATTATAATCACCTGTTTCATCAACCATAAGTTTCAACGGGTAGCAGCGAAAGGGCCCAGATTTTAACAGTCTCATTTATAAAAGTTGGATTTGATACTTTTTTCATTAATCACAGAAGCTAAAGTTCAAAAGACGGTTGTAAAATTCTGTATCAAATTATTCTAAGTTTGTATGTTGCAATTGGAATTATTCATAAATTAGTTGTTGTTTTGTTTTGTGATTATGCTGTTATGATACTATACAAATATTACTTATTTTAATTTATCTTTTATCTATTGCAATATTGTTTCTTCACGTAAAAAACTTTTATTTGGGTTTCAAGAACGAGTTGTCCTGATAATAACGTATTTGTGCTAATAATCAGGTATAGCTAATAATACTGGTTATTTTGATAAAGTTAAGAGTAAAATAATCCTTGTATGTGCCTGTCCCAAGTCAGGAGCCTGCAATTCAGTGGTTGTCGTTTGTTTATGTGTTACATATTTGTTTTTCGTTCATTCTTTTTTTTACATAAATGAGGCCGTTAGTTTTCTCTTTTGAATTGTTTTACATTGTCTAAGCGGGGCCTTTTATAGCTGACTATGCGGTATGAGCTTTGCTATAGTTGTTAATGTTTGTGTCATTTTGATCTTTTGTGGATAGTTGTCTCATTGGCAATCATACCACAACTTCTTTTTTATACATGATTGTCATTAAGTCAATGGTTTTATTTTTATGTTTAGAAAAATAGTGGGGCTCTTCTATCAGTATATCCACAATAAGATACGTATGACATCTGTTGAACTATTCATAGTTGCTCTAATAAACAAGAGCACTTCTTATTCTACCATGAATACTTCCCATCAATCGGTTACAAAAACTAGAGGCTCTAAAGAGCCTGTGTCGCTCACCTTGGTCTATGTGCATATTAAACAAAGGACACAAATGGATTCATGACAAAATTGTATTTTGGTGATGGTGATGTGTTTGAAGTTCTTACTTTACTGAACGTTCTTGCTTCTTACAATTATATCTATAATGAACCTTGCCCATTAGTAACAGAGAAAAATATTTGGTAAAAATTTACATAAATTTACCGAATTAATGAAAATTGTTAAAAATTGACTATAAAGGGCAATAACTCCTTAAGGGGTCAATTGACCATTTAGGTCATGTTGACTTATTTGTAGATCTTACTTTGCTGAACATTATTGCTGTTTACAGTTTATCTTTATCTATAATAGTATTCAAGATAATAACCAAAAACGGCAAAATGTCTTTAAAAATTACCAATTGGAGTGCAGCAAGCCAACAACCGCTTGTCCAATTCATCTGAAAATTTCAGGGCAGATAGATATTGACCTGATAAACATTTTTATCCCATGTCAAATTTCCTCAAAATGCTTTGGTTTTTGAGTTATAAGCCAAAAACTGCATTTCACCCCTATGTTCTATTTTTAGCCGTGGCGGCCATCTTGGTTGGTTGACCGGGTCACGCCACACATTTTTTAAACTAGATACCCCAAAGATGATTGTGGCCAAGTTTGGATTAATTTGGCTCAGTAGTTTCAGAGAAGAAGATTTTTGTAAAAGATTACTTAGATTTATGAAAAAATGGTTAAAAATTGACTATAAAGGGCAATAACTCCTAAAGGGGTCAACTGACCATTTCGGTCATGTTGACTTATTTGTAAATCTAACTTTGCTGAACATTATTACTGTTTACAGTTTATCTCTATCTATAATAATATTCAAGATAATAACCAAAAACAGCAAAATTTCCTCCGGACGCCGGACGCCAAGTGATGAGAAAAGCTCACTTGGCCCTGTGGGCCAGGTGAGCTAAAAAAGCAAAACAAAAATGACATTTGGGTTTACTCTAAAAATAAGAATTTGCTGTTCAATATATTTTCTTTGTATATGAAATAGAAAGTCATTCTGTTGATATCAATGTAAGAATACTGTCATCTAAATATGATTTTTTTTATATCAACAATCTTTTATCTTTGAATATTTTGTTTTTGTTCTAAATACATACCCTTTCTGCCCTGGATGAGATCTGGACATTCTTTGCCTCCATTTACGGATGGTCTGGTTACAAATCTGAATCTGAATGATGAGCCAGTAGCATCTGGTGATGACCATATGCTCCAGTCACCAAAAATACATGGCAGAGGTACTGAAATTATAATAATCAAATTACTTAATATGGTTAAGAATTTGAAGAAAGTACTGATCTATTCAAGAAGGTAGTTTAATCAATATTACTGCAGTATTTTTCTAATTCATAAGTATGTTTAGGTTTTGTATTCCATGGTCCAACAATAAGTGGAAGTGGTACTGTTAAAAAGAGAGAGACATTGATTTTAGTTTGATAGTTTTAACTCCACTTCATTGCAGTATAAAGTAATTAGGTATAAGCATAATCTGAAAAAGACATATTTTAATTTATGAATTAAATTTGTAGATGTCTTTTTGATATTTGTGTCATTAGGTTGCTGTCTCATATTCACAACCTCCTTCCATTCATACACACAGTTTTGGTATAAAGAAACGGACATATTTATAATCAGGAGATGAAGATCCAATTTGTCTTTGACTAGTCAATCTCCTTTAAGAACTGATATTTGTTAAAGGTTTAGTAAGGTTAATCTAAATGATCAAGGCAAACAAAATGTGTCAATAATTGTATAAGTTTTAACTTTTATATCAGGTAGATATATAACATACCTTTATTGCCCTGGATAAGGTCTGGACATTCTGCTCCTCCGTTAATTGCTGGTCTGGTTACATATCTCCATCTGAATGAAGAGCCGGTAGCATCCGGTGCGGACCATTCATTCCAGTGACTGACAAAACATGGCAGTGGTACTGAAAATAATTTTACACCAGTTACACTATAAGATGATAATATGTATATTTTTGTTTAAAAAAGACTAAAAACATAGGTTGATTACGAATCCATAAGGTGATATGCCTTGCTCACGCTATCACATTACAATTTCCTGTGAAACCTAAAATCATGATCAAAACCCTAATCTTGCGAAAATATGAAAGAGATCAAAACATCAAGATGAACATGTATACCAAGTTTAGTGTTGATTTGACCACAACTTCATGATAAACTAACTTGAACCAAAACCTTAATAAGATACCAGACAGACGAAGGATCTGACACAAACATATGAAAACATATTCCTCCCCCATTTAATGTAGAATGGTCATAAATATGTACTGAATTTTCTGTGAATTTGTATGTTCAGTTATTACTGACTAATTTCTTATGTGACAGGATAATTATGTTGAGTGTCACTAAGAAAGATGTAAAAATCTTTTTGTCTGATATAATGATATAAATATCCTCTCCATACATAGCATCTGCATGAACTAATCAATATGTTTCCATACCTTTGTCAAGTTGGATGAGATCTTCACATTCTTTGCCGCCATTCAAAGCAGGTCTGGTCATGAATCTTACTCTGTATCTGGATCCAGATGCATCAGGTGCACTCCAGTCAGTCCAGTCAGACATGATACATGGAAGTGGTACTGAAATACAACTAGAGGCTCTAAAGAGCCTGTGTCGCTCACCTTGGTATATGTGAATTAAACAAAGGAAGCAGACAGTTCATGACAAAATTGTGTTTAGGTGATTTTGATGTGTTTGTACATCTTACTTTACTAAACATTCTTGCTGCTTACAATCATCTCTATCTATAATGAACTTGTCCGTGTAGTTTCAGTGGAAAATGTTAGTAAAAATTCACAAATTTTACGAAAATTGTTAAAAATTGATTATAAAAACGATAACTTCATAGGGGGTCAATTGACCATTTTGGTCATTTTGACCTATTTTTTAGTCTTAAATTGCTGTATATTATTGCTGTTTACAGTTTATCTCTATCTATAATAATATTCAAGATAATAACCCAAAACAGCAAAATTTCCTTAAAATTACCAATTTAGGGGCAGCAACCTTACAACCAGTTGACCCATTCATCTTAACATTTCAGGGCAGATAGATTTTGACCAGATAAACAATTTTGCCCCTTGTCAGATTTGCTCTAAATGCTTTGGTTTTTGAGATATAAGCCAAAACTGCATTTTACCCCTATGTTCTATGTTTAGCCATGGCGGCCATCTTGGTTGGTTGGCCGGGTAAAAAAACACAAATTTTAAACTAGATACATCAATGTTGATTGTTGCTAATTTTGGTTTAATTTGGCCCAGTAGTTTCAGAGGAGAAGATTTTTGTAAAAGATATGGAAATTTACGAAAAAAGGTTAAAAATTGACTATTTAGGGCAATAACTCCTAAAGGGGTCAACTGACCAATTTGGTCATGTTGACATATTTGTAAATCTTACTTTGCTGAACATTATTGCTGTTTACAGTTTATCTCCATCTATAATAATATTCAAGATAATGACCAAAAACAGTAAAATTTCCTTAAAATTACCAATTCAGGGGCAGCAACCCAACAACGGGCCAGGTGAGCTAAAAAAGGGGTATCAGAGGAACACTAGTCGAAACGCGCTCTTCAATTTCGTACTTTCATTTTTATTTGGCCTTTTAACTCATTTGAATCAAGCATCAATGTTGTATCTTTTGTAGACGAAACTCGCGTCTGATGCAAATACAAAATTTCAATCCAAGTATATACGATGAGTTTATTCACAACCACCATTTGCAAACCTTTTATGAAGTTTGGTCCTCAATGCTCTGCGCCTTCGTACCGTATTTGACCTTTTAATTAATTCATTTTTAAGTGTTACTATTGAGTCTTTTTTTTTTTAGACAAAACGCTTGTGCAAAAACGAAATTTCAATTCTGGTTCCTACGTTTAAAGGTAAAAAGTATGCACATTATGTACAGCGGAAGAAATTTCTATCGCATATTCATACACTATATTAATCATGTTAATAGAAGTGTTGAAACGTGTTTTTGTCGACCAGTTCAATAACTTTTTTCTAATTAAAAAACAAACAACCAAAAAAAAATAACTTTCTTTTCAAAACAGACATAAATTTCGGTTATTCATATGATTAGAATATCGTAATCACACAGTTATTTAAATATGCATACAGCCCTACACATATTACAAATTATAAATACCAGAAGGTCCTGTAGGACCAGTATCTCCTTTTGGACCAATGGGTCCAGGTGGACCTTTTGATCCAGATTCCCCTCTAAGTCCAGTGTTTCCTTGATCTCCTGTGTCCCCAGAATCTCCCTTTGGTCCCTCTGGTCCAGTGTGTCCAATTTCCCCTGTTGGACCAGACGGTCCTGGAGGACCGGATAGACCAGATGGACCAGTTTGGCCAGGGAGTCCAGAGTTTCCAGGAGGTCCTTGTTCTCCTTGTACACCATTTGAACCATTAGCACCAGGTGGTCCATCGGCTCCGTCTATTCCGGGGTCACCACTGTGTCCAATAGGTCCAATTGATCCAGATGGTCCAGCAGGTCCTATTATTCCGGTGTTACCCCTCTCCCCAGGATCGCCCATCTGACCTTCTGGTCCGGTAGACCCAGTGAACCCTCGAAGTCCAGCACGTCCTGTTTTACCAGGGTCTCCTTTATATCCTTTTTCCCCAGGAGTTCCAGCTTGACCAGGATATCCTCTTATTCCTAGAAAATATCAAACATGAGTACAGTACGTTTCTATGATAACAAAATATCGGTTGATTGGTTCAATTTTTTGAAAATATATCATGCAGCATTAAAAATTAGGTAGATGAAAAATAATGTGTAATTTACCATTGAAGGATTGAGTAAGTTGAAATTTCATGCTATTTTAGTTTGCAACAAATATAACTTTAAATTTGAATTTTCATGGATGTACTAGTACTATTCGTGGTGTTGCATCAATTCCTACAGAAAATTTGCACATTCGTTAGACACTGGACATCATCATAATGATGTGATAATAAATCTACAATACGTCTTACCTTGTGCACCTTGTTTCCCAGGAGGCCCAGGTACTCCTATTTCTGTAAACGAGCAATTCAAATTGGGTTTCTTCAATGTACTATTGTTAATTGACATGATCATATTAAATGTTTTGAAATTTGTAACTTCCTGGATATCATGTATATGTCGCTTCATTCCATTCGTTTCATGTGTTTAATGTGTTTGAAGTTTTAATTTTGCTATTCGATTCGAAAATTTCTGGTCGTTTTTTCTTAAATTGTCCTCGGTGGTCGGTACGTTGGTGATTTAACTTTTTTCATATTATCAGTGTTGATTTAGATCTCAAAATTCAAATAGAAAAATCCCAAAAGATTTTGTTTAGGCCTATATAACTTTCAAATAAAGGTAAGAAAAAATGCATAGATATGCTTATATTTCAATCTGAGAGTGCTTCATCGTCTTGGCATTGTATTACCTTTAGCTACAAAATAATCACCGTGTAGACAGTCTTCATGAATTCATGGCTGAAGCATCTAATGTATTATGGTTAACGTTGTACATTTTGTTCACACATCGTTGTCAAAATAATGGAATTTATGCGACTGTCATGCAAGTGAGAGGTTTAGATAGCTATAAAACCATGGTTATTCCGCCATTTTCTGCATAGGACAATGACTGTACCAATTCAGGAATACGACAGCTGTTTTCCATTTTGGTTTGTGTGTTTGAGCTTTTGATTTTGCCATTTCATCAGGCACTTTCCGTTATGATTTTTTTTCGGGATTTTAGTATTTTAGTGATGTCACCTTTTCCCTATATCCTTACAATGAAAAAATCTCCACACCATTAGTAGGCTTGTTTTTTGAAATACTAAGGCTTTTCTTCCTCAGGAATAGATTATCTTATCTGTTTTAGGCAAAGCTTTTTGGAATTTTTAGTCCTCAATGCTTTTTAACTTCGTAATTTAGTTGATATTAAACCGTTTTTGATTCGAGCGTGACTGATGAGTCTTTTGTAGATGAAACGCACGTTGGACGTAAGCGTAAAATTTCAGTCTTGGTATATATGATGAGTTTATTTCTAATAGTTCAAGGCGATCATTAGATTTAAAAACGGTGAATTAGTTGAAGTTGTAATATTGTATGTACTATGAAAACTACAGAGGTGTTATAACTCACCTATTACTTCATAAGGTTCATCTGTAAGAAGTAAACAATTTAGCTATTCATTTTTATGAAACAAGAACCACTTATGAATCACATCAACAAACAAGAACCACTGACCAACAGATGCAAACTTATGTAGCGGGTTTAAACGTATTAACAGTCGCCAACCTTCATCCTAACATTGAGTTGTAATATAATATTACAATATAGAAAAGACACATTGTAAAATATCACTTGAAATATTTATTTGTCATCGCAATCGCAGTCCTCTTTATACTTTTGTCTATTTGATTTCAATGTTACTAAATTGAACAGACATACCGAATTAGACTTATCATTTTATCACTTTGTAGTTTTAAGAGCAATACGACGGATGTTACATTTGATATGCTTACCCTTCCAGATCAGCTTAGATCAACCCAGTTTTGGCGGGGGTTCGTGTTGAACGTTTAGCTTTCTATATTATGTTTTCACTACTTTTGATTGTCTATCTTTTTCTCTGTGACATTGTCAGTTTATTTTTATGAATTTTGAGTTTGAATTGCCTTTGATATATTTCGCCTATTCTTATTTTTTTTATATATATATATTCTATAACGAGAGCCTTAAATTGGGGGACGTTTATTGATACACTTATCTTGATTTACCTTCTAATAGGTATGTCCAATAGTTTATGGTCCATCGAGATTAAAGGCGTTAATGTTTGACTGTCTTTGGTAACTCAGAATAAATTGGAATTAGACAATCAGTTTAGCTTGCAACATGTCAACTACAGTCGCTCTAGATGTGCAAGAAGCATGGCGTGTTGGCTACACATGTTTGCATAATATACAATCAAACAGACGCCCAGCTTTAGCAAAGTTTTAATTGGCATTCGGGAGATACTCAAAAGTCACCATACCTATATTTGAATGGGTTGAATAACATGAATGCTAAAAAATGACGTGTGGTTGTGTATCTGTTTATTGCTCCCTAAGCGTGCAATTAAGTTGCATTTTGTTATAACATGAACAAAAATATATTTACCTTTGTTCTGTTCTTGTCCAAGATCGACATAAACATAGTCTGCGTTGTCGTTATTGTATCTTTTTACACGCTCTACATCCTGTGTAGAATATAAAAAAAAAAGTAAAAACACAAAAACACAAAAACACTGAACTCCGAGGAAAACTTAAAAATCAAAATCAAAAGGCAAAAGGCAAAATCAGAAGTCCAAACACATCCAACGAATGGACAACAACTGTCCTATTCCTGACTTGTTACAGCCATTTTCTTATGTAGAAAATAGTGGATTGAACCTGGTTTTAAAGCTAGCTAAACCTCTCACTTGTATGACAGTCGCGTCAAATTCCATTACATTGTCAACGATGTATGAACAAAACAAACATACGCAAAAGAATATAATAGAACTTTATAAGCATACAAAAGTGATTTTTCCAAAGATACTATCAGAGGCTTATTCTAAATTCAGCGCTTCAAAATATAGCTGATTATAAGTTTTTTGCCTGTTGGTACTAAACATGAAAAAGTATGTCACGTCAGTGTTTGATTTATAATTGTTTATGACGTTAGAAATCTTGGCATGTAAGCAGAAGACAGTGAAGAGTTTTAGTTTGTATATTTGTTCGCAGTAATACCGAAAGTTCATTATCTAAGCGCTTCGGACACATGAAATATATAGCATGTTGTTTTCACCTTGTTTATTATTTGCTTTCCGAGGAAAACATACCTAAAAAAATATAAGGAATTAAAGGTCCTTAATGCTCTTTAATTTTGAATTTTCTGCACCTTTTTTATTTTTATTCGACTATCTCTGATAAGTTGTTGTTAGACGAAACGTGCGACTGCTGTACAGAAGTTTAAGCCTGATATCTTTCCTGGGCTTGAGTTAAATGATAAGTTTAGTTAACAATGTTAAATTCAGAATGCATCAAGTGTTTTGCTTAAATAACCTCTAATTGAGTAAAATCGTATTTAAGAGTTAAGGAATCGCTGGACAAGATACTTTGTATGCTGAGACACAATATTTAATAAGAATGGATCATACCTCATCCTTATCTTGTTGTTCTGTAAGTTTGCCTGTAACAATTAAAATAAAATGAATATGCATATTATCTACAAAAGTATTTTAAATACTTACACTAGTTTCCGGAAGCTAGAGACGCTTACTACGATAATCATGTGTAAGCCCGCGCACTACATGTCATTGTAACAATCTTCCTCATGTATACGTTGTCATAGAATATAACATTTGATCAACTTTAATTTATTTCATATATTGGACTTTATAATTCAAATTAGACGCAAATAACTTCTGAGTTTAAAACAAGTATATACGATTAAATCTATCCAAATGTTAAAAATTTCAATTGAGACATATTTGCAATAACACGCTTTAACAATTAATGAAAAATGGCGAAGTAAATGGAATTATAACTTGAAAATTTAATTTTGATAGCTTTTTTTTTGTAAGACGTGACAAAAATGTTGTTATTGAAACTTTTAAATAGTTAAGGGGGTTCGGAGGTCTAAATCATTTATATAGGCTATATAGTTAATAGAAAAATAAAATTCAAAAAATGGGGTCACAGTTCATTTGCGCTCACAATATGCTTCAAAAGAAGCATACATTTTTGTAAAGGTTTTTTTTTCCCCTATTAAACTAATAGGAGAAATAAAGGTAATATCGAAATAAAAAAAGAACATTATTACAGAAATCGCTCAAATTTTACAATGATTTAGTTGAAGTACAGCACATATGGAATTTATATTACAAAATATAGGTCACCGATGAGTTAAAAAGATATTTCAATTTAAAAGCCAAAGATTGGCATTTTTCCACCAAAGGGAGATAATTTGGAACTTTTTCAATGATGTACACATTTTAAAAGTCATCTTGGGCCAACACGAATTGATTGATTTGAATAATTTTTGTAGCATATGATAAAGAAACAAATACAAATGGTAATATGAAAAACAAATGTTTATTATTTTTCTGAAATTGTTATACCCTCGAGCCTCCTTAAATTGATTAATGTTTCTTCGACTATTAATCTGACAAAATCAAGTAAAAAAAAATATCTAAGGAACGTATTAATAGATATAGAAAGATGTGGCATGAGTTGGCACTCATACCACATCTTCCTATACGACAATTCTCTACTTAAATAACAATTTATAAAAGTAAATTATAGGTGAAGGTATTATTTGATCACTGTTGATCATTTGATACAGATATTAATCAAGTTTGAAATCCGAGTTTTATATATAACAAACGACAAAAAACAATATAGGGATAATTGCATTCCATAATCTATAAAAAAATAAAATAAAGGGATGACAGATACCAGAGGGACAGTCAAACTCATAAATCGAAAATAAACTGACAACGCCATGGCTAAAACTGAAAAGGACAAACATACAAACACTAGTACAGATGACACAATATATAAAACTAAAGAATAAACAACACAAAAGTACGGTTACATCAAGGCAAGACAAGAAAATTAATGACGACCAAAAACAAAAACACCCCTCTCCTTCCCCGATAAAAAACTTCAAAAAGACTGAGAAGCACAAACTCAACGTTGACATATGATAATATGTTATAAGAAGTGATATTGTTTACAGTTAGAACTTACCGAGTATCCTTTGCGTAGATTTAGCACCAACCTGAAGAGCAACAAGAGCTGCTAGGCAAAACCATAAACACATGTATATTGACATCTTTTTGTATAATTGCATCCTTTGTAGAATACTTCCAGAGTGATCCGTTTAAATACTTCTTCTAAGCAATAAAATTCTTTTGTCAACCAATTGATCCTTTTGAAAATATCACTTTTAAGTTTTAAGCAACATGCTTCTCTTTGATTATTTATTAAGAATACATTTTTTCAACATATCTTTGATTTTAAAGTATTCAATAATTTTTTAAAGAGCATGTAAACATATCATGTCATAGTACCCGAATTGTACCGATGAGTACTCCAAATTCTTTTGTTAACAAATTTATCCTTTTGAAAAGCAATCACTTTTAAGTTTTTTAGCGACATGCTTCTCTTTGATTATACATTAAAGATCATAGAATGAATTCGCTTTGATATAAGATGTGTCACGGTACTTTTCCATGCCAAATTTTATGTACATGTATTTAGTTTTGATGTTATATTTTCTATTCTCATCGGATTTTGTCAAATGTCTTAATTGTTGTAGTTGTAAATCTTTTTTTCCAGTTGTTTACGTGTGATATGGTAAAGATAAGTAATCATCCAGTTCATTTATTATGTTTGAGTTTCGATTAACGAAATTCATACATGTTATAGGGTATATTTGGTTTAGAGTTTGATTCAGAAGAAACACCGACATAGCTAGATAGTATAATTAATTAATATCTAATAAGTACCACATTTCGATATTATAAGTATTGTTATCTTCATAGTAATTACTAAATGATGTATCAGTCTTGCAAATCTTATCTGAATTATATCCTAATTCTATCTTATGTTTGGACAAAGTTTTTAGAAATTCAAATGTGACGTCAAAAAGTGTGTTGATGACTTATGCTAACTCGGATGATGTGTTAGTTTAAGGTGTTTTATGTAATGAATCCGTTTTTATTCTGTAGTTAGTTCACCACTTCGATTGTATCATGTATACCTATTATATAGTCATTTTATAGAATTTAATGCTTGCAAAAGCAAGAATTAATCTAAATAATAAGGATGTTCTTATCCAAGGCAAAAACCTTACATTATGGCTAAGGACTGAAATTAAAAACTGGCTCTATAAGACTGAAGAGGAATTGTATGCTAAACCTGACAGATGCCACAAGTCGAGTAGGATATACTTTTCTCCCTGGGAATCTGAGATCAGGCATGTGTTGAGGTAAGAAAGGTTGTGTTAAGTCAATAGTTTTATATGTTTCGATGTTTGTTTAATTGTTTGTATATTTGCCGTTTTTAGTTTTATGTCGCCATGATATTGTCAGTATGTTTCCATTAATGAGTTTAAATTTTTGTTTATCTTAATATCCTTTTGGTATCTCTCGCTTTTTGTGTACAATGGTATGTCGAAAATAAACATCAGGTATAGGTAAACTAGCCAAGCGTGTCACCTTAACCATTGTTTTACTTTGAGAACATGAATGCGTTTTACAGATAAGCCACACTCGTATCAATAATGTGCTGACATGTGTATTTTTGGTGAATATATTTTGATGAAATGCATATAAGGTTATTCATTATTCTTGTTTCAAAGACTGATTCAGTGGTCTTTGATATAGGAAATTTTCTGTTGTGATTAAAACATGATTGACATGTGTATTCCCTAGCATGAAAAGGAAGGTATAAGAAGCGAAAATTGAGTGTGTTACTTTTTTTCAAATGCTTGTAAAACAAAATTCATAAAAAAGGCCTAAAAATCATAACAAAAATCTTTTTGCAAAATAAAGGCTAATAATTTCAGTTTGTTATAAGATTTCGTAGAAATCTATCAATAGTAAACAACAAAGAAAGACGGACAGAAAGCTAGACAAACTGACATAAACAAATATACTAGTATATATAACATTCTACGCAGATTATACATGTTATAAAGAACATAGTGACATGGTTTATCAATCTACAAGAATATCATGTTTTATCAGTATACAGAATAACATAATGTATCGATATATAGGCGAGGCATTGTGTATCCGTATACGGGCGAGACATCATACATCAATATACCGGCGAGACCTCATGTATTAATTTACAGGACAGATTTCATGGATGTTTAGTACTGAAAATTGCAATTTTTCTTTTAAATAATTATTGTAGTCATATTGTAGATCAAATTGAAAAGTTCTCTGTTAGGCTATTACACATATTACTATATAGATTGCTTAGCATGCTGATTATTTCATTTAAAACGCCATTACTATAATTCTTTCAATTCAACCTGTTTAATCATTGGAAATTTGTTTGATGAACCATATGGCCACATGCTTTATGTGCAAGTTTTAGTCTAGTACGTTTATATTTAGATTGTCGATGTATGTATTCTAGTGATAAAAGGTGTTAGTCAGCATGTTGTCGTAGATCAAAGGACGGTGTTTCTTTATCGTTTAGTTTCACTAGTTTTAATATATATTTTAAGAGTTTGCCATGCGCTATGATTTTGGCGTTGTTCATATGTGTAAAAACAAGAAAAGAAGCAGAAACAATATCATGAAGACAGCCAAATTCATAAACATATTTTGTATTAATTTAAAGGACGGATGATATGTAGATTACCAGGACTTTTCTTAACGTATATATATATACGTTAAATGCCACTACATATATCATGTATATAGTACTGATCAAAATACAATCAGGCAGAACACGTCTCACCCACGTCTTTTCGGTACATTCAATAATATGTAGAATTCATTACTGATCAGAACAAATTGTTTTCAGTACTCAAAATTGAACTTTTTTTTGCAATACTGAAAGTATGAGTCAGTTATACTGTTATAAGTATTGCAAATTTCATTCATTTCTAGCTCTATAAATTTCAGTAATTTTTTAAATGGTAGTCATATTCAAGATCAAATTGAAAAGTTCTATGTTATCAAATATTATTAGTTTTGGATAAATACAAGTATTTTCATTTAAAACGCCATTACTGTAAAAGAGGGACGAAAGATACCAAAGGGACAGTCAAACTCATAAATTGAAAACAAACTGACAACGCCATAGCTAAAAATGAAAAAGACAAACAGAAAAACAATAGTACACATGACACAACATAGAAAACTAAAGAATAAACAACACGAACCCCACCAAGAACTAGGGGTGATCTCAGGTGCTCCGGAAGGGTAAGCAGATCCTGCTCCACATGTGGCACCCGTCGTAATTCTTTTATTTCAACCCGATCAAAAGCCTTGACGATTTGTTTGATGAATTATGTTTATCGTCGGATTTTTATGTGCCAGTTTAAAGCCAGGACTTTAAGGTTTTTTATTGTCTGAGTATGTTATCTATATATAGCTAGTCATTAAAGGTGTTATACAATTTGTTGCCGTATACCAAACATTGTCAAAGTAAGGTGTTTTTATCGAGTAGTTACACTAGATTTTTAAGTAGATGTTTATAGCTTTCAATGTGCTTTGATTTTTTCGTTTTTAATTTGTCTGAAACAGGTGTAACGTGTAACCAGTTCAGATGTTTTTATCCTCGGGTTCGTACCAGTTTCATGGGATTTGAAAAGTTATTCAAGTTCTTATGTCAATAACAAGTTTACACTTTCACTATCAAATATGAAACTAATACTATACAACATAAAACGAATTTCAACACCTATCAACCTAATCCGAACCTGTTGAATTAAAATTGTTTAAAACCCCTTTAGACTGATACTTTTTAAACCAACTGTTTTAAACTATAGTCTGAATTTATGGAACTGGTTTGAAACCTAAATGTATGGAACGAAATTGAAACTTAAATGTATGGAACTGGTTTGAAACCTAAATGTCTTGAACGGGTTTGAAACCAAAATGTATGAAACTGATCAGACGGTAAGGAACTATGTTCTGAAACCTAAATTTCGGAACTGGTCTGAAACTTGAATGTTTGGAACTGGTCTGAAATTTAAATGTTTGGAACTGGTCTATAACCTAAAAGTTTGAAACTTGTCTGAGACTTTAATGTATGAAACGGGTCTGAAATCTAAATGTATAAAACGGGACTAAACCTTAATGTAGCAAACGGGCTGAAACCTAAATGTATAAAACGGGGCTGAACTGAAATGTATTAAACGGGGAGAAACCTAAATGTATCAAACGGGCTGAAATCTAAATGTATCAAACGGGCTGAAACTTAAATGTATAAAACGGGATTGAACCGAAATGTCTCAAACGGGCTGACACGTATCAAAACGAATGTCTGGAATATATGCCAACTGTTGTAAACTTTTGACGTATGAAACTTTATTATTATATTTGTAAAATTGTTGGAAAGGTGATTGTGACTTAGCAAACAATTGAATTCATCTCAATTGCATTCCACTAAATTTGCTACATGATATTTATTGAAAGTGTACATCTACAAATGATAAATCGTGCATTCATGTTTCATTTATTCAACAATTCAAGTTTCTCATTTAAATACACCTTGCTTGTTATTACATAAAATAATTCATGGAAATTATACAGAAGATGTATGACGTGTTAAATGTCACCCTGTTTTAAGAAAAGAGACATTACGTTATACCGAGAAATCTGCCTTTTTTCGTACAAATGCTAAAATTCGTCTGAAATTTCCCACAATGCAACTCATTGATATAAGGAAATATCGCTCGTTGATAAGTTTTTATCGATCCGCTTCTACCATAGACTGAACATGATTTTATAAAAAACTCATCATCTATACAAAGATTGAAATTTAGCTTTTGCTACTTTTGCTACAGACACACGTGTCGTCTACATTTTGGTTCTGTAAATTTCAGTATTTTTTTAAATGGTAGTCATCTTCAAGATCAAATTGAAAATTGAAAAGTTTTCCTTCTACAAATATCATTAGTTTGAGATAAATACAAGTATTTTTATTTAAACGCCATTACTGTAATTCTTTCATTTCAACCCGATCAAAAGCCTTGGAGATTCGTTTGATGGACTGTTATGTGCCAGTTTAAATCTAGGACTTTTAGGTTTTGATCATCGGTGTATGTAATCTATATATAGCTAGTCAATGTGTTATACAATGTGTTGCCGTAGATCAAACATTGTCAAAGGACGGTCTTTTTATCTATTAGTTTCACTAGTTTTATAAGTATATTGATATAGCTTTCAATGCGCTTTGAATTTTATCATTGTTAATATGTGTAAAACAGAAAAGGAGCAATTTCATGAAGACAGCCAATTTCATATGAGCATCAATTCAAAACTAAAATAGCCTTGAATGTTTGGCATCCCACAACATACAAATAAGCGCTGAATAGCTCTTACAAAAAAAATTAACTAGAAATACTGTCCTTCTGTACAGCAGCATACATAATATCGTTTAGTAAACAAGATCTATAATAGATATAGGGGCTGTGTTGTAAGTGTCAATAAGACAACTATCCGTCCAAATAACAATTTATAAAAGTAAACCATTATAGTTCAATGTAAAGTCTTTAACACGGAGCAAGGTTCACAACTATACTTAGACTTATCAATAATATGAACGTGTCCGACTTTGGTCCGAGATGCTTACAGATCTTGCCAAGTCTAACGTTAACTATAAGGGTTTTGCCTAGTATTCTTGTGTTTTTGGTCATTATTCGGCAATCATACCACATCACCTTGTTTTTATAAAACAATTAGAATTTTACGTAAAAATGTATGCAACCATCATTAAATAATGTAGATTATAAGTAACAATGAGAGGTCACAACTTTTTTGAACCTCTTAAAAAGTAAAATTACAACAATTTTAAACTCCGATGAAAATTTAAAACAGAAAGTCATTTATAAAATGTCAAAATCAAACGCTAAAACACATCAAACGAATGGAAACAAATGGCATATTCTGACATGGTACAGACATTTTCTTATACTTTAAACATGGTTCATTAGTCAGCCAAATCTTTCACTTGCATGTTTGACAGTCGTATAAAAATCCTTATATATAGATATCGTTGAGTAAACAAAACAAACGTACAAAATATGTCAAAATGTCAAAAAGGGTATGTAAGAGTGAACGTTGTGTTATTATCTAAATAAAAAAAAACAGATAGATTGTAACGAAATCTGTCATGTAGTTTATATGATTATACACTAGATACCAATCTTTCTTCTGATACCATGCAAATTTGTATAGATAGTGTTATATCAAGAATCTTGGAGCAGGATCTGCTTACCCTTCCGGAGCACCTGAGATCACCCCTAGTTTTTGGTGGGGTTCGTGTTGTTTATTCTATAGTTTTCTATGTTGTGTCATGTGTACTATTGTTTGTCTGTTTGTCTTTTTCATTTTTAGCCATGGCGTTGTCAGTTTGTTTTAGATTTACGAGTTTGACTGTCCCTTTGGTATCTTTCGTCCCTCTTTTAAACTATTTTAGGATATTACTCTTATCTACGAAACCTAAGTTTTAACATGTTGTATTTTGTAATGGACAATTGGATAAAAATAACTTTTTTTATTTCTGTCTTGACTTTTAAGGTCTTTTCAGGTCACAAAGCTTCTAACTGTCCAGTTTCTAATACACTCTTGGTTTTCAAATAACGTTGAGTGTTCATAATGTTTAATCCAATAAAAGGGTGTTTCAAACCCATAGAATGTATTATGTGTTGTTTTCAGTTTTTAGTAACAAAACACGTTCTTTCTGCAGATCATACCCAAGTTGACACTTTCACTATATTTATTTAGATTTTTTTTTATTATGGATGTATAAATACCCTGTCATGTCTAGTCAATGTTTTTGTTAAGCGTTATTTCTGTTTTGTACCGATTTGATGAGAGAAAACAATCTTTTCAACTGATTTTTATAGTTGTTTAACATTTTACCCCGCCACATTTTTTATTTGCCTGTTCAAAGTCAAGAGCCTGTAGTTGAGTGTTGTTGTTGAATCATGTCTATCATGTTTGTTTTTCTTAAATTGTTTAATCATAAAAGAGGGGCTAGGCCATGAGCTTTCAACTTGAAAAAATTGTAATTTCTATATAAGATAAGATATTTTATTTTTCATATTAGATCCCAAGGAGGAATACAGATAAGAAATAAGCTAGGCCATTTTCTTACTTAAATTACTTCATAATTTTTGTGTTGTGGCCATATTAATATGGAGCTACAAATTGTTAATACACAGATGTTGTATATGTCCCACATGCAATGAACTCAAAAGTTGAAAAATTGAAATTTCTTTATAAGATAAGATATTTAAGTTTCCATATTAGATTCCAAGGTGAAATACACATTAGACATAAAATCGTTACTACATTACATATTATACATGACATTGATATAATTCATCTAAAATATTGATATAATGTTGCAGGCTATTACATGTTAACTAAAAAGAGTATTTAAGAGTTGGTGTTCCAGGGGTACAATGTAGGTTTCCAAAAATATCTTTTGATTAAGATTGGTCGTAAGTCATGAAATATTCAATTAAGAACAATCTTAGTCGTAATTTTTTTTTTCCCTGTGAAACCGACTCCTGAGTTTCGGCAAATGTTCTCTGCCTTGATTTTAATTGCAGTTAAATTTTATTTTATTTTTTAATATTTTGCTGAATAAGTTTCAATTTAATTGATTGTCTACCTGCAACAGGTATAAAAGAACGATGAACTAGGATTGTAAGCTTACTCTAACAAGCCTCCCCATATATAACGCTGATAAACAACCATATATGTAATTAACGTTCAACTTTATTCACAGCAAAAAGAAATATACTGCATTAATAGGTATTAAGAATAGTGTAGATTTCCTTTCGGCAACAGACACCAAGGGGTAATGGTCAAGAAGCTGTGATATTTACATAGTCCTCCCTTGTGTCTTCAGCAGACAAGAAAGTCACATAAATAATAATTGTTGGAAATAAATATACCACCAGCAATGTTCATAATCTATATTAGTTTATATCTTTAGTTTAGATTTGAAATAGGTGAACTCTATTTTAACAAATTGAAATAAAAACTGTTATTCGTACTACATATCTCCGGAGTTACATCGAGTTTAAGGGATCTCATTTAGGCAATGTTTATAAAACAATTAGAACTTTACGTAAAAATGTATGCAACCATCATTAAATAATGTAGATTATAAGTAACAATGAGAGGTCACAACTTTTTTGAACCTCTTAAAAAGTAAAATTACAACAATTTTAAACTCCGATGAAAATTTAAAACAGAAAGTCATTTATAAAATGTCAAAATCAAACGCTAAAACACATCAAACGAATGGAAACAAATGGCATATTCTGACTTGGTACAGACATTTTCTTATACTTTAAACATGGTTCATTAGTCAGCCAAATCTTTCACTTGCATGTTTGACAGTCGTATAAAAATCCTTATATATAGATATCGTTGAGTAAACAAAACAAACGTACAAAATATGTCAAAATGTCAAAAAAGGGTATGTAAGAGTGAACGTTGTGTTATTATCTAAATAAAAAAAACCAGATAGATTGTAACGAAATCTGTCATGTAGTTTATATGATTATACACTAGATACCAATCTTTCTTCTGATACCATGCAAATTTGTATAGATAGTGTTATATCAAGAATCTTGGAGCAGGATCTGCTTACCCTTCCGGAGAACCTGAGATCACCCCTAGTTTTTGGTGGGGTTCGTGTTGTTTATTCTATAGTTTTCTATGTTGTGTCATGTGTACTATTGTTTGTCTGTTTGTCTTTTTCATTTTTAGCCATGGCGTTGTCAGTTTGTTTTAGATTTACGAGTTTGACTGTCCCTTTGGTATCTTTCGTCCCTCTTTTAAACTATTTTAGGATATTACTCTTATCTACGAAACCTAAGTTTTAACATGTTGTATTTTGTAATGGACAATTGGATTAAAAATAACTTTTTTTATTTCTGTCTTGACTTTTAAGGTCTTTTCAGGTCACAAAGCTTCTAACTGTCCAGTTTCTAATACACTCTTGGTTTTCAAATAACGTTGAGTGTTCATAATGTTTAATCCAATAAAAGGGTGTTTCAAACCCATGGAATGTATTATGTGTTGTTTTCAGTTTTTAGTAACAAAACACGTTCTTTCTGCAGATCATACCCAAGTTGACACTTTCACTATATTTATTTAGATTTTTTTTTTATTATGGATGTATAAATACCCTGTCATGTCTAGTCAAGGTTTTTGTTAAGCGTTATTTCTGTTTTGTACCGATTTGATGAGAGAAAACAATCTTTTCAACTGATTTTTATAGTTGTTTAACATTTTACCCCGCCACATTTTTTATTTGCCTGTTCAAAGTCAAGAGCCTGTAGTTGAGTGTTGTTGTTGAATCATGTCTATCATGTTTGTTTTTCTTAAATTGTTTAATCATAAAAGAGGGACTAGGCCATGAGCTTTCAACTTGAAAAAATTGTAATTTCTATATAAGATAAGATATTTTATTTTTCATATTAGATCCCAAGGAGGAATACAGATAAGAAATAAGCTAGGCCATTTTCTTACTTAAATTACTTCATAATTTTTGTGTTGTGGCCATATTAATATGGAGCTACAAATTGTTAATACACAGATGTTGTATATGTCCCACATGCAATGAACTCAAAAGTTGAAAAATTGAAATTTCTTTATAAGATAAGATATTTAAGTTTCCATATTAGATTCCAAGGTGAAATACACATTAGACATAAAATCGTTACTACATTACATATTATAATTGACATTGATATAATTCATCTAAAATATTGATATAATGTTGCAGGCTATTACATGTTAACTAAAAAGAGTATTTAAGAGTTGGTGTTCCAGGGGTACAATGTAGGTTTCCAAAAATATCTTTTGATTAAGATTGGTCGTAAGTCATGAAATATTCAATTAAGAACAATCTTAGTCGTAATTTTTTTTCCCCTGTGAAACCGACTCCTGAGTTTCGGCAAATGTTCTCTGCCTTGATTTTAATTGCAGTTAAATTTTATTTTATTTTTTAATATTTTGCTGAATAAGTTTCAATTTAATTGATTGTCTACCTGCAACAGGTATAAAAGAACGATGAACTAGGATTGTAAGCTTACTCTAACAAGCCTCCCCATATATAACGCTGATAAACAACCATATATGTAATTAACGTTCAACTTTATTCACAGCAAAAAGAAATATACTGCATTAATAGGTATTAAGAATAGTGTAGATTTCCTTTCGGCAACAGACACCAAGGGGTAATGGTCAAGAAGCTGTGATATTTACATAGTCCTCCCTTGTGTCTTCAGCAGACAAGAAAGTCACATAAATAATAATTGTTGGAAATAAATATACCACCAGCAATGTTCATAATCTATATTAGTTTATATCTTTAGTTTAGATTTGAAATAGGTGAACTCTATTTTAACAAATTGAAATAAAAACTGTTATTCGTACTACATATCTCCGGAGTTACATCGAGTTTAAGGGATCTCATTTAGGCAACTAATCTTATATACCTTCCCGGTATACGTTATTCTTAAGTGGTATGATAAAATGCTAAGCTTTGTATCGGTTCATAATAACCAAAAAAAGAATATATGGCATTTCCAAAGGAGTAGGTCCGGTAAGGTCCCCTATTTTAGCGATAATCTCAAATTAGGATTTATTGACCAGTTTCACAATAAATAATAGCTAATACAGGGACCAGATAGGAAATAAGCCATTTTGTTACAAATTTACGTGCCTGTGTTTTATTATGACGTCACAAGTTGTACTCTTATTGATTTACCACGAAAACATCAATAAACATTAATAAATTTCCATACATTATTGGACAGGAAACATAGAACGCATACGTCGACAACAAAGATCTTTTAGAATAATGTTTATTAAGACATTTCACATTTCTAATTTGAATATTTAGTTCGTCGACGCCTGCGCTCTATGTTTTCTGGTCCTTATCTCTTATCTTGACATTTTAGGGATGTAAAAATCAACGTGTTAGAATAAAACTTTGACAAAAATAGTTCTTTTGAACTTTCTCGCATATTTTTAGGTTTTCTGTTTTTTTGTCTTGAAACATTGAACTTTCTAATCGGGGCCAAATATGGCCCTTTCCGAACATACTCCTTTGATTTAAAATAAACATTAGTTTACTATCTGAATACTCAATTAGTTCAGTGAGTCATCTTTCTTTGTGATATGTTCTTTACGTCGTAACTACAATCCCCTTCCCTTTCATTAATGTGACCTACCGAAGAGGACTATTTACCGGATTTGTTATCTCATAAGCAACACGACGGATGCCACGTGTGGAGCAGGATCTGCTTATCCTTTCGGAACAACAGCTGAGATCACCCCTAGTTTGGCGGGGGTTCGTGTTGTTTATTCTTTAGTTTCTGTGTTGTGTCATTTGTAATATTGTTTGTCTGTTTGTCCTTTACATTCAATGGCAAGGACGTTGTCAGTTTATTTTCGATTTATGAGTTTGACTGTCCATCTTTTAAACTGGAATACGAGTAGACTATTTCAAATCATGCAAATGGTAAAGTAAAATCTCTGTGAACCTTGGTGTAAATGAGTTAAAAGTTATCATACTTCACACCAATATAGGATTATTGGTTTTATGGTATGATCAAATACATGTAAACTGCTACTTGTGCTACAATTAAGTGATAACAAATTGATATGCAATTCATAATATAAAAAGATGTGGTATGAGTGCAACTGAGACAACTCTCAACAAAATGATAAATGAACAATGAAACAATGAACAAAGCCCATACTACATAGTCAGCTTTCAAAGGTCCCGAAATGATAAATGCAAAACAATTCGAACGGGGAAAACTAACGGCCTAATTAATGTACAAAATAATGAACGAAAACCATAAATGTAACACATCAATAAACGACAATTAAATTCGTACAAGCTCCTGCCTTGGGACAGGTATAAACAGAATATGGCGGGGTTCCACATATGAGCGGGTGCCCAACCGACCCCCTAACCTGGGTCAGTTGTGGAACAGTACATCATGAATTCGAAATCAGTTGAAAAAGGGTTTACTCATCAGATGGATACAAAAATAAATACATCTACTAAATAACGACAACAGTAGTATACCGCTGTTCAAAACTCGTAAATCTATGGACAAAAAACAAAATTGGGATAACAAATTAAAACTGAGGGAAACGCATTAAATAAAAGAGGAGCACAGAGTGAAGGTGGCCGGTACATACAAAAAACTAACAGATACACAGTACAAATCTGAACAAACTCACAGTTACTGACACCTAGATCTAAACCAATAAAAACTAATGAAAAAAATCGTGCATCTTAGATTAAATTATTAATAAGTATAAAACACTCTACATCCAATCGATTTAATTTTAAGACGTCTTACACAATCAGCAAAGACATGACCTTGACCATTATAAAGATACAGATTGTAGAGCCATGTATTTCCATTGTGCATATACCAATAATATTAAGTTCATTTTTGTCTATTTTACTTTATCTGTAATGTTTATACAGTAATTTAAATATGAATCATATAAAAGTCTGCAAGAGCGTGTGAGTGTAGAAACATAATACGTTGATAACATTTTTTTAATCTAATGAATATACCCTTGTAAGTCTGTTACATTGCAAAAGTGTTAAAAAAAAGTTCTCTCCTGCGTATATTTGCTTTCATCAGTAACCCTGGACTCCTTCTTTCATCTGAATGGCATAATATATCATTGCACTATGTTAAATCGATAATGTTATGCATTACCCGCATCAGACTCTTGGAATACTCGTACAATTGATGTAACAGTTATCTAATAATAAGAAAATATTTTTTTTAAATAATCACCACACTATTACATTGCCAATTAAGTTTCAATAAGGCATGTTTAAAGGTAGATTCACAGTTTTCGCATTTTTTAAACATATAAATGAAAAAACTTACCTAAAAATTCATAGAATACAGAAATGGAGGAACCCCCTTCCCCATCAACGCCTTCATGAATGTACCAAACTGACATATTTGAGGATTTACTTAAGAAAGAAAGAGAGGAAGAACTTAAAATTTACATCGCCATAATTACTTTTCCAGATATTAAGTCTTTAAATCCTTTCTTTTATAAAAATTGGTACATTAAAGTCCTTTATATCTGAGAAACAGTTAATGTATGTTCTCCTTTTAAGATTTATTCATGCATTTTTTAATTATTCAAAATTATCAGTTTAAAGGTGTACCAGGGAGCACCAGTCCGTCACCTTTCATTTGATATATAAAAGAAGTATGAAAGATACCAGATGGACAGTCAAACTCATAAATCGAATAAAAACTGAAAACGCCATTGCTAAAAATGAAAAAGACAAACAGACAAACATGACACAATATAAAAAACTAACGAATAAGCAACACGAACCTCACAAAAACTAGGGGTGATCACATGTACTCCGGAAGGGTAAGTATATCCTGCTTTACGTGTTGTTCATGTTTTAACAAATCCGGTAAATAGTCTTATTCGGTTGGTCTAACTCATGAAAAGGAAGGGGTTGTAGTTATCGCGTGAGGAACATATCCGCTATCATCAGTGAAACGGTTAATTCATAGTAACCCTCTATCAAAAAAATTATGATAGGAAATGCAAGCACGGGAATACCTTATCAATTGGGAGATACCCCGTATGCTGGTGCTGCGTGAATGTTGCTACTTAAAAATGGAAAGTTCACAATTGGAATGCTGAAATCATCTTTTTGGACGTAAAGATTTGTTTTCAACCGACCCTCATTGTCAATTTCCAGATGTAAGCTAAGATTTGAGGCCGACTTAACTGTATCTGTAGTATCCTTTATCTCTAGTTCGATGAGATAGATGCGTTCGACATAGTCAACAAATTACGAATTATTCAGTGAGAGAGAATTATCTTTATAGCGAATTGTAAAGTTGAAGGATATTGCTAGCTTCTTTTTTTCCTTAGAAGTTCCTTTATGAAGTCAGCATCATATTAATAAATAAAAAAAAGAACAAGTCGGGAGGAAGAGGGACACAAGTGGTTCCCATTTGAATGCCGACAGTCCACTGAAAACACTTCCTTTGAACGTAACAAATATGTTGTCAATCAAGAAATCAGGCATCTTGATAATATCGGTTTCAGAGAATTTTTTGTTTGAATCAGATTGATCCTTTACAAAGTAGGTGTTATAGATATAGGAAGATGTGGTGTGAGTGCCAATGAGACAACTCTCCATCCAAATAACAATTTAAAAATTAAACCATTATAGGTTAAAGTACGGCCTTCAACACGGAGCCTCCCTAAGACAAGATACTTGTATCTACGTTGGCCATTCTTTTGTTATGAAACGAAGCAATACCAACTCTTTCAATTTGTCTTTTAGTTTGGAATGTGAAATACTTGTGCAAAGTGTAGAAACTAGTATATTCGATATAAAGTTTGATATCACATTCATGGATGCTCAGGTGGTTTTGGTGCGTATGTTTTGATTTTGTATCATGGATGGATATATTTTATTCTAATCTTTTTTCGATTTTGAAATTCGTTGAAAATGAAATTTAAAACAATAAAAATCTGGTTCGTGCGTCATTAGTTTTAATAACAATAAATTAAGACATGAAAGCGGAATGGCGAGAACGTTATGCACAATAAAAACCCACATTTAATCGATTTCAAAATTGTATTTTAAAGAATTTTACATATGTAAGAACATTTAAAGAAAATAAAAAAAAATGTTTTCGTTTGAGAGACATGTATTTGTTTGAGAGAAATGTCATTATTTTATGTAAGTTTCTGAATCGATAACAATCTTTAAAGATAAATCTCCCATGTAGAGTTATTGGTACCTTCCCTCTTTAGAACCATGACCTTTAACTCTTCATTTGAAATTGATTAATATATTTATATGTTTCATAACGAATGCAAAGGGGATATCGCTTGCTATTATGGAGATGGCTTCTATTAATGCTAGTCAAAAGGAATACGAATATCAAATGTACGGAACCTGTCTGGTAAACTTTTTCCTATGAAACAGGGTAAATTCATAGTAGGGGACACAAATCTAAAACTTTAAAGAAAATCGCGTTTGAAAAAATGAATACAGTCACCCTAGGTGGACCTAGAAAAGTCTTAACTGTGTCTCACGCGTTAAACACAGGCACACAAAAAATCCATCAAACGAATCTCCAAGCATTTTGAATGGGTTGAAATGAAAAAAATTTGTTTATGGCGTTTTAAATGAAAATGCTTGAATTTATCCAAAACTTAAGATATTTGTAATAGGATAACGGAGAATTTTTCGATTTGATCTTGAATATTATTACAATTTAAAATGACTGATATTTACAGTATCAAAATGCAATGTGTTGCCGAAGATTAAACATTGTCAAAGGACGGTGCTTTTATCTTTTAGTTTCACTAGTTTTTTAAGTAGATTTTTTGTAGCTTTCCATGCGCATTGAATTCTTCATTGGCGATATGTGCAAAACAGAAAAGAAGTAATTTCATAAAGAGAGCCAATTTCATATGAGCATCAATTCAAAATTAAACTAGCCTTAAATGTTTGGGATGCCACAGTATACAAATACATGTAATCGCTTAATGGCACATACAAACAATTAAACTAGAAATACTATCCTTTTGAACAGCTGCATACCTAATATCGTTTAGTTAACAAGATAACAAGTATATAACTTTATCGTCCTTCCCTACGCCAATATCACCCTGCTCTGTCGCTCCGTAATTCTCGTATCAAGACTTCAAAACTAGACCAGGCATTGTCAGCGACGTCACAATGCAAGAGGAGAGGTTATCAAGCTTGCTTTGTCGTCAAGCGTAAAACTGTCTTAGGGAGAAAGAAAAGACCAGTAATAGAACGATAAAAAGATAATCGGGGTTTCTTCGTATAGATATCGTTAAATATCAACCGCTCGACACAATGTGAAACTTTTTAGCTCGTTCCCTGCGCTCACTCTCTAAAAAGGTTTCATTGTGGCTCGCAACCGATATTTTACAATACAAATATGAAGAAAAACCGATAATCTATACATACTTAGACATCCCTTATATTGACATCGATGAGTGAGAATGTTATGTATAAGAACCCACATTTAATGTTACATATGTAAGAACATTTAAGAACATAAATGTATTTGTATGAGAGACATGCATTTGTTTGAGAGACATGTATTTGTTTGAGAGACATGTATTTGTTTGAGAGACATGCATTTGTTTCAGAGACATGTATTTGTTTGAAAGACAAGTATTTGTTTGAGAGACATGTATTTGTTTGAGGGACATGTATTTGTTTGAGGGACATGTATTTGTTTGAGGGACATGTATTTGTTTGAGGGACATGTATTTGTTTGAGGGACATGTATTTGTTTGAGGGACATGTATTTGTTTGAGAGACATGTATTTGTTTGAGAGACGTGTATTTGTTTGAGGGACATGTATTTGTTTGAGGGACATGTATTTGTTTGAAAGACATGTATTTGTTTAAGAGACATGTATTTGTTTGAGAGACATGTATTTGTTTGAGAGACATGTATTTGTTTGAGGGACATGTATTTGTTTGAGGGACATGTATTTGTTTGAGGGACATGTATTTGTTTGAGAGACATGTATTTGTTTAAGAGACATGTATTTGTTTGAGGGACATGTATTTGTTTGAGGGACATGCATTTGTTTGAGGGACATGTATTTGTTTGAAAGACATGTATTTGTTTAAGAGACATGTATTTGTTTGAGAGACATGTATTTGTTTGAGGGACATGTATTTGTTTGAGGTACATGTATAAAGTAAAAACACAAAAATACCGAACTTCGAGTATTTGTTTGAAAGACATGTATTTGTTTGAGAGACATGTATTTGCTTGAGAGACATGCATTTGTTTGAGAGACTGTATTTTGTTTGAGAGAAATGTCATTATTTATGTAAGTTTCTGAATCACTGATTTATCTTTAAAGATAAATCTCTAATACAGAGTTATTGGTACTTTCCCTCTATAGTTTCAATCAAAACCTAAAAGTCCTAGCTTTGAACTGGCACACACAAAAATAGCCTTAAATGTTTGGCATGACACACCATACAAATTTACCATTACATAAGGGGGATGGAAGTCCGTAAAAATCAATATACTTTGCTGGTTGTCGTCTTAAACTAACACGTCCAATGGGTTCCAGGTCACATAATGGAAGGGTTAAAAGTTTTGGAAGGGAGGGTAACCCGCATTTATACACCTCGAAAAAGAAATATCTGAAGAGTTTTAACTGGTCTCTCCATCTTTGCGTTTGATAAGGGATGGTTGGGAAGTAGAATGTTGTGTACACGTATCATTTATTTTACTCTCCCTTTGATATGAACTTGTTTGGAAGTGTAATGTTGTGTACACGTTCTTAAGTTTTCGGCCTCCAAACGGGCGCGAAGTTGCAATCGTCCTTCAATAATATCTATATTCTGTTTACATATGATAAATGTTGATGTTCGTTATATAACATGTTTTAATAGGTTTAATGAAGACAATAACAATCAATCGTGTATTTTTTGTTCAATGTTGTAAGGTCCATGTGCCAGGGTATTGATTTCATCTTTTTAAAATGTGTTAATTTCTCCAGTCACTACGTTGTGAAGGTAGTTGCGAATGACGTTCATTTTTCTATGACCTCTTTACTGGGTCATCAGACACATCTTGTAATCGTTTAACGTAATGTTCTGTCAATTGACCTGTTTCTTTGTTCCTTTAGCTTTCCTGTTGTATTGACCATCATCCATTCGGTATTAGTGCTTTTTGCAAGAATCCCAACATACTAAGCCATCATTTAACCACCACATGCATATATACCAATCATGTATTGTTGACGTTGGTCAGAACTCCAAAACGGGTTGTCCATACAATAGTTTGATGTGTCAAACTTGTGTTGAATGTGAGGTAGCATGTCTTTGTAAAAGTCATCGGTTTGAATATGATACTAGTAGGCCAAACTACTAGTATCAGTGTCGGTGAACAGTAGTCAAGCTTTGTTCCCGTAGGTTTTACGCACAAAGTCATAATGAATGTCGTACATTTAAATATTTGAAAATGTGTGCTCCCAAGTACACAGACTTGTCAACTTGAGTTTGGTTTTCTTTGTGATTACGACTACCATGGAATCGTTAAACATAACAAAATGGTCACAGTTGGGTTTAGCTATTAGCTGCTTATCAGTAGTCATTAATACTATATTCACCCGTTAATGTATGTTTTCCATGGTATTTTTAAACATTCAGTTATTCATGAGTTTAAAAGAATGCTTTTCAGACATGGTGGTGGCTATCATTCTAAGGTTAATGTTCAGGTCAATGCAAATTTAAAGCCAACTTGATTGTAAAAATTTTGACACACGATGCACTTTTGTAAATACCAACCCGTGGGAACTTTACACGTTTGTTTTAATTTAAATACGGTACCAACTTATGAACCTTGTTCATTTATATGTTTTCATGTTAAAAGGATTAGTCGTTATGACTATCGTAAAGGTCTGTTAGGTAATCAAAATCACATTCAATTATGTACCCAACCTCATCCTCGTCTTCCCACATTCCAATGTCTTCCACCCATTCAAAACCCCTGTTGGTTACGGGTATGGTCATCAAATATTTATTGTGTGTACCTAAGTATTCCAAGAAAGTTTTAGTTTGTGAAGGGTCGTGGTCACTCATGTATTTGTTGTTGGCTACCCCATGTGGATGGCTTATTATAGCAACCAACCTTTTTCTGTTGCTTAAAACAGTAGTACCATGTTTGTTGGTAAACATCATGTAAGCTTTTACTTGTCAGGTTGGCAAGTGTCTATCTGTTCTAAGTTTCATTAAACGTCAGCATAAATGACATACTAAAATAGTAATTACGTTTGTAGAATTGTAAGATATAGTAAAGGTATCTTCTTCTTGAATCTCGCTTTTCACTCCCTCTATCGATCACATTACACTAAAAAATTAACGGTACCAATTTTCTTGCACCAGATGCGCATTTCGACAATACATGTCTCTTCAGTGATGTTCGTGGCTAAAATATTTGAAATCCAAAGCTTATATAAAAGATGAAGAGCTATAATCCAAACGGTCCGAAAAAGTATAGCCAAATCCGTGAAAGGAATCAGAGCTTTGCATGAGGGAGATACATTCCTTAATTTCTAATAATTTCTTATATTTTGTAACAGCAAATTTTAATAACACAAAAAATGTTCGTCTTCTCTAGAACAGTGGTTCATACACCTTCGACACAAAACACTTTACCATTGTGGATGACACTTGGGAACTTAAAAAGCATGATAAACTTTTTATTCAACAGTAAATAAACTCATCATAGATACCAGGACTAAATGTGTATATAAGCTTGAAGGTCGTTTCGTCTACAAAAGACTCATCAGTGACGCTCAAATCAAAAAAAAAAAAAAAAGCCCAAATAAAGTACTAATTTTGTTTAGTAGAACTGATTTACATACAACATATACGTGTGAATTCTGTCCTTGTCGATATTCTTTGAATTCCTAACGTGTACACTTCAAATTGTCTTAATAGTTGTTGTTTATTTCAACACCACCATACCCAAACACGTAAATATACAAGGTACTATTTTTCGTTTCACATTTGATCAATATGTTCAAGCGACAATAACATGAATAACTAACCTTTTCTTGTTCATCTCGTTTTCCTATTTTGTGTATTGACTCACTCAGTTTGTACGTTTCTGATCCACCTCTTCATGATGTAATTTTGATAGCACAGCTCACGTTAATAATGGCCTTCTTTTGTGCTAGTTTTGATGAATGGTGTATGCAAGACATATGCAAGACTTACAATTTATTCATATGAGGGCGTAATTCTACAATATGGCTAACGTTCATTCACTACCATCAGATGGATCAGATGAGGATACTTAAAAATTCCGAAGATCTTTAAGAGTACATATAATCTAACTCTCTTTCATCTTGCAATAGTATTAGATAAAAAAGGCAACAGTATTATACCGCTGTTCAAAATTCAAAACAAATCCGGGTTGCAAACTAAAACTGAGGGAAACTTATCAAATATGAGAGAACTACGACACAACAGAAACACAACTCCAAAATGTAACACACACAGAAACGAACTTTAATGTAACAATGGCCATTTTCCGGACTTGGTACAAGGCATTTTATGGTGTGTTTTACCTGGTTGTGTGGCATGTCAAACCTCCCGCTTTTATGGCAATGTTAATTAAAACTTTAAAATGACAACATTATACGACAGGGCTATAATAAATAAATGAGAGAAAATATAGGACAGAGAAATAAACGATTAATAGCCATCAAAAGGTACCAGTTCAAAAACATTATACGCCGACGTGCGTTACATCCACACAAAACTATGTTCAGATAAAAAATGTTTGAAAGCCAAAACAAGTGCAAAGTTAAAGATCGCCGAGGACCAAAAGCTCCAAAAATTTCTGACCATTTGTAAAACATTTGACTTTTCTACACTTTACACATGTATTCAACATTCCAAACTAAAAGACAAATTGAAAAATTGGTATTGCTTTGTTTCATAAAAAATAATGGCCAATGTAGATACAAGTATCTTGTCTTAGGGAGGGATAAACCCTACTTTGTAAATAATCACTCTGCTTCAAACAAAAAATTCTCTGAAAATGATATTATCAAGATGCTTGATTTCTTGATTGACAACATAGTTGTACAGTTCGGAGGACGTGTTTTTGAACAAACTGTCGGCATTCAAATGGGAACCAATTGTGTCCCTCTTCTTGTCAACTTGTTTCTTTATTAATATGAGGCTGACTTCATACAGGAACTTCTAAGGAAGAAAGATAAGAAGTTGGCAATATCCTTTAACTCTACTTTCCGCTATATAGATGACGTTCTTTCACTAAATAGTTCAAAATTTGTGATTATGTTGAACGCATCTATCCAATTGAACTAGAGATTAAGGATACAACAGATTCATTTAAGGCGGCCTCATATTTTGACTTACATCAAGAAATTGACAATGAGGGTCGATTGAAAACAAAACTTTACGACAAAAGAGATAATTTCAGCTTTCCAACTTTCCATTTCTAATTAGTAGCGACATTCCTGCAGCTCCTGCCTACGGGGTATATATCTCACAATTTATACAATATTCATGTGCTTGCATTCCCTATCATGATTTTCTTGAAAGAGATTTGCTGCTCACAAGGGAGCTATTAAACCAAAAGTTCCAAATGGTGCTATGCTGTCTTGTACCTTTTCTATCATTACTGTTAGTTCAATGTCTTAGTTGGTTAATTCAGTAATACAAGCTGGAATTGACCTACAATGTTAACGACGGCAGCACTGTCACCTGTTCCAGGGTTTGTACTCGAAACACTTACTGTACCTTCGATGCCTACTTTAACTTTTGTGACATTTTACTTACCAAATGTATGCAAAGTACTTTGACTTGCCTTAAAATGTTCTGACAAATGGTTAAATTATCACTGTAGTACTTTTCTACCATATTTCACCTTAATAACATGTTCCTTATCTAGTATGTCTTGTTGAAGCAGTTTTTCCTTAATTAGATCTATAAGGTATACCACGTTTCTTGCTTTTATTTTATTCATTTTTAGTGAATACTTCTGTACGGATTCACACTTGATGTGTTTTGTCTTCAATAAGCTTTACCACTACTTCTTTTGGGTTTCTACTTTATCCTTTTAACCCCTAAAACGTTGCCCTCTGATGAAATTGCTGAACCGATATTTTTAAATGATCCGTTGGTTTTGTCTTTATAAACCTATAGCTAGCACCACCACTTTATTAAGTATACGTATATTAAATGACATTCTAGATGGACCCGGTACGTTTTCGTTTGTTAATGCCATTGTTTTTAAGAAAGCGGTTTTTAATACCTTATACACACATGTCTTTTATGATGAGTTTTTTTTCAATTTTACACCCCTAACCACCACATGTAATTTTTTAAATCTTAGACAAATGTTTGCTAGATATAAAAAGAAAACAAGTACATGTACTATATGTTCCACTCGGTTTTCTGTCTAATTAGGGTGTAGGCAATTGTTCTTCTGATGAACGGCCCGGCCCTTCCAACGTTTTCTTTTCATAAGGGAGCTATCAATTGTTTTTAATGTGGGAAAAGGGGGAGGGGGGCTCGGATTGAAAATTTTGTTCTGCATTTTGTTAAGTTGCAATCTCTGTCCTACTTTTACTCTTTTCGGTCCTGCCTTTTTTCTTCATAGTTTATTCTGACTCTCTTTTCTACACCACTGGTATTAACCAGGCTATTCGCTACTGTTTGTATGTAATCCTGAGCCGTCTAGCCGTTATCGTGGTTCAGAAATGCATATAACGTTTTTTTACTCACAAACCACATTCGGTACTTTTCAGCATATCCTTAAGGCAAAGTGCCGAGCTATAACATTTTTCTGGGATCCGGTCCCGTCTGGCCACCACAGATGTTCAAAGTTGCCTATTGACGTATTTTCAATACCCATAACACATCTAATTTTATATATTACAAAGTCTATAATAAAGCCGAATTTTGGACATTGTAAGACCAGGGGGTGTCACCGTCATCTGAGCAGTCTCCGTTCTTTCACTATATTTTTTTTTTTTTCCATAGAATTTCTATTTATATTTCTCAATGTTTTTAGAGTGGTCGGTTTTAGTTTAAGTTTAATACTAGTATAATATTAAAGTAAATCTTTGATGAATCTTTGATGTCATTTTATTGATAAAATCTGTATTACATAAAGACAAATATGCAACTTATAATAACGAAGGGTTTATATTCCAACGAGAGAGAATTTACGACAGCTTGAAAGGGTCAAAAAACGACTTCTGGCGTATCATTCCACTCCTCTAAACTATGAAAATCATGCTTTCATGATTTTCAACTATATTTGAATATTGAACCGTCTGCTAGCAGCCGGTTGGATATTGTATATCGAATAATAGTCCGGCAGCTAACTTCACATACATATTTGAAACGTAATGAAATACTTTTAAAATAATTTAATCAGTACAAGCTGTGAAATTACCGAATTCCGCTGTTCATTATTTTACTAACTTTAAGATTTAGCGATTTTAGGAACGTTTGAGTCTCATGCAGATTTTTGGTTTTTAGACATATCATCAAAATTGACTTCTGGAAAAAAGTGGCTGCTATCTGGATTAGCTGCTAAAAGTCGGCTGCCAGATTGAGTCTATTGGTGTGGTCCTGGCATGTCAGTAACTGCTAGTAGTCCTTTTCTGACATCGGACATATACCTAATGCAAAAGCTTATACCGCATAGTCAGCTATAAAAGGCCCCTATATGACAATGTAAAACAATATTCTATTACTGAAAGAGGAAATTGAGAATGGAAATGGAGAATGTGTCAAAGCGACAATAGCCCGACCTTAGAGAAAACAGCCGAATGCCACCAATGGGTCTTCAATGTAGCGAGAAACTCCCCATATGACAAAATTTGTATAGCGGCCATTTTGCCTTATCATGTCGGCAGCCATTACAATAGGATTATATAAGCCCTTTTAATAAAAATGCCAATATGCAAATACCTATGTCGAATGACCAATTTGTTTGCAAATAAGTCAATTGTACATGTTTTTAAGCTTCTGTCCGTGTACAAATGGCCATTGCCTACTCTAAAAATTCTCGGCCTTTTTAGTTTAAAAATCGGAATCGTAACCATTGTGTAATTGCTATATGAGATCAAATTAAATGACAGAAAATCGTAAAATAGCAAGATTTAAAACAGAAATACATATGCAAGAAGATATTGTTCTTGATTTGTTCGCATATAGGGAAACACGCTGTAGGTTGAATTTTAAAGTTCAATAACTTTGAAATTACCTGCTTTCTTAAGTTTTCGGCCAAATTTTTTTATAAACATGATGATTTCAACCATCTCATTTCGTTAAAAGGCAAATTCTAAGCATTTTCCCGTAGAAATACATAGCACTTTTGTATTTATCCGCGAAAGGAAGTTTTGAAAGATATTTTATATCTTAAGCTAAGAAACGTAATTTGATAAAAAGGGAAAAAAGTCATGTGATGCAAATCATTTGAATAAAGTACCTTTGATTTTGTTTGCCATATGATCATCCGGAGCCGAGCCGTCCTTCAGCTGGTTGCTAAACAAATATGCATACTAGTTCCGTGATACTGAACGTCAAACTTAACTCCGAATTAGAAAACAAGAAACTAAAATTAAAATCATACCAGACTAACAAAGGACAGAGGCTCCTGACTTGGGACAGGCACAAAATTTCGGCGGGGTTAAACAAGTTTCTCAACCCTCTCCCTGTACCTCTAGTCAATGTAGAAAAACAAACGCACAACAATACGCACAGTAAAACTCAGTTTAAGAGAAGTCCGAGTCAGGTGTCAGAATATAAAACAAATTAAAGAAAATAAACAAAATGACAATAATAGATAAATAACAACAGACTACTAGCAGTTACGGACATGCCAGCTCCATACCTCATTTAAACTGATTAAAACTGTTAGTGGTTTAGTATTATAGGGAAAACGGTACTATTACATTTTCCCAGCATTAGGTTGGCCTTGTGTGTACCCAAGATAGGTGAAGGAAGTCAACTTAAGAGCGCCGTCCTGGTGATTGGATGTAAGGGTAAAATCTATATTTTTTATTTATCTATGATAACTGCTGCAGTGTTTATATTTACAATACAAATTTTAAAACCTATTGAAATATTTTCTAGAGAATTATTCGAAAAGGCCTTCAAAATTTTATAAATTTGGTGCAGAATGACGGTAGGAATGGATAACATAAAGTTTTTAACAAACTCCGTTGGAAATTGGTCATGATACTATTTGGCTTCAATTTTTAAAATAGAGTAATAAAGTACTAACACCACACATAACTGTTTTATCCAGGTTTTTATTATAAAAAGTGGTAAAATTAGAAAATTTAAGTACTCAGTGGCGGATCCAGAGGGGGGGTTCCGGGGGTCCGCACCCCCCCTTTATTTTGGCCGATCAATGCATTTGAATCGGGATAATTTTGCACCCCCCCTCTGCACCCCCCCTTTGCCCTGGGCTAGCACCCCCCCTTTCGAAAATTCCTGCATCCGCCACTGGTACTGTCGCCAATGGCAAAATAAATAGTACCGTTTTCCCTATACCATCATACAATATATGAGAAGAACAAAACCCGTGTCATGCCAACAACTGATTTTAGAAAAAAATGTGTTTAATTGCAACGCAAAGACCATATAAAAAATCAATATTACACCATTACACCATATAAACATTCCATATACCAATTACACAAAATATTTTTTTTTGTAAAATGATACCATAGAATCACTGATAATGCTGTACAAGAAAATAAAATCTATAAATAGTGTTCGTCTACGTCACGAGTTAGTCACTGCAAATGTAGCAAAATAGCAACAAAATGACGACAAACTTTTATTCTGCACAAGAAGATTTCACTCGTCTTATATCTGCATTACCACCGTTTGATTTGTCAAAGTTTGTTATATGGTTAGATCTGAAGATATCGGAGTACAAAATATTTGGACGTTTTGTTAGCGGTAAGTGCATGATAATGTTAAACTTTATCTTCAGTACACGTGTGTTAAGATACATTTAAAACATAAATAACTGATACGTCCGAGTTGCATTTTCTAACAAAATGCCTATTATATTTATAATATTTTTCAAACACATGGTATACAGCTTCTGTTAAATTAAAGTATTTTAAAATTGTTAATTGATACGATGAAAGATATAAATAGTCATAATATAAAATATACGTCATGGCTAGTCCAAATGATTATGACGTCTTGAAAGGCTATTATATTTTTTTTCTTTGACGCCTTACTTCGACGTTGATGTAAGGCGTCAAAGAAAAAAAAATATGATAGCCTTTCAAGATGTCATAATTATTTGGACTACGTCATGGCATGCTTTGGCAGACCAATGGAGACCACATTTCTGTTTACCAGCCACCCTTTCGGTTTGCCTTTGAATATCTGTTGATACGTGAACCCCACATTTCTTTCGCTCGAGGACAATCTGGTTGAAAATTTTGTTTTAAAAGTCTATTCATATAATTCATTTTCTTTTGTGACAGACAGTATGATTGACATTGAAAATGAATAAAAGTAATACAAATGAAGCAGGAACGTAACATTATACAGGTAAACCAGTGATCTCATGCTGAGTTCACACGTAGTTCAAATTCGATTCGCATTAACTAATTCGAATTAGTTTAATTCGCATTCGAAACGTTTTACGTTCTAAGGTCAATTCTAATTCGAATTGCAATGCGCGTCAAATTTGCTTTACTGTCCTAACGAGGTTAGCTTTTTTTTTAAATTCGTGTTAACAAAAACGTATTTCTAATGTTAATTGACTAATTCGAATTAGCTAATTCGAATCAATTCGAATTAAAAAAGAATAGTGTGTGAACGCGATAAATGTCCGTGTGAACGAGGCATAAGATCGAACTAAGATCATCAACGTTCAATAAAAAGCGTCCATATTATTTTTCAGGCTCGATCTATATATTCTTCGAATATACCGTGCATGCATGTATTTATGAAGACTTTGATCTATGTAATATTATATTCATATGGAATAAGAGAAAATAAAAATCAAATAATTAACAGAAAGTTCAAAACGATAAAATGCATATATATGCAAAAAAAAAAAAAATAACTAGAATCCAAAAATTACAACAACAACAAAACTACAGAAAAAGTTCAATAATAGCTATGTAGTCTATCACGGACGGTGGAATAGCGAATTATTTTTAAAAAGATAAAAAACAAAATATATGTAAGTAAGATTTTTACCGATAAGGCAAAAGATTTGGGCATACTGTAAAACATGGTATGGTACGATGGTATGGTATGTGGTATGGTATGATGGTATGGTACGAATACCATCATACCATGGTATGCATGAATGGTACCATGGTATGGTATGATGGTATGGTACAAATTACTATACCATGGTACGAATTACTATACCATGGTACGAAGTACTATACCATGGTACAAATTATTATATCATGGTATAACTTGATCATGTTGATGGTAATGAAGCATGGTATGGTTTTTTAAAGTAGGAAATTTAGCAAAATCTAAAATATGATAATTTTTTTTATTTGTTGACATTATGTACATATAATCAGGTAACTATTAAGTTAAGGTCAGATAGATAGATATAATATCCTGTTGTGACAAGTTGAAATGGCTGTCAATTATTCTTTGAATTTTTTAGAAGTACTGCATATCTTATGATTATAATCTAGATAATGTAGTTAAAGTTTGATGGCATAACCTTCTGTCAATGGTCAACTTTTATATTATTTTGAAATATGACTCTTTAAACAGTTACTTATTCTGTCTACATCTATGGCCAAGAAATCCAACTAAAAATGTGAATAAAAGATGAATCAATCTCCTGTGTGGAAATTTTAATTAACAACTTTATTTCATATTTTTTTTAATCAATTGCAAAATTTGAATATTTTGTATACTAAATGTAATAATAATAATATAATCATATCCAGTTATGTCTTGAAAGTCAGGATAAACAAAAACAAAGAAAATTGTGTTATTATAAAACACCCATGCAACAATGCATCCCATAGGATCCAACACTATTAAGCTTGAGATGGACATTTTAAGATGCATTATTTTAATATAATCAAATATGGAAATGATTTATGTGTTATTATATTGATATATTGATATTTCAATTCTCTATCAACAGTTCTAGTTATTATTTTTATTAATTTGTTATGGTCACTTGTGTTTCTAATTTGCTGTATTGCTTCACCTTTATTAATACTCGAAATGCATGCTGTGAGTGACAGCTATCTCTGTGCAGATATAGATAAGAATAGGTTTCTTTAAAACATTTTAAAACATGAAAATGTATTTCAAGGTCAATAATGCCATGTATTGTAAATCTTTGACCTTTAATTACATCAACATCGAAGAACAACATTTTTTCGTTTGAGATTTCTTAGTTGAGACTTTACAGGGTTACAATCATTTGCTAGACGAAAAATAGCTATAATTTCATCAGACGTTCCATCGAATATTATGAATACAGATTGTCCCTATATCTGCCATGATAGAATATTTTTTATTCAATTAGTTTATGCATAGATGTAATAACATCTATGGTTTATGGAAATCAGGGTTTTAATTTTATTTTTTTATTTTTTTCATAGTTTTCATTTAGTACTACCGGATATTTTTGTTGTTATATGGACGCCCCCCCCCCCCCCTATGTTTTAAATGGTTTTGTCCTCAAAACAAAACCCCTAGAATGATTTTCTTGACATTTTCAAAAGTGACACGATTTGCTGGCAATGCCATGGTGGTCGAGTAACATAAAAATTTCATGTCAGGCCTGCTACATTGAAATAACGGACAATTAATGACCAATAATCCAATGCTGTCAATTCATGTTGTTCAAAATAATATCCAAGTAAATTGACTAATGTATGATTTATTAAAAACTCCATTTCAGGAATATTAACATAATATACAGTTTACAAAACGTACATTCAAAGATTCATCCGTACATCACTTCCACAAATCACAAATGGATTTCTTTACATTCCACATCAAAATAAGCAACAGTGTCCAATACTGTGCACACACAAAAACCACGCATAGATCAATAATATGTGTGGACAAAACCATGTAACAGTCTGAGCGGACAAAAATATCAAAACTAAATACAGTTCAATAGTAATGTAACACAACTTCCATGAATCTACAAGTTCTCCCAAGATATGCTAAAATCTGTCCAGAATAACAAAATCGTATGGGTCTTTTCTCGCCTTCAATTCTCCTTTACACTTAAACAGAGGGCTCTTATATGCCTTTATCTTCAAATATTCCCCAACTCTTTGTTTACAAAAATAAAACATATAAATCATATATAAGTGAAATAGAGAACATGCTATGTTAATCTTATAGCAGGATAGCCATTTGACTTAATGACTTTAACAGACGATAACCAAAATGTTAAATATGACAAAATTAATTACAGTTGACAAAATAACACTATTACAGCAATAAAAAAGTCCTTTAATTGAACAAAAGTTTTAGTCACGGCAGATTATATTCTTACTTACTACAACTAATCACCAACCACACTGTTTTTCTTCAACATCCTAACTTAAAAGAACTAACTCCGCTTTTGAATGTGTATGGGCAATTCTTTTCTAAATTAATTGTGTTGATTCTAAATGTCTTGAAAAAATTGAACCAATGAATATTTTGTTTACATTGTTTTTTTCAACAAATACTCTTGTTCCTGTTTCTTATTGAATAAAGAAAGAGTTTGTTTTGCATAGGTCAAAAAAGAAAGATAAGAAAACAGATAATTAATAAAAATCCTGTTTAAGAATAGGTTTATAGACTTTTCTAATTTCCCACTTCGAAAAACCATACCATGCTTCATACCATCAAGTTATACCATGGTATAAAAATTTGTACCATGGTATAGTAATTTGTACCATACCATCATACCATACCATGGTACCATTCATGCATACCATGGTATGATGGTATTCGTACCATACCACCATACCATACCACATACCATACCATCGTACCATACCATGTTTTACAGTATGCCAAAGATTTGTAGAGTGGTGAATGAAATTGTTTATGACTTGAATGACCTATAGAAACGTTTTCGTTCAATGAAAATTAGAACATATTTATCATGTTTCTTATCAGCACATTCCCCTTACAATATATATCACTTTACCAGTGTGACATATGACCATAAATATGTCAGATAAACCGCCGTGTGGTAGCAGCTGAAGTAAACCATGTTAACAGTATGCAAAAAATGTTGATCTGTAACTGCACTGATTTGTCAAATATAAATCATTTTGTGTGTCAGGAATAAGTCGTTAAATGAAAGCACTTCATCTTCCAATTAATTAATTGGAAACATTTATTAACAGATTAATTGGAGGAAGAAAACAATTATAAACATACATTGTTCATAATTTTTTCCATAACACCAAATGTCGTCTGATATTTTTCCACTCGGGATGGTACATTTTATAGTTGTGAATTTTTAAATTTATATTTCAAAATGCCTACTGTCTTTATGGCGTATACCTCTCAAAAGTAACACAAGTTACAGCCTGGGATAAAAAAAAAAGAGTATTTTGATATCGGAGCTAAAGAAATTTTAGTTCGATATTATGACAGATTATTGTTGTAGTGATAGATGTAACTCCTCTTCGAAATTATTGTTGAAAAACGACTCGTTTGTTCCGATTTTCTCGGATATACATGTGGCTAGTCCGATAACCAATCCGATTACAGTAAAAGGAACCAACTGAAGGACGACTCCGGGTGTCGGATTTCTAGCTACATTGGTGACCCATTGGTGGACTTCGGTTGTTGTCTGTTCTATGTTCGGATTGTTGTCGCTTTGACACATTCCCCAATTCCATTCTCAATTTTACTCAGCATTTCAAGTTTAAAGAATGCTTTAGTATAAGCTCCTGTTTTTAAGTTGCCAAACTTTTCTGGGTGTTTATTCATAAAACCGATGCTTTGGTAAAGATAAAGTCGCTATACTGCTACAGGATGAAAGTAACAGTATATCGCCTGTATCGTACCCGAGTACTAGTAGAAAGCTGAAAGCTATATATGTAACGAAACTAAAATTGAGAACAAAATTGGCGAATGTATCAAACAGACGACTACCCGACCAAAGTCCAAGGCCACCAATCATTTTTGGTCTTCAATATAGCGAAAAAATCCCGCACCCAGACGCGGGCTGCACCTGTCCCATAAACAAAATGTGTACTAGTTCTGTGAAAATGGTCGTCACAATTAACTTCGAAACATATATATGAACTTATTGAATTAAAAAAAAACAAAAAAAAAACAATAATGACAAAGACGAGGGCCTCCCGAATTCGGACAGTAACTGCTATACACAAATACAGCGGGGTTACATATGATACAAAATCTAAAGATCTTGCTGTCACGAGTTTTCGGAGTGTTCCATGACGTCCTTAGCATTTTTACAATTTCCTAAAATACTTGTAGACTTATTTTTATGCCCCACCTACGATAGTAGAAGGGCATTATGTTTTCTGGACTGTGGCTCCGTTCGTTCGCCCGTCTGTGCGTCCGTTCGTCCGTTCAGGCTACAGTTTTTGGTCAAGGTAGTTTTTGATGAAGCTGAAGTCGAATCAACTTTAAACTTAGTACACTTGTTGCTTATGATATGATCTTTCTAATTTTAAAGCCAAATTAGACTTTTGACTCCAATTTCATGGTCCACTGAACATAGAAAATGAAAGTGGAAGTTTCAGTTTACAGTTTTTGGTCAAGGTAGTTTTTGATGACGCTGAAGTCCAATCAACTTGAAACTTAGTTCATATGTTCCCTATAGTATGATCTTTCTAATTTTAATGCCAAATTAGATTATTACCCAATTTCATGGTCCATGGAACATGGAAAAGGATAGTGGAAGTGGGGCATCCGTGTACTTTGGACACATTCTTGTTATACACTGCAAAACATGTTTGCGTCGTATAATGCTATCATGCCGTTCGAAGGCACATTTAGTTTCCGGACAATAACTTTAGTTTTAGTGAATGGATCTTTATAAATTTTTACCAGAAGGTTCAATACCCTAAAGGAAGGTTGGGATTGATTTTGGGGGTTATGTTCCGAATATTTCTTTAAAAACAATAACTTGTGTTTAATTGTACGAATCTCTCTGAAATTATACCACGAGTTTCCATACCATGAAGGGATAGTTAGTATTGACGTTGGGATGTTATGGCTCAAATTGTTTAGAAATTAGGGGCAAAACAAGGGGAAAACTAGTTTTTTCTGGTCAATGGACAATTAAGACAATTTAAAAGCAGTGTAAGGGAGGTAATTCAAAAAAAAATAACATACAATGTTGAGTATGTTCGGATAAACCTCCCTTACACAACTTGCAAATTATGTATAAAGGAATGTCAGGTTTGAGACTAATTTTTATATTGCAAAAAAGGGGGTGGTAGTAGTTTAAAACAAAATTTCACAAATTTCACAAAATTCAAGTTTTTTAAAAGTTGGAGGAAGAAATCTTTAATTGCACAATATTGTGCAATAGATTTGTAAGATCTAGACTTTTGTTTTGTGTAAGAATCTCATATTATGTCAAACATTGTATCACAAATTCAGAGCTGTATCAAGAGCTTGAATATTGACTGTGTCCATACTTGCCCCAACCGTTCAGGGTTCGACCGCTGCGGTCGTATAAAGCTGCGCCCTGCGGAGTACCTGGTTAAATCTAGGTTTATGAATACACATGTTGGCTCTGGTCACTTGAACTTTCAATAGAAAAATATTGTCTTTTCGAGATTACACATGTAACAATTAAATAGGTCTGTCTGTGTAGGTTTAAAAATTAAAGATGGAATTTTTATTAAATAGTTATCTTTTTATCTCCCACACAATGCGCTGTGAATGACATAGAAATACCGGGCTTATGTCTGTCCGTCCGGTCCTGTAAGCGCTCTCATCTGTACAATGTTTGTCACATTTTTAAGAAGCTTTAAATTGTAGGTTCATATAAACAATGTCTGAACGAGTTCGAGAATCAGTCCCCATCAATATTTTTTTTAAAGAGTTATGGGCCTTTAAAACATTATTTATGTGCAAACATTGCGTTGGTATCATTCTGATTTGTTTCATTCTTGCCAAATTAAATGAAACTTATATCATATATAAAAAAGAAGATGTGGTATGATTGCCAATGAGACAATTGTCCACAAGAGACCAAAATAACACAGAAATTAACATCTATAGGTCACAGTACGGCCTTCAACAATGAGCAAAGCCAATACCGCAGAGACAGCTATATAAGACCCCGAAATGACAATATAGAACAATTCAAACGAGAAAACTAACGACCTTATTTACATAAAAAAAATTAACAAAAAACAAATATGTAACACATAAACAAACGAAAACAACTGAATTATAGGCTCCTGACTTGGGACAGGCACATACATATCTGCATTGTCTTCGAGTTCGAAAATCAGGATGATCTATATATTTTTTTTTTAAAGTTATGCCCCTTGGAAACATTAATGATATGGAAAATCGTTAACGCTCTCAAACGTAACATTCGCCTTTTCAGAATCTAAAGGAATGTGGGTAATCTCATTGTTCGTACACCAAACTGAAAATAATGTTACGTCATTGGTTGATGAAAATAAACTGTAACTTATATTATAGGTTTATTTCAGCAATATTTTGGATGAGTTGGGAAATTGTTGCCGAATTTTGTCCTTAACATAGTATTATCTTGTCTTCAAGTTGATATTCTTACATGTTCCCAATCATATCGAAGAAACGAGAAAATTTGATAGTAGTGGGCAGTAATTGACAAAGACGTTATTGCAGAAAGCGAAATCGCGAAATGAATTTGATTTTCGATTTCACGATTTTGCGGGTTTTTCTCCATTTCCGGTTACCATATTTTTGGCATGCAAGATTGGTTTTATCTTTTTTGGAAAATGTATTAAATTAATGTGTAAATATTATGCCTTATACTTCTTACAGAACCTGAAAAGGAGAAGTCAATATCAGCGATCTGTCCTCAATACCAACAGTCTGATTTCATGAACAACAACCACTGTCGAACCAAATTAATAGCACCACAGAAGTCTCAAAACCACAAAAACATTTGTGCAAAAATTTTCCATGAAGTGGCTCAACAAACAGACGAAAATAAAACTGAAAATGTACGGAAATCACCAGAAGTCCGAAACAACGTTTGTGCCTCAAAAAGCAAGACGCGCTTTATAAATGACGAAGATGAAAACAGTACAACGCAGAAGACTCAAAAGCAAGACACAATTTGTGCAAAAATATTTCATGAAGTTTCACAACAAACAGACGAAAATAAAGCAGAAAAATCGAGAAGATCACTAGAAGTTCCGGAAGACGTTGATATAACTGTAGATAGCCCCAGATCACTACCTTTCCAAATTATAGAATCATATGGCAACGTGAACGAGGCAGAAATTCACGGAAGGATAGACAAGGCTTATGAAAGCAGTAACACTAGTGTTAATAATGATGCTGAGTCTTTAAGAGGGGAAGAGAAAGATGATAATCAAGGTAAAACAGGTAAATCCACTAGCGTCAGCACCTCGTAATAAAAGATTTACTACTGAGGGGATGTAAACGCACAGGCACTTGTCCCGAACCCCTATAAACCTTATTATCGCTATTTTGTGCATTTTTCCAATCTGTTTTTGTGATAATTTTTCATATTATGCTACTCGTCTAAGATGGAAAAGTATCGCTAGAAACTAAGGAGGCACGTTGCATTGCTAAGGAAATTGACATCGTCGTCATAGGTAAAATAGCGATAAACAGATTATCATTGGTCATCTCAACTCGATTGATTTTCTCGCTTTCGCCGTACCGGCTCAAGCGAGAAAACTAGTCAATCTCGTTGAGATGATCAACAATAATCTATAAATATAACAATAAGGTATATGATTTGTTTTCTTAGTTTATAGACATGGACTACTCACGAGGGTCTCGCATGGTCAGCAATGAGAGATTTATATAATTAAGTAGTGCCCTATCAGCATTAAAGAATATATTACTTCAGGAATAGATAACCGTAGCTTTATTTGACAAAACTTTTAGGAATGTTGGTCCTCAATGCTCTTCAACTTTTTACTTTATTTGTACTTATTTTTATTACTTTTTGGGATTCGAGCGTCACTGACGAATCTTTTGTAGACGAAACGCGAGTCTTGTGTATAACAACAAAATTAAATCCTGGTATCTATAATAAGTTTATAATGAATTCGATTTTTCCTAATTTTTAGAAAGTAATGAAAGATACGCTAAAAGATCTATTTTCCGGTTCTCGTAAAAACTGTTGCTCTTTAATGCAGTGGCAAATATTAGAAAGCTGGAAGTTTTGTCTATATACATTTGATTAATATAAAAAAAACAAGAAGATTGGGTATGATTGCCAATGAGACAAATCTCCACAATAACCCAAATTGACACAGAAATTAACAACTATTGGCCACCGTACGGTCTTTTACAATGAGCAAAGGCCCATACCCCATAGTAAGCTATAAAAGGCCCCGTTTGTTTGTTGTTTGATATTTACTATCATTGTTTGCTATTGTAGTGTTTTACTTGACTCTGTGTTCGAGTTGTTGTTGATTTATAGAGTTATCTACTCTTTATGTATTCGCTAAGTGAAACGTTGTGAGGTCACCCATTAAAAGTCCGAATCAGTCCGTTTGTCTAGCACAAAAACTGGATGTGCTTATATCTCAACAATGTGTAACCGTTCAAGCTATAATATTCGCACTGGTCATTATGCAACCACCAATCAATATTTCTAGTTTACATGTCCAAATCAAAAATGAAAAAATACAATGCTTCAATCGGTTGAATCAGGAGTGGATGGGGATCTAGGGTTGGGGATTACTTTTGGGGAAAAATGATTATTGCAATATCTATTTTGTGCCGTGTTGTACGAAAAAAAAATTAGCATTGTATTTCATTACTTATAGTTTAAAAGGTTGAGCAAAATGGTAATATCCAGGTCAGGATACACCCAGTTTACAATAGATTTAATCTAAGTAATAACGTAGTCTTGGTATGTTTTTATTCACCAAAAATTTAATTTATGGCTTGTGCATTTCAGAGAGCGAAATTTATCTAGAAGAAAGTTTTGATGGTGAGATGAAGGAGGTAGTTAACGTTTTAATAGAGGTTGAAAAAACAGGACCATTAGAACAAAAGGTAGTTAACTAAACAGATATGTCTAGTTCCACACGTATTTTAAATGTTATTTTTGTATTTGTTTAAATTGCCTTGTTAGTATATTTGAATCACAGCCGATCGTAGAAATATATCGCACCAGTGTCAGAATTTCTTTTTCTTTTGTGATTATATAAACAATCACTTTCTTACAAATGGTTGTTCATTTTTTTGCTGATCGTCTTCAAAACAAATATGCCCAATTTTTATCAGTGACCAGAGGATTATAGTTATCGAACCACCCGTTGATTAATTGATTGGTCTTTAACGGTCAGAGGTCTTGTCTATATTATGGTGGACAGCTTTTACTGGTGTATGAAGTCGGAGTTACAAGCTAAGGGAGATAAACTGAAGTCGGAGTTACAAGCTAAGGGAGATAAACCGACCAGCAGCAGGAAAGCTGCCCATCCACGTCAGTTAAGTCGACGCACCTGGTACGGGCTCGTTGATAATTAAATATAAAATACATAGGAAAGTATAACTTTTCTTGTTTATCCTCATTCTATTAATATTATTGAAATAAAAAAATACAGTATCGGGATCTTTTAATAATAATGATAAACAAATGTAAAAATATTTATGTGAAACAATGCTAAAATTTGTGTCATTATAGATTTCAAATAAAAGACTAAGTAGTGAAAAGGGAATCAATCCAGACACGATAAGCGAGCACGGGTTGGCCAATACCACTGGTAAGTAATCTTTATACAAGTTATTCCTGATTTTCTGTAAAAAAGGAAGAAAACGAATTTATTTGTAAACGCAACACAAACTATATACACGTTAAAGTAATTCAGACCAATGCAAACTCAGATTGCATTTATCTTTAATTCGCATGACTGATACATGTATCAAAAACCATTGTCACTTGATCAAATTGGTTCCGAACTTTCCCCATTTATTCAAATATGTTTAGAAGATTTAGATGCAGTATCTATAAATCCAAAAGATATTATTTTCAAAATTCGCCTCAATGACATTTTATAATTTTATTAACATGTAATATTAACACTAAACAAAGACATTATATAGATATAGGAAGATGTGGTGTGAGTGCCAAAGACATTATACCTGTTTTCAAAGGCCCTTAGTCTTACTGCCATGGCTTTATTTATCGAAATATACCTTTGAAGAACTTTCCAAAAAAGAAATAGTTGAAGATTAATATTTCAGAACATTCTTCTAAAAGAAAAGAGTGCCAGAATATCTCTGAGCAGTCTAAATTCCAAAGAATGGACAGAGGAATAGACGAAAATCACGATAAGTATTGCGAGATAAATAACACAGCAATGGATGAAAATAAAGACGAGGCTGCGCAGATAAATTACAAAGATGATCTGTTAAAGGTTGGAAATATAGTCGCCGTAAGGCCATATACCAAGAGAGATTATAAACCTGGACGACCATGGATTGCTTCACTCAAGGAGATCGGTACAAGAAATGTTAAAGTCGTATGGTTGAGTGGATCATACGATACAAAGTGGATTGAGGATCCCATATATTTCCCTCATTCAATTCCACGGAAACAAGTGGAATGCAGCTTTGTTTACGACTATCAGCAACCGTTACCGGAAGTTATAATTTCCCGGTTGAAGAAAATATACAAAGACTGAACAAACGCAGATGTTGAGATGCATGAGACTTTTATTTTTACTACTTTTATATAAAATGTATTCAAAGTTAAAAAAATTGCTTGTTTTCTTTACTCGAAAAATTTGAATGTTCTTTTCTTTACCTCAGTTGGTTCTTTTTTGTTACATTTAACTATTGACATTGTAATCATGAACATTGTCTGAAACCAAACGGAAGCCTTTTTATGCGTTTATTGGTATGACGTTGTCGTCGTTGTCTAAAGCCAATGTGTTTCCAGAAAATAACTTGAATATTAATGCATTGAACTCTTTTGAAATATAATACTATAATGTTCCAGTTAAAAAAAGGAAGTTTTGAATTGTTTTCTGGGGTTATGGTCATAGCCCTAGAGAAAACACAGGGAACAAAACATACCTTATTTCTTAACGTTTTATGTTTTTTTTTATCATTTTCAATGGGGTTTAATATAAAATATAAAATATAAAAGATTTTGAGCCCGGTTTTTTTATTTGGTCCGCATTGGTTTATAGCCCTTCGTATGAATTAAACAGACGTGCCGTTTCAATTAAAGCACACAAAAGGAAATTGGTGTTGTTGTTGTTTTTTTTTAATTTATTTCTAACTATTTTAACGGATCTGAGATTCTACACAAACAAACAATTAACCTCACCCTTTTTTCAGTAATGCATTAATGAGTGAATCGTTGTTTAAGTAAAGGCCAGTGGCAAATATTTCTGTCAGTGTGTACGTCCAGTCGATTCGGGAAGACCTTTTCAAATGAAGTATGTGTTCGACAATGATGATGGACGAGTCTTGTCTGTCTTGCTAAGGGGTTAATAAGGCTACGTACAGTGTTTTTGAAACAAATAAATATATCAAGTTTAGACAAATAGAGAACTTTATTAATAAGTGTTTTAGGCATCAATTTTATATAAAAATCGCTTCTTTTTTAAATATACATGGGAAAATAAGAGTTCTGAATGCCTAGTTTTGTGTACACATAACCTACACAAGGCCTACATCGACTACAGCTATCGACTGCATGTAGACAAAACATGATCTTCACTACATGTAAACATTGAGTTTTAGGCCGTGTTCACACCAAACACCGTGTACAGTAAACATGTTTACAATTAGTTTAACGTAATGGACACTGGTTTCACATTACATTTGTTCACATCTATACATCTTGTTTAGCTACCTGTACATAAGTTTTGTTCACACTTGTAAACTATATGTCATTTAAATGTTCATTACGTAGAACAGAATTCAAAGTTTTCTGACAACTTTTCTGGCAGAAAGGGAACGACCATTTGACTTCAAAAAAGGGGATGGAAATATTCCAATCGCCAATTTGATAAAAAAAAAAAAAGATTCTGGTCATACAGATGATAAAAAAAATATTCTGAATCAAGAGTTTCCCGTTACATTATAGTGTTAAATATTGAAAAAAAAGATTTTGATCACCAGCATCGAACAAAAAATCGAGATAAAAACGTACGCGCGAAAAAAATTAACCCTCCCCCTTTTTGAAGTTAAGTGATTTGCTACTTTATGAAAGCCATTTTTATAATTTGCAGTAGTTTGAATATACTAGAGATGTCTCGATATACGCATTAGAAAACGTTAGCTGCAGCAGCATGCTTACAGCCGAAAAAAAGGATTGAGATATAAGGGATAACTACATTTTTATCTTTTCTGTTTGTTTCAAATGGTATTTCTTCTCCAAGGAGTATTTGGTAAGGGAATAGGGTAACGTTTTTTTTTTTATTATTTCAAGTGTAATTTGACGGATCTGAGATACTAGACAAACATCATTTACCTCACACTTTGTTTAGTAATGTATTTATGCGTGAATCGTTGTTTGAGTAAAGACCAGTGGCAAATATTTCTGTGTACGACAAGTCGATTCGGGAAGACCTTTTCAAATGAATCAGGCAGCAACTATTTATTTCATTTGTTTTGAATTTTTTTTTTGGGGGGAAGGGGGTATTAGGCTATAGATTTTTTTCTACAAGTCGAAATCAGTTTTAGCATAAAATAAAGTGGCAGCTGAGGGTGAAAAAAAAAACAGGGACAAAAACTGGAAACAAATTGTTTCTCCAAAAAATAAATCCATAGCCCAACACCCCACCCCTCCCCCTCCTTTATGTTTTTATACTCAACTATAATAGCCATCCCCCCTCCCTGAAAATTAATTGGTTGCTGCCTGATGGGTTCGGCAATGGTGCTTCTTTGGGTCTTGATCAGAAATTGATAAAATTGATAAAATTTAGACAACAATTTCTGTAAAGAACTATACTAATATTTATCAAAGCTATCAATTTTACTCAAAAATAGTTTTCTCCTTAAATATATACACTGTAAAACTAATGTCCTAAATGCATAGTTTTGTGTACACTTAACCTACACAAGGCCTACATTGACTATCGACTGTGTGTAGATAAAACATGATTTACACTACATGTAAACATTGAGTTTAATCAATGGGAACGCAATTGTGTTTAGTTTACGTGTGAGTTACACTAACACAACACCGATTTAGGTCAATGTGAACACGGCCTTAGTCAATGGGAACGTAATTATGTTTAGTTCATGTGTGAGTTACACTAACACAATACCGAGTTTAGGTCAATGTGAACAAGGCCTTAGTCTTCTATGCACGATTTTATCATTTCTAACGCAGATCGATTAAACATTTTTGTATCAACATTGAACGACAAAAATATGTGACATACATTTTCTGACGTCAGACACGCGAATCAATGAATGCGTGGATTTTAGCACGTGTATAACATGTACATGTACAATCATATAATACTTTATTTCAATGACATATCCATGCCAGAAGCGTGTAATTCAGTGGTTATATTTATACATTTTTGTTCACTATTTTATGCATAAATTAGACCGTTAGTTTTCTCGTTTGAAGTGTTTTACATTTGTCATTTCGGTGTGTTTTATAACTGACTATGCGGTATGGGCTTTGCTCATTGTTGAAGGCCGTACGTTGACCTATAGTTGTTCTTTTTTGTGTATTTTGGTATCTTGTGAAGAGTTTCCTAAAAAAAAAATCTTTTTGATATAAACAGCAATCAAAAATAATCAATGGAATATAGGCTTTTGGCCTGAATAACAGAGACGAGTCCAAGGGGGTCATGGATTACAATAGAGTTACATTAAGGCTAAAGAGTATGTGTATACAATGAACATGTAATTTATAGCCACCGTTGATAAGTGATACAGTTTCTTTTACGTGGATATATACAGATGAAAATATAATTCTTAATATTAACTGATTTGCTTTCTTCGATTATGTTTTTTTTAATTATACTTAAGGTATAAATATTATGCTTAATTTCCTCGAACATTTGCAGTCTTTCTACTCTGGTGCCTATATCTAACTAAGTGCTCGGTTTTGTTACATAAAACAGTTTTATACAAATGATATAAATATTTAGGATTCAGAAACAAGCAATTTGCTTTTACAAATCTGTCACATATCTGTTGACATATTTGTTTATTGTTAAAGAGATTAAGATTCTAACACAATCTTGACTGCTGTACCCCTATTTTTGACATGTTTGCCTTTTACGTCTGTTTGATTTGTTCACAGATTGTATATATAGTGTTAAAGATTGTATATTGCCGTCTTAATCATTGTGTTGATGGGAGGCTGACTCATTGATAAAAACTCCATATCAAAATTTTTCCAATATATTACTGAAAACTACGGAAAACAAATTTCTGAATTCATATTTCCTGATATATTTCTACAATAACAATAGGTTAGATTTTTTCAAATAAACATTTTCTTCACACCATTTCTGGAAAAAAATTTACAAAAAATATCGTTAAAGAAATTATTATTTTTAATAAACACAAAGGAATCTGAGGAACGGCGTTATTTCGGAATCAAAAACATCATTATATGAATCAAAGTACATAAGAGGATTATCGGACGTGATCTTTATCAGCCCCGAACATTCCTTATACGTTGATTTTGATACCAGACAGCTAGGTTGACACATTACACCGTTTGAGTCGTACACCCTAACGTATGCTTTTGTTTCAACAGATATTGGCTTCTCGAAGGCAATAAGCGCAATAGATTCAGAGGAACGAGTGCGCTCATCTATAGAAATGTAGTCCAAATGTCTACCGCTATAGGAAAATCCATCAGTTTGAAATGTAATGTTAAATGTTCTTTTGTTTATAATTTCATTTCCTAAGTTTCGATTTCTCTTGTGTTTGCTTATGATTATTATTGGGGTGGTTGCAAAATTGTCGAATTTATATTTAGTACTACTCAAAGAAACAAATTTTCTCATCTCTTGTCTCAGGCGAAGATTTATATCAAATCCAATTTTGACATTATTGCCTGTTAAACTAAAATCAACAGATCTGCGACCCCTTGTTCCAGGATTATCGAAGTGCGTACTAAATCTTCTCGTAATTGTTGGCGCTTTTGAATTTCGAGTTAGTTCACTGTTCTCTTTAGCTCCGAATGCTGATATGTCTGGTAGAGATCCTAGTGCCTGTTCTATATGTGATGCAGCTACAAATCCGCCTCCTATCTGTGGGGCATCTCTATAACTTCCTTCTATTCGCGATGCATCTCCATGTCCACCGCCTATCTGTGTTGAGGCTCCCATTCCATTTCCTATCTGTGATGCCCACTCCTGTCCGCCTCCAATCTGTGTTGAAGCTCCCATTCCACCTCCTATCTGTGATGCCCACTCCTGTCCTCTTCCTGTCTGTGTTGAAGCGCCCATTCCGTCTCCTATCTGTGATGCCAACTCCTGTACGCCTCCTATCTGTGTTGAAGCTTCCAAACCGTCTCCTATCCACAAGGCACTTCTTTGTCTCCCTTCTATCCGTGATGTAACTCCGTGTCCGCCTCCTATCTGTGATACCCACTCTTGTCCTCCTCCTGTCTGTGTTGAAGCTCCCATTCCATCCCCTATCTGTGTCACATCTCCATGTCCTCCGCCTATCCAAAAGTCACTTAATTGTCTCCCTCCTATCTGTGTTGCATCTCGTATTCCGTCTCCTATATGTGATGCATCTCCATATCCTCCTCCTATCCCTAAGCCACCTCTATGTCTCCCTCCTATCTGTGTTGAATCTCCATGTCCTCTTCCTATCCCTAGATCACCTCTATGTCTCCCTCCTTTCTGTGTTGCATCTCCATGTCCTCCTCCTATCCCTAGATCACCTCTATGTCTCCCTCCTATCTGTGTTGCATCTCCATGTCCTCCTCCTATCCCTAGATCACCTCCATGACTCCCTCCTTTCCGTGTTGCATCTCCATTTCCTCCTCCTATCCCTAAGATACCTCTATGTCTTCCTTCCATATTTGATGCATCTCCATATCCTCCTCCTATCCCTAAGCCACCTCTATGTCTCCCTCCTATCTGTGTTGAATCTCCATGTCCTCCTCCTATCCCTAGATCACCTCCATGACTCCCTCCTTTCCGTGTTGCATCTCCATTTCCTCCTCCTATCCCTAAGATACCTCTATGTCTTCCTTCCATATTTGATGCATCTCCATATCCTCCTCCTATCCCTAAGCCACCTCTATGTCTCCCTCCTATCTGTGTTGCATCTCAATGTCCACCTTCTATCTGTGTTGTATCTCCTATTCCGTCTCCTATGTTTGATGCATCTCCATATCCTCCTCCTATCTCTAAGCCACCTCTTTGTCTCCCTCCTTTCTTTGTTGCATCTCCATGTCCTCCTCCTATCCCTAAGTCACCTATATGTGTTGCATCTCCAAGTCCGCCTCCTATCCCTAGATCACCTCTATGTCTTCCTTCTATATGTGTTGCATCTCCAAGTCCGCCTCCTATCCCTAGATCACCTCTATGTCTTCCTTCTATATGTGTTGCATCTCCAACTCCTCCTCTTATCCCTAGATCACCTCTATGTCTTCCTTCTATATGTGTTGCATCTCCAAGTCCTCCTCTTATCCCTAGATCACCTCTATGTCCACCTCCTATCTGTGTTACATCTCCAAGTCCGCCTCCAATCTGTGATGCCCACTCCTGTCTGCCTCCTATCTTGATCAATGATGAAATAGCTTGCTGACCCAAAAGTTGGTTAAGATTCATGAAAAATCTTGGAATTGTGACCCTTTTTCCCTTTTCCTTTGACGGGTACCAATTCCGAACTGTTCTAAATCCTTTAAGACCAATAAACTCATACCGAGATCTGGAAACACATGCCTGTTTACTTATATCACAGAACAAAAAGCCATTAAATGCTCCTCCGCAGTTGTTACGACAAGTTGGGGCAGGTGCATATCTATAAATTTGTTTTGTAAATGAATTACTAAATCCTTGAATGTTTGTTTTTTGAGGTCTCAAATTATCCACAAGTCTATTTGGCATATGCTCTAATATAGTAGTTGGTGGATAGTCTGTTTCTGAATTAATTCCTAATTTGGTTTGGCATTCTCTGAATTTTTCCCATAGGTAGTCTATGAAGCAGTGGTGAAGCCAGAAAATTGGGTCCATAGGACTTAAAGTTATATCTGCCATATGGCCAGTATTTCCTCCAACCCACCTGTGAACATCATCATGGTGTGACTCTAGATTGGCCTGATCACTATTTGGAGCTGTTGGTCTTAGAATTTCCCGGTGGTATCTTTTTCTAAACACTGCTTTTAACCTGTCTGGGTCAATGGGAGAGCCTTTTATTCCTAGTTCACGTCGTAACAACGTACTTGGTTTTGTTGGAGTTGACCAATATGCGAATGGACCTGTATATACAACTCCTTTTGGGTTCCCCAAAAATATTTCAGTAAATAAGATAGAATCCTCTTGATTGTCCATCAAAAAATCTGGTCTTGAATTCCAGTATGGAAGAGTCACTCCGCTATTATATTCCCGAAGAGCCTCCTCGAATCTGTCTCAATAGAAATGTGGATATTAAAGCGAGTCGTCAAAATTAATCAATTCAAAGAATAGAATAAGTAGGTAAAGTCACTTGCATGTATTGATTAAGTACTGCAAAACTAAAAATTCTGCGATGTTTTCCTTATTGCGAAAATTGCGAAGAAATAGGTATCACTTTGTATGCAGCATTTAATGAAATAATCAACATGAGTTCGCTCGCATTTTTGACAATTCTTCAAAAATGTGCATTATGAATATATCCAAATTTATATTATCATGATTAATATTATAAGTACAACATTTTATAAATTTTATAAAAATAAAGAAAACATTAGTACACCGTGCTCAATAGTCATAATTCGATTATGCAAAACAAATCCAGGTAACAAACGGAAACTTCAACAAAAGCAAAGGGCAACATACATGGAAACGGACTGTAGATAACAACTGCTTGGTACAGGACATTTTCAGAAAATATGGGGGGGGGAGGTGTGAACCTGGTTTTATGGCTAACCAAACCTCCAATGGTAGAAACACAATAGCGCTAAAATGAAAACACTACGTGACAGCAATACAGGACAAACAAACGTTTGAACACTCAACACGAATATATACATAAATAAAAGATATAGTCATAGTACATAACAACATGTAAACCGCAGAAAAACAACGGACACTTCCCATGAATTTACGACAGCCCACCATGCAGGACACCAGAAACGAATTAAAACTCAGCGTCATATGAAATGATCAACGCCACAACAAGGTACAATTTTAAAAATTCGGTTATTTTATTTATGGACACTTAACACGAATTTTTAATTGGGAGAGAGTTTTTTATTGTGTCACTTAATTTCTTTTCTAATCATGTCGGTTTTTCTTTTAAATCAAAACTGTGTATCAACACAAAAAAAAATCCTGTGCGTATAGTTGCTTTAAACTTCAAATCATATATAATGAAGTAGCCAATGTTTTTTTTGTATCTTAACTGTCACATACATATAGAAAATAAAAAAAAAACAGATAACTGTAATATATATAATGCAAGATCATGTCTGACCAAACAGTAAACAGTATTATTGTTTCTTACGTAAAAATAAACTCATCATAAGGCCACACCAATTTGATTCCTTGTTCGACGGACCCGCCCGCACCTATTTTTTTCAAAACAGAATTTTTTTTATTTTTATTATTTTCCCGCTTCCCGCATCCGGAAATGAAATCATGTCCATTTCCCGCACCGTTTTTTTGTAAATATTATAAAAAGATCTCAACATTTGTTTATAAAATCACAGTCTAGGCTTTATATAACGATTTTAAACCTATCAGTACCCCACAACACTGTTAATATCTGCGAGAATGTTTGTTTCAGCTTGAAACCAATTTATTTCACCTGGGAGTGCTCCGATATAAATATATAACCGGACCAGTACAGAACAAAACGTTGGTTTCTTTCCCCCTAACTTATATTCCCTATAACAAAATGTTCGTTGTTAAAATAAAGTACAAAGAACTTCTGAAGGATTTGCCTTCAACTGCAATTATAATGTATGATGACGATCATACCTGCTGCAGGTTTGCGCACCTGTCCAGGTTTATTCAGGGACCTGTTGTTCAGCCGTTATCGTTTGTTGATGTGGTTCATTGGTATTTTCCCGTTTGGAAATATAAATTAGATCGTTGGTTTTCCTGTTCGAATTGTGTACAATACTAAGTTGTGGTCCCTTATAGGTTGCTGGTTGGTCTGGATCAAAGCTCTGTGTACTTTGACCTATGTTTGTTATTATCAGGTTGAGAACAACCCTCCCTCAGACAAGGGCCCTGAAGGGGTCATTTTACCATGTTTACTGATGTAAAAAAGAAAATAGAAATACTAAGGATTTGTATAGTGCTACTATACAAAACCTTTGACAACTTAGAATGTTTTTCTCAAAAAGAGGAGAAATACATCATATGTTAAACCACTTTTCTAGAAGAGGGATGGGTCCACTTACATTTTTTTTATTTTGAATATTTAAACTGTTAAAGTAAAGGTGTTAACAAGGTTAAAGTCCAGGAATATTACAAAATTTTTGGACATGTTTTGACCATTTAATACCAAATATTATAGTTCTTTGGGAAAATATTAGCCCTTTTGTACTTGAAGTTTTTTTACAAAAAAAAATATATTATAAATTATACATGTTATATGACCCCTCATAAAAGGGATATTCATTACATTAAAAGGGTTGTTCTGAACCTAATTATGACTTGGATGGAGAATTGTCCTATTGTCAGTCACACATACATAGACCAGATTTAATTATTCAATTATTTCTTGTTGAATGGAAGGGAAAAAATATTTCATAAATTAAAGAAATGTCAAGGTACAAGTGATAAATCAAGTTTTAATATAGTCAAAACCTACTATTTCATATTAACAAAAAAAATTATAATCGCTCGCCTTTACTTTTTAAGCTTCGCCTCAAAAATTTGCAAATTAAATATTTTTTTATTAAAATTTTCAAATCGCTCGCTCGCCCCAATTTTTGAAGTCCAAAAATCCGTAGAACAAGAAATTAAATTGGTGTGGCCTAAGTGTAATCAGTACTTAAACCATATAGAAAGCCAATGGGGTCAAAATTCTTAATTCGTAACTTGTCAATTTGTAACGTGTAGTTGTGTACTTTCATAATTCGTAATGCGTGAATTGTCAGTTTGTAACTTGTATATTTGTAATTTCAAAATTGTTAATTCGTAAGTTGTCAATTTGTACATTGTAACTGTGTGATTTCGACATTCTTTATCAGTAAATTGTCAATATTTGTATTGATGTTTGTAACGTGTAACTTGTCGACTCGTGAAATGTCTATGTGTGAAATGTCAATGTGTTAAATGTTGTCGTTGTACTATGCTAACGATCATTATGACGAAAGATGACGCTCGGTTTCTTCTTCGTGTAGTACAAAATCTATCTGTAAGTAGGAGCACCTTCATATGGAGTATATACCTAGTAATTTAAATCAATTATGTTCAGCAAATACCGCAAACAAAAATATGTTTATGAAGACGACAGGTGGCGTTTCGTACAAGCGGAAACTATATAAAAATTCAATGAGTTGGTAACATATAAATATTTCCCGCCCATATGTCAAGAAATGAGGCTATTGACAAACAATGTTGTATTCCGCCTGTCTCTTCGAACGAGCAGTGAGTCAGGACCCAAGGCTACCCGTTTACGTTTCAAAATAACTCAAGACATAACCCCTCGGGGCCAGACTCTAAATAATGTGCAAATATCATCATGGAGAAATACAATTACAAATTACAAATGCAAATGGCGAGATGGTGAAATCTTTTCTAACAAGTCAAAGAGTAGGGTGTCACTTTGGCTAAAAGTAGATGTAGGTTACAATTTTTGTAAAAAAAAAACAGTTTCTTAGTTTAACGATATTGGTAATTGACAAATTATTCATAAGGTACACCTCCTAGTTTATTTCGATCTATCTAGGAATATGTTGTGGATACCAATACTGGCTGTAATACAGTGGTAAAGAGAGCGCAGTCGATGTATTGACGGTGCACGAGAGCAGTTTCTGATCATGAACCGCTGTCAACGCTCGGTGTGAGCACTGCATTTTTTCAAGGTGGTTCTATTCGATTATAAGTACTGTTTTTAAGACAAATGAGGTAAACTAATGAGGTATTTTGTTCGTTGAGATCTTAAAACACTTTGTGTAGTTCTTGACCTTTCTTTCACAACATTGCTTGACTGATAATTGTTTAATCCCTTGGCATTTGCCATCTGTCGCCACAATGATCGTTAGCATAGTACAACGACAACATTTAACACATCGACATTTCACGAATCGACAAGTTACAAGTTACAACACATCAATATACAAATTGACAATTTACCGATAAATAAATTTGAAATCACACAGTTACAAGTTACAAATTGACAACTTACGAATTAATAATTTCAAATTACAAATATACAAGTTACAAACTGAAAATTTAAGCAATACGAATTATGAAAGTACACAAGTTCAAATTACGAATTGAAAAGTTAAGAATTAAGAATTTTGACTCCGCTGGCTTTTCATAAAACCATAGCCACTAATATTATTCATTTGTGCGCGACACAGCAACAATATAACTCAAACAAAAATTGAAAAAGTGCTTATAAAGGCATTCAGATTTTGAAAACAAATTCCACTGACGTCACAATAAGTTCCAAATCATATATATGAACCGAAGTTATAACAAAAATACTAAATTAACAAAGGCCAGAGATTAATGACTTGTAAAATAGACGCAGAAATATAGCGGGACTAAACATGTTTGTGCAGTCTCAACATCCCCCCTATACTTCATGCCAACGACGAATAAACAACAACAAAACAGTGATACGCAGATATATAAGAACTCCGAGTCCGATGTTAGATTATGTAATAAAAGAAACAAAACGAAATGAAAATAATCAACACAAATTAACAAAGGACAACTAGCAGTTAATGACATGCGAGCTTCAGACCTCAAGAACTCAATTAAACTGATAGATATATTATGTCTTCATCGTATGCAACTTATACTTACAATACGCAATAATATCTGTGCCAGCTGACAAAGTTTGGACCATCATGTGCAGATTTTCCAGCGCCTCCCTGGTGCATAAGTGCGAACGAATCATACTTGTTGGGTGAGACCGACTGAAAAATATTGCATTGGTGATTAAACAAATTACATTCTTAATGACATATGTAACCTATAACTATGACATTGACGATTGAACAAATTAATTCTTAATGACATATGTTACAGTCCTTGGATGGTGTAAACTTCCCACGAACACCATACACCATTACACCATACACCTTGTACCTTTACACCATTCACGTTACACCTTTGCACCATACACATTACACCATACACCATACACCATTCCCCATTCAACATTTGCATCTACACGATTCGAAATTACCCGTAATGGAATTAAATTTCAAATATTAAGATTATTATTATTGTTTATGTTTACAATTCGAAAAATTAAAATAAAAGGAACTTCGTTTTCAACCAATGAAATGTCATACACCGTTCATTTACACCATTCCCAATCGCACGTTACACAATCACACCATTCCTCATACACCATTACACCATTCCCCTTACACCATACACCATAGCACCATACACCTTACACTATTGCACCATATGCCATACACCATTACACCATACACGTTTTTTGGGGAAGTTTACACCATCCAAGGGCTGTAACCAAAGAAAAAGACATTGGCGATTTAACAAATAACATTCTGAATGACATGTGTAACCTAAAAAGTTGATATTGGCGATTGAACAAATTAAATTCTAAATGACATATGTAACCTAAAAAGTTTATATTGGCGATTGAACAAATTAAATTCTATATGACATATGTAACCTATAACTATGACATAGACGATTGCGCAAATTACATTCTGAGTGATATATGTAACCAAAAAAAAATGACATTGGCGACTGAACAAATAACATTCTGAATGACATATGTAACGTAAAAATATGACATTGACGATTGAACAAATTACAATCTGAATGACATATGTAATCTAAAAAGTTGACATTGGCGGTTGAACAAATTACAGTCAGAATGACATATGTAACATAAAAATATGACATTGACGATTGAACAAATTCCATTCTGAATGAAACATGTTACCCCCAAAAAATTACATTAACGATTGAACAAATTATATTCTGAATGACATATGTAACCCAAAAATATGACATTGGCGGTTGAACAAATTACAGTCTGAATGACATATGTAACATAAAAATATGACATTGACAATTGAACAAATTACATTCTTATTGACCGATCTATTAGCCGTATTGGTCACCACTTTTTGGAACTTTTCGTCCTCAGTGCTCTTCAACTTTATAGTTGTTTTGGCTTTCGAACTTTTTTCATCTGAGCGTCACTTGTTAGTCTTGTGAAGACGGAACGCACGTCTGGCGCATTACATTTAAAACCTGGTACCTTTTGTTAGCTATCAGACGTGTATTTCTGTCCTATATTTTTTTCAATTTATATGTATCGTAGTCCTGTCATGTAATGTTGTCCTTTTAATATTAAATTAGACATTGTTATTAAAGCGGGAAGTTTGGCATGCCACTAAACCAAGTTCAACCCACCATTTGTTTTCTTAAAATGTCCTGTACCATGTCAGGCAATTGCCATTGTTATATTATAGTTCGTTTATGTGTGTGTTACATTTCAATTCTGTGTTTTTGTGGTGTCGTAGTTCTCCTGTTATATTTGATGCGATTCCCTCGGTTTAGTTTGTAGCCCGGATTTGTATGTTTTTTCTCAATCGATTTATCAATTTCGAACACCGGTATACTTATGTTGGCTTTATATAACTAGAAAATTTGGCATAGTATGGCGATCGAACAATTTTCATTCTGCCATATATAACCAAATTATATGATTGCGTTAAATAACGAAAAATACGGACTGAAAGCGGAAGCTTCATTTATAAAAAACGAGAAGATATTTGTGTAGTGAAGATGACGGGTAAAAACAAACAGGACGGTTACACCTATATGGATGTATTGAAATTGGTAAAAAGGTTGTAAAATAAAATGTTATTCTATATACATGTTCTTTTTTAATTTAAAAATACTAAATATTTATCTATATACACTGATGAAGACATAACTCGTTACATTAAATGGAATCTCTTAGCAAAAGGACAATATAGATCGTAAAATAAAAAATACATTCAAGGAAATATTGAGTTTACCTTTATGAGTCGGAAGCAGTCTTTAGTTTAGGAATTTGTTATTTCAATCTGGTTAGTTTGTTTAAGATAGACAGACATCGTTGGTTGTTAAACAAAATATTGTTTTCAATATTAGACAGGCGTATGCACAAGTGGTTAACGCTGGATTTTACTTAATGTTTGATTCACCAGAATATATCTAGTTTTGGTAGTTATCAAACAAATTGAACGAAGAAAATTATAGAAAATTCGAACTTTCTGATCGTTACCATGGTTACTTATAAACTTACCGTGTCACTTTTCAAGGCTTTTACTGCGTCGATGAACTTTTGAAATTCATTTTCACTCAATGTCCGTATTTCTTTCCTTACTCGCAATCTGTACCGTGTTTGTCGTCTCATGCGATAATGTAATTTTCTGCCGAGCGAATCGAGCCATTCGAAGGCATCCTTCCTTAAACCTATTGAGCTTTCATTGTTGTACATATGTTCCAAAAAACTTTCTAAACAGTTCTTTTGAACATCATATCGAGTGATGTTCTTATCAGCTTTTTCCAAGTAGCATTCTTCTAACTTTGGTGGAAACACATCTTCCATAATAAGCCCTGACGACGGTATAAGAGCCAGCAAAAGTAAATAAAACGTCATTGTCTGTAAAACATTAACAATACCTAAAAGACGAAGATCCGTTTGGCAGTATTTGTTATTAAAAATGTGGTATAATAATTTAAATGTTTAGGTTAGTTTCGTTACTTATAGTGGACAACTATTTATTACTAAGACTTGATGAAGTTCACTGACAGTAGGTTTTGTTACGCCTAGGCTTGGGAAATTGGAAGACAAATGCTCACAATAATCTTAGCAGATACAGTTTGTTGAATATTCTCTTTTACCTCATACCACATTGTGGTGCATCCAAGAAAGACGGGTACTACAGGTCATACAATCTACAATAACATTCCTAACGACTGCATGTTCAAAATGTAGTATAGAGCAGGGTATATATTCATAGTACATTAAGATATTCTGGAACTCAAATGAAGTGTTATACTTATCATGCTGTTTTGATAATGACTTATAATAAGAACTTTCTTTATACATGATATATTCAAATAATGGGGAAATTAGATTAAGAAGACCCTATATATAATATCAAAATAAGATGATTGCCAATGAGACAACTATCTACCACCATTCTTATAAAGTTGATGTAAGTAATAAGTGGCATCCGTACGGCATTTAACAATTAGACAAACCCATACCATAACGTCTACTATAATTATAGATTATCGTTGATTATCTCAACGAGATTGATTTTCTCGCTTGAGCTTGTACAGCGAAAGTGAGAAAAGCAATCGAGTTGAGATGACCAATGATAATCTGTTTATCGCTATTTTCCCTATGACGACGTTGTCAATTTCACGTCAATTTCGTTTGCAACGCCACGTGGCCTCCTTATATTCTAGCGATAATTTTTCAGCGGGAAGCATGATATGAAAAGTATCACAAAATTAGATCAAAGGAAAAATGCACAAAATAGCGATAATGTATGTTACATTAATTGTGTTTCTATATACATGATTTACAAATAGTCGAGTGTTCTTTTTTTTAGTAATTAAATTGTTGGTAAAGACATTTAAATTGATATTTACCTTATATGTTTAAAACACAAGTAAATGTATTTACAAGTACTTTACCTTACTTCTAGGTTATAAAACTAATGAAGACAACGTTGACTTCCATTTATATACCAAAAGCTAAATAAATGATGGTGGTACATGTGTTATTAATTGACTAAAAAGAGTGAGTAATTCTTGGAAAACATATGTGTTTTGTAACGTAAATTGATTTCGTACTGATACTTAATATACTGAACCGCAAAAGAAACGTCGTATTTTTTTCGAAAACTCAAATTTTCAAATACTGTCGATTCATTATTATTCTTGGATACAAATTTTCGTTGTTTTCGAGGGTAAAAGTGAACCACGAATTCAAATGTTCAACAAATTACAAATTTTCTATAGGCTTTGTGTGCAGAGACCGGTAAAACCACGAAATCAAATATCCTCAATCCACGAAAATTGATACCGTCGAAAATAAATGAGTCGACAGTACACTGAAAAAAAATTACATTTATTTCAGTTAGGTAAATTATCTTCAAATGAATCTAATTAGTTATCAAAAGTACCAGGATTATAATTTTATACGCCAGACGCGCGTTTCGTCTACATAAGACTCATCAGTGACGCTCAGATCAAAATAGTTAAAAAGCCAAAACAAATACAAAGTTGAGGAGCATTGAGGACCCAAATTCCAAAAAGTTGTGCCAAGTACGGCTAAGGTAATCTACTCCTGGGGTAAGAAAATCCTTAGTTTTTCGAAAAATTCAAAGTTTTGTAAACAGAAAATTTATAAAAATGACCATATAATTGATATTCATGTCAACACCGAAGTGCTGACTACTGGGTTGGTGATACCCTCGGGGACGAATTGAATCTCCGTTATTAATTCGGTCGTCCAAATATTAGTTTTGCTGGGTCTGTGGGACACGTTTCGCAGTCAAATTTCATGATGATAAGATGCTCGTTGAATCCGTGCCTCAATAAGGGTAATTGAGAGGTGCGAAGTTTTTGTGTCATCATAATCTGTTGGATGTGGTACTAATGCTACGACTGAACACACGATAAGGAGAACAAGTATAATGACGTTTGAATGCTGGACAGTGACTTCAAGTGGTTGAAAATGCATTTAACTGCAATATACTCACCATCCAACGTCAACCTGAACGCTACAATGTAACAAACAGTACATATGACCGTCCTCGTACGGGTCGTCCCAGTGTAACAACATTGCGTCCGGATAGCTTAATCTTACGACAAAATCTGCAGAACCGGTTCCTCTGTGCAACTCATACTGCTCGTTAGACAATATGAATGAACCAGAGACCACTAGTCGGCGTCGATTAAGATCTCGTACATGAGTTGTCGTCGTCCTGCCAGAGGACCTATTCTCCCACCACTTCAACGTCTAGAACGACTGCAGTGGGCCACCCATCGACAAAATTGGGCACATCAGCAGTGATAAACGGTTATCTTTTCAGACGAAACCCGTTACTGCATTTCAAATGCAGTAAACATGACACGGATCTGAGGAAGACAGGGCAAAAGATATGCAAATACTGTGGATTCATTTATTTTCGAGGGTATCAATTTTCGTGGATAAAGAAAAAAAGACGTTTCGTGGTATACGTAAATTCGTGGATCGCTGATCACAAAATTAAAAAAAATAAGATACATAATTCGTGGATTTCTTTTTGATTTAAGAGATCATATAACCTCCTTGGTTTTATTAATAATAAAACAAACAAAAAAGGAGTTCGTTGAAAAAGTTTTGAATTGTCAAAATCCTCGTTTGATCATTTTAGGTTAAGTGTTCGTTGAAAACTTCTATAACAATAAAATAATGGACAAAGACAACTAATTATTTGTTTGTTTTACAATTTATAAATGCTTGTCGAGATTCTATAAGGCTATCAAAACTTTATGATTGAAAGCTCATTTCCCTCATCATGATATAATAAACAGTCATATAAGTAAAAGGTGTGAAAATAAATGTTTCTGTCATAAACAATATTACCTACGGGCAATATCCCCGTACTTAATCCTATTGATTTTTAATCACTAGTAAACCAAACTTTGACACGGTAATTAACAACTTGCAGTTATTTTCCTTGAACAGTTTTAATCAATTTAAAAAGTAAATTACCACTGATATTTGATATATTTATTATTGATTTAATTAAAATACTTGTATCTTCTTTCAATAAAAAACACGTGTTATGCTACAATGTTTATCGCTAGTCAACACTATACTAGAACCGCATAACATATCCGGAAATAAACATCCGACTCCATACATTTATCGGGATTATTCTTCGTTGAATTCTTAAATTCGTGGTTCGCTGTGACCCACGAAACACACGAAAATTGGTATACCACGAATAAAAATGAATCCACAGTAGCTGTATGATGCAAAGAGAACCATGTAGAGGTCCAAGCATTATGTTATGGGGCGGAATCGGCTTGAACCATAGATTAGGGACTGTTGTCTTTCAGAATTTTTGAGCAGGTGGAGGAAATGGTGTTAATGCAGCCCGGTTTACCGATCAAGTTGTGCGACCACATGTTGTGCAGATTTTGCTCGCTCTCAAAACAACAACTGCTGTGGAACTGCTAGCATCTTTTTCTGCAGGTATGGGCTAGCATTCCTATGCACTTTATCAACCGTCTACCACATTCCATGTACATGAAATGTCGGCCCATAATGTACGCGTTTGTAGGATACACACACTACTGACTGATAACCTGTATTAGTTAATTCTGTGATATGGTGGTGGAAAACTTTAATTTATTTATGAACAGTGAATGAACTGAAATGATGTGAATTGTTTAAATAACAAGGGTATTTATACGCCCATTCAATAATAGAATTACCATTTATTCTTTCATCATCTTTGCATAAAATTCTTCTTCGACGTTTCTTTTGCGGTTCAGTATATATAGTTCTAGTAATAATAAAAAGTACCAGCAACATTATTATGTAACCCGGACACCAAATTGGAAGATAACAAGGTTATGATTTATGATAATAATAACATAAATATTTTTTTTATATACAGTTTTGATCATGGATCCGGTATCTTTCCTATAATCTTGAGCATTTCAATATAAAACCAGTTCCAAGAAAGTAAGGGTTTAACCACAAGACTGAAATAGAATGAAACAAGGATTTCATCAAGGATGTCCAATTATGTGAAAATTTCGTAGAACTTATCACTATGTTTAGAAAACCATGACATGTTTGCATGCAATTTTTTGTATACTTAAAGTTGGTACTCCTCGTAAATATTCGGCATGTTATGATATTCACTGAAATAGTTAAGCAAATTCGAGAAACAATTCCAGAGTTGAATTAGTTTTGTGGGTACCATTTTCACCTTGAAGTCCCTGTTACTTTTATGACCAGTTGTTTTGCTCTACAATTTGGTTATTTTTTCTATATTGCATATAAAACCAGAAATGTTTTACAAAGTAATTAAGGTTTAAAATTACAACTTCATACATCTTTAAAAAATTATATGATTTATGGGGTTAAATCATTTTTACTGTGACTTCTCATGACTTTCTATCATTTTATAATTTTCAAATTATCTTTGAGCTGATTGTTGCAATGCATTAAACAATTTATTTTGATATTCATTAGTAAAGACGACTTCTAATCACTGCATAAATGAAATGATGAAAAAAGACATCGATGTGTGGTTAAGTGGCAAGAGAATTGTCAATTTTAAAGAATTATATTATAGAGATTCGATAGATTAATTATTATTTTTATCACGCAAAGTGACACATATATAATATTCTCTGCAAAAGTAGACACTCGGAATTAATTTTTAGAATTTCTACATGTATTTTTATAGTAAACTTTAATAATTACTACTAATAAAGATATTCACTTAAAACGTGATTGATTGATGAGAGGACAGTCAATTCCTTCGAGATTGATGAAAAAGGTCAATTTGTCATAGTAATTGTAATTCCCGATGCCGTTTATAAAAGTACCGTGTATGAACAACTATCGATGCCTACACACATATCCTCGAAACAGATCTAGATGCTATCAGTTTTCTTATGTTAGTGCGTGGAATCACTCGCCTTTCCAGTGGCAACATTTGTATGAGCTGATCATGGGTCAGATGCTGGGGGAGACGCTAGTGCACACGTTTGTCAAGTTGGTCCCGTATATTCTCAATAGGATTCAAATCCGGTGATTTGGATGGGTAATAAAGCGCATTGGTGTTATTCTGATTAAGGTAGCCCATTGTTAAACCTGAGGCCTAGTATTTTTTTTCTGAAATAATTTCTTGTGTCGGTCAATAACATGCATAATGTTGAAGGTTGAAAATTTTCTCTTTTGTACCTTTGAGCCATTAAATTATACGGAACATGTACCAATTCCATTTCACCGCCGTAACAGTTAGCCTCCAATATCATGACACTTCCAACGATTCCAAAGCTGTCCACTTCATGGACACACGAGGAAGCCAAACGTTTATACATGCACCGAAAACATGAGTTTTCTCATCATGTTTCTGAAGTATAAAAAGGGAACTCATCACTGAACCGAATTTTGTGTCATTTGTAAACAGTTATCAGAGGTACCGAGGTAGTACTTTAATACGCCAGACGTGCGTTTCCTTCTACATAAGACCCATCTGTGACGTTCAGATCAAAATAGTTATAAAGCCAAACAAGTAAAAAGTTGAAGAGCGTTGAAGACCAAAATTTCCAAAGAATGTGCCAAATACGGCTTAGGTAATCTATTCCTGGGATAAGAAAATGTTTTTTTTTTCAAAAAGTTTAAAGTTTTGTAACAGGAAATTTATAATGATTACCATATAATTGATTTTCATGTCAAAATCGGACTTTAGATCGTCTCTGTAACGGCCAAATAATGGTTGCAAAACATGGCCTCCTGTTTCTAATGCCATTTTGTCCTAGTCGAGTGCGGACTGATAGTAAGCTGATTTTTCTCATTTCTGGTATTCCAACTTCAGTGTCTATTGCGGCAATTGTTCTATTCCATAAACTAAAAACCTGCATGTAACGATTTTGTCCAGGAATAGTTAGGAGATAATGTACTCTCCTCGGGCGATCCTCAGCACAGCTAGTCTGCTTGTATTTGTTCCAAAGTCGCGAAATTGTGCTCTGGTTAACAATTTCAGTTCTTGATACCTCACTTTCGGACACTTCGGTCTAGACCGCCGATGTTATTATTTCGAAAAGCGGTGTATAACCTTGAAATTGCAGCGTTTTAACGTGGGGGTCTATAAAATCTTCAAACATGGTGCTGATATGCGCAAATTCAAATAGTGCTATCAATTTTCTAATGTTCGTGCAACAGGTGTCACATAAAATAAAATATAATCCGTTTCTGTATCTTCTTCTTACTGTATGTTAAAAAAACAAGGATGTAGATGTTAGATTTTGTGTTTAACCTTTGTTTCTTTTCAATTTTCCATTTTTGTAACCAGTCGAATTATTCGTCTACACGATTGTTTTTTCTATTCAGTTCTTCTGGTACCTTCTACATGTGCACTAAAATGGATAAGTAGGTATCATAATGAGCCTCTAAGTGTTATTAATCGTGTTTTTTTTATATTTTCAGAAAAACAATCGATTCGTTAAAACTTTTAAGGTGGTATGGGAGTCTAAAATAAAAATGATAGAATTTGTTCATACTTTGCCAACATGTAGTATCTATTGATACATGTTAAAAAATATTATAAAAATGATAGGTCACCGTGCATTTTTTCAAGCTACGGGTCGTGACAAAATGACACATTGTGTATGGATTATACAGGAAAAAACACCATTTTGTGAATAGAAACTAAACGAAATGATAGAATTGTAAAATAAATTAGGAAAATATAGCTTTCAAACAATGCTTTGATAATATCAAAAGAAAAGATAGGGTCACCGTACGTTTTTCCCGGCTAAAATACAAAGTAGGAAAATTCCATGAACAATCCAACAAAAAATGCACTGTTTTAGAGTTACCTCCCCTTAAAATGACAATTTCAAAATCTTTAAAAACAACCAAAAATAATCTACACTTGTACATATATTTATATTTATAAGTTATATTCTTATAAATTGGATCTTTTAAATGTAAAAACACATGAAATATCTGCATTCTTGCATCAAATTTTGCTAATTTGATAGAAAATATGGACCTTAGATTCTCTGTTTTTTACAATCCAAGATGGCGAAAGACACCCATACCACCTTGAAAAACAAATTGTATGCGTGTTTTGTCTACATAAAACTGTAAACCAACTTAATTTCGCGGATAATTTTTTCTCGTTTTTTTCAATTTTAAACCATTTTGTGGCTATGACATTTCGATTTTCTCATTTAAATGATGTAGTTTAATAAGAAAAGATCCAAATTTTACATATTTTTCTACTAGCAAAAGTCGCGAAAATAAATTGATCCGTCTGTTAAAGTTTATAAGTTTATTGGCTATCCTGCAATAAAATATTACATAAACATTTTATTTCTATGTCATGTAGTAGATACTTGTATATGACTTTTATGTATTGTTTCTGAACAAAGAGTTGCATGGAGACTATTTGGGGAATATTCAAGTTAGTATGGAAATGTTTAATCAATTGTTAAATGTTGCAGATGATAGGTTTATTATAAGCATAAGGTAAGGGTTTTTTGGTGTTTATGACAGACCCTTGATAGATTTGAAAAAAGTTGTGTTAAATTACTACTGGTTATTGTTAATGTTTGTGCGCACAAATTGCGGCACTGATGCGTGAATTATGTCAGCAAAACATTTGAAACTGTTGCGGGGGTGTGGGTTTTGTTTTGGCACAGTATTGGACAATTTTGCTTAAATTTGCTATATAACGGAATGTAATAACATTCGTTGTAATGTGTTACGTTATAAAGTACGGTCCATTTTTGGAAGTTATGTGTCTATATATTTTCTCCAACATGCTATTTACATGTTTTGTATTGTAAATTATATATCATGTAATTATTCATCTCGATTGGAAATATGGAAATATGAAACATATTAAGTCATGATACTACGTATCACCAGTAATTCTGTCGTCATATTTTCCGTGAATTATATGTACCCGTACCTGAAAGTTTTTCCATAGTCGACCGTTATGGCAACTCTGTGATTTGACATAGATATAATGTCATTTATTTATTTATAAGTTATCAAAAACACTCAATTATTAAAACTAATAACAGGATAAATACAACATTGCAGGGACCAATTGCAACAATGAAGACGTTTGGAAAGGGTGTAGTGAGTTCAAACACATGTCGTGTATCCCAATCAGAACAAAGGGAACACACAAGCTCCGATAAGTGTACCTTCTGGAACAAATAAACTCGATGCGATTAGTGTTAATTTGAAACATACAATACAAACAAACATGCCAAACGTACGAGGATGTACCTGCCTCCCTTATAGTAAAATGATATTTACAAGTGTTGTTAACAACCAAATAAGCGTTTTAAAGCCAGACGGTTCAGCTGATTTCGATCTGAACACAATAGAACCTGTTTTGGACGTAGTATATATAGGAGATAAGTGTGTTTATCGCTATTTTGTGCATTTTTCCTTTGATCTTTTTTTGTGATAATTTTCATATCATGCTTCTCGCTTGAGATGGAAAAATTATCGCTAGAAACTAAGGAGGCCACGTGGCGTTGCTAACGAAATTGACATTGAAATTGACAATGTCGTCATAGGTAAAATAGCGATAAACAGATAATCATTGGTCATCTCAACTCGATTGCTTTTCTCACTTTCGATGTACCAGCTCAAGCGAGAAAATCAATCTCGTTGAGATAATCAACGATAATCTATAAAGCTTTTACATCAGGTGACATTACAAATTCAAAGAAGATCAATATAATCAATGTCGAAAACAGAAATGTAAAAAAAGTATTGAACTTCACTTCATTAAATGACTGAGTAGCATTCAAAGATGGAAAGTTGATTTATTGTGCCGGAGAGCAGGGACTAAAGATGATCAGTCTCAGTGATGTGCAGGAGAACAGGGACTAAAGATGACCAGTCTCAGTGATGAATCCATAACTAGTATCACCACTACTAAATTGTCAAGTCAGGCAAACGTAGATTCAAAAGGCGACAAGTTGTTCTATACAAACGAAGTCAATCATATTGTCACCTGCTGTGATTTCCATGATAAAACACTCTGGACATTCAGCGAACCCAGTGCTTTGAAATTTCCATGCAGTTTATTTGTCGACAATGATGGGAACGTATTTGTGGCAGGAGCACAATCTCACAATGTGATCGTTATATCTATCGATGGTGAACGCTATAGACAAATATTATCACATAAAGATGGACTTGACTGTCCAACAGCTGTGGAGTACGACCGAATGAACAATAAACTTTTAGTTGCTAATTATAACGAAATCGCTTTCGTGTATGACGTTGTCGGACAATAAGCTTTGTTTAATGCTTTCTTATTTATATAACAGTCCTCGAATCAATGCTGATTGATTCTCTGTCAACAAAGTACATGTATATGTATATGTAATGTAAGGTCTTTTTATATCTTAATTAAATTCATAAAGTATATTTTGTATTTCTTTAAATGCATGAAAAAATTTATCTTGTCTTATTTTGTCATCGCCAAATCGCATAAATGGACAAAAACCTTATATGAATGATGTCATATAAAAATAAGTTAAGGTTCAGTATAAAGTTTTGTTTCAAGAGGTGGTATAGACTTTGTACGAATTCAGCAGTCTTTTTTTTTGCAATTATGCTTAAATTTACAGTAGTCAATATCCATATATTGAATATTGAAAAATAAGGATTATTTTAAATAGCGCTACCAAAAGTACAATAACAAAAATGCCGAACTCAAATAAAAATCAAAAGGATAAGTCTTTTATAAAAATGCAGAATCAAGTACTGAAACACATCAAATATATACACCACAACTGTCATATTCCTGACTTTGCACGTGAATTCCGATCTGTAGCAAATGGTTAATTAACCCTGGTTTTAAAATAAGATGAACATTTCACTTGTATTACAGCCGCAAACAAATCCATTATTGATGATGTTAACTATATAGTGTGAGTAAAACGAACAAAAGTATTAAGTAACAACGTCAAAAATTGTGGAAAAGCAGTCAACATTGTTTAACAATCTTCAACACTTATAACAACTATGTGAACAAAGAAAAAAGTAAAAAGAATAAAAATTATATACACTCTATAGACAAAGCACATATCTGAACAAAAAAAACAAAAATATAATAATTGATCACATTAATTGACACAATAAAGAAATAGCGAAGATGTATAAATACTGAGCCACAATGAAGATTACCAAAAACAAATTGAACAATCAAGGTTAAGAATATAAAAAGACAAATGAAAAGAACATTATGACACGAAATTACGATGATCAACAACGTAGATACCTTTTATCTATATTTCAATACTATCATGTATAATTTGTAAAGTTTATGCTGGATACCTTTCAATAAGGTGTAGGTATCTTCCGATAATTTGTTTTAAAGAAAAACACCTTCTTTTCAAACACTGGTGAAATTTTATACAGTCTGAGGATCAACAGCAAGCTCTTAAATACCGAATGAGATTGGAAATTATAACCCATATCAACAATTGGTGGGGGAATCATTATTTCCAGATGAAAATCGTCTTTTTGCTATAGATCCAGTTCCTGATCTGTACCAGTCTAAAATTGAGGCGAAGGAAGTCGTAAATGGTGTTTCTTTATCTTTTATTTCTGGAGGATATATAAATAAAACCCAATCGGAAAAGTTGGAATTGTAAATGGAAAATTTCTATCATTGTTTCTGAATGTGACATGAAATGATCTTGCTTCTTTGATCTTTGAGTGTCTTGGGAACTTCGACTCATACGAAAATAAGAAGAGAGGTGCACAGTTCAAAAGGTAAAAAATTAACAACAAAATTCAGAAAAGACTGATAAACACAAATGTTACATACAAGTCAACTGAACAAATTAAAAACAAAAATCTCTCCAGTTTTAAAGGTGCTCATTCAGCTTTTATTCTCCGACTTTCATTAGCAATTTCTACTTGTAAATTAAATATGTGAGTCACTGACACACAAAGGGTATATTCATTGCTTTTTGTAAGTTCAATGAAATATACAATGTCAATACGGTCAGCGAACGTTGAATCAATAATTAGGATATCAATCATCTCTATAGTAGAAAATAACGTTAAAGGATAATATTTGCCTCTTTATCTTCTTTCTCAGAAGCTACCATATGAAGTTTATAAAGGAAGAGAAAGGTCGGCAACTAATGTGACATAGCTGGTTCACAAGCAATTGTTTTGTGAAATACGGGTTGCCTTATCCATGATTTTCTTTACGTAGAAGGAATTGAACATTGAACACCCAGAGATTTTATTAGAAAACAGAAAGATCATTTTAATTCCTATTCAGTTCATGGTCAAGCATAATTATTGCCCTGCAATAAAACAATTAATCAAGATGTATTGATTCGGATCGATGGAGCAAAACATATGATAGTGGTATCTTTCTTCTTTTTTATTGTAACAATGTGTCAAAAATGTATTATGAGGTAAAAGTCCCGGGGGATGCAACTTTTAATGGAGACAAAAGGGAAATAGACAAAATGAAAATTAGCTTCAAACCAAGCATTTTCAAAAATGAGGAAAAGCCTTTCAATATAAAAAGCTTATCAATGCTTCGCTTTTACAAATGACTTCTGACAAAGAATAACGTCTGTCCTGTTTATACATCTAATTGCATCATACAAATTTGACCTCAATATAGCAAGGCGAGCGCGATGAACTATCTATAACTGAGGTAGAAGATTTAATCTCTATTTGAAAAATATCAGAGACTGCTAAAACTGCAAAATATCACATATTATTAGTTACATAGTGTGTAAGTGACCTAATATGATATATACAGGGTAAGTAAATTCCATACGGGGTTCGAGCACACTAGCACACTATGTAACGAATCTATCTTACCGACTATCTTTATTTGTTGAATTTAGACTAAAGTTGTCTTATTTGCTATCATAACACATCTTCTTATTTCTGTATAAAAAGTGTTCAAGTGTTCAATTTTAAGAACCTTCTTCAATTGGTCTGCATTAAAAAAAAACTAATGTAAACGACAAATATCTATTATCAACAACCTTGATATAACAATATTAAACAGATCTTTCAAAACTTTTTAATAACCAAACAATGCCTAAGTTGTAAATCCACTACTAACCGTGTATTGAAATAAGCCCCGCCTCCCTACTAACCTAATATTGAATATACACGGTCTCCACTAGGTCGTTATTAACCAATCATATTCCTATAAATGTATATGAGGTCAGATAAAAATCTAACGATTAGTGCAATCGGAAACACTCACACAGGGAAGAATCGAAACCATTTATAAGTTTGAACGTTATTGGACAAGACAATATTCTCCACGGAAATTAAATATGCAAATGTTAATACAATATAAATAGCATTGACTTGCCTTTCAGGGATTTCTAATCAAACAAGCGTTCACCGACAACCACTGGATTACAGGTAGTTTTCGGATAAAATAAAATAAATATGTTATTACAATTTAGATGATTTTTTACTTTGTATCCAAATAATATATTTTTCTTATAGTAAATTCATTGTCATGATTAATTCATAAATAAACTGCATGCTCAGTTTAGTGTTTCTGACTAAATATTTACTTTGCCTGGTCATTCAAATGCAATGCAAATTTACTAATACTTCATATTCTCGTTTTTAAATTCCGTTTAGGTGAAATAAATATAAAGTAGTACGAATGGTCGCAATCAACAGTCAGATAACAAGGAGAATTGACATTTCCTGCTGGAAAAACTGCAGCATGCGAATGTCCAAGGAGTTTGTAATTTACACAGTAATTCTTCTGTTCAGTCTAGTCTATATGAAAAAGGCTATAATGAGCATGCTTTAATGGGATAAAATCTAAATTCCACAAAACACCATGCTAGATCATTTCATTCCTCTAGCTCTACAAATGGATAAAATTATTAGGGAAAAATCTGTTTTGGTGGAACTTGAACATGTTGAATACAAAATACCAGCAAATGGTAGAATAAATTAAATATATGTTATCTACATACACAATTTGTGTTTGTTTACATATATATATGTTTGATATTGATCTTGTATTCAGATTAAATAATCCTATAAAATGTGTCATTACATGTGCATTTCTTGTGTTTTGATTTGATCGTCACTAATGAGTCTTATGTAGATGAAATCCAACGGGCGTCTGGCGTATCACATTATAAGACTGATACCTTTGATAAATACTTAAAAATATAAGCAATAACATAAACGGTACAAATTGTTCTGCACCAAGCACAATATGCAATTGTTGGAATACGTTTTAACTAGAAATGACAAAAAATGACGAGAGACAAAAACAATCAGCATAGATACAAATTAGAACCAGCAAGAAGAAGGTTCAGTAAGACCTCTTTTTAGCCCCAAAATATAGAAATTTATCAAATTTTTAAAATGTATACCTTAAGATATTATTTGAGAAATACAATACTTCTGTTACATACATATAGGTTGATTTGACAAGCAATGCATATATATCGGGAACTAGCAATATTAAGTCATTCTAAACAACAATTCTTCTCACAAGTCTAGCATTTGAGTTAATTATTAGACGGTTTTCGTCTTAAATTGATATATTTGATGATAATACATGACATATATAAAGTTCACGAATGAACACAGATGCGGCGGCCACTTTCATTTTTGAGAACAACCATATGACATGTGACATATTATGGCATATTTGATAGATTTATAACGTTTAAGCTAGAATATGAGCATCTTTAATGACTGAATCAGTTCAAATATGTCACATACATCAATATAATCTACTGAAGAATTCTTCAAAGTGTTTTAAAAGTGTCCAATATCTTTTATCAGATGAACCTGTAATTTGGGGGGAAAATCAGCCCTTACCAGACCTACTCCTTTGATTCTTGTAGATTGTGGCTTGTTAAATCGGAAAATAAGTTTTGAAATTACCTCCACAATATATTAGATATGTAATGTAAATATGATCACATGACGGTTAAAGTCCTTTCTTTATCTAAAGTTTTGTTGTACGCTCATCAGAAAATCTGTGGTTTGTATAGATTTTATCTGTATACTTTACCTTATAATCTGAAGCACTTTTTTCCATGTCTTTCTATTCCTAATACGCACTTATTTTAACCAAAACATTCTATTTTTCAGTTTTACGTTAACAAAAAGTTTAGCCAATAACCAGCTAACGGATCCCCTATTTGAAATAACTATTCATTTCAGTAGATATTTTCGTTTATCCTTCTTTGTCGCTTACGTTGACAGTATAAAATGCATGTATTTCAATTTCTGTTTTTGATTTACTTCTGTTGAGATGCTATTTCAAACGTGTCTAACCATCGAATTTCAATTAGAAATAGATTTGGGTCAAATAAAGGAACTAAACCTGTGTATAATTCCTTCACATGGTTTTTTTTTACCTGTGAGGACTGGAATATTCTTTAATTTCTATCAACATGATCAAAGATTATTTCTTTTAGAATATGTAAATAGAACACGGGTTGTTATAATTTTAATAGTTCTTGTTACAAACATGTTTTTAATTTTCAACAGTATTCGCCAATATGTGGCTGTCACATATCTTTAATGAGTTTTTAAAAGATCATCCTGAAAGGCTGTAGAACGACTGAGAATTTTTGCATTGGGAATTAAATTCCATGAATGATATTTTTCATAAAACTTAATGCAAAGACAGGTTGAAACCATAAATATATGTAAAACATTTTATGGAAGCCTTAAATCAAAACATTTTGTCAAATGAACATTTGGAGTTTTTAGTCTGAACAAGGCCGTTGATTCATGTTAAGTTAGTTTATACTATTATTACATGTACACACTATTTAAATGTATTAATCAAAGAATTTGTTTCCTGACATTTCTTTTGGGGGGAGGGTCATGTTGCATACCGATGTTAAGCACTGTCGAACATGATTTAATTTTCCAGAAGCACGACACTTTGTGATATATTCGGGAGAATTATTTGTAATTGTCAATCATAAGTTAGACGTTAAAAGAATTTTGAGTTGGCTTTTTTCCTTTCAACTTTAATCCATAATAATCGTAATTTTTCTAGAAACTAGGTGTGACACGACTGTACATATTTGCGTGTAGATATGGAAATACGCATTATTTGCACTTTGGAAATTCTTGCCAAAATAGTAAACACAGATATGGACAAATCAAACCACGGATATCCTAAAAAAAAATAGAATTATTTAGCCTGCATGTTACGCTAGACACAGTTAGTATCTTGTGTTTTAGTTTGCTTCCTTATTTGTAGCAAATTCATCTTAGCCTGACATTACAGATAGGTATTTATGCTATATAAGTTGATAAAATTTAAAAGGGATTCTTCTGAACAAAGCATATTGTTTGAAATGTAGTCTATAAGAGAAAACGCCAACTTGTTCATTAAGACTCTACACTCCCATCAGTTTTAGAACGTCAGGCATCAACAATAAAGGACGAAAACAGCCAACTGAATCTCGTTACTCGCATCGATTCACATATTATAATATTGATATGAGATTCGACCAGAGAATACGTTTGTTGTTCTACCAGTAATTCCAATCGAAAAAGTAGGTACAATTTTAATTCGAATTTTGGCCTGAATTGTAACTTGAATTCTTTCAATACATGTGAATGTCAAACAAGGTCGAATATATTATTCGGCTTTATAACGTTTTTAAATTAGCGTCACTGGTGAGTCTAATGTAGATGCGTTTTGCAGATAAATTATAAGTCTGGTTACTTTGATAACAATTATCAAAGTGTGACAAATGTTATATTTTAACCATTAATGGGCCGAATCGGTTTGTCTATCTGAACTGTTATAAAGTTTCATTAATACCATTGATGACAATTATTTTTGAAATATTTTTTTGGTTGCTTTTAGCATCGACTGGTAATATTAATTTAACAATTATACAGAAACTATCATTGGGTAATATCTCAATCTGCCAGATTAGAAAATACAAAAATCATTATTTTCATTCGAAAAAATGTTCCATTATAAATAAATATCAATATGTATACGGCACTCGTTCTATTTGAGCAGTCAAAATGCGTTGACCGTATATTTCTATGTCCTGATATCAATTTTCCTTATGAATATTTCCCCGTTTCTAAGCCTAGTTCTTATATCGTTGATATGTCAAGTCAGTGCACTTTTATTGTCTATGAATACGACAAATAGACATACGGGATGTCTGCGCCTATGTTTGAAAAAGGACGAGCTTTTTAAAAATGATGATATATAATTAACGGCATTTATATAGCAGATATAAAATATAGGTCCTATTAAGTTTGTTAGAGATACAATCATTAAAGATGTGGTGGGGGAATTGATTATTCATACATTTATTAACAAAACATTTATAGATTTTCATAAATGGATTTATACATTTCAATTCATAAAACTTTGGATAGACCAGTCGAGTTCAGTGGGCTATAGTAGTGTTGGCATTACATGGATAAAGATCGAAGATTCTAAAAATCGGTGAAAACAGTAAAAAAAATACTAAAACATGGTAAATTAAAAAAAACAATGATGATACTTTTGTATGGTACTATTGCAGTTTAATATTCACTTACTTTTACATTTCAGAATAATGGCCAGTAACACGTATGTATGTGGTATCTGTGATCATCGTCACGTAACAAAACCTTCAGTAGTCTGGTGTTTTGAATGTGATGAAGGACTTTGTGAAGATTGTAAGGAACATCATAATTTCTCTAAGAGTTCACGAAATCACGAAACAGTTCCAATTACTGAATATATGAAATTACCAGCCAATATTTTGCAAATAGCGCAATTTTGCAACAAACATAACGAGAAATACGAACTTTTCTGTAGAAAACATGACTTTCCATGATGTACGAAATGTGTAGAAGATCATAACGGCTGTAATGATTTAACTGATATCAGAAACATGATACACAATGTAAAATCTTCAACTGCTTTCCTTGAAATCGAACACGCTTTGTCAGGAATCGCCGAGGATATTAAAATATTACGTATAAATTGCGAAGGAAACTTGGCATCAATTGCAGAGAAAAGAAAGATTGGTGAATTGGAAATTCAACAATTTCGAAGAAAAATTGATGCCCATCTTGATAAACTTCAAGACCACATACTGAAGGAAATTAAAGCGGTTGAAGAAAAAAAAAGTAGCCAAATTCGAGAATTATTGACGTCAATAATGCAAAAAGAAACGGAAACTTTGGGAATCAAAATAAACTTTCAAAATACGAAGCGGTATGCCTCAGATCTGCAAACTTTCTTTGCAATAAAACACATCGAAAAAGATATTACCAAAGAGAATAATTATATTCAGTTGATCAGCAAAAGCGAACAAATGCATCAAATCGATATATCGTGTAGAATAAATACAGCATTGAAGGAATTCATCGCTACCGTGACTACTTTTGGGGAGGTTTTAATTAGCTCTAATTCTTTAAATATATCCATTGAGAACAAATGGAATAAACAAGCTCAAATAAGTTTACCTCCTTCAAGAACAATATTTGATAATGTTAGTCTGAAGTTGAAACAAACAATACAAACAAACTGGCAAGCTGTCCGAGGATGTACCTTTCTTCCTGATGGTAAAATGGTGTTTTCTACTATAAGTACACAACTAGCAAGAGTTTTAAAGCCAGACGGTTCATCTGAATTTGATCTGAACAACATTGGACCTGTTTGGGACGTGGTCTATACTGGAGATAATGATGTAGCTACTACTTCAGGAAATAAAAATCAAATCAAGATAATCGATGTCGAAAAAAGAAAAGTGAAAAAAACTTTAAACGTCAATTCCGCCAATAACGGAGTGACAATCAAAAATGAAAAGTTGATTTATTGTGCACGAGATCAAGGACTTAAGATGATAAGTCTTAGTGATGAATCTATAACCACTATCAGCACTAGTAACATGTCATTTCAGGCGTACGTAAATACCCAAGGCGACAAGCTGTTTTATTCAAACGAAGAAAATCACAATGTCACCTGTATAAATTTCCAGGGTAAAACACTTTGGACATTCAACGAAAGCAGTACTCTAAAATATCCCTTCGGTATATCTGTCGACAATGATGGGAACGTATTTGTAGCGGGAACACATTCTCACAATTTGATCGTTATCTCCTCAGATGGTCGACGCTATAGACAACTATTATCGAAGAAAGATGGACTTGACAGTCCAACAGTTGTGGAGTATGACCAATCAAATAATAAACTTCTTGTTGCTAATAATTTTGGTAACACTTTCGTGTATGAAGTTGTATGACAATATGCTTCGTTAATACCATCTCATTCATATTGCACTACGCAAATAATTAATACTTATGGATTTTCTATCAGTCAACTTTATAGTGAATTAAACTTTAACACATATGTCATAATTAAATTGCAAACAGGAAAATCTTTGTTAAGTAAGTTCTAATCAGCAATCATATATCAAGTAAATCATGATAGGAAAAACAAGCTCGGTGAAAAGGACAGGAAAATATATCAACCAGACAGAATAAAAATAAAAATTGTTAACAAAATTTAAAAAATACTGACAGTCAACATAACAAACGAGACAAAACTATGCCTAAAAACAATACAATAATTCAGGTGCCCTGGAATCTGCCATTATCCTACCTTCATTATCAATTATTTAAGTTAAATCAAGATATTGGTTAAACGAACAGTCTATCCAAGTATGTCTTGTAACTTATAGAACTGTGCGTTTATATGTGTGTTGGCATTTGTTTTTGTTGCACTATAGTGTTCCTAATGTTCATAGTGTTCCTAGTGTTCCTAGTGTTCCTCTTATAGTTGATGTATTTTCCTCGGTTATGGTTTGTCCCGATTTATTTGTTCTCTATCGATTTATGACTTTCGAACACCGGTACACTACTGTTGCCTTCATTTAGCATAGCTGGAATACATGTCAACATATGACAGTACGTACAGTTAAATGACAAACTTTCTGTGAAGCTACTGTTTGATGTATTCCGCTTAATAATAGAAAAAAGTCGGCACGTAAAGGTGAATAGTTGGTCAACAAGCTTGTTAAATCTTTTAGTAAAACATTGTTTAATAGAGGTTGTCTCATCTATGATTTTACATTAAAGTATCAGACCTTTATAAAATCAATTAAATTTATTGCCGATTATTTCAAAAACATTTTGACTTTATCTTTTAAAGGATACTCATAAATTTTTCAACCAAGATGATGAAATGTCCTGGTTATCTGATTTGAATCGACTGAGGGGTAAATTTGAATCGATACTGTAAAACATATAAAAATATGTTTTTTTTAAAGGGAACAGTGTGCCAAAAATGTTTTATGCGGAGATACAACTTTCCTTAAGATAAACAGGCCAAAGTGAATATTAACAGAAAACAGTACGGCTTTAAAACAATTAGGACAGGCCTTTCAGTATATAAATTAAAGCTATGCAATGATTCGCTTTAACAAAGCATTTTTTTAAATTAACAATGTCTTACCTGTACAATGTTCTTTCGTTGTATTGGGAAAATATAACAGTAATTTACTTTTAAAGAGGCGTGTTATTGATAAAACTACAGATTACTTAATATCACTGTCTAACCATAAGTGATTTCCAAAGTGCCTACTTAAAATACTTAGTATAGAATTTAACCAATACAAAAGTTTGAACGCCATAAAACTATAACTCTATAGGCCGGGAACATGTTCCGTATAGAACTTAAACATATCAGGCATTAAACACCAGCAAACAGCATCGACTTACCATTAATAATTCCTCAAACAAGAGTCTAATGTTGGTCATTTTGCTAACTTATTTTTCAGATGAGGTCTGTACAAATGAAATGCGATAATTGGAATGTGTTACCTGATAGAACTTAATCTACACAAAATACATCAGTAATTGTTATATTTTATATATTTGTGTCTAACAACTAATAATGTGTTTTTGCTTCGATATGTATGATTGGTATTGGTCTCTTTCTTCAGATTTGATATTCTATGTTGTGTCATAATATCAACAATCAATGTGTTTTGTAAAAACAATAAATAAGCAAAATAGACAAGTGTTTTGATTGACAGAAACTTTCCTGAAAGGATTCAAAATGTTAAAGAAAATCAATAGAATGCAATGATCTAATTGGTTAAGCAAAAAAAGGATGAACCGAGCGACGTACAAAATCAGCAAACATACAATTTTGAAATTATGCATGTACAACAAAGTTTTACTTTTATTCTTATTTTTTGTGACTTATCAAAATAAGTTTAAAAATTCCCGCCACATGACATGAGATATGTAATGTAAATATTATCACAAGACACAATATTGTACTTGTTTATCTGTGGTTTTGTTGAACGCCCATTAGAAAATTTGAGGTATGTAATGATTTATTCTGTAGACTTTGCATGACATCTTGAAGCACATGTTTTCTATATCTATTTATTCGTTGTAAGTAATTATATTTGTGACGGAAAACAAACTTTTTTCCCGGTTTAACGTGTATGAATTGCTTTGCAGTTACATGTTTCACAATTTTATTATACCATATGAATTTATAAAATTGTTGTTCTTTTATTTGCCCTTTTAACATATATCTCTTTTTCGTTCTTCAATCTACTGATTTTACGAATTGTCTAACAATACAATGACAAAAGCTTATCCCACATAGTCAGCTATAAAAGGCCCTAAAAAAGCGTCAATCAATTTGAACCAGAAAACTAACGAGCTAATCTATGTACAAAATAATGGACGATTTTTACACAACAACAAACGATGTCTTTTAAAAATAAGCAATCAACGATACCAACTTGATTACATGTTTACACCTGGAACATGATATAGATATAGGAAGATGTGGTGTGAGTGCCAATGAGACAACTCTCCATCCAAATAACAATTTAAAAAGTAAACCATTATAGGTTAAAGTACGGCCTTCAACATGGAGCATTGGCTCACACCGAACAACAAGCTATAAAGGGCCCCAAAATTACTAGTGTAAAACCATTCAAACGGGAAAACCAACGGTCTAATTATACTTTACAAATATACTTCTTATTCCTTTTATGTCTTATACATACAGTTAGAAATAATAGAAAACTGAGGAATGGAAATACCCGTCAAATTATAAATAGAATTGCAGTAAAATTGACCTTTCCTATTGACTAGAATTGAATTATTTACATTATCAGGAAGCTTGTAATATTGCTAACTTGTTTTTGGTCTAGTCTATATAATTTGAAGGCGATGATTGAAATGTGATAATAAGATAGAATATAAATAGACATCAATCGCAAAATATTGTTTACATCTTTTATTATCTACGGGGATACTCCAAGCTATCTGAATGACTGACTGATTAAAAAAAAATGTTTTGTGGAAAATGAATACAAAATACCATCGATTGGTTAATACATTAACTATACTTAATCCTTACATACATAATGTGTGTTTTATATATTTTGATATGTTTAATTTTACCTCTTTATTCTGACTATATATCTTTTTAATGTTTTTTGTAAGAGTACATTTGATGAGTTTATTAAAATACACAAGTGTGTGAAAAAACTGTACGCTTCTTTTAGAGAACTGAAAATTAATTTTGGAATCAGAAATAACTTTTATGACAATTTACCTTCCTGGTTATTTTATGGTCCCATCGAAGACGCATCATATAATAAGAGGTAAATAATGCTTTTAACTTGCAATATTTCGTTAAAATGTGTAGTACGACATTGTTCTATGACTTTTAATTCGTAAAAAGTACTTAATTTTAATAGAGAACATCTTATTTTCTGGTTTTACGTTTATGAAATCCTCCGCCAGTACCTGTGTCACAAATTAATCTTACCATATCTATTCATTTCCAGAGTGTTTCCTTCTCAAACGAGTTAGATTACTGGAGACAAACTTTATTTTTGTGTTATTGTCTTCTCAATCTCCCATACAGACAGAGTTGTTGTTCTTTCCTTCTCAGAATTGACTAACAATCGACTTATACTTTATGATCAAATTCAATTTTGACTAATATATCTTGTTTATGCTTCGAACAGATAGAGTTAAAAAATGTAAGCATCATTTTGATTAAACATCCTAGTTAAACTAATCGTTGATATCATTTTTTTATATATAAAATGGTTAGATTGAGTCTTTAGTTTTCTATGTTGTGTATTCTGTACTACTATTTGTCTGTTTGTCTTTTTATTTTAGCCATGCCGTTATCAGTTTATTTTCAATCTATGAGTTTGTGTGTCCCTCTGGTATCTTTCGTCCCTCTTTTGAGACTATAAATGTAGGATTCCCAGTTCGTATGTATATATACATGCATGTATTTAGCATATTTTATGTACGTTAAACTTATGTCAAATTCTCATGAGTTTTTTAATAATGTTATAAATTTGTTTATGCTTCGAACAGATAGAGTTAAAAAATGTAAGCATCATTTTGATTAAACATCCTAGTTAAACTAATCGTTGATATCATTTTTTTATATATAAAATGGTTAGATTGAGTCTTTAGTTTTCTATGTTGTGTATTCTGTACTACTATTTGTCTGTTTGTCTTTTTATTTTAGCCATGCCGTTATCAGTTTATTTTCAATCTATGAGTTTGTGTGTCCCTCTGGTATCTTTCGTCCCTCTTTTGAGACTATAAATGTAGGATTCCCAGTTCGTATGTATATATACATGCATGTATTTAGCATATTTTATGTACGTTAAACTTATGTCAAATTCTCATGAGTTTTTTAATAATGTTATAAATTTGTTTATGCTTCGAACAGATAGAGTTAAAAAATGTAAGCATCATTTTGATTAAACATCCTAGTTAAACTAATCGTTGATATCATTTTTTTATATATAAAATGGTTAGATTGAGTCTTTAGTTTTCTATGTTGTGTATTCTGTACTACTATTTGTCTGTTTGTCTTTTTATTTTAGCCATGCCGTTATCAGTTTATTTTCAATCTATGAGTTTGTGTGTCCCTCTGGTATCTTTCGTCCCTCTTTTGAGACTATAAATGTAGGATTCCCAGTTCGTATGTATATATACATGCATGTATTTAGCATATTTTATGTACGTTAAACTTATGTCAAATTCTCATGAGTTTTTTAATAATGTTATAAATTTGTTATATTCATAATGATAATATGATTATTAGAACAAATATTTCATGATAATTTGATTATTTGATAATTGAAGACTGTATTTTTGAATATTTGATAATTGAGGTCTGCATTTTTAAATATTTGATAATCTTAATTGTTTAATAAAAAATATTTATGATTATGTGATTATATTGGCAAAAATATTTTGATTAAGTGGGGAGCCGCATTGTGTATATTGAATGTTGCAAACTGTTTTATGTATTTTTGTCTTTTCCACCTTTTGCCATTGTGGTCAATTAATTTTCCTTTGCTTCTGAATAATTTTTTTTTGTGATTTTTTACTCTTTTCTCATCATTATAAAATGTATAAGATTTGAAAGAGTACTTTTTGTCATTTATTCAAAACTAAGCGCTAGAAACTGCTTTTGAGACGTCTGTCTATGTGTTTCTTTTGTAACGAAATCTGTCAGCACCTTTCTGATATATTCAAACAACTTGAAACCCCTCGTTTTTGTGTATATTTTAGTAAAAGTAACTTAATGAACCCATCATACATATATTTGGATTAAGTCATCTCCAATATATGTAAATTAGAAAAAAAAATTAGGATGGTAATTTTATTGCCACAATTGCAAGGAATATATTTGCAAAATGATACTTGACAAACTTTTGACTGTAGTATGTAATGTAACATGTTCAGTAATTGTAATAATCCATATCGGATTGATGTCCAAATTCAACAGCAAGCATATACTGCTTTATAGGGGTTTGCATAATGTCCTACTAATGACCCAGCCAGAATATTTGTTTTTTGCATAATATTACCTTGGTCATATTTAATATAATGAATTAGTTGCAATATTTACAGTGTTTCTCAATAACTTAAGTAAAAAATGTCAGAAATCGACGGATAATGAATTCGTCTTACTTTTTATTCCTCTTTGATTACATGTTAAGACATGACATAAAGTAAAAGTTATGTACTAAGATGAACGAAATAGTCCAATCCTAGTTATTTATGATGTCGGGTTACACATGTTACAGTGCATAAAAGAGGGACAAAAGATATCAAAGGGACAGTCAATAATAGACAAACCCTGCTACTTTGACAAGACGACAAACAGGTCGAATGAAGAAATCAGGAATCAATAGTTTTTTTTTTAAATCTAGGCATGTCATTTGGAGATTATTCTTAACATAACATGTTTTTACACTAGATGAACAAAAACAAGCAATAGAAGATTCCAAGTAAGTATATAAATTGACACTTTTTAATCAAACTCCACATGCTCTTACGTCATAGTAACTCATATCAGACCACAATGCATTGTGGTTCTTAAATGTCGAACGGCTTATCCATATGGGGCAAACATACATTTTGTATTTTGAATTACTATACAAACAGAATAGCAAACAGTGTACAGTATCAAAATGGTGTTGCGTACATAGCTGATTCAAAGCTAAATAATAGGCAAATATTTAGAACACATTTATTATTTTTCAAATTTTGGCATGGATAGTCACTAAAACTTGATAATTAGTTTAAGGTTAACATGTATTATATAAGTCATCAAAAACGGACTTTGTTCTACCTTGACAATAATATTAAAGAATAAAAAGAGTTTCAATTTGAGTACATTACTACATTTATTTGATATAACATTACAGAATATGGCCAGTAACTTGGGTGTGTGTGGTGTTTGTGATCATCGTCACGTTACCAAATCATCAGTAGTCTGGTGTTCCGAATGTGATGAAGGACTTTGTGAAGACTGTAAGGAACATCATAGCTTTTCAAAGGCAACAAGAAATCATGAAGTAGTTCCCATTGATGAATATATGAAGCTACCGGTAAAGATTTTGCAAATAGCGCAATTTTGCAACAAGCATAACGAGAAATATGAACTCTTCTGTAGAAAACACGACTGTCCATGCTGTAGGAAATGTATAGAAGATCACAACGAATGTAAAGATTTAACAGATATTAGGAACATGATCAGCAATGTCAAATCTTCAACTGCTTTCAAGGAAATCGAACGCACTTTGTCGGAAACTGCCGAAAACATGAAAAGAATCCGTAAAATTCGTGAGGAAAACCTAGCATTACTTGCAGAAAAGATAAAGATTGTTGAATTGGAAGTTCAGCAATTTAGAAACAAAATAAATGAACATCTTGATAAACTTCAAGATGAGATATTGAAAGAAATAAAAATGGAGGAAGATAAAGAAAGTAGCAAAATTCGACAACTTGTGACGTCATTAAGACAGAGAGAAAAGGAGATTTTGCAATGCAAAGACAACATTGAAAATACAAAGCGGTATGGCTCTGACTTGCAATCATTCATTGCAATGAAACACATTGAAAAAGATATTATTAAAGAAGAGAATTATATTCAATCGATCAGCAAAAGCGAACAGTTGCATCAAATCGATATATCGTGGACGATAGATACAGCATTGCAGGAATTAACCACTGCCATGAAGATGTTTGGAGAAGTTAATGTGAGTTCTAGTGCATGTGCGATATCAATCAAGAATAAAGGGAACATACAAGCTCAAATAATTGTACCTACAACAAACCATTTCGATAATTTTAGTCTCAAGTTAAAACAAACAATACAAACAAACTTGAAAGCTGTACGAGGGTGTACTTTCCTTCCTGATGGTAGAATAGTATTTTCAAGTATTTCAAGCAAACTAGTAAGAGTTATAAAGCCAGACGGTTCATTTGATTCCGATCTGAATATCATTGGGACGGTTTGGGACGTGGTCTACATTGGAGATAATGATATAGCTGTTACGTCAGGTGGAGCAAGTTCAAATAAGATCAATATAATAGATGTACCAAACAGAAAAGTGAAAAAAGTATTGAATGTCAATTCCGCCAATACCGGAGTAACATTCAATGCTGGAAAGTTGATTTATTGTGCAGTAGATAAGGGACTAAAGATGATCAGTCTCTGTAATGAATCTATCACCAGTATCACCACTAGTAAAATGTCAAGTGATGCTTGCGTAGCTTTCCAAGGTGACAAGCTGTTCTACGCAAACGAAGATAATCACAATGTCACATGTTGTGATATCCAAGGTAAGATACTGTGGACATTCAATAAAGAAAGTACTCTATCCTATCCAATGGGTATATCTGTCGACAATGATGGGAATGTATATGTAGCGGGTTTTATATCTCACAACGTGGTCGTTATTTCCACAGATGGTCAACGCTATAGACAACTATTATCGGAGAAAGATGGACTTCACTGTCCATCAGCTGTGGAGTACGACCGAACGAACAATAAACTTCTAGTTGCTGATCGTTACGGAAGCGCTTTCGTGTATGATGTAATAGGACAATAAGCTTTGTTTAATGGATTCTTGTTGATATAACAGTCCTTGTATCAGTGCGTATTGATTCTCTGTTAAAAGAGTATATGTAGTGTAGGGTCTTTAATATCCTAATGAAATTCATTAAATATATTTTGTATTTTTTTTTAAATGTAAGACAAACATTTTTTTGGCTTATTTTGCCATCATCAAGTCGCATAAATGGACAAACAAGATTATGTGATTAATGTCATATCAAAGTTAGTTAAGTAAAAAAAAAGAAGATGTGATATGATTTTCAAGGAGACATCTCCCCAGATGAGACCAAAATGACACCTAAATTAGTAACTAAGGTTCAGTATAAAGTTTTGTTTCAAGAGGTGGTATAAACTTTGTAACATATTTAAAGGGAAAACTCATATATTGAAAACAAAAAATCTCCAAAAGGTCGTATTAAACATATGATTACAACCAGCAGTTTTATTTGCAATAATGCTTAAATTTACAGTATCCCATATTCATATGTTAAATATTGAAAGGTAAGGAATATTTCAAAAACCGCTTTGAAAAGTACAATTACAAAAATGCCGAACTCAAGTAAAAATCAAAAGGATAAGTCCCATATCGAATGGCAGAATCAAGAACTAACACACATAAAATGAATGGAACATAAACGTCATATTCCTGACTTTGCACAGGAATTTCGGTCTGTAGAAAATTGTTAATTAAACCTGGTTTTAACGTAAACTAAACCTTTCATTAGAATAACAGCCGCAAACAATTTCAATATTATTGATATTGACAATATATTTTGAGTAAAATAAACAACAAAAATTAAGTAACAACATCAAAAATTGAGGGACAACGGTCAATATTTTTTTACAATTTTAAACACTTATAACAACGAGCTAAAAGTATATGAACAAATAACAAAGTAAAAAAAAACACATATATACACTCTATACACAAAGCACATATCAAAACAAATCAAAGCAAGAATACAATAATTGATTACATTAATAGCGAGATGTATAAATACTGAAAAAAGTAAAATCACAAAAATACTGAACCCAGAGGAAAATCTAATCGGAAAGTCCATAATCACATGGCAAAATCAAATAACTAAACACATCAAAAACGAATGAACAAGAACTGTCATAATTCTGACTTAGTAGAGGCATTTCTAAATGTAAAAAATGGTGGATAGAACCTGGGTTTATAGAGCTTAACCTCTCACTTGAACTGACCCATAATGAAGATTAACAAAAAATACTGAACGGTAAATGTTAAGAATCTAAAAAGACAAATGAAAAATATAATGACACGAAATTACGACAATCAACAACATGAATCAATAATTCAATACTAGCATGTATCATTTGTAAAGTTGATACTGGATACCTATCAACAAGGTTGGTATCTTCTGATTTACAATTGTAAGAGAAAATACCTTCTGCTCAGACGCTTTTATAAATTATGAGGAGCAACAGCATACCTTGAATACCGACGGAGATTGCAAATGTACAAACCATATCTAAATGTATGCAAAGCCAATATATATCGCTGCCAAGGTGGGGGAATTTATCATTTCCAGATGAAAATCGTGCCGTTTGCTATAGATTCAGTACTGAGATGTATCAGTTTTAAAATGAGGCGATGGAAGTCGTATCTGCTGTTTCATTAGGATGAAACCCAATTGGAAAAGTTCGAATTGGTAATGGAAAAATATCATCATTGTTTCTGAATGTGAAATAAAATGATCTTGCTCCTTTGATCTTTGAGTGTCTGGGGAACTCATATGAAAATAAGAAGATGTCGGCAGGAAGAGTTGCACAGTTCGTTCTAATAAGAATGCAGACAACTTGTCTTAAAAAGTCTACCCCCAAATTCAACAAATTTGTTGTCAGTTGGAAACGCGAACAATTCTGATCGTTTGTTCGTCGGGGTAGTATGTTTCGTTATTTTTTCAATTAAAGACTTTGTTAAATATGTTATCAACTATAAGCGTTATAAAATACGATTTTTTATAACGGACGTCAAAAATATATCTAATGACAACAGAAACATAAGTGAAAGAAGTCAACAAAATTAAGATAAGACTGATGAATAGAAGAGTTACAATCCAGTCAACTAAACAATTTAGGTTTCAGGTGCTCATTCAGCTTTTATTTTCTGACCTTCGTTATCATTTTCTTGATGTAAATAAAGGTATGCGACAGACAAAAAGTATATTTGTGTTTTTCAAATTCGGTGGACAATATGCCGTCAAAAGAGTCATCGAACTTTGATTTGTTAAATAAGATAACATCATCTATACAGCGAAACAGAATCTATTGAGTGAAGTCTAACGCTAATGAACAAAGAAATGTCGTCAAAGAGAGGAGCACAGTAAGTTCACAAGCTTAGTTTTCTTGTGAAATACAGATGGTCTCGTCTATGATGTTTTTTACTGGAAGATATTGAAAATTCATTGTCCCAAGGTTTAAATATAAAAGAGAAAAATCATATTTTTTTTATTCAGTTCATGGTCAAGCATATTGATAGCTGTGCGAAGAAACAATTCAAAAATAGGTATTGATTCGAATCGATGGAGTAAAAATTGTACCTTCCTTTTAAAAAAAAAACAATGTGCCAAAAAAACGTATTATGCGGTATAAGTACTAGGGGATACAATTTACAATGGAGACAATATACAAAATGAAAATTAGAAAAAAAAAACATTTTTAAAAATGAAGAAAAGCCTTTGAGTATAGAAAGCTAGTCAATGACTAGCTTTAACAAAAGAAACACGTCTTGCCTTTTTGTACTTTAATAGCATTATGTAAATCTGCTAATAAGTCAGCGCAGTGAACTATAATCGAGGAACAACATTTTTTTCCAACATTTAAATGAGATCTGCTAATGCTGAAACTACAGAAAGTAAAATATCAATGTCTAATCATTAGTGTTTCCGAAAAAAAATAATCGCATAGTGTAGAACTGAAACTATTCAAAAGTCATTGAACCATAACCGAACACGCAGAGCCAAAAACAAAACATAAAACAAGCCTACAACCATTACTACTAATTGATTACAGGTAATTTCTTGACGAAATGTTTTAAATATGCTATACAAATTTAGATGATTTTTTACTTTATATTCACGTTTATTACTCTATGGTAAATTCATTGTCATAATAAATTTGAACAATAAATTGTTCAGTTTAGTATTTTTGACCAAATAATTACCTGGCCTGGTCATTTCAGTGCAATGCAAATTTACTTATACTGCATATTCCCGTTTTAAAAGTCAATTCAGTAAAGGTGATAGATATAAAGGACAACGGGTTGTCGCATTTAGTCAGATAAGAAGTAGAATGGACATTTCCTGCTTTCAGGGAGATTGTTATTTACATGTACCCAGTAATACTTGTTGTCAGTCTAGCCTATACGAATAAAGGGCGATATTGAAAATCCTTTCAAGAGATCAAATCTTAATTACACAAAACATTATCCTAGTCCATTACATTCTTTTGGGTTTTTTTATTTTTCGTTTATTCGTTTTTTAAGTGGTAATCCTAGCTTTATCCGATTAAAATTGGAATCTTGTATATCGTGGATTGTTTAAAAAAAAGTTTGAAAATTACCGCCACAATACGTTAGATATATAATGTAAATATGATCACATGACAAAATAACGTCCTATCTTTATCTATGGTTTTGTTGTACGCCCATCATATATTTGAGGTATGTTAGTATTATAACTGAATACTTTACATTCAAATCTGAAGGATTTTTTTCATGTTTTTCCTTTAGGCATACTTATTTCTTACCTATAACATATTATTTGCTACCTTTTGATTAATAAAATACATTGCAGTTTGATAATGTGACCATACAAAACATATCTATTCAACAGATATTTCCGTTTTGCCTTTCTCTAACACGTAGGTGGTTGTTGAAAGGGAGATATGTAAATTTCTCTCTTCATTCTACTTTTCCACATACTTCAATTTCTGATTTGAATTTAAGCTCAAAGACTTATTGTGTCAGTTCGAATTCTAGTTAAAATCAATTTGGGTCAAATAAAATATGATATTGTATAATTTGTCCACTGATTTCTACTTGTGAAGAAATTTCACACAAGTATACATACATAATATCTCAATTTTCGAGATGAAAAACTATTAAACAGGTATTTATGTTATGATGTTATGCTATTGTTTCAGAAAAAGGGAGAAGGTTTTGTACCATTAAAACGTTTAATCCCGCTGCAAATATTTGCATCTGTCCTAAGTCAGGAATCTGATGTATAGTAGTTGTCGTTTGTTTATGTAATTTATACGTGGTTCTCGTTTCTCGTTTTTCTTATAGATTAGGCCGTTGGTTTTCCCGTTTGAATGGTTTTACACTAGTTATTTTGGGGCCCTTTATAGCTTGTTGTTCGGTGGAAGGCCGTGCATTGAACTATAATGGTTTACTTTTATAAATTATTATTTGGATGGAGAATTGTCTCATTGGCACTCATACCACATCTTCCTATATCTATTTATATTCATAGATGGAGATTAATTCGAAGACTCAAAATGTCTGAAATTAACTTGAACTAGTCATGACTGTATTGCATTGTTATCATAGTTGATTAATCTTGATACCATATTTCAGAAGCATGGCCAGTAACTCGAGTATTTGTGGTGTCTGTGATCATCGTCACGTGACAAAACATTCAGTAGTCTGGTGTGTCGAATGTGATGAAGGACTTTGCAAAGATTGTAAGGAACATCATAGCTTTTCAAAGAGTTCAAGAAGTCATGAAACGAACCCAATTTCCGAATATCTTAAGCTACCAGCAAATATTTTGCAAATAGCGCAATTTTGCAACAAACATAACGAAAAATACAACCTTTTCTGTAGAAAACACGACTGCCCATGCTGTAAGGGATGTGTAGAGGATCACAACGGCTGTAAAGATTTAACTTATATCAGGAATATGGTCCACAATGTAAAATCGTCAATTGCATTTTAGCAAATCGAAAGCACTTTGTCAGAAACCGCCGATAATATTAAAATAGTCCGTGTCAATCGCGAGGAAAATTTGGCATCACTAGCAGAGAAAAGAAAGAGTGTTCAATATCGACTCAAAATTAATAATCACCTTGATAAACTTCAAGATAACATCTTGAGGGAAATTAATGCGGTGGAAGAAAAAGAAAGTAGCAAAATTCAACAACTACTGACGTCATTATTTAATACAAATAGAAATAAATATTTTACAATACAAAGATAGCATTGAAATCATTTATTGCAATAAAACAAAAAGAAAAGGATATTTTTAAAGAAGAGAGTTATATCCAATCGATCAGCAAAAGTGAACAATTGCATCACATTGATATATCGTGGACGTTAGATACAGCATTGCAGGAATTAATCACCACCATGAAGACGTTTGGAAAAGTTGTTTTGGATTCCAGTGCATGTAATATACCAATTCATAATAAAGGAAACATACAAGCTCAGATAATTGTACCTCCGCAAACAAACAAGTTTGATAAAGTTAGTCTCAAGTTTAAACAAACAATACAAACAAAGCTGACAAGCGTCCGAGGCTGTACTTTCCTCCCTGATGGTAAGATGGTATTAGCGTGTCGAAGTCCTAGTAATCAGATGAAGGTGTTCAATCCAGACGGATCAGTAGATTTCGATCTGAAAGAAATTGGATTTGTTTGTGACGTGGAATATGTGGGAGATAATTCGGTAGCTGTAACATATGGTAGAAAATCCTTAAAAATTAATATTATCGATGTTCAAACCAGAAAACTAATGAAAGCATTGTACGTCGGCTCTAGCAACAATGGAGTAACATTCAAAGGTGGAAAATTGATTTATTGTGCAGGAGATCAGGGACTAAACATGATCAGTCTCAGTAATGAATCTATCACCAGTATCACCACTACTAAAATGTCAAGTGATGCCTGTGTAGCTTCCCAAGGTAACAAGCTGTTCTACACAAACGAAGATAATCACAATGTCAAATGTTGTGATATCCAAGGTAAAACACTGTGGACATTCAAGGAAAAACGTACTCTATCCTATCCAATGGGTATATCTGTCGATAATGGTGGGAATGTATATGTAGCGGGATTTTCGTCTCACAATGTGGTCGTTATTTCCACAGATGGTCAACGCTGTAGACAACTTTTATCGGCGAAAGATGGTCTTCACTGTCCATCAGCTGTTGTGTACGATCGAACGAACAATAAACTTCTAATTTCTAATTATAACGGAAGCGCTTTTGTGTATGATGCAGTAGGAGAATAAGTTATGTTTAATGGTCTCGTATTGATATAACAGTCCTCGTCTCAATGCGCACTGATTCTCTGTTTACAGAGTATATATATTGTCGGGTCTTTTTATATCTTAATAAAATTCATAAAGTATATTTTGTATTTTTGAATGCATGACAAAATTTATCTTGGCTTCTTTTGTCATCATCAAATTGCATAAAGAGACAAAAAAGCTTATGTGAATGATGTAATATAAAAATAAATTAAGGTTCAGTATAAAGTTTTGTTTCAAGAGGTGGTATAGACTTTGTTTGAATTTAGCAGTCTTTTGTTTTTTTGCAATTATGCTTAAATTTACAGTAGACAAGATCCAAAGATTGAATATTTAAAAATAAGGATTATTTCAAATAGCGCTACCAAAACTGCAATAACAAAAATGCCAATCTCAAATAAAAATCAAAAGGATAAGTCCATTATTAAAATGCAGAATCAAGTACTGAAACACATCAAATATATGGACCACAACTGTCATATTCCTGACTTTGCACGTGAATTCCGATCTGTAGCTAATGGTTAATTAAACCTGGTTTTAAAATAAGCTAAACCTTTCACTTGTATTGCAGCCGCAAACAATTCCATTATTGATAATGTTGACTATATAGTGTGAGTAAAACGAACAAAATTATTAAGTAACAACGTCAAAAATTGTGGAAAAGCAGTCAACATTGTTTAACAATCTTCAACACTTATAACAACTATGTGAACAAAGAAAAAAGTAAAAAGAATAAAAATTATATACACTCTATAGACAAAGAACATACCAAAACAAAAAAAGCAAGAATATAATAATTGATCACATTATAATTGACACAATAAAGAAATAGCGAGATGTATAAATACTGAGCCACAATGAAGATTACCAAAAAAAGAACGAACAGTCAAGGTTAAGAATATAAAAAGACAAATGAAAAGAACATTGTGACACGAAATTACGATGATCAACAACGTAAATACCTTGAATAAATATGTCAAGACTATCATGTATCATTTGTAAAGTTGACACTGAATACCTATCAATAAGGTCTAGGGTCTAGGTATCTTACGATCTACTTTTTTAAGGAAAAAATACCTTCTGCTCAGACCTATTCATAAAGTATGAGTAGCAAATGCAAGCTCTTGAATACCGAATGAGTTCGGAAAGGTATAAACCATATATATATTTATATGTATGCAAAACCCATAAATTTCGCTGCTAAGGTGGGGGAATTTATTATTCAAGGAATGACTGTAATCTTTTTTTCTGTCTATTAAGAAATAACATCAAAAAGGTGGTGCACACTGAAAAACCCGATTAGCAGGTTATTTTAAAGTGTGCACCACTTTTTTTATGTTATTTCGAATAGGTAGACAAAATATAACAGTCATTTCTTATAATTTGATTATAAAATTCATTTCAAAACCGGAGTAAACCATGAAAAAACGTTGATGACGGTCACGGTCACCTCCCACAATTATGTCTATGACCTGATAAAATAACAACGTCATCCAGTCAGAAGACGCGTTACATCCAAAATTAAATTATTTCCACATGAAAATTGTCTCATTGCTACAGAACCAGTTCCTGAGGTGTATCAGTCTAAAAATAACGCAACTGAAGTCGCATCTAGTTTTCCTTTAATTTTTAATACTGGAGGATATATTTATGTAACCAAATAGGAAAAGTTCGAACTATTAATGGAAAATTTCATCATTGTTTCTGAATGTGAAATGAAATGGCCTTGCTCCTTTCATCTTTGAGTGTCTGAGTAAACGTCGACTTATATGAAAAAAAGAAGATGTCGGCAGGGAGAGTAGCACAGTTCGTTCTCATACGAATTCCGACAATTTGTTTGAAACAGTCGACCCCCAAATTTAACAAACATGTCAGTATGAAATACCAGCATTCTGATCATTTGTTCATGGAGTAGTATGTTTCATCATCTTTTTTATCAATTAAAGACTTTGTTAAATATGTAAACAATAATTTTTATAAAAGACATCAAAAAATATACTTAATGAAAAATATATATAAAGAAACACAAATCATAAGCAATGTCAGTAAAATTAAGAAACGACTGATAAATGCAAGTGTAACACACCAGCCAACTAAACAATTACAGTTTCAGTTGATCCTTCAGCTTTTATTCTCTGACCTTCATTATCATTTTCTTGGTGTAAATCAAATTATGCGACAGACAAACAGTATATTCATGTACAGCAAGTTCTATGGAAAGTATATTGTCAAAACAGTCATCGAACTTTGTATTGTTAAATGAGATAACATCAGCTATACAGCACAACATACAGTTAAATACTTGCCACTTTGCATTCTTTCCCAGAATCTATTGAGTGAAGTCTGTCCCTAATGAACAAAGAAAATGTCGGCAAGAAGAGGAGCACAGTAATTTCACAAGCTTTTTTTGTGAAATACAGGTTGTCTCATCTATGATGTCTTTTTACTGAAAGATATTGAAAATTCATTCAAGGTTTTAATATAAAAGAGAAAAATCATTTTTCTTTTTATTCAGTTCATGGTCAAGCATAATGATAGCTGTACGATGAAACAATTCACTAATAGGTATTGATGCGAATCGATGGAGTAAAAAGTTGATCTTCTTTCTTAAATGGGAACAATGGGCCAAAAAGTATTATGCAATATAAGTACTTGATTGTACAATTTACAATAAAGACAAAAGAGAAATATATAAAATGAAAAAAAACTAAAAAAAAACCATTTTCAAAAAATAAGACAAGCCATTAAGTATAGAAATAAACTCATCATACATGTATATAAGAGGGTTAAAATTTTGTACTAACGACAAACGCGCGTTTCGTCTACAAAAGACTCATCTTTGACGCTCGAGTCCAATAAAGTTAAAGTTTTGCCAAATACAGCTAAGGTAATCTAATACAGATGTAGAAAAACCTTAGTATTTAAAAAATTCAAAAGTTTTTTATACAGTTTATTTATAAATATGACCATATCAATTATAATAGAAGTGCTGACTACTGTGCTGGTGATATCCTCGGGGAATTTAAACTCCACCACCAGTGGCATCGACCGAGTGGTTGTAAATAAACTCATCATAGATACAAGGCTTAATTTTTGTACTAACGCCAGACGCGCGTTTCGTCTACAAAAGACTCATCAGTGACGCTAAGCTTGTCAATGCTTAGCCTTAACAAAAGAAACACGTCTTGCCTGTTTGTACCTTAAAAGCAAATCTAACCATAATTTATAATTATAATGAATACAATGAACTCTAACTGATGAAGAACATTTATTTTACATTTAAACGAGATCAACTAACGTTAAAACTATAGAATATGAAATAGCATTGTCTAACCATTAGTGTTTTCGAAAATACTAACTTAATCGCATAGTTTAGAACTGAAATAATTCAAAAGTCATTGAACCATAACCGAACACGCAGAGAAAAATATCGACATTAAACAAGCCTATACCCATTACTACTAATTGATTACAGGTAATTTATTACTGGAATATATAATTTTGTTATACAAGTTTAGATGCATTTTTACTTTCTATTCAAGTTATATTATGCCATTAAGAAATTGAAATATGGTAAAGCCTCTGGTACTGACGGGATACTGAATGAGGGCTTTTGTGAAAAAAAAATTGTCTCGATCGAATATTGAGTGATCAGTGTATTACCTCATGGTTTAGCAATATAGAAAATTCATCTCTGGGACAATTTTATAGGACATTTAAAAAGGACTTTATAGCTTGCTGTACGGTATGAGCCAAAGCTCTGTGTTGAAAACCGTTCCTTGACCTATAATTGTTTACTTTTATAGACTGTTAATTCAATTGTTATATCAAATCGATCAGTGAAAACGAACAAATGCATCAACAAGATATATCGTATATGATGGAAATAGCATTGCAGGAATTAGCCACTTCCTGAAAGACGTTCGGAGAGATTATTGTTCAGCCCGAAAAGAAGAAAAATACAAGCTCAGATAGTTGTACCTCCGTCAACTAAACATTTCGATAATGTAAGTCTAAAGTTAAAACTAACAATACACACAAAGCTGTCACAAGTCAAAGGATGTTTTTCTTCCTTGATGGTGGCATGGTTTTTCAACTTGTTATGGCAACCAAGTAAACGTTATTAAACCGGACGGTTCAGGTGATTTCGACTTGAAAAATATTGGAATAGTTTGGGACGTGTTTATGTTGAAGATAATTCTGTAGCTGTTACGTCAAGTGTGACTTCAGGTTTAAATCAGATCATTATGATAGATGTTCAAAACAGAAAAACGTAGAAAACTTTAAAAGTAAATTTACGCCAATTAAGGAGAAACATTCAAAGATGTAAAGTTGACTTATTGTGGCAAATATCAGGGACTAGAGTCTTGACAACGGATCTAGAATCATTATTAGAACCAGTACAAGGTCAGTACAAGCCTCTGATGTACTCACGGTGACAAGCTGTTTTACAAAAACGTTTTCAATGACGATGTTATATATGGTGATTTCCATGGTAAGACACTATATGGACATTCAATAAAAGCAGTGTTCTGAACTCTCCTATATATGCAAATAATTATGGGAATGTATTTGTAGCCGGCACATATAATCACAATGTGGTCGTCATATCTACAGATGGTCAACGCCATAGACAACTTTAATCCGAGAAAGATGGACTGTATCGTCCAATAGCTGTGGTGTACGACCAATCGAACAATAAACCTTTAGTTGCCAATATGACGGGAACCGTTGTTAATTTCTGTGTCATTTTGGTCTCTTGTGGACAGTTGTCTCATTGGCAATCATGCCACATCTTCTTTTTTTATATTAATTCATCAGATGGATACAAATAGAAGTTCATCTTTATGCAATTCAACTTACGGTTGTCGTTTATGGTGTTGTATGATAAAAGTTAAAATCAGTCTTGAATTTTGTTGCTTTTTACTTATACACCAAATTGCACCAAGTACTCAAAATGCACCTATTTATCTAAGATGGAAGCGGAAATCTTACTTACTTTTTATGATTTGACACGTCTCTCATCTTAGGTAAGTATATCTTAATATATACAAAACGTTCATAGTATATATCAACAGATGGAGAGTTTACTGAACAAAAGTAAAATGTACGAAACGTCGCCAACGTCCACAAAAAGTCATCTTTTAAAAATTAGCAAATAAAATATATTACAAGCATTCATGTCTTTTGCAAATCACACTAGAAAAAAAACTAAAGACTTAACAAGACAAAATCAATCAAAACCCGACAGTAATCGAAGGTGCTCAGTAAAGGAAATCAGATCATGTTCCAAATATATCTCGTGTTGCAAATGTAAGTATATATCCAGTGATACATTTTTGAATTTTACTTTTTTCTGGGGAAAGGGAGTTTAACAATTTTAACATATCTATCGTAATCTATGAAACAGATATTCAATAACGGGAAAAAAAATCATGGTCCATAAAATTTAGGAAATAACTTCACCACCCACTAGGAACTTTTAGTTAAAGATATTTATAATCATGATAAGAAATCAACCCGTTGAAAAAAGGACATAAATTTAATCAAACAGCCAAACAAAATTAATGAAATCCCCAAAAAATATCAAAAATAAAACAATGATGATTTAAGTATTCCGGACGCTTTGATTCTCCTACTTTTATTGTCAATGTCTTTAAGTAAATCAATATATGCGACAAACAAACTGTAGGTTTAAGTATGTTTTAAGTTCGATAGAATTCGTGCTGTCCACCTTATTATCGAACTTTGAATCATTAAGTGAGAGAACATCATCTAAATGGCGGAGCATAAAGTGACATGAAATTGCTATTTTCTTTTCATTTTTTCTGAAAAGCGTCTGTTTGAAGTCTGTCTCTTATGAATAAAGAGAAAAGTCGGCAAGGAGTGGATCACAGTTGGTTGACAATCTCGTTGAATCTTTTTTGGGAAATACAAGTTATCTCATTTATGAATTTCATTCAGTAGAGGGAATTAAACATTCATTACTCAAATGTGCTAATATAAAAGAAATACATATCATTTATGATATGACAGCGTTGTTGCTATCTGCACAGATAACCGACCCATAGACAACTATTATCGAGTATCCATCAGCTGTGGAGTACGACTGATCGAACAATATATAACTTTTGGCTGCTAATGAGAATGGACACACGTTTGTGTAAAATGTAACAGTTGTCAACTTGACAACTAACTTTCTGACTTTGAAAACCTGCAGAAACACAAGTGACTAACTCAACTCCTCAATTTATTTTTTACAATTATCCACTTCTTTTTTGTTAACAACTTCCTTCCTAGGCAAACATTAAGTAGTTAAGAAGGCACATAATAATATATATGTATTGTGTTAAATGCAAACGAGTATCAATTGTCTTTGTTCTTTTTATTCCCAATTATTCAACTCAATGTGTGTAATTCGAGGTTCAAACAAACTTATTATTTGGATGAAGAGTTGTCTCATTGGTACTCACACCACATCTTCCTATATCTATTATGTCGCATTTCTAAACATTAAATATGTCTGAAAAATCAATTCACTAACACTATTTATAGATATAAGAAGATGTTGTATGAGAATCAATGAGACAACTAGTTTAGGTCAAATTATGGTCTTCAACAAGGATTATATTCTCACACAAAACAGCAAGCTACAAAAGGTCCCAAAAATGACTAATGTAAACGGGAAAGTACTGAATGACATACCAACGACATTTTATTCAAAATTATTTCTTAAAAAAAATCAAGATCCATTCCATTTATTTTACAATAATAATATTGAAATATTATAATGTTTCGCCAGCTTATTAATTTTGATCTTGGAATAAAGAATTTAAAATCATATATGGTTTTACTTTCTATTTTACCAGAATGTGGTCACATGCAATACTATTGGTACTGTAGATCTGAAGTTCAAAAACATATGGTTTTTTTTCTTAAACTTTCAGTAACAAGGTTCCCATGTTAGAAGCATATATGAAAGAAATATTAAAACAGTCACATTACCACGCATAAAACAATTAAAGATTCTGCAGCAGGAACAGTTCCGAATTAAACAAGTTGATATAGGTTCTCTGAATGAACTAGTAGTTCCTGCTTAAGTATCAACGTGTAGTTCCTGCTTAAGTATCAACGTCAATTTTTCTAATCCAATATTTGATCGAAAAAAACATGATCACACAGCGGACGAAAGAAACTACAATGCAGATCATTATTTGTAAAACGTAGACATAATTTAAGTTATAGTCTTACCTTATAATTATCTAATTCACATTGCTGTTTTTGTAAAAGGCTTGTTGTGGACTTATTTTGTTAGTCTTCTGTATATGTATATAAATATCACAGAAAACGCGACGCAAATTCAGCTTTTTAAATAAATGCATACAGATGAAATGAAGAAATTGAATGAAATTAAAAATTTATGATTCATTGTAAAGGAACGTTTTCACATATTGTTTCTTTTACTATTAATTATAGAACTTATCCTTTAATTTTCCTATGCTTGTAAGATATAAAGGTATATACCATAATCATGTCAATTGAACATTTTATATTTTCTATTGTTATCTTTACAATAAGGTATTTTGTAACATTTATTTTATATATTGATAAGTGCTTTTTACACAGTGGAAAATCTAGTGACAAAATTTAACCTCCCCTGTAAATACTGAAAACTACATCTGTTCAATGTTTGTCCCATTTTAGCACGGACGCTATCAATTATGAATTCAAGTAAAAATAAATAAACTGACATAAAAACAGAACTTCCACTCAATGTTATCATTTTCCTCCTTAAATTTCAAACGACGATTACAGCGGCTATAAATGCTGGGCGTAAATTGGTTTAAAATGTTGCTTTTCCTGGGGTGCAAACTTATTATAAATTTATTTTTTCACTCTCTGTATACTTCTCTGGAACATGCTAATTATTCGTATATATATGTTGTGTACAAGTTGAACAAAAAAATTGTACAAATTATAATTTGTATTTTGACTTTGTTCAAATTGTAATTTGTACAAAAAGTCTCTCATAAGTCTTAATAGAATGGTATTTGTATTTTATATTTGTGTACTGTCTGTTTTATTTTGTGTATATACTTATTGTGTGAATAACACCTCCACGCAATGTAAATATAACATATGTATCTCTTATCATTGAGAAAATATGTTTGGTTTGGTTATTTTTTGTTTTTGTTTGTTTGTTTGTTTATCTTTGTGTTTGTATTTTGTAAATGTCGGCTGGTATCATTTCTGTATAGGAATTTACACCAATAAAAATATTTGATTTGATTTATACTCTGTATGTACTGTATATTTATATATTGCAAGTGGTGAGACTAATAAAATATTGAATCTGAATCTGCATCCCAGCTAACATTTTCTTTAAAAAAAAACAACGATAAAATATTTTTCAGTTAATAATCATGATTGCTAACAACACCAGTTAGAACTTCAACCAAAAAGACTATTTACTGATTACAAGCCAGCAACCAACAACGCAGCGTGACGAACAGTGTGGCCAGGGGTTAATGTGAAAGGCTGCTATAGAATCACTATACCACAGAAGGATACCGCACCACAAATCACCTGGAAGGTCGTGGCACAACAAATTTAAGAAGAGATTCAAACTTGCCCACGCAAACATCTACGAGATCATTGAGCTACCGAAGAAGACACAGGCACTAACAGAATGCAACATTATCCAGTATGCAGAAGGAGGAGCCCACCCACCAAAAAGATGACGATACAGAGTTATAGAACCAGACTCCAACTACTGAAAGAAAGATTCCTAGGACTAATAAGCGTTGTAGATTACTCTGACGCCGCCGATGATCCCATCTTCTCCATTTGAACTGGACAATGTAGTGAATACTTCGTAAATATAATGTATTGTGACTTTTGATGTAAATATAAAAGATTAAATTTATCATCATTTTACATATTTCCTTATGCAATGTATTTATAAAATTGAGTAATTTTAATTTATTAAATGATGTTTGCATTAAAAGAGATCTTTTATTAATGTATTTTTATCATGAAAAATCATTCAGAAACTAATGAACTATAAAGACACTTTTGTAACGAAATATCATTTTTTTTATATTTGTTGTGTACATGTAAGTTTGTTGAATGAATTTATATTAAATTAATGAGAAAAAATATTTGAATTTTTTAATAATTTTTCTATACAAAAGAACAACCAGAATATGTAGAAAACACTTACAGACTATATACCTGACCATACCTAAGTTGGAACAGACTATACAATTGGATGCTCATTAAACCTTTTGTCTTTTTTGTTTTCTTTACTAATAGATAATTGGTAGAATTAAAAGTGGGCAAACCATGAGTAAACCTTAACCATATCGAGGATAGGTTTGGACACGATCATACAGAGAATATGTATAATGTCATTAACCCTAAACAACAAGTTATGATAGTTACTGGTTGTTTTCGTGGTAATCTATTAGTCTTGGATCTGTTGTCCACACATTGGTGTTTCAATAGCATTGTCTTACCCAATTGAACTACAAGCCCATTTGCTTGTCCTTGGTGTACACAAAATTGTTCTTTCGTTTATCATTCCATCCTCGATCCAGAACGTTTTGAACAAACTTCTTATTGTGTATTGTGATCAACAATGCCATCCATGTTTACACTAATACATCAATTGAGTAAACGACTAAATATATAAAAGAGTGTAAATAATAAATATAAGAATATATAGTTTTGGCAACTTATTAAAGCAATCAACCCCTACGTAATTATCCATTGCAAAGTGTTTAAGAAGAGATGTAAAAGTCAAAAGATGCAAATCCCGATGTCATAATTGAATCACCTGCCCATACCAATGATACAGAACAATTTTGTATTTTTTGAATAAGATGTACTGTATGGTAATTCTATAACAAGGGTCTGTATCAATGCTTTTTTTCACCAAAATCCATAGTATTAATAATGGTACAAGTTATAAGTGAATTTTCGTCAAATATTGTACAAATTGTAAGTTGTACAGGCACTTTTTGTACAATTTACAATTTGTACAAAGTCAAAATACAAATTATAATTTGTACAATATAAAAGTTATCTTAATATTTTTAACCGGCACAGACATACTTTCAAATGTTTACAAAAAAAGAATAGTTCTTTATTGAATTTACAAGTGACAAGAGCAGACTTGTGTGCTCGACAACTTAGGTGTTAAAAAAAAGAAGCATACTTTGGGAAATTGTAACATACTAAGGACTTTTTAGAACACTCAGTAATGTATCTTTTTAACAATAAAAAACGTGCTAAAATGTAATATAAAAAAGTGTGTTTCAGATAAATATGGAAAAATTACTTTAAATAATCTTTCAAAAATGGATTCCTCATCCAAACTTTGACTTTATGGGAAATTAAAAAATAATTGTTAGTCTGAGGAATATTTAAATTGCAATAATTTTATACATAGGCAGAAATTTATACTAAGTGATAATTCCCTAGGCATTGAATTAGGAAGGTACAGAAATATTCCAAGAGCACAAAGATAATGTAAAACATGTGGAGTCCTAGATGACGAATTTCATTTTTAGCTCACCTGGCCCATCAGGCCAAGTGAGCTTTTCTCATAACTTGGCATCCGTCGTCCGTCGTCGTCCGTCGTCGTTAGCTTTTACAAAAATCTTCTTCTCTTACACTACAGGGCCAAATTAAACCAAACTTGGCCACAATCATCATTGGGGTATCTAGTTTAAACAATTTGTGGCGTGACCCAGCAAACCAACCAAGATGGCCGCCACGGCTAAAAATAGAACATAGGGGTAAAATGCAGTTTTTGGCTTATAACTCGAAAACCAAAGCATTTAGAGCAAATCTGACATGTGATAAAATTGTTTATCAGGTCAAGATCTATCTGCCCTGAAATTTTCAGATAAATCGGACAACCCGTTGTTAGATTGCTGCCCCTGAATTGGTAATTTTAAGGAAATTTTGCTGTTTTTGGTTATTATCTTGAATATTATTATAGATAGAGATAAACTGTAAACAACAATAATGTTCAGCAAACTGTAAGATTTACAAATAATTCAACATGACCGAAATGGTCAGGAGTTATTGGCCTTTAAAGTAAATTGTTAACCATTTTTCGTAAATCTTATAGTCTTTTACAAAAATCTTCTCCTCTGAAACTACTGGCCAAGTTCATTATAGATAGAGATAGTTGTAAGCAGCAAGAATGTTCAGTAAAGTAAGATGTACAAACACATCACCATCACCAAAACACAATTTTGTCATGAATCCTTCTGCGTCCTTTGTTTAATATTCACATAGACCAAGGTGAGCGACACAGGCTCTTTAGAGCCTCTAGTTTGTATTGTGACATTAACATATCATTGCGTTTTAATCTTTTAGCTTATCTAAAAGTCTATGTACCATTATTTCAACATATTGATGTATTTTATAAACTAAAACACATTCTAAACCACATCCATGAACTTGTTTGTCATATTGGAGTCTTCATTAAGCAGTCTTTAGAACTGAGGGAGTCAGACCCATGTCAGACAAGCTTATGATGGTATTTTTTACATAAATTTATAATTGAACTATTAAAATATGTTCTATTATTCGATATATTGTATTGTATTACATTGTATTGCATTGTATTGTATAAAATTGTTTGGTCGTATTTCTTGAACCTTATGGGTGTAATTTTGAAATAAAGATTAAAATTAATATTGTTTTCATTACCCCATTAAGAAAATATGATTCACAATCTAAATACTTATCATTAAATACCGGTTTAACATCGTCGGTCTGCTTGTCCATGTTGTCCTTAAGCGTTGTGCTGAAATGTCAGGACCCTGTTAAGTGGTTAATTATTGTGCCAATGTCCAAACTGGTTACACTGGTAAGTAGGATTCGGCAGTTTCAGCTGGTCTAGCAATTTGGGTAGCTCTGTTGCAAATATTGTACGGAGAAGGGCGAGGTTTGGTCCTCTCTTTAATTGACTTAACTGCAAGACTTTCGGCTTGTCTAATCTTCTCTTCATCGTCAGAGCTATTAGCGAAGGTATTTGACTCATATTCGCGCATTGTAGTCAAGCCCCCTGCAGAGCTATCGGCGATCCTTATCGACTTATTCCTAGCCTTTACTTTAGTTATAAGCTCAGACACAATACTGTTAGTGGGAGAATCTAAAGAGGGGCCCTTCTTTTAAATTGTATCATGGAGCCCGGTCAGAATTTTATCGTTGAAAGGATATTGAATACTGTTCCCTTCTTTCTTGACTTTGATACCGACTTCTTTAAATTTACATGATAAGTTGTTTTGCTCAGAAGCCAAATCAGCTTTTAAATCTACAAGTTCGTAATCTTGATAATCACGAAACAAATGAAAAGCATCTGCGATATCAGAGCTGGGAACAGGGGGCCGAAAGCAGGGGGCTGTGACTTACCTCTATCATGTGCAATAGGTGCGGTGTGGTCCGTGTCTCCAATATCCGACATAGCTTAAAATTGGGCCAACTTTACTGCCATTAGACAGAGCTTCGAATGGTCAAGCTATGAAAATGTATTTTCAATGTAAACTGTTACCGCGAATGACCAGTCCGTGCTATCATACAAGATCATACAAAGAAAATGTAAACTCTTAACTTTGTTAAGGTGTCTTATTTTTATGCTAAACTGGGACAATGATAATTCAAATATTATTGTAAACATGAACATGTTCCCATATAACAAATCCATGTGCTATCAATAGCGGTTAATAAATTACAGTCACTGTAGCTATTTTGCCAGCACCGATAAAAACTTCTTCATTCAAGCCGGCGAAATAGCTTATTTCTATAGAAATGGCTATTTGACCGGCACCGTCACGGTGAATGTGTTGCTGGTGGGTCTCATTGGGATCTAAGCGTGACGCGGGATTGCCGATATATTTGGTAAGAGTGACACGTGAAAGTCAAATTATTGTGCCGTAAAACGGGAAATGAAGTCTAGCGGGACACGGGAAATTACAAAAATATGAGAATTCTTCTTTCAGTTTCCGCACTCCATCATAATATTGATGACTATATATGTGCCGTGCATGAATTGCTTACGTACATAGTGTAAGCGGGATACGGGAATCTGACAAAACAGTCATCCGGGATCAGAACCCCTCAAATGAGACCCCCTTGCTAGTGCTGCCGGAAAAATAGAAAATATGATATTTTGCTAAAATTGGCCGGTAAATGCCAGGGAGCCAAGTTAAAAACTATTTTGTTTTTCACATATGTATTGCTGCTGAAACTCCTATTATAGTAGTCTCAGATTGCTGGTGCCTGCAAAATAGCCATTTCTATAGAATTATGCTATTTTGCCGGTTTGAATAAGGATATTTAATCAGAGCCGGCAAATAACATATATATAGCCATGCAGCTGCCTTAATAAATACATTTTTTACTGTAAACTTTCCAGTTAAAAAGTAATAAAAACTTTAACATGTTTACAGTTCCTAATGTAAATAGTGTACGTATATAATGTTGTAAGTTATGTTATGACTGTTAATTTTTATTCTTTTTTGTTTATTTTTTTGGTGATGGACGTGTTCGACATACGAAAGTATGGTTACCCTATAAAGGGTGTAAAGATCCAGAGAAGAACAGAACAGAACAGAACAGAACAGAACATATTTTATTTCCAATTAAGGGCCCACAAGGGGCATACAGAGCATACATGAATAAGGAAAAAGAATATTGATTTGCATAGATACATAGATACAAACAATGTTTTACATACAGTTACAATACAATTACTAAGTTAACTCATATTCACTTTTATAAATTTACCAACAGCATTAACGACCTAGCTGATTGTCTTCACAGTTTAATAAATAAATAAATTTATGCTGATTATCAAGTATAATAGAAAAATTTGGAATTCTTTGGCAAACAAAGTCAAAGAGAACATCTCTATCTGATTTAAAATTTTCACAGTTAGTTAAAAAATGGATTGCATCTTCACCACAGCCAGAGAAGCATTTTTTGCAAATTCTTTCATTTCGTGGAATATTTGAAAAACGACCAACTTCAATTTGAAGCTTATGAGCAGAAATACGTAATTTGCATATAGATCTTCTAAAATAAAAGTTCTTAATTAAAGAAAGATAATTTTCATAACCAAAATTCTGCTTAAATTTCACATAATTAAACAGTTTTCCATCAGAAGCTTTATTTTGGCTAGCATACCAATTGCTAATATATTTAGTGTTAGTGTGAATTGATTTGCTAGATATGTTCAAAAATTTATATTGTCCGAAATGTTTTACTTCTTGTTTAATTTCAAAAACTTCTAATACTTTTTTAACAAATGAGAACCAAGAAGTTATGTTAGATTTGTGAAGCTCTTGGCTGCATTTATAAGCATCTTTCAATAGACTGAATTCAGTTGTAAGATTTTCAAATCTATACCAGTATTTTACAATTGACTTTACAATATCATAATGTAAGGGGAAACGCCCCAGTTCTGATAATACAGCAAAATTGATACTCCTTTTGTGTACACCAAGTATAAATTTAGAAAATTTAAGATGGAGATTCTCACACTTAAGATTTTTAAAAATATTTTCAAGATTAAATAAGGAAGACTGTACAGTAATTTATTACAAGAGACATTATAACCTCCCCATACCTCTGAATTATATAACAGAATGGGTTTAAGGGTATGATCAAAAATATGAACACAAGATTTTATTCCAGCCCGCCAGGAGACAAATACATAAAATCCTTTCTAAATTTATAGTAATAGGCCTTAAGAGCCTTATTATAAAGTTCAGTTTTAGCTAGATGAAAACTTCCAGATGCAGTAAAGTGAATACCTAAATATTTGTAATGAGCGACACAGTCAGTCAAGTTATTCTGCAGTCGAAAATTCGCCTGAATTTTCCTTCCAGCCTTATTAAAAATTATGACTTTAGACTTTCTAATATTAACTTTCAGGCACCAGTCAGCACAATATTTTTCTAGCTGATCAAGTCTACTTTGAAGCCCTGTGGCTGATGTTGACATAATCACAATATCATCCGCATACATCAAACAATTTAATTTCTCTGAGTGCAGGGAAACTGCATCCAGACAGGAGTCAAGATAAGATGACCGAAGTCATTTATAAAAAAAAAAATAATGAAGGACTCAAGTTGTCTCCTTGTCTTACACTTAATTTAATGCTAAAAGGGTCAGTGAGAGGAGCTCCAACTCTTACACATGCTTTACTATTATTATACATATCTGATATAATATTATAAAATAAAGTACCAACTTTCATATTAATAAGCTTCAGTTTAAGACCTATATGAATGACGCTGTCGAATGCTTTGCGAAAGTCTGCAAAACAAGTATATATAGTCTACCTTCTTTACTGTGACAGTATTTGTCTATCAGTGTTTTCAAAATAAATATGTAACACTCCGAAACGTGTCCTTCCCCCCAAACGTGTCCGATTCCCCCAAACGTGTCCACATAGACGTCACTAAACTGCAAAACATCTCTAGTTGTAAAACAGCGCCAACGCGTGTCATTTTTTTAAGCACCCAAACGTACATCCAATCCCCCAAATGTGTCCATATGTTTTCTTTTTTACTGGAATTATCATTTGTACGTGTCAATTTTATGAATACAATATAAAATATTTGGTTATTGCTGTTTCATTAATGAATACTCATTTTACTAATTCATTGAAAAAAAGAAAAATAACTTTAGGCCTTTTTTTCTAAACCGACAGTATAACCTGAGTAAAATTGGGGGGCTTTTGATCTGCTATTTTGCATGTAAATGCTCAGTTAAATTGTAGATATTAAATCAGATAACTCGTGTAGGAGAATGTCCCATTCTTTGTGCATTTTTAACATGAAGTCATAAAATAATAGTTTTCTACTAAGGCAGCAACCATTTGATCTATTTTTTTCGCGACAAGTCGAAAGCAATTTTTTTCTTTCAATTTTAGCATTACATATAGTGGCAGCTGAGGGTGAAACAAACATTTTTTTTCTGAGAATCAAAAACAAATTATTTTTTTCTCCAAAAACTGGAAACAAACTTTTTTTTCCAAAAAAAACCATACCCCCCCCCCCCTCCCCAGAAAATCAAATGGTTGCTGCCTAACTCTTATTTTTTTATAGATTAAAATCCAAACTAGACTGTGTTTATCCCGAATAACCGTAAAAATTTAGGCCCAATCTTAAAGTCCCGGTATAATAAAAGAACCTAACTTCAGTATAAAAAAGAAGAAGATGTGGTATGATTGCCAATGAGACAACTCTCCACAAGGGACCAAATGACACATAAATTGACAGCTACTAGTATAGATGACCGTACATATGTCCTCAACAATGTGCAAAGCCCATCCGCATAGTAAGCTTTAAAAGGCCCCGAAATGACAAATGCATTTATTGCTAACATGATATCGTTCAAATAATGCATGAAATATTTGGCACTGGACATTATGTCTCTTGTTCGTGTGTCTTTAGTAATGTTCGAAACCTGAAATCTATTTAAAAAAAATGATAACCAGTTTATGATTTTAGGAGCTTTTAAAATATCAGAACTGTTGAAAGAAGGGAATCCAATTCTGCTGGAAAAAAACATGCAATATTTGGATGAATATAAAAGGCATCAACGGAGTTTATTAGTACAAGATAATTTACCACATAGTAAACAATTAATTTAACAGTACAAGAATTATATGTATGCTTGCTCAAAATGCGCATGAAATGCTTGCAACTGGACAATAATCAATTTCAGTCAAAAGTCAATTCATATGTTACAGATTAAATTTGCAATATTTGTTTATGCTATAAATCGTACACAACTAGCATTGAACAAACTACAAATGACCACTTCCTCAACTGTATCCCCCATCATAGAATTGCCGTAAACGTTATTGATTTTGGACGGCCAGGCATGTATTAGCGTTGAAAGACGTGAGACGTTCTGGCGTGTAAAAGTGGACACGTTTTGGCGAATATCAATTATCGGACACGTTTGGGGTTATTAAATCGGACACGTTTGGGGATATTGAATATTACGGACACGTTTGGGGAAAATAGACACGTTTGGGGGAATCGGACATGTTTGGGGGGAAGGACACGTTTGGGAGTGTTACAAATATATGATCTGAAGTTCTGGCATTTTTTGTAAAGCCAATCTGAGAATTATGAATTAAGTTGTTTTGGTACAAAAAATTGTCAAGTCTTGTATTCAAAATATTGTTAAAAAGTTTACCAATGGTACTAGTAATTGTAATACCTCTATAGTTAGATGGATCACAAGGATCATCTAATTTAAAAATTGGCGAAAGAAGAAGAAGGTGGTGGATATCACTCCAGCTATTCTTGGAGGTGTGCCTTCACTGGCAAAATTTATTATACAGATTACAGATTACAGATAAGAAATCATTTGACCGAATACTATCTCCAAGCCCGTCGGGTTCGCAAACCGAAAAGGCAGTGTCTGCGCGTATGTGGGTACGAATAGTCAAATTGCCGTTCTAGGCTGCACGTACCCACATCCGGTTTTCTATTAAAATGCCATCGGATCGGGAATGAAACGTGAAATATATACCGAAATTATCGATGATATGGGGATTTCGTGGTAGAAAGAATGAAGAGTATGAAAAATAATATTTTCAAATTGTATTTAATAAATAATGATACATATAAACATTGCAAATTTAAATGCACAATGATGTAAAAATGAAACTGTCCAGTCTCTGTAAAAGAAAAACATGATAGAAATTAATACTATTATAAAATTTAAATGAAAATTTAAAGAATCTATAATACTAAAATTACGAGGTCCAATTTGTCAGCCGTCATCACGTAAAAACGACGAATCAAAGAATTCAACTTTATATACAACTAATATAGTACAAAGGTGTAGATTAAAAATTACACCACTCCAGACCCTTTTGTTTTCCACGTAATTAATATTGCCAATAATTAAGAAGTTCCGGGTCGAGTCCGATACCGATACCAATAGTATATTCACCTGTTACCTATTATCTTATCTGTACGTTCCGCATCTGACAGGTGCACCACCAAACGGTGTATTCAGGATTGATATGCTATATACACGGGTCATAATCACAGGGTTGACACTACTAAATTGTCAAATTGTTACCTATTGTAGTATTTTAATCAGTAATTAAGACTTTCTAAGATAACAATACGAATACTAAAAATCTGGACTAAAAAAAAGGCGTATAGGTACAGTTTTCAATTTGTTAGTGGGCATGACGTAAAACATCGAATCAAAGAATTCAACTTTATTTATAACTAATATAGGACAATGCTGTTGATTAAAAAATACTCCATTCCAGGACCTTTTGTTTTCCAAATAATTAATATTACCAATAACTGACAAGTTCCAGTTCGACGGGTTCAAACAGAAAGATTTGAAAGCAGAGAAAAACTGTGTATCTTATAATCGGCATGACTTTATCAGATGACAATATTAATACTAAAATATAAGACTTGCGCATAGTTATATACTTTTAAAATTTATACATACATAAATAATTCATTCTGTTTTATTTGGTTCCTCCTTTTAATAAGGTGATACAGTAAATTCCAACAAAAAAGGTTTCAGTTCTTCCACATGATTACTTTCCCGTTTAAAGACAGATATATTGTCAAATGTTCTCATGTAAATTGAAAGCGATGGCTGTTTGTTTATATTTCATATTAATTATAGTAAAAACGTTAATGTGCAGTTTTTGTCTCGCCTTGACGGAGTCAAAAAGCGAGACACAGGTATGCTGTTTCCATGGAGATAATTTGTCTCTGTCTCCTTAGTCATGGTCTATTGACTGTGAAACTTTTGATTATTTCACATGTATTAGTTTGTGATTAGGTCAGTTTATGGGGAACCACAAGTGGTAGGTCAATGGTATTTGGTATGCAGTTTTATAAGCATTGGCATATCTAATTTCCATGGAGATAATTTGGCTCCATCCCCTTAGTCATGGTCTATTGATTGATTTGTTTAAAATTTTTATTACATGTATTAGTTTGTGATTAGGTCAGTTAATGGGGAACCCCAAGTGGTACTCTGGTTGGTCAATGATATTTGGTATGCAGTTATATAAGCATTGGCATATCTCATTTCCTTGGAAATAATTTGGCTCCGCCCCTAAGTCGTGGTCTATTTACTTTGATAATTTATCTTAGTTATGTATTAGTTTGTGATAAATTTTAAAATATATAAAACTACTAAAATTAAAGCTTGAGTTTATAAAAAGTTAAAGAAGCAAGTAATAAATCAATTTAGACCAATTATAAAAGATTCATGTAACTAGTTAAGATTTCGAACAAATTTTACATATCCAATATGATTGTTTTGGCACAGATTTCAACCCTGCACATTTCAAATGTTGCCAGTCTAAACATTTGGAAAGTACTGAAATTAGACAGAGTGGGGGGCCCATATTCGCCGGGGACACAATTTCGCCGTTTTATGATTTTGAGGTGTAAACACTTTAAAGGATGGCTGAAATGGAAGAAATATGCCAATAAATTATAATTTTATAACAAATATGATTATTTTTTAAACTTAAACAAAATTACGGCACTTACTGCAAAAGATCGAAAAACGGACAACGATTTTCGGTCAATTTCCTGAATGAAAAACAGGGTTTTCATAGATTTTTTTCTTAGCATTTTTTTGACTGATTGGCCTAAATTTCTGTTTTTTACACATTTGAAATGTATGCTGTTCATCTATAATGAAATTTATTTGATAAATATTATATAAAGCTGCAGTTATTTGGTTTTAAATAGATGTGTAAAAACGGCGAATATGTGTCCCCCATTGACAAAACTTCAGGAAATTTCAAACACCTTTTAATCTAACTTTACAGATGATTATTTTTAAACAAACATGTTTTCAAGCTTAGGAATGTTTTGCATTTGAAGTTATCTTCATATAGAAATATCAGTATACTTCAAAAACATATAGACCTGAACTTAAACTGTAGAAAACATGGAAAGATATGGCGAAAATGAGCACCCCACTCTATATCCTTAATATCAAGAACGATTTACAATACAAAAACTAGAAATAATCGACATAAAAAAAACTGAAAAGAAACGCGGCAAATTCGATTAAAAACTACAATTTAAAACAAATACCTTGTATTCGGCCCTTTTTCTGTCGAATTTGTTTGGAATTTTTTCCCACCATGAATGCAGGAAAAATTTATTCTGTTATACTTTAAATCTTTTTAGTTTTTGTGCTCCCGGTTCTTCTTTTCTCTGCGGCTGCTATAGACTGCGAATTTCTTTTATACAATTGTATGAAATTTAACGCCTGATAGTTCTGTACAAATCTTTATATATAGAATAACCATACATTGTCTCGAAATATCAATGTTATTTGTACAAGGCTTAGAAACAGGTAGAAAGCGAGGCTGTGCCGAGCATTTCTACCTGTTTCGAGCCGAGTACAAATAACAGATTGATATTTCGAGACAATGTATGGTTATTCTTTATATACTGCAACTCTTATAACTGTTCAAAATGAAGTATTTAGGGTAAAAACCGTCATTCTTTAATTGTGAGCGGACAACGTAAAATTGCCGCGAACCTGTATGTTTTATTGACGTCATAAATAAAACTCTACGGAAACACATTGTCAACGTCATAAACAAGGCGATATACGGTCAGTGACTGTATATCACATATGAATATACGGTCAATGCAATTTGACTGCTCAAATAGCACAGCTGCAGTATATAATTCATTATAAGTCTGAAATGTCTTCCCCACAGTTATAATATCACTCTCTTCCATTTTAAGAATATTTACTAACTGAGAAAAAACTGTTCACTTGCCTATATATATATGTGTATATTTATAAAAATTCTGAGTAGTTTTAATCAATTTATTTACTAATTGCAACAAATTCCGTATATATTTCACGTTTATATTAGTAATATTAGTAAACCAAAAATAAAAAAAAAAAAAAAAAATATATGAAAAATAACTGCTAAAAGTAAAAATCATAATTTTTCCTTTAATTGTATGTTAAAAAACTTTTAAACTGTAAACTTCCTATGTAAAAGTCAAAATAAAACCTGTAAACCTCCTTTATAAAAACACATAAAGACTTAAAAAAAAATGTATATAGTGTATATAATGTTTGCTATGTTACGATTGTTAATTTATTCTTCAATTATTTTTTTGGTGGTGGAACTGTTCGACATACAATTTCGTATGGTTACCCTATAAAGGGTGTAAAGATCCAGAGAAGAAGAAGTTTCATTCCCGAATTTATTCGAAATAATTTCTCCCTCAATTTTTTTATTTCGATTTACAGAATAATGTCATTTTTTTTTATTTGAAAGTAAAAAAATAACACTAAATTAATTTTAAATAGTATTGGAGTGTAAGTAATATAAAAATAAAATAATTTCCCAACCATTCTGATGGTTTTGTATTGAAACAAACGAAGGCTGATCGCTAAGGTTGATCGCCATATACACCTTGCTCTAATACCTGCGATCCGACGGCATTTTATTATAAAACCGGATGTGGGTACGTGCAGCCCCTAGAAAGGCAATTTGACTATTCGTACCCACATGCGGGTACGCGCAGACACTGCCAACCGAAAATGACAAGTTTGAATGTAGGCAAAAGAAAAAATAAAGGTATATTATACAAAAGAAAGCATGCCATTTGTTGCTATAAGGGGGGTTAGACACAAGGTTCAACATGTTTAATGTTTAATTCAGAGGCGGATTTAGGGGTTTTTTCAAGGGGCCCGGACCCCCCCCCCCCCCCCCCCCCTTTGTGGGAAAAAATTGGTTGATTATATCTATAGAATATAGTCCTGGGTACCACGATTTCCCGAGAAATACAGGATCAACGAAATATCCCCAAAACAAACTGATATATCCCGATAACAAGATTGTTTATAGTGTTATACTGCTTAAATAAGTGTTGCAGCATGCAATTATAAACAATCAGGGGGACTTACTTAAATGAGTGATTTTCTAAATCACTGATTCAAGTAACATTATTTCCATAAAGGTTGGAAGTAAGAGTTGTCTTTCTTTGATAATCACCTATTTAAGTAGTACAAATTAATCACTAGAAGAAGTGATTTAATTTTATTGTAGCTTTAAATATAGAATACTTATGATCCAGGGAATAATTATGTTTCTAAAATTATCAGAACCAACATCTGTGTTGATAGGATGACCAGGTCATTTCAGGTGATGACCTTGTACTGAATCTAGGATAATGACATGTATACAAATCGCTTGTTTAAGTATCATCATACCTCAGTTTCCTTGCAAAAAAATCATGTGTATATATATATAAGACATAACAATCGAAATTCTTGAAGTGAAATTGCACTTTTATTGAGTAAAAACGAGTAATATCTTTAATTAATATTCTTTAATATAAAAATTATATTGTTTAAAAGAAGAGAATAGAGTGAGTGGTATACTGAAATTTGGAAGTTTCTAAACTGTTGATTCCAATGGGTTTTAGCGCTCTGAGTTGGAGGATCCAATAATCCTCTCTTTTACTCCTAAGGACATCTGACGTTTGGTCATTAGGATCGTTCCAGAGGACTTCAATGATTTCGAAAGACGTGGATGTTGTGCCCTGTCTGGTTGAAATGTTTACCAGTGGGCTCCGATGACTTATTTTTGACATATATCGGAGATGTTCGCCAAGTCCAGCTTTAAAAGGACATTTGCTTTTGCCAACATATTGTTGTTTACAAGCGCCCAGGGAAAGAAAAAGCACCCGGGGAAGAAAAAACAGCGCCCGGGGAAAGAAAATGCACCCGGGGAAATTTCATAGATATTGTATTGGCATGAGACAACTTTGTGTTGATGAAATAAGTTATGCACATAGATAATTTTTTTAATTTCAGACAAGTATTTTGCAAATTCAGATAAAAGACATTTGTAATAAAGCACAAAAACAAGTATGAATGTTTCAATTTTAACAATAATAAATGAATACTATTTCAAAAGACAGATAACAATGGATCGATCACAGTTTATGCTAAAGATTTATAAAATGTAAGACATCAAGAGACATTTTTTTCAAAAACGATATAAAAATGAAAAATGCAAAATCAACGTACAGTTAGCGATTGTTAAAAATGAAAACGGATGTAGAATAATGAAATATTAAAATTCCATAAGCGTACCTTTTGCATTGTCTGAACAAAAAGTTTTATTATTTTCTCTCTATTATTTATATAATATATCACAAATCTCATCTCTGTCAATCGTAATAAAGCTGATGTGTATTTGTATTCATCTGACTGGTCATGCGAAAAACACCCTTTGCAAGAATTTATGATTCGTCAAAATCAGTTGATTATTTTATTGTTGTGAAGAAAGTGTACATTTTATCGTCATGCACCAAACATCACAATGTGAGAGGAGAAGTTATCAGCGACGTTACAATGCAAGAAGAGATGTTATCAAGCTTGCTTTTGTCAAGCGTAAAACTGTCTTAGGAAAAGGGAAAAGACCAGTTATAGAAAAATAAACAGATACTCACGTTTTCTTCGTATAGATATCATAAAATATCAGCCGTTCGACGTAATGTGAAATCTATTTTGTAACTTTATAGGGTTGTAAAAGCGTTGACTGTGCTCACATTTTTAGTATGAAGCGCTTCGGTCAACGCTTTTACACCCCAATAAATTTACAAAAAAGAGCATTCAATTCTTAAATGAAATGTGCAATCAAACAATTATAATTATACAAGTTACACAGTGTGCAATTGTCCTCATACGAGAATTTATCGAGTCAACAAAATTAATATTGGGTGAAGAAAATCAATTAATTTTTTTGACCCAATAAATTCCGTATTGAATTTATCCTGCTTTTGTTATACTACATATTATTGTATTCAAATTCAGTTATTAGGACAATATCAACCAAATATATTTAGATATTTTATTAATCTAAAGCTGTGAAAAATGAAAAAATATTAGGACTACTAAAGCAACTAAAAAAATAACTATTAGGTCAAATTTGGTAGGTATACATGGTTTAAGGGAGATGATTCCAATTGACATTGTTAAAAATTGTACGTAGGTTTATTAGGACAATATCAGCCAATCAAATTACGAGAAATTACTCTAAATCAGGATAAATCTACATTGTATCTATCACTCAATGAATAAGTGTACAACAATATTCATGATATTAGCTGATTAGTGATTGACATAATTTTGGATTATTTAGAGCAGTGTTTGTTCTAATTGATGAGTTCTCAATATTCATGATAGTAGAGTCTATAACAAGTTGTATGCAAATTTTACATTAATTGTCAAAAATCTGACATTAAACATGTTAACACCAATTTCTTCCATAAAGAGACAGGAAATACTCAATGAACAGTCAACATTATTAAAACTCAGTCATATGTTTTTGTGCATTGTAAGCTGAAGAAAAACAATGAAAACACAGACAGCAGTTTACATTTACAAATGATTTATAACACTACAAAAAAAAAAACTTAACACAGAAATAGTATGAAAGTTAAAACAATAGATCTCAGGTGCTAAAAAAATGGTTGGCAAGATCCTGCTCAACATGTGGCAACTGATGTGATGCTCAGTGACATGTTCCAAAAAAAGATGATGTCTCTCACTTGTGATAGGTACATACCATCATGTATGTAGCTTTGTTATTTCAAGCTAATACTTTTTGACTATATATATATATTTTAAGAAAACTAAACTCTAAAATGATGATATACTGATTAAAATTGTAACACGATGATGACTGCTGTACCCATATTTTGACTATTTTATTTATTATGTCTGTTTAGTTCACGCATCATTGTAAATATAATGGAATTTGATGAGACTGTCGTACAAAGTGAGAGGTTTAGCGCTATAAAACCAGGTTTAATCCACCATTTTCTACATTTGAAAATGCCTGTACCAAGTCAGGAATTTGACAGTTGTTGTCCATTCGTTTTGATGTGTTTTGTCATTTGATTTTGCCATGTGATTAAGGGACTTTCCGATTTGATTTTCCTCTGAGTTCAGTATTTTTGTGATTTTACTTTTTTACACATGTTTTATCATTGAAAAAAACAGGAATTGAATACAGAAAACGCCAGAAGTGAGAAATGAGAAACAAGAATCCCATTTTTGTCAAGCCTGCGACTTTTGTCACAGAAAGCTCGACATAGGGATAGTGATCTGGCAGCGGCGGCGGCGTTAGCTAACTTCTTAAAAGCTTAATATAATTTAGAAGGTGGAAGACCTGGATGCTTCATACTTTGTAAATTAGACTATTCACCGGATTTGTTATCACATAAGCAACACGACGGGTGCCGCATGTGGAGCAGGATCTGCTTACCCTTCCAGAGCACCTGAGATCACCCCTAGTTTTTGGGTGGGGTTCGTGTTGTTTATTCTTTAGTTTTCTATTTTGTGTCGTGTGTGCTGTTGTTTGTCTGTCTTTTTCATTTTTAGCCATGGCGTTGTCAGTTTGTTTTAGATTTATGAGTTTGACTGTCCCTTTGGTATCTTTCGTCCCTCTTTTGTATATAGATGCCTCATGTTACGAAGTTTCCATCAGTCACATGTCCAATGTCCTTGACCTCATTTTCATGGTTCAACTTGACTACTTGAAAAAAAAGTTAAGATTTTTTGTAATGTTAAATTCTCTCTTATTATAAATAATAGGATAACTATATTTGGTATGTGCATACCTTGCAAGGTCCTCATGCCCGTCAGACAGTTTTCACTTGATCTGGACCTCATTTCATGGATCAGTGAACAAGGTTAAGTTTTGGTGGTCCATATCTCAGATACTATAAGCAATAGGTCTAGTATATTCGGTGTATTGAAGGACTGTAAGGTGTACATGTCCAACTGGCAGGTGTCATCTGACCTTGACCTCATTTTCATGGTTCAGTTGTTATAGTTAAGTTTTTGTGTTTTGGTCTGTTTTTCTTATACTGTATGCAATAGGTCTACTATATTTGGTGTATGGAATGATTGTAAGGTGTACATGTCTAGCTGGCAGGTGTTATCTGACCTTGACCTCTTTTTCATGGTTCAGTGGTCAAAGTTAAGTTTTTGAGTTTTGGTCTTTTTTTCTTATACTATACATTTTTGCTATATGCAATAGGTCAACTATATTTGGTGTATTGAAATATTTTATGATCTTTATGTCAGTCGCGCAGGTTTTATTTGACCTTGACCCCATTTTCACGGTTCATTGCTCAGTGTTAAGTTTTTGTGTTTTGGTCTTTTTTTCCTAAATTATAAGCAATAGGTCAACTATATTTGTTGTATGGAAGAATTATTAGCTGTACATGCTTGCCTGGCATGGTTCATCTGACCTTGACGGCTTGACCTCATTTTCATGGTTCATTGGTCAATGTTTAGTTTTCTTGGTTAATGTTAAGTTTATGTGACAGTTGTAATAAAGCTTTATACTTAGGACTATCAACATGATATCAATGATTATAGTAAAGAAGGCGAGACATTTCAGCGTGTGCACTCTTGTTATGTGACCACAAAAAATTTTGCAGTCATATTTGGTATCATGTCGTCGTCCACATCATCATCTGAGTCGTCTAAAGACATTTGGTTTCCAGACAATAACTTTAGTATAAGTAAATAGAAATCTATGAAGTTTAAACACAAGGTTTATAAACACAAAAGGAAGGTTGGGATATTTGAATTGAGATTAAGACCATGGTTTTTTTTTTGGAAAAAGGGGGGAGGGGGGGTGTACAAAGAAAAGGGGGGCAATTTTTTCTCATTTCAGATTTTAGAAATTAAACAGAAAATTTCTTCAAATATTTTTTTTTTTGCACAAAAGCAAAAATAAGTGGGGAGGGGGTCAACAAGCAACAACATAGTGTATTGCACAAAAGCAAAAAATTGAATATAAATTCAAATCATATAAGGCCCAATAAAAATATATGTTTGGTTCCAGTTTCCCGACCAACCCTTGATCGAACCCCCCAACCTAGCACTTTTTTTATGCCCCACCTACGATAGCAGAGGGGCATTATGTTTTCTAGTCTGTGCGTCCGTTGGTTCATTCGTTCGTCCGTCTGTCCTGTTTCAGGTTAAAGTTTTTAGAAGTTTTTGATGAAGTTGAAGTCCAATCAACTTGAAACTTAGTACACATGTTCTATATGATATGAGATTTATCATTTTAATGCCAAATTATAGATTTTACCCCAATTTCATGTTCAACTAATGATAGTGCGAGTGGGGCATCCGTGTACTGGGGACACATTCTTGTTTTCACTTCTGAAAAATAAATTTTTAAACCATCAAATTTTGAGGATTGTGAATTAAAATAATTAAATTCATAGATTTCTGTCATCTGAATTACCATGAGAAGTAGCTGTTATGGCTAAAATGCAAGAACTCATAACAGAATAATTCTTATATGATTTGCATATCTGTAAATACTTGAACTGGATTGGTCAATAAGAATTTTTTCTTGGTTTATTCTTCGATAAACCTTGTTTCCAAAACAACTTTCGTAATCTAGACATGCGCGATACACATTCTTGCAGGGATACTGGGATTTCCGGCAAATTGAAATTAAAAAACAAATGCATAACAGTTGTTTCTATTCTATTCTATTTTATTCATGATTTTAGCTTTTCTCCTTGTTCAGTTAAAGCCCTTTCCCTAGAATTAAATACTTACTATTAATTACTAGATTTATTAACTTTCCCTAGAATTAAACTTTTGATGAAATACTGATTAATTACTAGATTTCTATTCAAAGGAAATAACAATTTTTTTGAAAGATTTGTAAAAGACATTGTATTAAGATTAATGACATTTTGGATTTTTTTCCTTTTCTTTTGCTTGAAGAATTTAGTGGTAGGTTGTTTGTTATTTTGTGTGGTTCACACCATGACAAGTTATAGATCAAGTTAGAATTTTGTTCCATTACAATGAATTTTTAACCTGTAAGGGACTATGTATTGCCATGCAATACTCACAGAATGCTTGTAATATCATGGCTTATCATTTCTCATTTGAATTGTTTTGCATTTGTCATTTCGGGGCCTTTTATAGCTGACTATGCGATTTATATAATATGGGCTTTGCTCATTGTTGAAGGCTGTACAGTGACCTATAGTTGAATATTTCTGTGTCATTTGGTCTCTTGTGGAGTGTTGTCTCATTGGCAATCATACCACATTTTCTTTTTAACCGGATTTTTGTGACAAAAATGTCGGTTATTGAATTGGGGATGTACGGCGGGCGGGCGGGCGGCAATCAAATGTTGTCCGTGCATTAACTCATGAACTGTTCAACCAAAGCTTTTAAAATTTTAATATGTTGTTACTGACAACTAAATGAAGGTGAAGTTCAATAATGGCGATTTTGACTTTTACCGTTCAGGAGTTATGGTTCTTGAAAGATTGAAAAATGGAGTTTCCAGTCGTGTCCGTGCATTTACGCATGAACTGTTCTACCAAAGCTTTCCAAATTTTAATATGTTGTTACTGATGACAAAATGGAGGTCAAGTTCAATAATGAAGATTTTCACTTTTACCGTTCAGGAGTTATGGTTCTTGAAAGATTGAAAAATGGAGTTTCCAGTCGTGTCCGTGCATTTACGCATGAACTGTTCTACCAAAGCTTCCCAAATTTTAATATGTTGTTACTGATTACAAAATAGAGGTCAAGTTCAATACTGACGATTTTTACTTTTACCGTTCAGGAGTTATGGTTCTTGAAAGATTGAAAACTGGTGTTTCCAGTCGTGTCCGTGCATTTTCTCATGAACTATTCAACCAAAGCTTTTAAAATTGTTATATGTAAAAAACTATTACTGATGACAAAATAGAGGTCAAGTTCAATAATGACGATTTTGACTTTTACTGTTCAGGAGTTATGGTTCTTGAAAGATTGTAAAATGGCGTTTCCATTCACGTTGTTGCATTTACTCATGAACCATTCAATCTAAGCTTTTCAAATTTTAATATGTTGATACTGATGACAAAATGGAGGTCAAATTTGATATTGACAAATTTCACTTTCACCATTCATCAGTAATGGTTCTTGTGATATCGCCAGGACACAAATAAATGTTAATAAATCTGGTTTGCTGTCGTTGTGACAGCCTCTTGTTTATATTTATTATATGCTTATTTATATTCAATTTATATTTTTACAACTGTAGACTACTATTGTGGACTAATATTCAGTGAATTGATAGAAGGACCACTGACAGAAACAGACCTTCTTACTAGATTATTACAACAGGATGTTTTGGCAGTAGAAGTTAGACAATACCTTGTGTTAATGGAGGAAAATGGGTCTATATGTCAGAGTAAGACTGCTGCTGGTGGAAAGGTATGGAAGTTACCTCCAGATCTACATACAGGAGACTTTTCAGAGTATGCAGCCCCTTCAGGATCATCCTTAAATGGTAATGAATAAAGAAATAAAAGGGAATATATACATGACATAGGAAATGATGTTGTATATATAATTTGCTAATTCATCATTATCTTTTGTTTAAGGGGCCTCATCAGCTAGATGTTCTTTGTAGTTTATGTACTGCATAACTAAAAGCCTGTCAGCACTGAAAGTGTTATTTTTTAACTCTGCTAGTGGCAGGTGTGATGGTTTATTGTTATTTACTTTGTCAGTTTTCCTGCTGAATATCAGATGTTCTCAACTATCTTTGTAGCCTATGCCGTATAGTAGATTATTTTGGCTTATTTTGGCGGGTAAGGGAAAATTGCAAAAAAAATATGCATACATTCGGTACTTTCTAAGAGATTAATCATTTTGTAAATTATCTATTTTTTCCCCTTCATCATTTTCATTGAATCAATAATGGTTTATGTTAATATGATATTAAAATGCAAAATGCCGTTGTTCACTGGCTGTCAGATATTTATTAGTTAATTTAATACCTAATAAAATAGATAATAATCATGATAATGTATGTGTGTATTTTATCCTTATTAATTAGTGTTAGATTATATAATAGACTTTGCAGGTCACTCAGGATAATTTCATATTCTAATAATTTACAAGAAGTTTGTACACCTGTGACAAAAGTTCCTTTTTCTACTGATTAACCGTATCAAAATATAATCTATAAATAACAAGTCATGCATGTGAAACAATCATTTTATCATAACAAATTAGACACTAAGTGTTTCTCATTTTTTACTACTTTTTCAATGTTTTTAACTGCAACCATTTTAAAATCCGTCAAAATATTTAATTGGGATTAAAGAATATGCCAAAATAAAAACCTCAAAAATATGTCATGTACATTTGTTGCCTGTAAATCGAGTAATTTTAACCCACTATATGGTGGTACACTAGACTTGCTACAATTCCCTTTCTATTATTTCTCTCTTACTAATTTATATGTTTACTGATAAGTACCAGTCTACTGATTGCCCTTGGAGATGTCAGTATAATTGTAATCTCCTAGTTATAGCAGTAAAATTATTAAAGGGGCAAAATTGAAAAAAAAAGAAAAAACATAATTAGGAAGGGACATGTAGCAAGTCTAGGTGGTACACCAGTCAATATGCTGTATGCCCTGCACAACCAGTAAATATCAATTTGAGAGTTTTCAATTTTTAGTTGCTAATGGAAAATATATGAAGTTATAAACAAGTATTTGCATATGATTAAACTTTTTTTTTAGAATTGTATGCAGGAATTGAAACCACAAGTTTAGAAAGCAGTACCAGTGAAGATACAGTTCCATTTTTGAGAAGAGAAAGTAAATATTACATAGTTATAAGTTGTGTTATCATTTACTGTGCAAGTAATTTGTGTCAAAAATCGAATTTGCATTCTTGGAATCTTAAGGACTTCATAGATAATTTCCTTGTTTGTAAGTCAAAAGTCATTGGTTGAATATGATTTGTTTTTCACTTTTATCAAATGTTTATGTTGTTGAATGACTCATTCAAAACAGTTCAGGTTTTGTTGAAATTTCTGATTTTGTTATTCCAGAGTTATAATGGGACAGTTTTAAAAACTCTCAGACATGTCAAATTTAAGGTGATATTTGCACATGTCACACACTAACTCTAGCATGTCTAGTATGCTGGGATCAAATTCTGACAAAGTTTATACTGTTGAGTGTTGTGTTGATAGATGAATAAGTGAAACATATGTGTAATTTTGGTATCAAATGAAAGCTTAAGGTATTCACTGGTGTTAAGTGAATGTTCGTAACTTAAAGTTACGACCATCCGAAGATGGGAGACAACTCCAGGGTTAAATTTTTCTTTTCCGATTTTCGTGCAGTAAAAAAATGTTTCAGTCAAACCGCTCGTCTCATACATACTAATCGTCAGTGCGTTGATATTGAAACAAAATTTGATACATCAAAACATTCCGATTTTCGTAAAAGGATCATTCAATAATTTGAGCATGATGGTCGTAACTAAAAAAACAAAAATGATCAGGATGGTCGTAACTTAAAATTGTGATGGTCGTAACTCTTTATTAAATAGGACCGAATAAGACAAGTCAAGAGTTTTAAATGTGTCTTTTGTTATATGAATATATTATATGATATATTTGTGAAGTTGATTTCACCAAATAATAAAAACTAAAAGGGGTGAAGAGAGGGAAACCTGTAAAGTGCAAAAGGAAAGAAAATTGGAACGAATCGAAAAAAATAACCAATACAAAATGAAATGACCAGTCACTGTTACTTAAAATATAATGTATAAAATTAACCAAGAGTCAACTAATTATAAGGGGTTAAGTTTAATAACAATATAAATTTCTCAAAAGTGAAGAGTTCATTTGAAAACAAGAAAAACAGCTCTGGTTATGATCATTCTTAGTTACGAATTATGAAAAGGCGTTTTTAACAAATTTGACATCACATGAAATAACAGTATCCTGATTTATTTTCTTTATATTTTGCATGTATTGAAAAAATAAACTTTTTAAAAACTAGTATGTACCTACTAGGTGGAATTTAAAAGAAAAATCAAATGATCAAAATGGTCAATTGACCCCTCAATGAGTTATTGCCCTTTATAGTCAATTTTTAACAATTTTCATTAATTTGGTAAATTTTTGTAAATTTTTACAAAATATTTTACTCTGTGTAACTAAAGGGCCAAGTTTATTATAGATAGAGAAAATTGTAAGTAGCAAGAATGTTCAGTAAAGTAAGATCTACAAACACATCACCATCATCAAAATACAATTTTGTCATGAATCCATCTGTGTCCTTTGTTTAATACATGTATGCACATAGACCTAGCTTGAATGTTGTGTCCATACTTGCCCCAAGCATTCAGGGTTCAACTTCTGCAGTCGTATAAAGCTGTGCCTTGGGGACCATCTGGTTTTTATTTATCATGCTTATTATTCAATTTATATTTTTACAACTGTAGACTACTATTGTGGACGAATATTCAGTGAATTGATAGAAGGACCACTGACAGAAACAGACCTTCTTACTAGATTATTACAACAGAATGTGTTGGTTGTTGAAGTTAGACTTAGACAATGCCTTGTGTTAATGGAGGAAAATGGGTCTATATGTCAGAGTAAGACTGCTGCTGGTGAAAAGGTATGGCAGTTAATACCTCCAGATCTACATACAGGAGACTTTTCAGAGTATGCAGCCCCTTCAGGATCATCCTTAAATGGTAATGAATAAAGAAATAAAAGGGAATATATACATGACATAGGAAATGATGTTGTATATATAATTTGCTAATTCATCATTATCTTTTGTTTAAGGGGCCTTATCAGCTAGATGTTCTTTGTAGTTTATGTACTGCATAACTATAAGCCTGTCAGCACTGAAAGTGTTATTTTTTAGTGGAAGAAGACGTCAAGTCTTCTGAAGACTTAAGGGGCTGACCTTTGGCATTGAGCCTCCGTATGCCGCATTCGTTCTGTGTATTACAATTTCATAACAACTTAAGATTCCTGACACCGATTTTTACACATGATTAGGCATCTGAATCATTTAATTTGTAAATTAGGATTGAAAAACAATCACTATCGTAAATATGACCCTTTTATTTATGTAAATTATCAGATTTCATCTCATCCACATGAACGTTATTTGTTTACTTGTCACAGGATGTTTTAACTGTAGATATTTGTATTATGCATGCGTGAATTTGGTATCGGGACAACTCGCCCTGTTTACAAGTTCGCCCTTGAAGTTACGAATTTGCAATCCTGCAGACAAGAAGATTTTGTTTTTTTGTAAATAAAAAGGATATATTTCTTATTAAATTGTTGTCTTAATTCATTGTTTTCCTTTGTCATGTGAATTAGATGCCCTTCTACACCAAATGGTTTGAATCTATTTATAAAATTATTCAAGACTCAGTTGACAAGAGCAATACGTTGCTGTTTGGAGAATGTGATTAAAATCTAAGCTCATAGAAAAAGAAATATAATTGAAACTCAATGTACCTCCTTCTGAAGAATGTATTGCAAATATATTATGTATTTTCACATGTGCAAAGGTAATCACGTGTGTCGGCCATATTGGTTTGTTTACAACTATGTGAAGAACCATGACCTAAACATAAATAGTCTCTGAAAGCATAAACTTCAAGCAATACTATTTTATCAATCATGAATATTTTCATAAATTTAAATTTGATTATTTAAAGAAATAAAATTATAACAATTACGATTTTTGATAAGAGATTCTACACAGACATGCTTTAATCTATTTATAGCCAAATTAGTTTACCTGTGTGAAAATGTAAATAATTTGTTTACTAAACAAGTAAAGACAAACTATGGATGGAAGATAATAATTTACATAAATACTTCAGGACATTTAATTGATTTTAATAAATATAGGATTTAAAAACTGCAAGTGGAAACAAATTTATTCATTAGCTACATAATCAGCTGATAATTTTATTTCACAAACATTGTGATGATGTTATTGATAAAAATCACTCCATCAATCCTCCAGCCCTTTCACATATTAAGCAATAGATCTACTTATTATTGTAGAATATTTAATGAATATACATTCATCGTCTTATTGAATATATCGGGTAATCAGATATTTTTAGCTGACAATCTGGGTATCCCATTGGCTGGAGTCTACTGTACTACCAAAAATATGATAAAGATAGTAAATAGTATTTTTTCACTAATTTATTGACAATTTATTGACATAATACTGGTTGTAACATATTTTTTTTTTGTATTTAGGTTGGGACCCCCCACCCCACCCCCACCCCAATTATGAGTGGTGTCCCTTAAATGAGGGACTGTCCCTAAAACAAGGGGTCATTTTACTGTTGAAAAAAAATAAAGTACATTTTGAAGATTTTTATTAAACTCAAAAGTGGGAAAATTCATATTTGGAACAACTTTTCTAAATGAGGGGTCAAATTATTAAAAAAGATATAAGTTTAGAAACAACAGAAAATTCTTTTGACATGTTTTGACTATTCAGTACTTAATAGATGCATAGTTCTTGGGGAAAAGTTTCATCAAATAATATGAATATAAATGACTTTTTTGGTGCTCATTTTTTACAGTGGGTTATACTGATCTTCCAGTTAGGTTAATCTCATTTGGAGTGTTGTTCCCAACCTGTTAAAGGTCCATCTTTGTGCATAATTTAAAATTGGAAATTTCAACAAGCATCTAATATTCTTACTCTGGAAAATAAACCCTGGTCTGCTAGCATCATGTATATTTTTTCTACCGAATTAAAACTAGAATCATGCAAACAGACTTAAGAAAAAGGCATGTAAGTTCATCATACAAATATGACACTTTTTCTAGACAATCCAGATCGTGCAAAATACATCGCTAAAAATTGTAACCTTTAAAAGAAAATTTGTGCAGGAAAAACCCATATGGGAATTGGGAACTTTCAAAAGTTGGCGGGTATGTAACGAGCCTTACTTTTTTAAGCTCCATTTGTGGGCAATATGTTTTCTAGTCTGTCCGTCCGTCCTGCTTCTGGTTATAAAGTTTATGGTCGAGGTAGTTTTTGATGAAGTTGAAATCCAATCAACTTGAAACTTAGTACACATGTGTTCCTTATGATATGATCTTCTTAATTTTACTGCCAAATTAAAGATTTTACCTAATTTTCATAGTCAACTGAACATAGAAAATGATTGTACGGATGGGAAATCCATGTACTTATGACCTTTTCTTGTTTGAAGAAAAAAAATACATTATAACGATAATGGAACAAAGCAGCCTGGGTTAGTGGGGCTGCTTTTATGGTAATTCAAGTTACCTTTTATTCACCTTCTTCCACTTCAGAGCTATCAGCTCTTTGATTAGTACCAAATAGGTGGAATTTAAAAGAAAAATCTACAATTTACAATTGATACTTTAAGCCGAAAGAACATAAGTAAGGAATTGAAATAATGTTATGGGGGTCGATATCGAGACTAGACCATATCCGCGAATTCGAAAATCGAATTAAAGAACATACATCTTATTCTTAGTCTGGATTTTGAGAAGTCGTATTGTAATTTGGTATATAGTCAAGCTGATATTAAGGTGCAATGTCGAAGTTCAGATATAATTATTACCCGTGGTTTTAGAAAATTCTGAATACGCCTATTGGTACCATGCTATCCGCTATACATCTTTGTCTTTCTTATGGAAACTACCATGAACCCTGGACCACAGGTTTTTTATTCCCAATTCATAAAGGGAATGATGCATCCGATCTTAATAACTATCGAGGAATTACAATTACTGATTCATTGGGGAAGCTTTTTTTTAATAAGATACTTGACCATCTGACCATATGTTCATTCTAAAAACTATTATTGATAAGTATTGTAATACAAAAGAAGGTATAGTGTTAGCCTGCTTTGTTGATTTCCAGAAGGCTTTTGATACTGTCATTCTCCCAGGGATCAAACTTAAGCTATTGAGCTATTGAATATAGTTACAGAATATGGTAAGAGATCTCTTTAGAACTAAAGTTGGAGTAAAACAGGGAGACAATTTGAGTCCAAATTTGTTTAAAGTTTTCATAAATGAGCTTCCTGATTGTGTTAAAAGTTCCCCTGATCCAGCTGTTGTTAATTCACGACCAGTCTATTCTTTACTATATATATATGCTGATGATATTGTCATTTTTTCAACTTCAGCAAAAAGACTTCAAAGTAAACTTGATGGATTAAGATCAGTGTTTGAAAATTAATCCCATGAATACCAAGGTGCTTGTATTTAACAAGACAGGCAGACATATCAAACATGATTTTTATTTTAATAACAGAGTTACTGATTGTGCTCAACATTGTAAATATTAAGGAATAACTTTTAGTGCATCTGGATCTTTTTCCTCCGCTCAGAGAGAATTGTATAATAAGGCATTAAAAGCCTACCATAAGCTACGCAAGGACTTTCTGTCACTAAATCCAAGTCTAAAATCAGCCTTCATGTATTTGAGCATACAATAAAACCTATTCTCTTATATAGTACTAAAATTTGGGGATATTTCAACCCTTTCAAAAAACAAAACAAAATCTATGACTACAAAGTAGATCAGGCTTATCCTTAGATTCTTTCAGAAAGACTACGTATTGAATTTTGTAAACATTTACTTGGTGTTACCAAAAGAGCAACACATTTTGCCAATCTTTCTTAACCAGGTTCAATCCACCATTTTTATACGACCGCAAATTTTGAAAAAATTTTCGTCGTATATTGCTATCACGTTGGCGTCGTCGTCGTCGTCCGAATACTTTTAGTTTTCGCACTCTAACTTTAGTAAAAGTGAAAAGAAATCTATGAAATTTTAACACAAGGTTTATGACCATAACAGGAAGGTTGGTATTGATTTTTGGAGTTTTGGTCCCAACATTTTAGGAATTAGGGGCCAAAAAGGGCCCAAATAAGCATTTTCTTGGTTTTCGTACCATAACTTTAGTTAAGTTAATAGAAATCTATGAAATTTTGACACAAGGTTTATGACCACAAAAGAAAGGTTGGGATTGATTTTGGGAGTTTTAGACCCAACAGTTTAGGAATTAGGGGCCAAAAAGGGACCCAAATTAAACTTTGTTTGATTTCATCAAAATTGAATAATTGGGGTTCTTTGATATGCCGAATCTAACTGTAAATGTAGATTCTCAACTTTTGGTCCCGTTTTCAAATTGGTCTACATTAAGGTCCAAAGGGTCCAAAATTAAACTTAGTTTGATTTTGACAAAAAATGAATCGGTTGGGTTCTTTGATATGTTGAATCTAAAAATGTACTTAGATTCTTGATTATTGGCCCAGTTTTCAAGTTGGTTCAAATCGGGGTCCAAAATTAAACTTTGTTTGATTTCATCAAAAATTGAATCCTTGGGGTTCTTTGATATGCCAAATCTAACTGTGTATGTAGATTCTTCATTTTTGGTCCTGTTTTCAAATTGGTCTACATTAAAGTCCAAAGGGTCCAAAATTAAACTAAGTTTGATTTTAACAAAAATTGAATTCTTGGGCCTCTTTGATATGCTGAATCTAAACATGTACTTAGATTTTTTATTATGGGCCCAGTTTTCAATTTGGTCCAAATCAGGATCCAAAATTATTATATTAAGTATTGTGCAATAGCAAGTCTTTTCAATTGCACAGTATTGTGCAATGGCAAGAAATATCTAATTGCACAATATTGTGAAATAGCAAATTTTTTTTTAATTAGAGTTATCTTTCTTTGTCCAGAATAGTAAGCAAGAAATATCTTATTGCACAATATTGTGCAATAGCCAAGAATTTTTTTTAATTGGAGTTATCTTTCTTTGTCCAGAATCAACTTAAATCTTTGTTATATACAATATACAATGTATATTCACTTTTTACTACCAACTGATAAATTTAAATAATCTTTACCATTCAGTGATAACAAGCAGTTTTTTTACATCTTAATATTTTATGATGTATTTAAATGAGTAGTTATTGTTGCAAACTCCATTAGAATATTTTTAATTGAGATTAGTTTTGGAATAAGGGAGAAAGGGAGATGTGATTAAAAAATTGGGTTCAATTTTTCTCATTTGAAATTTCATAAATAAAAAGAAAATTTCTTCAAACATTTTTTTGAGAGGATTAATATTCAACAGCATAGTGAATTGCTCTAAGAGAAAACAAAAATTTTAAGTTCATTAGAACACATTCATTCTGTGTCAGAAACCTATGCTGTGTCAACTATTTAATCACAATCCAAATTAGAGCTGAATCCAGCTTGAATGTTGTGTCCATACTTGCCCCAACCGTTCAGGGTTCAACCTCTGCGGTCGTATAAAGCTACGCCCTGCAGAGCATCTGGTTTACATTAGAAAATGCCTGTACCAAGTCAGGAATATGACAGTTGTTATCCATTCGTTTGATGTGTTTGGACTTTTGATTTTGCCTTTTGATTTTTGATTTTCCTTTTTGAATTTTCCTCGGAGTTCAGTATTTTTGTGTTTTTACTTTTTTCTTAACTCGGTAGATTCACTTTGTATTTTGACATTGCAAAGTCTATGATCAGCTACTGTCACAGGCTTGACAATTTGGGATCACTACTAGAGGAGGCATATTTAGAGTAAAAATTACTACACAAGTAAAAAATTCCTTCATGGTATGGATCCTTAAACTTCTTTCTAAAGAATATTAAAGGGGTTAGCAATTTACATTGTTTACTAAATGCTGATGATAATGTAATTTTTTGAACTTCAGCAAAAAAACAGTATTCATACATAGCTTGCAGCCAGGATAATATTTAAAAGATAGAACTTTATGCTTCAACTCTGCGTGCTGGTCATTTTAATCTGAGTACATTCATACAATATAAACAAAAATAGCATAAACATTATGTTCAACCTGCATATGTATGTGATAGTTGCAGCAGTACATTTGGTTCTGCCTGGTAATATTATCCTGGCTACAAGCCTGGCTACAAACTACTAATCATGCTAATATTTGATATAACTCTTAAACTCAAGGTGTGTAGCATTGTAAAATATATACCTGCATATGTATGTAATATTTGCCGCAGTACATTTAGTTCTACCTTGTAATATTATCCTGGCAACAAGCCTGTCTACAAACTACTAATAGTTGATCTTACTTTTAAATTCAACGCGTGTAGCATATATTGTAAAATATATATCAACCTTATTCATACTTTCTAGGTTAACACAATGTTCATTGCGACACTATGCCTATTGATTAAGTTTTTATTCTGAACCAATACTTAGAACAAATATCAATGATATACTGCAAGATCGTCATGCAATCGATAAAAAATAAAGACAACACGTTAAAAACACCAGGCATTTGTGGATTTTTATTAATCATGAATTACCAAAAGCCGAATATTCGAAAGCCAATGGTTTATAAAAACTGCAATAGCTGATTAAAAATTAAAGATGATTGTTCAAAATTGTACTTTCAATAATTTCATCTGCCGACATGATTGCAGGTCATAAAAACTTGTAAATAAAAAAAAATCTGAAAGCAAATATTCAACAATATTATGCCTTTAATGTACAGTAAAAAATATATTAATACTCAACGCTAACATACTATTTGGCTTAATGCGAGTTGATTAGTTTTCACTGTTTCTCCTTAATGATGGTCGTTTGGAATATATATCAAAAATGTATGTTTGATAATTCTTTAACTTAATTTCTGCATACCAACAACCAAATGAGTAACAAATGAAATAATATTTTTTGTAGTAAACTTAATATAACAACTGAGTTTATTAACATAGTTATGTGCACAGTACTTTTAGAATAGTTTGATAAAAGTTCGTCTAAATACTTGAGTTACGGTCATCTTTCAAAGTTACGGTCATCTTTCAAAGTTACGACCATCTTGTGTCGGTGACGACCATCATCCAAAATACTATAGTTGACATTACGACCATCACAATTAAAAGTTACGACCATCCTGCTCGAATTTTTTAATGACTATTTTACGAAAATTGGAATGATGTTATTTGTCAAATTTGTTTTCAATAACAACGCATATGTGTATATGAGACAAGCAGTTTGCCTCAAATGAACCTTTTACTTCACGAAAATCGGAAAAGAAAAACTTATCCCTAGAGTTGTCTCCCATATTCAGATGGTCGTAACTTTTAGTTACGACCATCTGCTTACCACCAGTGGGTATTGGAATCACTGTAGAACCATTTTTTGAAAGTCTCTTTTGAATAATGAAAAAAAAAATTAATCTAAAATAAATAGGAGGGCATATTTGCCATGTGACTCAGGAATACCTTTTTTTATACTACCAAACTTCTGTGAAAGAGTGTGCTCTAATCATATTAATATGCAAACATATGGTGATCTATAATTGCAACTTCTGCATGATTTGGTCTCTGTTGGAGATTTGTCTCATTTGCAATTATACAACATCTTATTTTAATCAAAGGTACAATGTATGTTTAATTTTTAAGCAGTTAAGCTGCTTAAATATGCGAGCACCCTAGATTTATGTGCTACCCAATAAATGCTGAAATATGTGCCACTTTTATTATCTGGCTGGCTATCATGTTATTTATAACTAATTGGACACTTTTTTCATACTTTTTATTCTGGAATAAAAAAAATATTACCATAAAAACGTTAAATGGTCGTCGATTTTCCCAAAAGTTTTGAAGTTGCACATAGGAAGTAGTGCTCGATAGAAATCCTTCTATAGTTTATTATTCCCTGTGCTGTTGGTTAAGATGTCAAAGAACAATTGTATGAAATATTTGATCGCCGAAATTCTATAAAGATGAGTCGTTTACATTTCCCAAATGGCAAAAGTCGTAGGAATATTGTTTGTCATCGATACGTATTACATACGTCAGTAGTCTATTAATCAGCTGATATAAGTTGGCGGCAATTTCAAATTACATAGAAGACGAAATTTACGTACCTTTTAAATTGGGAGGATTCTGATGATACATAGGTACTTTATTATTAATCATTTTATTCGTTTTTTGTCTGAAATGATTGAGATTATTTAAATCATCTTAATTCAGTAATCTCAAATGTATGCTCATTTGTATTCTTGTTAATATTATTCCTTTATCTCACAAATGACCTCCTTCATGCTTGTCAAATAAAGTTGTTGTTATTGTAGTTTTCTGATTGGTCGATGTCAAGGTCATTTTAAGATTGTTTCGCTTTGGTGTTACTTTGTAACATAATGCTACACATGCTTTGATTTACCTCAATGTGCTTCAATAAATATTGAGATTGTTTTCTAAAGGACGGCATCATTTAACTTCCAAAGTCGCATATTCTGTAAAATATTAAGTCCGAATCTGTGACGCGTATCACACCGTAATTGTTTTTGATTTTCAACATGTTCAAGGACTTTTTCATTTCCGGTACAGAAAAATACGACTGTTTTGTAATAATGTTTCTTTTTATAATTTTTCACATTTAAACACTGGTTAAGTGTTCTTGAATCAATTCTATGCGGTTCCTTCAGCAACTTTATGCTGGTAAACGATTTCCCCATGAAAATAATGGGAAAAGAAATCGCATGATACGATAAAAAGGTTATATATATATACGACTAACGAGGCTCAAGAAACGTTTATGTTTTCAACAAGTTGAAGTTACAAACAAGTTTTTCTTAATTCCTACTATTACAGTTATTTAAAGTTTAAATAAATGTTTTTTTTTATAATGATATTAGTAATTGAAGACAGTTAAACCGTAATCAAGGTATTTTAATTCAGTTATAATTTGAGACGTTAATAAAATGGCACTGGCTACAGTTACATGTAAATGTAACAATAATAAAAATATTACTGTTACATTGGAGACTAAATGCCGGAATGCATGGTTGGGTAAGGACCTGTTTAATTACGAATGTAACAATAATTATTGAAGCTATACGTTATTGTTACATGAAAAACAGTAATTTTAATGTACGATGGGACTAGAAATATGTACTAATAATAAAAGTTGAAGACATTTATTTTATATTTACAATACATACATTTATTACATACAATTTATTTACTGTAATTTTTTATTTACAATGACAATTTCTACAAATTCAGTAAGTGTTTTTTAAAGTCCGACACATTTTTGATGAACGAAATTACGTCCTCCACTGATACGTGTACATACAGAAGTTCTTAGTATTTAAGTGACAGTTAGCAAACTTTGCTTTTGATGTATCAATTTGCATCAAATTGTATAGCTGTATGAAATTTATGTCTTGATATTGTTTTAGTTTTGTTTATTAAAACGCATCCCAAGTTTTAATGTTTTTCACCCTAAACAAATTGATTCAAAGTATAATGACAGTAATAAGGGAAGGTGTGCAGTTAAATACTTTAAAAAAGTGAAACAATTGAACTATATTTTTCGCCTTTGGCACTCCTAATCTTGAGTAGTATCTTTAAGAACAATAAAATACGTAAAACTATTCAAGTTATACACCATTTGTTGAATAATAATATTTATTTTTTATCAGTATCAGGGGCGGATCCAGCCATTTGATAAAAGGGGAGGGGGGGGGGTCCAACTATATGCTCCCATTCAAATGCATGGACAGGTGCATTTATAATGTGGCAGCTTAAACATCTTAACTGGCACAAAACTCTCCCCTAACATAGGACAGTGTATGTGTATAATCTCAGACATTGAATCTTTCTAAATATAAATTGGAAATAACTTTTGAAAGTGGTAGGATTGCATAACATAAACATTACTGTACAAGCATTGTTCATGTTATTTGATACTTTAGAAATAGCTGAGAACAAATTGCCTCAGATAAATATTTTGACTAATTTTTTACACTTTTCATCTGAACTTGGCCAAGTTTGCCTTTGGGTTTTTGATTAACTGCCTATAGCACCCTTTGGTGCTTTGATTTAGCAGAAGTCAGGATATGGTAAAGTTTTGAACAAAATGACTCACTATTTGTGCCAAATTAGCTACATGTATAGATGCTTGAAATTTTACATAGAAAGCAATGGGACTATACACTAATATGTAATCATCAAAGAAGCAATTTTAGAAGGCTTGCACAGCTACATTACATCTGTAGTAGTGTAGATTATGTTGGTTAGTTCATGAGATAAAAGAAAGTAAATTATGGAGAAGCATCAGGGGAGATAATTCAAACTTTTGAAAGAAAATTTTATTCTGACTAATTCATTTATACAAGTAAATTTGTTCCTGAAGTATACATGGTATAGCATGACACCGGTTATGTTCTTCTCATATATGTTATGATGGTATGATACTAAACCCCTAACGGGAAGGATTGTGCCTGATGTTCATATGATGCAATCATAATCTTTCAGTCAGTTTAATTGAAGTCTGGAGCTGGCATGTCAGTTAACTGCTAGTAGTCTGTTGTTATTTATGTATTATTGTCATTTTGTTTATTTTCTTTGGTTACATCTTCTGACATCAGACTCGGACTTCTCTTGAACTGAATTTTAATGTGCGTATTGTTATGCGTTTACTTTTCTACATTGGCTAGAGGTATAAAGGGAGGGTTGAGATCTCACAAACATGTTTAACCCCGCCGCATTTTTGCGCCTGTCCCAAGTCAGGAGCCTCTGGCCTTTGTTAGTCTTGTATTATTTTAATTTTAGTTTCTTGTGTACAATTTGGAAATTAGTATGGCGTTCATTATCACTGAAATAGTATATATTTGTTTAGGGGCCAGTTGAAGGACGCCTCCTTGTGCAGGAATTTCTCGCTACATTGAAGACCTGTTGGTGACCTTCTGCTGTTGTTTTTTTCTATGGTGGGTTTCTTGTGTACAATTTGGAAATTAGTATGGCGTTCATTATCACTGAAATAGTATATATTTGTTTAGGGGCCAGTTGAAGGACGCCTCCGTGTGCAGGAATTTCTCGCTACATTGAAGACCTGTTGGTGACCTTCTGCTGTTGTTTTTTTCTATGGTGGGTTGTTGTCTCTTTGGCACATTCCCCATTTCCATTCTCAATTTTATTCTTTCTGATGATAAATGTGTAATCAAAATTCTGAATATAAAAGTCTAATTTTAAAATTTTGTAGTATCAACATTAAAACATAGAAATGTATATATTTATTTACTATCTTTGAATTAAAAGTTTATTGTAAGAAATTTCACTTGACTGTAATTTCCAAATTCTGATTTGATAGTCTAATCAATTTTGCAGTGCCAACATTTAACACAGTAATGTATATAATTAATTACTCTGTTGGAATTGAAAATTTATTAAACAGATGTGTCATGTTAAGGAGGGGTATTTGCGAAAAATACCATTCAAGCTAGGACTGTGAAATTTCCCTTGCCCCTAGGTGAGGGAAATTAGGTCCAAAATACCCCTCAATAGCATGAAAGATCTGCTTAAAATTAATTTTTTCTGAATGGACCAATATGACAAGGAGAAAGGGAATAACATAATGTAGCATTCTTAGATATTCAGTCAAGCTATCAATCTGATATCATTAGAATACATATCATGTGTCCACGCTTTGGGATCGAAGATCTGTTGATGCTCCATTCTATTTTCTGTTCAAGAGACCGTTTGGAATCCTCTGCTTTGTTACAATGAAACACGCTTTCAAAATTTAAAGGTTAAAATTTCATTGATTGATTTAATGATAACAAAAAGAATACCAGAATTTTGTTAAAAAAACTTGTAATAAGCGTAGCGTAGACACCGAATATGTATATCAATCAGATTAGCCAGCAATCATGGCTTATAATAAATGTTCCTTTAAACTAATGTGATTAATGAATAAAACAGTTTATTTTTCATTATAGTAAACCTAAGGAAAATAATCTCTGTATTTGATAAACCAAACATGAATCTAAAGCCTAAAGATGTCGCTCTGAAAAGTGGCATTGGAAAATCCAAAAAATCTGTGAACAAACTGTTATATCACCTGGCAAAGAAAAAGGTGCTTACAGTAACATTCTCTGATGGCAAAGATCCTAAATGGAACAAAGATCCATCAGCTCAGTATAGTGGTAAGTGAATTCCTTCAAAAATAGTTCAGATACAATCTCGTGTTCTTGTGGTTGTGTATTTGTCTCAAATACTTTTTATTAGCAAAGGGCCAAGTGAGATTTTCTCATCACTTGGCATCTAGCGTCCGGCGGCGTCTGTCAACTTTTACAAAAATCTTCTCCTCTGAAACTGCTGGTTCAAATTCAACCAAACTTGGCCACAATCATCATTTGGGTATATAGTTTAAAAAACATGTTCGATGACCTGGCCCTCCGACCAAGATTGTCATCATGGCAAAAAAAAGAAGTATCAGACGACCCTTTGTTGTGCCCATGAATTGGTAATTTTAAGGAAAATTTGCAGTTTTTGGTTATCATCTTATAAACTTTATAGATAGAGATAGACTGTAAACATAAATAATGTTCAGCAAATTAATATCTACAAATAAGTCAGAATGGCCAAAATGGTCAATTGAACTCTTAAGGAATTATTGCCCTTTAATGTCAATTTTTTTAACAAATTTTCGTAAATTTTTGTAATCTTTCAAAAATCTTCTCCTCTGAAAGTACTAAGACAAATATAACCAAACTTAGTCACAATCATTATTAGGGTATCTTGTTCAAAAAATGTTTCTGATGATCATGCCTGCCAACCAACATGGCCAACATGGCTAAAACAAAAACATAGGGCTAAAATGCAGTTTTTGGCTTATATCTCTGAGACTAAAGCATTAAGAGCAAATTGAACAATAGAAAAATGTCCATCCGGTCAAGATCTATTTGCCCTGAATTTTTCAGACATAACAAACAACCTGTTATTGGGTTGCTGCCCCTGAATTGGTAATTTTAAGGAAATTTTGCATATTTTGGTTATTAACTTGAATATTATTATAGATAAAAATAAACTGTAAACAGCAATAATGTTCAGCAAAGTAAGATCTACAAATACATTAACATGACCAAAATTTGTCAGTTGACCCCTCAAGGAGATATTGCCATTTGAAGTAAATTTTTAACAATTTTTCATAAATTTTGTAATCTTTTACAAAAGTCTTCTGAAACTAAATGAAAATTATAAAGGTTTACATTTTTCATGTGTCAATTGTACATAAAAATATTAGATGAGTGACAGTCAGGCTCCTTGGAACCTCTAGTTTTCAAATGTGGGATGTTGTGAGGTCAAATCAAAGACTTTAAAACTGATTTTTGCTGTTTCTCCATTAATAATAATCTTTATTCGAAAGCAATACAGCTTATAGAATATAAATATTACAAGTATTCAATTACATCAATGAAATATATTTACATTTAAACAATTAGACAAATAATCATATAAGTAAGTATACCCATATAACAGTACAGCAGAGTATGATAAAACAGAACACATATTAAGCATTTATAATGATTAAATTAATTACGTGCCTTCTCGGCAAGAAATAAAAACTTCCCTAAATTGTTAAGTTCCTTTACATTACAAACAGATAGCAGTTGTATGAGTTTAAAATTAGAAGGTTTTCTCCAATAATAAGGTTTTATAAATTTCATTCGAAGTTCATTGTACTTTTCACAAACTAAAATAAAATGATACTCGTCTTCAACTTCTTGTTTATCACACATATTACAAAATCTCAGATGTCTCTCAATATTATAAAATCGACCAGTCTCTATATTCAAACAGTGAGCAGATATGCGATATTTACAAATAAATGGTTTATAAATATAATTTACAGCATGATCTAAATAAAATTGTAACATGTTGGGGTCAAATACATATCTATACAACATACATTTTGGTGAGTCTTCAAAAAATGAGTTCATTTCACTATGAAAGCTACCCTTTACTCTATCTTTGAATTCACTTAAAAACAAATCCACATTTATTACACCCTGATATAACCATACATCCTGGAACCCATACATGTATAATACAGTGTTCTCCCCAGGCCGTTTTAGCGTCGCGGTACCGCGACGCTATATTTTTTTACCGTGATGCTATAATAATTCCCGCGACGCTATAATTATTCCCGCGACGCTATAATTATTTCGAAGATGCTATTTTACTTGTCCTCAATTTTGAACTTTCATCTATTATCGATTATGATCATAAAAATTATATCACCTTTAATTGTAATCCCTTTAAGTCGGACACTAAAGGCAATTAAGAGATTAAATAGCTAGGTGTTAATTGCCCTCAGGGTGATAACTGTTTGGATGCGAATATCCCAAGCTGACACTTGTGACATGACTAATACCACGTGTCTGCAATCGCCAATTTCAATGCAAAAATGCAATCACAAAACAATTCGAAATCTACGTTTTGTATCACGAAAATTCAAAGATTGAAACATTTTATTTTTTTTTAAAAAAAGGTTGTTTATTTGTGCAACTCTCCAAAAATTACTTTCGTTCTCTGCCGGTAATACGAGAGCGAGAATTTTGGTTTAGAGCTAAAATAAGTTTAATACTTCTTTAAAAGGTATCAAAATTGGCTTAAGTTTATGTTTAATCCATTTAATGCATAAAAAGCGTATTATTCATTCACACAATCTCTTGTCAAACAATGTTTATTCTCGGACTCATTTTCGTAAATTTTTCTACGGCCGCCATTGCACATTTTTGTGTAAACTACGGATCGGAACCGGAACAGATATGACAAAAATCCGCATTTTCACGATAATGACAACAGATGGACAGTAGACAGAAAAAATATACCAAGAGAGAAAACTACGCATTAACAGACTATTTGTTAGATAACTTTGTTAAAAATACATATCATTTTGATGTAAAGATAAGAAACAACTGGGACTAATTCATTGAGTGCCATGAAACAATGAATTTCATAAACATGATAAAAAAAAGTTTTTAAATTGATTTTATTTTTTTGCTACTTTATCTTTACTTGATATAATATAAAAAATAGTTAATTTTGTGTGCTATATATTTAGTTTTGTATATATACAGGTTGATCTATAATGAACCTTTCATTCATTTGACTTATTGTTGGGTAACTGAAACCACATATTTATTTTTATTTGGCACAAGAGGAAAAAAAATAATTCTGTAACTATAAATGAATAAAGAAAACATAAACTGAAACAACTGTTTTTGTGGTTATAGTTTAATTGTATTCTTAGTTATGAATTGAACAATATAAACTAAAACATATAAAGGAAATAGAGCATCCACGCGACACGACAAACGACATTAAAAAAAATACAGTTAATTTTTTTAACGCAAAATGTGATGCTATCCAAAATTTCTGGGGAGAACACTGTAATATGTCTCTAATTCGACAGGCCCAGTTATATTTGTCGTTTGGTTTTTTAATACATCTCTCGAGCATTTCTTCATAACAACATTTAAGAATACAGTTATCAGTACATAATAGCTTAAACCAATATTTTAACATTCGACAATATCTTTCTATAAACATAGGGTAACGTCCCAACTCACAATAAACCATATAATTAACAGTAGATGCTTTGACCTTTAATATACGTTTTAAAAATTTCATATGAACCTGTTCGATATCATCACATTTGTGATTTCCCCAAACTTCACAACTATAATTCAAAATACTTGATACATACGTGTCAAACAATGACAGCATAGTTTCAAAATTAAAACAGTCATCCTGCAATTTACTATACAGACTAAATAATGCTTTACGACCTTGGTTTGCTAATGATTTTTGAGTATATGTAAAATAACCATTATATCTTAATAAAATACCCAGATATACAAATTCATCACACATCTCTATTGAATTTCCATTTAAATACCATCTCTCATTCTCTTTAACTTTTCCTCTGTTTCTGAATACAACAATTTTTGTTTTTAAACAATTAATAAATAAATTGTAATTATTAGAATATACATTTAAACAATTAATCATCTTTTGTAAATCTTCAATATTTTCACTGAACAATACTGTGTCATCTGCATACATAAGTAAATACAAGTTCAACATTTTTAACTCATAAGGTTGACATCCTTGACTAATAAGCTCTATTTCCATGTCATTTACGTACAATGAATATAAAAATGGGGATAATGATTCCCCCTGCATTAAACCAACATTACTATTAAAGAAATTTGAGAAGCTACCATCAAATTTTACACAACATTTAAGTTTTGAATACATAGATTTTAATACATTTAATAGTTTACCAGTTACACCTAATCTAATAAGTCGTAACCATAACTTCATATGTGTGACACTGTCAAACGCCGTTTTATAGTCTACAAAACAACAATAAAATCTTTTACCAGATCTCAAAGATTTTGAAATTAAAGAATTGAGAGCGAAGATGGCGTCAGTAGTACCATAACCGGGTCGGAAGCCAAACTGGGCATCTGTTAGTACATCATGGTTTCTACTCCATTTAGTAAGTCGGGCGTTGATGAGAGTTGTAAACAGCTTTCCAATATGGGACACAAGAGATATTCCACGAAAGTTTCCAGGCTGATTAACGTCACCTTTTTTGAATACAGGGATAATAATACTTTTTACCCACAATTCAGGAAAGTCACCATTTGTAAGAATACAGTTAAATATTTTACACAACACCGGTTTAATGAAATGTTTACTCATAATAATGTACTCGTTCATCATATTATCGTATCCTGTAGATTTGTCTCGTTTTAACTTTTTAATACCATCATCAAGTTCTTTTTCCGTAAATGGAGAATCAAGCTCTTCGAACACAGTACCTGTATTTTCGCCTGACAAATCTTGCGGGTGTATATCTGGGTTTGATGTTAATTTCTTAAAATGTTCTTCAAACTGCTCTAAAGTAATATTCGAATGTATAACTTTTTTACGTTTCTTAAATTTCCTATAGAATTGTTTCGGATTAGTCCTTTTTAACGAAGCCATCATGTTACCTCTTTGATTCTTATATTGTCTTTTCAGTTTATTTTCAAGCCACTTATATTTCTGTTTTGCTAAATTAAGACTGAGTCTATTTTCATTGGACCGGTACTTATTAAAAGATCCTAGCGCCTGTTGGTAAGCATTATATAAGTTTTTACATTCATCTGTAAACCAGGGTTTATCCGTTGTAGTTTTAAATTGTTTATACTGTTGTTATATATTGTTATATATTAAGCACACACCACTAAGAACAAAGATTGGTTGGATTGAGTCAGAATAATTAGCCCAAGTAGCTATAGGGTGACATGTCTTACTGTTGCAAAAAAATGTATGTATGTAAAGTATTTCATCACAGAATTGATCTACTTGCATATTGAAAAGAATTCAGAATATCTCCCATGTATATATGTAATTTGAACTTAGGTGGATATATCACTCTGACTCATTGGTAAGCATAGTACCATATCTACTTATTTTCATATCAAAATTTTTCGTGTTATTTCAAAACATATGATCAATTATTTTCCTAAGATTGTTAACAACTAAGATGCCAAGTATATATATGAAACAGTATCATGAGTATGGATAATGTTTTTAATTGTAGACAGAGATTTACATGAATGGGCTGCAGAATTAGAATATAGGATCACAAGACTCCCTGCCCCAGCTGGAGGTGAGTTCAGTGCTATAATTCATGAGCTTTATTTCTTCAGATGAAAACATGTATAAAACAAGAATGTGTCCATAGTACACGGATGCCCCACTCCCATTATCATTTTCTATGTTCAGTGAACCATAAAATTGAGATAAAAAAATATAATTTGGCATTTAAATTAGAAAGATCATAACCTAAGGAACATGTGTACAAAGTTTGAAGTTAATTGGACTTCAACTAAACCAAAAACTTTAACCTGAAACTTGCACTATCATTTTCTATGTTCAGTGGACCGTGAAATTGGGGGTCAAAAGTCTAATTTGGCAATTAAATTAAAAAGATCATATCATAGGGAACATGTGTTCTAAGTTTGAAGTTGATTGGACTTCAACTTCATCAAAAACTACCTTGACCAAAAACTTTAACATGAACGAACGGACGGACGACGGATGGACAGACGCACAGACTAGAAAACATAATGCCCCTCTACTATCGTAGCTGGGGCATAAAACTTAGTGAGCAAATACCAACCCAAAAGCTTCCAATTGATGCAATTGATGCATAACATCTGTCATAAAATTGTATAATGTTACTTTGATGTCAAAAAAACTTATTCAGGGTATCTGGGTCAATATTCCTAATGGACGTCAAAAATGAGGAACTCAAAAGTTATGTGTAAACAAAAGATCTCTGTGTAGGGATATTGGACATGTTTCTATTTTTATGCCCCATTTATGGGCAGGATGTTTTCTGGTCTGTGCATCTATCCATCTGTCCCACTTCAGGTTAAAGTTTTTGGTTGAGGTAGTTTTTGATAAAGTTGAAGTCCAATTAACTTGAAACTTAGTACACATGCATGTTCCCTATGATCATGATGATATGATCTTTCTAATTTTAATGCCAAATTAGAGATTTTTCTACATTTTCAAGGTCAATCGAACGTGAAAAATGATAGTGCGCATGGGGCATCCATGTACTATGGACACATTCTTGTTATCAATTGACTGAGCTTACTTAACCATTTGTGTTGGTTTGGAAAGGAGAGGAACATTTAGACTAAATGTGTAAAACCTATAGAGCTATTAAAAATGTGTTCAAAGGATTAGATTTTCAAAGAACTTATTGTGTTAAAAAGTTAATTTTTTTACCATGATGGACCCTCATCATGAACAGATTTTTGGGGTATGCTAATTTACAGAAAAAGTAATCTCACTTCTTATTTCAAAAATTTAACTACACATGTGAAAATGCCTCAGCTTCGAAATGACCCATCATACATATCTGGGTTTACAATATGGATTGAGCTACAGAAGACAATGACTAAGATCTAAGACTAAATTCCATTTTAAGCTCACCTGGCATCCGTTATCATGTGTTAAAAATTTGATTTATAAAATATGGCGGGAAAAGGCTAACTCAGATTTTTGCCTTATATTTGCATTGGTATTATTTGGGTCTCAAATCAAAAGAAAGAAAATCAAGAATCTGTTTAAATTTTGTCAAATGACCTTTTATGGGCTATTAAGTCTTATGTTAAAAGATAAAAAGGTGTTATGGACCAAAATATTTTACCTTATATTGAATGGTAAAACACCAAGGAGTCCGAACATTTGACACTTATTCAAAAACCTCACCAAAGTACATCCTTAATGGACTCGTAACTGCGGGCTGAAAATGATTTTTCTTCAAAGCTTGTAAACATGTAAAATGGAAATGAAAAGACATGTTGATTTTTTCATTGAAAATACAACTCAACGAACTATTTTAGTTTTGTTTCTTTTTTATATTCATCAAACTCTTGATTAAGCATTTTATGAAAGGTTTAAGTACTTATTTATAATGTAAAACTATAATTTCTTCTATTTCGCCTTATTTTTGTTAGTTTTCACTCAGTTTAAAACTATGCACTCTGTTCTATTTCCATGGAGTAGTTGCAACATTTGTGAATTTACATTGTATTTATATCTTCCATTTATTTTGTGCTCAAAAGTAACATGAGCAATATGACCTCTCTCTGGGCTAACAATGTAGATTTAATTTTTCATGACGAATCGCTTCAGAAAATCATTATACTATTAGTCATGTTTTTGCTAATTGAATATATATGTTAGTATTAATATTTTTGTACAACAAGGTTTATTCAAAAGTATTTCAAAAGCAAGAAAGGTGAATTGTATTGGTAAATAAAATATGATTTTCTAATAAAAAATGGTAATTTTTGAAATCTCAAGAAGAGATTTTATATGAATTTATAGGGTTAAATATACTTACCATGAAATTACATTTATATTATATAGAATATGTTTGCTTTCACAACATGTTCTCATCGCAATTAACTAGGTGATTAAAAATTACATCCATGAGATGTACTCACCTACGTCATAGTTTACCTGTGTAACATACACTAGCTTTAGTTTTAATTTGTCTTTTAATTGAATAATTTCAATTAAGTGAACAAAAAACTGAATTTATTCCAGGGGTGGTGGTGGATTGTGGTAAGTATATTTAACCCTATAAATTCATATAAAATCTCTTCTTGAGATTTCAAAAATTACCATTTTATATGAATTTGGTTAAATATACTTACCATGAAATTACATTTATATTATATAGAATATTTACTGATTAACAAGCAGTATTTCATTTGGTGGAGGATAAATTCTCTCACACACATACAATTTCAACATAGAAAAAATAATGTGAATTTTTTTTAAATGTAACTCCATTAAATTTTTGTAAATACGGATATTAGTAAAAACCGAAATTACTGAATTTATTATACAATGAAGCTATGCTGCATAACTATATGTATCAATGGCAAACTTTGCAGATTGTATAAATACAAGTATGCAAAATTAATAGACTTGATGTAGAGTTGTCTCAATGGCACTCACATGTATATATATACCCCATCTTTCTATATCTGATGAATAAATAATCTGCAGGTCAGTATAGAAATAATTATATTAAAGCTCCTTCATTATGAGCTAAATGTGTTGTAATATTTATGCAACAGTAAATAAGCATTTGTTTCTGAATAGGTTGTTCTTGTTGCTTGTACAAATCGACAAGAACTAATCCAACCTTAATTTCATTTACTTTCAACTTTGAAACTTAAGTTTATTTGGAAACATTATTACCTTTCTTTAACTTTCCATTGTTTCCTCTATATCAGAGACATATAATTCAATTTATATGTCTCTGTCTATATTAATATAATAACAGATAATATATGATTGCTGTCGTCTTTTGATAACCTGTTCAATATCATATCTTTCGAAATAAATTCTTTTCTACTTAATTAAAGAATTATAATCAATTAAAAAATATACTTGGTAAATAGGTGTCCTTAATACAATCAAAGTTTATTAAAGACTCAAACCAAAGTTGTTTCATGATTATGCTAAATCTGGATTAATCTTTAAACTTTTTTTAAAGTTATAGTCCCTGAGAATTTGCTTCTCTGCTAGATATACTACTTTTAATATTTTATAGATTAAGAATAAAATATTTTCTTCAAGAGAAGTCTTCGACTTGTACTATTGTATAATGACAATTCTCTAAACTGACTAAATTTTAAAAATCTGATAAAATTTCTATGAGTGGTAGAACCTTTGAATACAATGTCTACCATTTCAACCATGAACAATATTTTTGTTTTGTATTGGACTACTCAAGTGTAAAAATACAGAAATGGACAAATCAGTGGAAAAGTTTCAGTATACATGTTTCCATTGATATACTGCTTCCACAGAACATTTGGATGTTGAGCTGAATTAAAGCCATGATTGTTGTCCTTATAAATCCAAAAAGAATGCTAACAGATGATTTTCTCCAGCTATGAAAAATCTGTCTAAAATAAAATGTTTTGATATTTCTAATTAACATTTCACAGCGGTTAACTTTCTAGAATATCTTGCCATGTACACAGTTCCAAATTTAAAGAAACAAAAATTTGACATACATGTAATGAACAACTCTTGTATGTTGCTCTTGACAATTGTTTATATTAATTTCAGAAAATATTTCGCTATCAGAAATACTTAAATGCAACTTGTCAAATATAGTTCTATAGTTGTATTTAAAGAAAAACACTTGTTTGACAAAATGGAAAACACTTGTACTAACTTGCAGTATCCTAAGTGTTCTTAGTTATTTCAGAAATGGTTTCACTATCAAAAATGCTCATTTTATTTCTGTCTTGGTTCACCTCATCTGAATCCTATACATTCTGATATGATTCAATATATAAAAACCAAACAACTTTTTGTAGTATTTTGTGACTTCAACCCAGCCATTTGGTTAACTTAGTCACTCAGAAGAATTTTGCATTTGTCCCCAGATTTGGAAAAAAACAAAATTAATGTGATTTAAATAATCACATCTTTCAAAACAATATTGAATCAAAATTCAAAGTAATTGTTTAAAATAAACACATTTTAATTTTGTGTAGCATATTCTTGCATTAGATACTAACTCTATGCTATATATTTATATTATTCTGGCTGGTAATATGGAAATTGAAAAGTAAATAATTACCATCAATTCCGAAATAAAAATCACATGCATTCGGAAAACCTTCCTGCATGTAGATAATACACAATTTGACTTTGACCAGACTAGATTTTTGTAACTTTATGCTTATAATGAGCAAAAATAAACAGTGACATTTTAATATTTAGGTATAATATTAAGAAAATGTCTCGTATTTGATTTGATATAATCATGGAATTATCATACTATATTTTACTTCCATGTACTATTCTTAGACAATTGAAAGCTATTTGCTAACTATTAATCAGTCTTTTGAATAAATTGCTTTTCCTACATTTTGCTGTTAGATTAACTGCTTCTACAATGGTGCTAAAATTTGAGAACCAATTGAAAAGTATATATATTATATGTTTATATTGGTACATCATGTGTTACTCCAAAAATAACCTCTTCTTTTTTTTTTTCTGCATCTGACGTAAAGACTGACTAAATAAAAGGTTTATATAAAGAGCTGTATAATATATAGTTTCAAATCTTGAGAACTACTTCTATTTCCTAGATCATGTCTAGTATTTTAAATAAATCCGGCATCCACAATGCTTAAATCTTATTTATTTATTTACCAATATTTTACTTATTTTTTTACAAGATCTAAATTAATGATAATCTTGTTTCTATAAATCAGCATATTTGAGTCCTCTATACTTCAGAATTCTGAATCAATATTTAACTCTAGGAAAAACAATGTGTAGCCATTGCATAAACTGTTGGGTTCTACCAATCTCACATTAAAAATAAAACAGACCCAATGAATGAATCCTTATAGCAGAAACTTGCCCATCTGTTGGCATTGCTTAAAAAACTTAAGATGTAAATTATTAGGCATAATTTTCTATCTTTAAAAGAGCATCCAAACTCCTTTTGCTTTCATGACTGGAAGATACATATATGTATAATTTGACAGTGATTCCCATATAGTGAGGATAAGATATTCTCTTCAGTCTTATGTTATCACCTCTTTTTTTGTGTACTCAAAACAAAACAGAATTAGTACATATTATATTATATGCATTGGCAATGTACACTCTGAATTATGTAATCAATATATAAGCCATTACCTTGAATGAGTCTTTGTGAAATGCATCATGACATCCCCTAAACTCTTTATTCAATAGACAATCTAATGTTTACATAAAAACATATAAAAGCCTTTGTTTCCTTACTGCCGACAAAAACAAACAATTGGTTATAGCAGTTCATACTTATAATATTCATGTTGTTCTTGTCATAAGTAAACTGACCATGAAATTTAATATTAGTAAAAAGAGTTGTCACAAGCTATCAACTGTATTTAGAACAGTGCTCCATTCTTACTGTCTCCATGTCTGTTAGAGCATTGGAGAATTATTTATCAGTAAAAAATAATTAAATATTTACAGCAATTTGCTGTTCTGGAAAAATATTTCAGGCTTCTAAGAATTACTGTCCTGATTTAAACTGGACATATTTAAAAGAAGTATGTATTGGTATGCTTAAACTGCAATCACATTTGTATTGTACTAGATAACAATGTATTATTTTAGTGTCTTTAATATCTGTCTTGACTATTTCCCGACACTTGTTCAATATATTATCAATATGAGCAAATATGTTAATTGACTAAACTGTTGGTTCATCACAAAAACAATGTGCAACCATATATTAGCTATGCTTGTGTTGTTTTAAAATATAATAAAAAGTAGACATAATTTTCCCTGGGTGGAAGGATGTCTAGAAAAATCAGATAGACTTGTACTTAAATTCACTAGTCTGATTCTAATTTATTTTATTTGCAACAATCATCCACGTGCAATTCTATGCTCAATAAATATCAATGTGCAATCAATAAATAGTTATGATTTAATTTTATGTAAGATATCAAATCTTGTAATTTATTAGAATAAAAGCAACTTACAGATTCTAAATCATGCATGTTGTTCTAGTTCCTATGTTTCCTGTATGAAACATGTCAACATTAATCAAATAGACTTGGGCAAAATCCCTATTCTATTTTAATTCTATAGTGATCCATTGAGCACGTTTTATTTTCACTAAATATGGTTTATGTTCCCTGAATGGAAGGTTAACCAAATAAACATCATCAGTTGTGGGCAAAATCCCTATTCTGATTGTGATGTATTTATCAACTGTTAAAACATTACCACTGTTGGTCTACGCTCCCTGTATGAAACGTTTTCCAAATAAAACAATCAGAAATGGGCAGATTCCCTTTTCTGATTGAAATTTATTGAACCAATTAAGGTTCTAGTCACAATAGTGGTATACGCTCCCATACGGACGTTATCCACATTAAAATAATCAGATCTGGGCAAAATACCTATTCTGATTCAATAGTTATGTGTTTACACAGTCTCGTGTACCAGGTGTACACGTAACAGACTGCAAATTGTAAACAAGTGACAATAGTGGTATACGCTCCCATACGGACGTTTTCCACATGAAAAACAATCAGATCTGGTCAAAATACCTATTCTGATTTTAATATAGTGATGTGTTTACACAGTCTCGTGTACAGACTGCAAATTGTAAACAATCGACTTTATCCAAACTTTACACTCGACCCGTTTCGTAGCATTGCTCTAATGCAGTGAAAAATCCGGTCAGCTGAGCGTGAAAAAAGAAAATAACATCCGTTTAAAAATATATCTTTTTTGAAAAACGTAGTACTCACGTAACATGTCCGATTTTGACAGATAAATTCTGCCTTTCCTCGGACCCGATTTAATGTTTGAAAATGGCGGCTAAACAAAGGTCATTTTCTATGTCGTCGTATTTCCAGACTCGTAAGCTGTAAAAATGACGAAAACGTGCATATCAGAATCTTGGCAGAAGTGCTGTATTCTGATTCACATTAAATCAATCGTATACCGATATTCCGAAAACAAATAATGTCTTTTATAAAACATAAGGATTTTCAACAGTAAACTGTTAAGAATCCTTGCCGACGAGAAACATGCGTTCTCTTGAACGCAAAAATTAAAACTAAAGCTAGTGTATGTTACACAGGTAAACTATGACGTAGGTGAGTACATCTCATGGATGTAATTTTTAATCACCTAGTTAATTGCGATGAGAACATGTTGTGAAAGCAAACATATTCTATATAATATAAATGTAATTTCATGGTAAGTATATTTAACCAAATTCATATAAAATGATAAAACACACATTTATTGTAATTGAATACTAAATTTTAACTTGAAGTGAAAACAGGCTCACAAAAGAAATAGTTAAATACTTGATTTAATCATGTTAATAGAGTAAGGTTAAATGCTCTTCTCTGTGAAAAAACTCTTTATGAACAAATATCTTTGTAGATGATATGGTTCCGACTGAAATAAAATTAATGGCTGACAAAAGATCTGTTCCCTTGTACCTCAAATTACTGGAGTCAGGGTCTGAGAAAAAGAGAGACATACGTTTAGTAATAGTTGGGAAGAAAGGTGCAGGAAAGACATCATTGATTAAAAGATTGTTCTCTGAAGAGAATACAGATGTAACCAGTACAAATGGGATAGAAATTCATACAAGAAAATGCAAAGCAATGACTGATGATGGCATATGGAATAAATTAGACGGTATGATGTATAAATTTCAACACAAATGTTTTTCTATTCTAAAAGTAGATGGGTGTCTAAATTATAATCCATAGTATTTTTTAATAATTTGCCAAAATGTAGTTTATATTATGCTTTTAAAAAAAAAAGATTGGGTCACAGGGCTTATTTTCACGCTATAGGTTGTGCGAAATTGACAGATTTTGTATAGATTATGCATGGAAAACCCTTTTCTGCCTTTAAACAAAAACTACACCATAGATTTTTTAGATACAAAATGAGAAGATAGCTCTAATATTATGCTTTCAGATAAGAAAAAGAAAAAATGGGGTCATAGGACTACTTTTCTTGCTACATAATAAAACAGTTATCACATTCTATTGTAAAAATAACTTTGTCTGAATTATCCTCCCTTACATTTGAGTTGCCTCCCCTTATGTTGCAAAGTTGTAATCAAACAAAAGTATTCTGTTTTTTTGTAAAATACAACCATAAATATGATAAAAAAGTCATTTCCTATATTGAAATAAAATTTCTTACACATGATCATGAATTACCTAGGTACTACTCCCAAAATTTAGCATTTGATTAAAACCTAAATTTCCCATCGACTTTGCCAGTAGGGTCTTAAACATTATAAATATTTTCTTGAGGTAGATACGATAAATGAAAGTTTTTAACCACCTTGTCCAGCTTTAAGGTAGATAGGGTGTCTTCCTTCATCTTGGATTTTGAAATACATTGTACTAGAAAACAATTGGTTTAATACTGTTAACATGTGAAGACATGGATATAAAAATCTGTTTTGATTGCCAATGAAACAGTTATCAACTAAGAACAAGAGGACAAGGATGTTAAGAATTACAACTCACTATTTGCCTTCAAAATTGTATATTAACCATGCTCTCTCAAAGTGATTAAAATTAAATTTTTTAAGGTAAATAATGATTCTTAAGGAATTAAGCTTGTCATGTTTTGGATTTTTTTTGGTCAGATTTTTGGAATCCTGATTTTATCCGTATTAATGCCTTAAAATATTTTGCCCATTGACCTCCATTTTTCATTTTATAAATCTTTTACACGTATAACGATAAGCCATCTGTAAAAGTCGTATAAAATTTTAAATATTTTTTAATAGTTTTTGAGATCTTTAACATGTCAATGGTAAAGCTATGAAAAGTCAAGAGAAAACATTTCCCACCAAAATTTCAATGGCTAATATCTTGAAAACATGTGCATTGACCCATATATTTTTTTTGCTCTTTTGGTTCCTTTATTAATTCCCTATTAAAATATACTTGTGTTTTGAAAAGTTAATTATTTTGAAACTTGTTTTTCTTTAATATTGAGGAATATCGATATAATTATCATCAATAGTAGTAAAATATTGATTACAAGGTATATTTAGAATATGCATCAAGTTTTGTGGTTTTTCTTCAAATCTGTTATATCAATATAACAACAGACTGAAGAAACTACTTCAATTTTTATAACTTCATGTGTATTTTTGAAGAACTGATGGTTGGAAAAATAATTGGATGGACAGTTTACTGTGCTACTGTTCATTGCTTATCTTATACAATTGCAATTTTCTAATGATAGGATCAAATGAAGAAACTGAAATTCATGCAAGACTCTTGAAACAATACAAAGGAACAATTGAAGCATCAGTAGAAGAATTAGAAAGAGCACATGAGGCTGTTAATGAAAACCCCCTTATAACTGGTCTGTACAAGGGTATTGAGGAAGCAAAAGAATCAGAGACATTAACCCAGCAGCCTAAAAAAAGAGAACTTCAAGTAACCACTGAATCTCTAGTTAAACCTCCAGTAACCTCACAGCAACAAAATCAAGCATTAGAACAGGCAAAAATGGATATTGAAAACATGCTTAAATCAAGTGTTGATTTAGATGACAAAGAGGAGTATGCCACATTATTTTTGTGGGATTTTGCAGGAGATGAAGAATTTTACCACACACATCAAACCTTTCTGTCCTCAAGTTCAATTTATCTTGTTGTAACAAAACTCAATGAAGCTGATGACAAAAAAGCACAAGGTAACATTTCATAGAGATACGATAAGTGAGAATTAAAAAAAAAAACTATTACGTTTTCTTAGCTTCCTCCATCTTGGATAATTATCTCTTCGGTATTGCTCGATGCCAAAATGTTGAAGAGCTAATTATAGCTTTTGTTTTAAAGACAGATTTATCAGAACTAACATCTGTCATATTTATACATCACTGGTCAGTTGTTGTCAACCTATCGTAATGTAGACAACTTGAAAAAGCCAAATGGTGTACACAAATGTGTTATGCAGTTTGCAGGTTTTTGTAGCATATTAATGTTGGCATCGTTTAACATTCTATTCTGTAGGTGAATTGGCAAGTCTGCTTAATGATTTCCAAATTTTCTAGTAATATTTTATTGGATTCGTTTTGTTAGCTCATATGGCCCAAAGGGCCAAGTGAGCTTTTCTCATTACTTCATCAGTCATCGCTAACTTTTACAAAAATCTTTTCCTCTCAAACTGCTGTGCCAAATTTAACCATACTTGGCCACAATCATCATTGGTGTATATAGTTTTAAAAAATGTGTCTGGTGACCCGCCCAACCAACCAAGATGGCCACCATGGCTAAAAATAGAACATAGGGGTAAAATGTATATTTTGGTTAATGACTCTGAAACCAAAGCATTAAGAGCAAATCTGACGGGGGTTAAATTGTTTATCAAGTCAAGATCTAGTTGTTGGGTTGCTGCCCCTGAATTGGTAATTTTTAGGAAATTTAGCCGTTTTCGGTTATTACCTTGAATATTATCATAGAAAGAGATAAACTGTAAACAGCAATTATGTTCAGCAAAGTAAGATCTACAAATAAGTCAACATAACCAAAATGGTGAGTTAACCCCGTAAGGAGTTATTGCCCTTTAAATCATCTACCAATTTTTCGTAAATTTTTGTAATCTTCTACAAAAAATGTTTCCTCTGAAACTACTGAACCAAATTTAACCACAATCATTATTAGGGTATTTAGTTTTTAAAATGTGTGCCTTGACCCAGCCAACCAACCAAGATGGCCGACATGGCTAAAAATAGAACATAGGAGTAAAATGTTGATTTTGGCTAATAACTCTGAAACCAAGAACTTAAATTGTTTATCAAGTCAATATCTATCTGCCTTGAAATTTTCAAATGAATTGGACAACTGGTTGTTGGGTTGCTGCACCCCAATTGCTAATTTTTAAGGAAATTTTGCTGTTTTTGGTTATTATCTTTAATACTATTATAGATAGAAATAAACTGTAAACAGCAATAATGTTTAGTAAAGTAAGATCTACAAATAAGTCAGCATGACCAAAATGGTCATCAAACTGTTTAGGAATTAGGGGTAAAAAAGGGGGAAAACAAGGGTTTTCTTGTTTAATAGACAATTACTTTAGTATTTGGTCTTTGGATCTCGATGAAATAGATATTGGAACATGAAGCATTATATAAGGGATAGCATTCTATTAATTCATGATATTTTGCAGTATATTGAAGTGAACAATATTTTTGAATTTTTATTTTGAGAAAGCTTTGATTCTATATGTTGGGACTTTTGGTATAAGTATTACAATTTATCTTGCTACATGTGTAAGAATTATATTTGTTTCGTATGCTGAATCTAACTGTGTGTTTGGTTGTTGGGGGTATTTTCTAATTGGTCCAAATTTTACATTGCTTTTAAATAATGTAAAGTCATGGATTTTTTTAGCATTAAGAATTACCTCCCTTACAATGGTTTTGTTATAAATAAATGTCGTATTGTCTGGCCGTGATAAGCTGTCAATTTATTTTTAGAAGTTACTATTAAATGCTGATGAAGGTATATTAGTTTTAAGCTATGATTATTTTTATGTATGTTTTAATACTTTTATGATGCTTTTAAATGGTGTTTTACATGTTTTATGGTTGCAAACTCCACTGGAAATTTGAATTGAGATTATGACCATATCTTGAGGGAAATATTATTTTTTTTATCCTCAAGATAAAGGGGAGATTGGGGGGGGGGGGATTTTTTTTAAGGTGGTCAATATTCCTTCAACATTTAATATTCTTAGTATATCGTCTAAAAACAGATTTACTGAGTATTGTACAACAGCACAGTGAATTGCACAAAAGCTAGAGATTCAATATATATTCAAATCATATAACTAATTATACCCCCGCTTTAAAAAAGGGGGGGTATACTGTTTTACCTCTGTCTGTCCGTCCATCAGTCCGTCAGTCCGTCCATCAGTCCGTCAGTCAGTCCGTCCCATGAAACTTTCGTCACATTTTTCTCAGGAACTACACATCCACCCTTTCTGTAATTTGGTATCAACATTTATATATGTCAGCCATACCGTGTGATGCGTTTTCAGATTCATCACTTGACAACTTCCTGTTTACCGAACACTTGTCTGATTTTACACATGATAGCCAAGTTGAAAATTTTCGTCACATTTTTCTCAGGAACTACAATACAAGGATTTCTGAAATTTGGTTTCAGGATTTATATAAGTCAGCTATACCGTGTGATGCGTTTTCAGATTCATCACTCGACAACTTCCTGTTTACCGAACACTTGTATGATTTTACACATGATAGCCAAGTTGAAAATTTTCGTCACATTTTTCTCAGGAACTACAATACAAGGATTTCTGAAATTTGGTTTCAGGATTTTTATAAGTCAGCTATACCGTGTGATGTGTTTTCAGATTCATCACTCGACAACTTCCTGTTTACCGAACACTTGCATATTTTTACACTATTAATATTATCCACTTGCGGCGGGGGTATCATCAGTGAGCAGTAGCTCGCAGTTTCACTTGTTCTAAGTTCTTTGACGACAGTTATTTTGTGTTAGAAACCTATTATGTTTCAAATATTTAATAACAATCCTAATTTAGACCTGTATCAAGCTTGAATATTGTGTCCATTTTTGCCAAAACCATTGGTAGGACCTCTGCGGCTATATCCAGCTGTGCTGGGCGAAGCAATTTATTAAAATTTGATAAGTTTATCAATCAAATTATTGTTTGCCCCAACTGTAAAAGGGGGGGCATTTAAGTTTTACCCTTGTCCCTCTGTACATCCCAAAATTGGTTTTCGTTCTCTAGCTCTAAGTTTGCTTCAACTAAATGTTATGAAAATTATACACAATGCATATTACCACAAAACACAGATCTTGAATTTTGTTGGCATCACTTGTTTTTTCTTCAAAATATTGATCTAGTAATTTTTTCCAAATTGGAGTTATCTTCCTTTGTTCATGGTTATATATGAATCAACTACAGGTGTAATACCACCATTGATTTTCCCCTATTAGTCTTTGTTAAATTGGCACTTTAAAAAAAAATGTACAGTATTTACCTTTATTTCAACCAAAGAAATACTTTGCATGAATAAAGTTTAATCCTTTCCAGTGCTACAGTGAAAATTTCACACTACATTTCATTGCATATAAGAAAGTAACAAGCACCGGAAGTAAACAACCCAATGTTTACACTATTATTTACTGGTTACCTGCTTTGGTAACTATGTAACCTTAACTTTCCAAAATATTTTATAAGACCATCAAATAAACAAAGAATGATGCTTTCAGACACCCAACATACATGTTTATGACCCAGAAAAAATTAAGTGCATTGAAATGCAGGGTTAATTTTCTACAACTGTCAAATTCAAGGGAATATTTTTTTAGACCTACTTTCGTATGCAACCGGATGTGCCGTATCATGATTTGGTGGTATTACACCTACAATCAATGCTTTATACAATGCAATGTTTAATTTTGACTCCCTCTGATAAATTAAAGCAATTTTTTTACCCTTCAGTGCTAACATGCACTTTGTTTTACTATATATGTAAGACGGGGCATCATCTGTGTCCCATGGACACATTCCCCATTTAATCCAAATGTAACACTACACATGCAACAAGGTATGGGTGAAATCTGTACACAAAATTTTAAAAAATCAAATCTGCTTGATTAAAATATTTTTTATTATCAGACTGGCGATCAGAATACTTTTTTGGGGAAAAAAACTGTTAACCCCCCTTGAACATGTTGAACTTAAATGGTCTTTCCCTAAACAAAACCAATATCTTCAAATTCAGCTTCTGAAAGCATTATGAAACACCATCCAAACATCGCACATATTTAAAATAGTCCTAACAATATAAGTGTTACCATAAAGTTGTTTTTTTCAGTGTTGAAATAGGAAGCTCAGGTTTCTGAGCTTTTTTTTTTAACTAAAAGATAGGACAGAAATAACTTGATAGATTATTTTATTTCTTTGTAGATTTATTCCAGTTATGGATGGACTCTATCCATTGTTACAGTAGACTGGAAGAGGACAAAAGTAATTCGGCTGACAGCCAGACATTAGATGATCTTGATCCACCAGTAGTTATTGTTGGTACTTGGAAAGATACATTGACCCCTAATGTAGAAGAGGTATTGAAAATACACAAATGTTTATAGGTTGCAAGCACACTTTTACTGTTCTTTCATTTTTTTTCAGAGCCATCATGTTTTTACTGATAGTGTAGCGTAATTAGATCAACATTTTGACAATATCTAATGAAATTACTTTATCAGTATTAAGATTTGAAGTGTTTTCAGGAAAAGCACATCCTTAATCACATTTTACAAAAGTTGTGTTCTTACAATGATTTATTTAATATAATATACACGTAGTTATATGATTATTATATATGTTTATACATCTTTAGGATTTACTTCTTGTTTCCAAATATGTTCACAGCATGTATTTATTTGTAAAGATCAAACTAACAAACAAGCATATTTTGTTTGTAGATTGATGATGCATGCAGAGAAAATATGTTTAAGTTTACAGAGAATATGTCAGAAGATGAACTAAGACATATAAGGCAAGAATACTTCATTTCCAATACAGAAGATGATCCCAGTGTATTCCAGCATATCCGAGAAGACATCCTTAACTTAGCCAGAAAAATGAAAACATGGAACAAAGTTTACCCCTTAAAATTTATTCAGCTGGAAAAACGACTTCAAGAGAAAAAAAAGGAGTTACCAATTATTTCTTTTGAAGCAATTCAGCACATATCTACTGACACACCTAATCCACTAAATGACGAGGAACTTAGATTGTTCCTGGAATTTCACCATGAGATCAGAGCTTTGGTTTATTTCCAAGATCTTCCTTCTTACATTATTTTAGATACACAGTGGTTGTCTGATGCTTTTAGATGTATAGTCACAGCACAAAAATTTAGAGCTATTAGTACTAGAAATAGAAAAAAATGGGATGAATTGTATAGTAGAGGCATATTACATAGTGAGGTTTTAGACGACATATTTAAAAAAAGTGAAAACATTTTTTCAAAACACAAAGATCACATCCTGAACGTAATGGAGAAATTTGATATCATTATACGTCCTAACACATGTTACATATCTGAAAATCAAAGAGATGCTGGTGATGACAAACCTCTCTATTATGTACCTTGTATGATTAAATCAGAACCGGAGTGTGATATATACGAAATGTTTAATGTTACAGAAAACACATGTACTAAGTCCACCTGGTTATGTTATAAGTTTAGGTTTCTTCCACCTCATTTAATGAATCATTTGATTGCATCACTGTGCAGGGAATATAAAGTTGCAGAAGTTGTCTTTAAGGAACAGAAAAGACAAATTGCTCTTTTCGGGGGCTCAGCTGTCTATGAGTTACAGAAAACGACAAAATTAGCAAAATTATATATAATGAAATGTCCAAATTGGATTCAAATTCAGGTTTGGCAATTTGGAAAAGGACATGAAGGAGGTATGTACAAATACATTGATGACTTCGTGACAGAGGAAATTATCAAGATAATAAGCACAAGATTTAAGATGTCTAATGTGAACTTTGAGAAAAAATGGGAATGTGGCCTTACAAAACCAGAGTCTGTTACAGGATCAAATGATTTTGGTGAAGAGCATATTACAGACTATTACTGTGAGACATGTACATGCACCCATATATACATTGGTGAATGGCAAGATCTGAAAAGTAGAGTACCTTGCGTAAGTGAAATATTTATTTATGAACCTTATGATTGAAGGAGAGGGGTATATTAATAAACCTGTGTGAAGAGATTTGTAAAGTGGTGGTTCGCAGATTTTCATTTCCAAAATGTTCAAAGGACTGACTGGTACATGTTTAAAATCTTTTCTCTTGTTTGTTCTTTAAACGTGTGCTACTCATGATGTTGTACCTATATAAGTTACCATGAAAGCCTGTTTACAATATATTTATATGTAGCATATCATTATTATCTTTATGTAAGTTTGACCTGTGTACTCAAAGTCAGAATGCTTGATTTTTATTGGTTTTTGTGTCTAAATCATTACTTTTTTTATCCTTTGGCATACCAGGGCAGGCTTTTGAGACTAGAAACATTAGTGCAATGTCTCATTACAATGATTTTCCTACCAAGGAGGATCTTTGACCTTGATCTATTGTTTTGGTATATAACCAGCTGTGGACAGTTGTTTTCCAGGCTTTTGATGTGTTTGAGCTTTTGATTTGCCATTTGCTTAGGGACTTTCCATTTAGAGTTTTCCACAGAGTTCTGTATTTTTGTTGTTTTACTTCTTTTCACCAGAACACCAAATATATTCTTATTTGTCATTTATAATGTGAATCTCTTTTGAGGTATTTTTTGTTGCTTTTTTACTTGAATGACTTCTAGAAATGAAGGAGAGACATACACACATATCTGTTAGAGCTTATCTCAATTTGACATTTGAATTGCAAAACAAGAGAATAGATACTGAGGCAGCACCATTAGTCCAATATCATGAATATCTTTATTTAATTATTAAATGACATATAAAATAGAGGCGAAAGATACCAAAAGAAAGAGACACTCACATTCATTAGTTGAAAATGAACTAAACAATGCCCTAGCAAAAAAAGAAAAAGACTCAAAAGATAAACAACAGCACAAACAACACAGCATAGAACACTAAACACTTAGAAACATGAACCCCACGAAAAATGAATTGTAGCACACATTTCAAAGAAAGCAGTGAACCGCCAATACTGATACATATCATTTTTAGCTCACCTGGCTCAAAGGGCCAAGTGAGCTTTTCCCATCACTTGGCATCCGGCGTCGTCCTTCGTCCGTGGTCATTAACTTTTACAAAAATCTTCTCAGAAACTATCAGGCCACATTTTACCAAACTTAACCACAATCAACATTGGGGTATCAAGTTTAAAAAATGTGTCTGGTGACCTGGTCAACCAACCAAGATGGCCGCCATTGCTAAAAATAGAACATAGGGGGAAAATGCGGTTTTTGACTTATAACTCAAAAACCAAAGCATAAAGAGCAAATCTGACATGAGTTAAATTGTTCATCAGGTCAAGATCTATCTGCCCTGAAATTTTCAGATGAATCGGACAACCCGTTGTTGGGTTGCTGCCCCTGAATTGGTAATTTTATGGAAATTTTACTGTTTTGGTTTATTATCTTGAATATTATTATAGATAGAGATAAACTGTAAACAGCAATAATGTTCAGCAAAGTAAGATTTACAAATAAGTCAACATGACCAAAATGGTCAGTTGACCCCTTTAGGAGTTATTGCCCTTTATAGTCAATTTTTAACCATTTTTCGTAAATCTTAGTAATCTTTTACAAAAATCTTCTCCTCTGAAACTACTGGGTTAAATTAATCCAAACTTGGCCACAATCATCATTGGGGTATCTAGTTTCAAAAATGTGTCCGGTGACCCGGTCAAATAACCAAGATGGCCACCATGGCTAAAAATAGAACATAGGGGTAAAATGTAGTTTTTGGCTTATAACTCAAAAACCAAAGCATTTAGAGCAAATCTAACATAAGTAAAATTGTTCATCAGGTCAACATCTATTTGCCCTTAAATTTTCAGATATATCGGACAACCCGTTGTTAGGTTGCTGCCCCTGAATTGGTAATTTTATGGAAATTTTACTGTTTTGGGTTATTGTCTTAAATACTATTATAGATAGAGATAAACTGTAAACAGCAATAATGTTCAGCAAAGTAAGATTTACAAATAAGTCAACATGACCGAATTGGTCAGTTGACCCCTTTAGGAGTTATTGCCCTTTATAGTCAATTTTTAACCATTTTTCGTATATCTTAGTAATCTTTTACAAAAAATCTTCTCCTCTGAAACTACTGGGTTAAATTAATCCAAACTTGGCCACAATCATTTTGGGGGTATTTTGTTTAAAAAATGTGTCGGTGACCCGGCCATCCAACAAAGATGGCCGCCATGGCTGAAAATAGAACATAGGGGTAAAAGGCGGTTTTTGGCTTATAACTCAAAAACCAAAGCATTTAGAGCAAATCTGACTCTGGTAAAATTGTTTATCAGGTCAAGATCTATCTGCCCTGAAATTTTCAGATGAATCGGACAACCCGTTGTTAGGTTGCTGCCCCTTTAAAAATTTTAAGTTTAAGGAAATTTTGCTGTTTTTATACGACCGCAAAATTTGAAAAATTTTTCGTCGTATATTGCTATCACGTTGGCGTCGTCGTCGTCGTCGTCCGAATACTTTTAGTTTTCGCACTCTAACTTTAGTAAAAGTGAATGGAAATCTTTGAAATTTTAACACAAGGTTTATGACCACAAAAGGAAGGTTGGTATTGATTTTGGGAGTTTTGGTCCCAACATTTTAGGAATAAGGGGCCAAAAAGGGCCCAAATAAGCATTTTCTTGGTTTTCGCACTATAACTTTAGTTTAAGTTAATAGAAATCTATGAAATTTTGACACAAGGTTTATGACCACAAAAGAACTGTTGGGATTGATTTTGGGAGTTTTGGTTTCAACAGTTTAGGAATTAGGGGCCAAAAAAGGGCCCAAATAAGCATTATTCTTGGTTTTCGCACAATAACTTTAGTTTAAGTAAATAGAAATCAATGAAATTTAAACACAATGTTAATGACTATAAAAGGAAGGTTGGTATTGATTTTGGGAGTTTAGGTCCCAACAGTTTAGGAATTAGGGGCCAAAAAGGGACCCAAATAAGCATTTTTCTTGGTTTTCGCACCATAACGTTAGTATAAGTAAATAGAAATCTATGAAATTTAAACGCAAGGTTTATGACCATAAAAGGAAGGTTGGTATTGATTTTGGGAGTTTTGGTCCCAACAGAATAAGGGGCCCAAAGGGTCCAAAATTAAACTTTGTTTGATTTCATCAAAATTGAATAATTGGGGTTCTTTCATATGCCGAATCTAACTGTCATGACTGTGTATGTAGATTCTTAACTTTTTGGTCCCGTTTTCAAATTGGTCTACATTAAGGTCCAAAGGGTCCAAAATTAAACTTAGTTTGATTTTGACAAAAAAATGAATCAGTTAGGTTCTTTGATATGCTGAATCTAAAAATGTACTTAGATTCTTGATTATTGGCCCAGTTTTCAAGTTGGTCCAAATCGGGGTCCAAAATTAAACTTTGTTTGATTTCATCAAAAATTGAATAAATGGGGTTCTTTGATATACCAAATCTAACTGTGTATGTAGATTCTTCATTTTTAACCGGATTTTTGTGACAAAAATGTCGGTTATTGATTTGGGGATGTACGGCGGGCGGTCGGGCGGGCGGTCAGTCGGTCGGGCGGGCGGGCGGCAATCAAATGTTGTCCGTGCATTAACTCATGAACCGTTCAACCAAAGCTTTTAAAATTTTAATATGTTTGTTACTGACAACTAAATGAAGGTCAAGTTCAATAATGGCAATTTTGACTTTTACCGTTCAGGAGTTATGGTTCTTGAAAGATTGAAAAATGGAGTTTCCAGTCGTTTTCGTGCATTTACGCATAAACTGTTCTACCTAAGCTTCCCAAATTTTAATATGTTGTTACTGATGACAAAATGGAGGTCAAGTTCAATAATGGCGATTTTGACTTTTACCGTTCAGGAGTTATGGTTCTTGAAAGATTGAAAAATGGAGTTTCCAGTCGTGTCCGTGCATTTACGCATGAACTGTTCTACCTAAGCTTCCCAAATTTTAATATGTTGTTACTGATGACAAAATGGAGGTCAAGTTCAATAATGACGATTTTGACTTTAACCGTTCAGGAGTTATGGTTCTTGAAAGATTGAAAAATGGTGTTTCCAGTCGTGTCCATGCATTTACGCATGAACTGTTTTACCAAAGCTTCCCAAATTTTAATATGTTGTTACTGATGACAAAATAGAAGTCAAGTTCAATAATGACGATTTTGACTTTTACCGTTCAGGAGTTATGGTTCTTGAAAGATTGAAAAATGGTGTTTCCAGTCGTGTCCGTGCATTTTCTCATGAACCATTCAACCAAAGCTTTTGAAATTTTTATATGTTGTTACTGATGGCAAATTAGAGGTCAAGTTCAATAATGATGATTTTGACTTTTACCGTTCAGGAGTTGTGGTTCTTGAAAGATTGTGAAATGGCGTTTCCATTCACGTTGTTGCATTTACTCATGAACCATTCAATCTAAGCTTTTCAAATTTTAAGATGTTGATACTGATGACAAAATGGAGGTCAAATTTGGTATTGACGATTTTCACTTTCACCATTCATCAGTAATGGTTCTTGTGATATTGCCAGGACACAAATAAATATTAATAAATCCGGTTTGCTGTCGTTGTGACAGCCTCTTGTTGGTCCTGTTTTCAAATTGGTCTACACTAAAGTCCCAAGGGTCCAAAATTAAACTTAGTCTGATTTTAACAAAAATTGAAATCTTGGGGTTCTTTGATATGCTGAATCCAAAAATGTACTTAGATTTTTTATTATGGGCCCAGTTTTCAAGTTGGTCCAAATCAGGATCTAAAATTATTATATTAAGTATTGTGCAATAGCAAGTCTTTTCAATTGCACAGTATTGCGCAATGGCAAGAAATATCTAATTGCACAATATTGTGAAATAGCAAATTTTTTTTTAATTAGAGTAATCTTTCTTTGTCCAGAATAGTAAGCAAGAAATATCTAATTGCAAAATATTGTGCAATAGCAAGATTTTTTTTTAATTGGAGTTATCTTTCTTTGTCCAGAATCAACTTAAATCTTTGTTATATACAATATACAATGTATATTCACTTTTTACTACCAACTGATAAATTAAAATAATCTTTACCATTCAGTGATAACAAGCAGTTTTTTTACATCTTAATATTTTATGATGTATTTAAATGAGTAGTTATTGTTGCAAACTCCATTAGAAATTTTAATTGAGATTAGTTTTGGAATAAGGGAAAGGGGGATGTGATTAAAAAAATTGGGTTCAATTTTTCTCATTTGAAATTTCATAAATAAAAAAGAAAATTTCTTCAAACATTTTTTTGAGAGGATTAATATTCAACAGCATAGTGAATTGCTCTAAGAGAAAACAAAAATTTTAAGTTCATTAGAACACATTCATTCTGTGTCAGAAACCTATGCTGTGTCAACTATTTAATCACAATCCAAATTTAGAGCTGAATCCAGCTTGAATGTTGTGTCCATACTTGCCCCAACCGTTCAGGGTTCAACCTCTGCGGTCGTATAAAGCTACGCCCTGCGGAGCATCTGGTTGGTTATTGTCTTAAATACTATTATAGATAAAGATAACCTGTAAACAGCAATAATGTTCAGAAAAGTAAGATTTACAAATAAGTCAACATGACTGAAATGGTCAATTGACCCCCTAAGGAGTTATTGTCCTTTATAGTCAATTTTTAACAATTTTCATAAAAAATGAAACTCCGAGTGGTGAACCAACGCCTTACAAATCGTTTTGGTAGAGTCCCTGAAGTGGATACCTTGGTATGCAGGGTTGTCAAATCATGCACACGAATGCAATACTTAAATAATATTAAAATTGACAACAACACTTCAAATGGTCTGCAATTTTATTATCTAAGGTCTACATGTTTCACTAATTTTTACTAACATTTTCCACTGAAACTACTGGGCCAAGTTCATTATAGATAGAGATAATTGTAAGCAGCAAGAATGTTCAGTAAAGTAAGATGTTCAAACACATCACCATCACCAAAACACAATTTTGTCATGAATCTATCTACTTCTTTTGTTTAATATTCACATATACCAAGGTGAGCGACACAGGCTTTTTAGAGCCTCTAGTTTTAATTATTTCAGCCGCCCCAGAGTTGTGAGATTAAACCAGTCATGCAAGTAACAAATCCTAACATAGAAAGCATCAGTCAAGTCCAAACTACATCCTCTAAGGTAACTAGCAAATGTTGCAAATTATTACTTTGTTGATAATTTTCAATATTTTACATGATAGATATTACTTTACAATGAAAATAAAGTTTCATGAAAGATTTCTAAATTTGAGATAAAGTGAAAAGTTGATAAAGCTTGATATAAACTCGTAATTTCAATATAATGATAGATGAGCTAATTCAGAATGTATTATTTTGCTATTCAAATGGAATAACATATTAAGTTGGTATCAAATGACATCGAAATGTTATTTGTTTTTGAACATATATTTTTCTGTTGGTAAACATGTAATTCTCCTTGTCATGTGTGAAAAGAAACAGTTAATATATTGTTGTTCTTACCTTTGACACCTTTACAGTAAGGTGTCTAGTGTTTGTTGCCTACATCAATTGTTTTAAACATCAGACGTTATGAGTGTTTGTTTTTCACTTCATAATGCAATCACATTTGATGTAAAGGACTTAATTATATTCATTTGAAAAATATGAGTGTTGTATATCATGTATATATTATTTAAGAACTGGCGTTTTCCTGTTGCCACAGAGAAGAAATAGTTTGTTAATACAATGCAGGATTGACCAGCTGCCAAATTCATCTTTATCGCTTGTTCATTTCACTGTTTACTGTGATAAGAAAAGTATCTCTTTAAGTGGGCAATACTGATATAAACAGTTGTTTGTGATCCGTAAATATAAAAAGCACATGAAAAAATTAAATCAACTCTCCATTCAAGTCACAATGTATAACAGTAAACCATTATAGGTATTCAACAGGAAGCCTTGGCTCACACAGAACAGCAACATATTATGATATAAAGGGCTCCAAAAATGACGTGTTAAACCATCTAAACGGGAAAACCAACAGTCTAATCTATATAAAAAAATAAGAAACAAGACACACTTATGAACCACATCAATAGACGAAAACTTCTGAACATCATATTCCTGACTTCAAATAGGTACAAACGTTTTAATAGGTACCAGCATTCACCCCCCTTATATGAAACAATAGTGAAACATCACAACATAGAAAGACACACTATAAAAAATCAATTGAAATGGCTTAACTCAATCAAAAGGCACTAAATAAATTTGATCTCTGATACAATGTTATTACAAAATCAATAAAATAAAGAGTGAATAATTAAAGTAACAGTATTCATGGTATTATACCGCTGTAAAACATTTATATACACTTAACATTTTATTCTGATAAAATAAATAGATGCAAAATCTGTACACAATCACCAGTAGAAGTCTATAAAAAAAAACTATAAATTTAAACCACCAGCTCCGTATAGAAATAACTGACTTTAAAAAAATAAAAATAATGTGTTGTTCATTCCCCCCAAAACTCATACTTCATACACAGAAGGTTTAATAAAGATATAAGAAGATGTGGTCTGAGTGTTAATGAGAATACTCTCCATGCAAGTCACAATTGGTAAATAGTAATTATTAAATCATTATAGGTCAAAATACAGCCTTCAATAGGAAGCATTGGCTCACACTGAACAACAAGCTATGAAGTGCCCTATTAATGAATATTGTAAAACTATTGAAACAGGAAAAACAACAGTCTTATCTTTCGGTATATAAAACAAATGAAAAACAACAACACTAATGATCCAAGTCAACAAATGACAACCAATGAACAACAGGTTCCTGACTTATGGCATGTGCAAAAAGTGCATCAGGTTTAAACTTTTAACATGTACCAACTTTGACCCTAACCTAGTGGCAGATGCATATTGATTTCTGGCTTCAGTTAAGTGGTCATCCAGCATCATCATTATCAAAGCTATTAACAAATAAATATTTTGACACAATAGTGCTACCCAAAATTATCATTGAAAAGTGATCATTTTTCAAAGTAAACAGAAAAACTATGTCTTAAGGACATTAAAAGCTTTAGCTTATTGAATGGGGTAGGGAAGGTGTTGTAAGTAAGCTTGCTCTCTTCAGGCTGTGTTATATGATAATTGCAGGTGTGTGTCCGTGTGAAAGCTAGTAAGAGAGACATTTCAAATATCCATGATGAGTCAACAGCAGCAGCCAGTTTGACAGGGGTATGTTATACATGTTATATCACACATCTAGTGTTTATCTCATTTTCTAAAAGTACTACAATATTTTATTGCAGAAATGTTTCTCTTCATAATGTATTCTGTAATTATTGTGGACAGAATCTACAAATTTTGATACTAAGTGGAAAAAAATATTTGAAATTTCTTGATAGCTGATTGGTTTTATGTTCAGTATTTATTTTTTGTAATTTTAACCCTCTGACCACCTGCCTGTTTTAACCAACAATAGATACACCCATCAAATCTATTGAGCCTTATTTTGGCTTTTTACATTATAATTCTCTACTTTAATCTGTATTTCAGTTCACAAAAGAGGAAATCAACTTTACAAAGATGGGAATGATTGCTCTAAATATTCTTGCTGATGTTTTATATGATCTATTAAAACCAGATAAACCACATCTACGTCCAAGGTGTGGTTGTGATATATCATACTTATACAGTGAGCACAGGAAACTTAATAAACATGTTCCAAGTAATTCAAACCACCGACGTTGTCCTCCTGGACCATGGGGAGGGAATTGGCCAGATATTCAGAATACCGACATAGCTATTGGAGATGATATTGAGCGCATAAGACTGACAAGAAACGAATTACAACACTTTGATATATTTCAAATTAATGATACACGTTTCAATGAATTATGTCGCATATTAAGCGAACTTTTGAAACGCTTTGATCACTATAACAAACCAACAAGGCTCTATACAGATCAACTAAATGAAATTTTGGCAAAAACTGTTTCGGCAGAGGAAGTGAAATCAATTGAAAATGAAATATCAGGTAAATATGCTTTAAACAGTTGGATTTCTGAACAATTTTTAATTCCTTACGTTTTGTTTACGAAGTTCATTATGATTTTATTGAGACTGGTTTGTACTAAAATATGACTGTAGTCTAGATTATATATATATATATATACTTTCCATGGTTAGGCATAAAGAATATTTATATAAATTACACCGTTGGTCTATCTTGCAGTTCAATGTAAGACGAGGCTCGGTGGTGAATTATCATACTTTGACCTATAATGGTTTACTTTTTACACATATGCATTGTGACTTGGATGGAGTGTTGTCTCAATCTCATTGCCGCTCATTCCTATTCTTCTTATTTCTATACAGAGAGGTAATTAAACCACTTGATTATTCTGGTTGACTATGACCATAATTATAATTATCTGTCTGATAATCAATGTAGTTTCTTTTTATAGTTGTCTAAATGGTTATATTTGTAAAACTTTGTATTATGTTAGCAAAACTGAACACAGTAACTCATTTTATCTGTGCAGTGAAATATTTTAATTTGTTTCAGGAATGGCTATTGAAGTTGAAATAGAACACCAAATCAATGTTCCAACACAATAGAGAAATAAGCTCATCTTCACAACTAACATATATATGTATACATACTACCACAGCAACAGATTTGCAGTAGACCAATCCTACATGTATAGAATCAATCATCTTTAATAGCACAAGGACCCCACTGGAAATAAGTTTTAACAACTTTTGTGGGTCATCCTAAGGTATTAGGCTACAGTGAAAATCTAGTCTTTTTAAATTTCACTCATTTTTTAATCTAGTCTACTCATATTATCAAAATATAATGACAATTTTCATAATTTTATTTTTTTTAAATTATAATTTATAGTAATCATGTAAATCATTTTAGTGTCTATGTCTAGTGATATATCTATGTCATTGTAATTTAATGTATCTGTATTCTGTTAAATGCATGCCTTTTATCTTGAATATATATATATATAGCTTAAATAGAGTAGCAGAAAATAATTAGCAGGATAAAAAAAAAGTAAATAAAAGTGGAATGATTAAACTAAAGTTAAAAAATGGACTAATGGACTATTATTAAACTGTTTCAGTATTATTTTTTAAATGTTATCACATGCATGCAGCAAATACTGTAATGTTTATACTGCTAATTAATTATGTACATACAGCGAATACTTGTTTAAACATATATATTTATGTGTAATAATGATAGGTAGAAGATTGTTTTCAGTACAGTCAGTTGTGGAAAAAATCTGTATTTTGACCTTCAAATTTCTTCATTTTTCTGTGGGATGCTGTTTAATTGCTGTATATCAACTATCCTGTTTAATTCATAAAGTCAAATTGGTTAGGTCATAGGTATATATTTCTTCAGATAGAATGTTCTTATACTTTGACTAAACATGCTAAATGAAGATTATACTATGCTTTTTTCAGAAATATAAAAAAAGTATGGGTCACTGTGCTATTTTCCAAGCTACATGCAGGACTCGTTGAAAATTGCCTATAGTTTGTTAGATTGTTTATGAAAAAACACATTTGTTCTATGAGATAGTATTTTGAAATAAATTGTGAGAAAATAGGTTTTATAATATGTTTTAAGAAAATAAAATGATAAAATGGTGTCACTGAACTTGTTTTCTTGCAACATGTAAAACAATTTAAACAAGAATGTGTCCCCAGTACACGAATGCCCCACTCGCACTATCATTTTCTATGTTCAGTGGACCGGGAAATTGGGGTAAACCCTCTAATTTGGCATTAAAATTAAAAAGATCATATCATAGGGAACATGTATACTAAGTTTGAAGTCGATTGGACTTCAACTTCATCAAAAACTACCTTGACCAAAAACTTTAACCTGAAGCGGGACAGACGGACGAACGAACGAACGGACGCACAGACCAGAAAACATAAATGTCCCTCTACTATCGTAGGTGGGGCATAAAAATCCATATCTGTCCAGTATAAATATTTTACTAAAAGAGTTATCTTCCCTTAAATGGCTTATTTGAAAAACATTTATTCCAAAAATACAAAATTTGATATTTGATATTTGTTTAAATATTTTGAGATATACAATAAATCACCAAGTTTTCATTATATAAATAAACAGTCTAACCAATAAATTGCAAATCTATCCCTAAATTTGCAGATTTGGGCATACAACTAGATTGATTTTGTACTTGGATTGTACAATCCAATATGTGGTTTACCATGAATCTACCTTAAAAAAAGTAATAAGGAATAATAGATAATCTTAAATTTCCAGGTTGTGTTTTAAATATTTGACAGTTTCGATTTTGTTATATAAGAATAAAGATAAACAATAAACCAGGAAGAGACAAATCTATTTAAATAAAGGCAGCAGTATTATACCGGTGTTCAAAGGTCATAAATCAATTACGAAAAATTAATCCGGGTTAGAAATTTAAACCGAGGGAAACACATCAACTATAAGAGAGGAACAATAGAAACACTGAAGTGCAAAGAAACAGAATTAACAAAAATTAATACATGAATGTAGCATGTACAAAATACTGAGACACACAAATTCAAACTTGGTATAACAGTCATATTTGGGAAATATGTTCATTTTAAACGTTTATAAAGGGTGTATATTCATGATAACATATTTCAGAAGAACTTTGGAATACTGGTCATCGATTGAACCTTTTTAAACATTTACCAAGATATGGTGAATTGTGTTAATTTTTCGAATATTGGTCCATGTTGTTACTTGAAGCAGGAAAAAAAAATCAGTCAACATTTCCAGTCTTATATGGTTGTCATGTTCTTGGGACCATTTTGAAATAATCATTTACAGACTCTATACGGCTATCATGTTCAAGAGACCTATCCGTAATCACCATTATCAGAAAGGAAATGGTTATCATGTTCTAGTAACAATCATCAGACTTTTTAGTTATCATAAAATTGAGAAAGGAAGTTGGGAATGTGTCAATGGGACAACAGCCCAACCATAGAGCAGACAACAGCTGAAGGCCACCAATGGGTCTTCAATGTAGCGAGAAACTCCCGCACCCATAGGTGTCCTTCAGCTGGCCCCTTAAAAAATATGTATACTAGTACAGTGATGATGGACGTCATACTTAGCAACGAATTATACACAAGAAAAAAAAACCAGATGCTCCGCAGGGCGTAGCTTTATACGACCGCAGAGGTTGAACCCTGAACGGTTGGGGCAAGTATGGACACAACATTCAAGCTGGATTCAGCTCTAAATTTGGATTGTGATTAAATAGTTGACACAGCATAGGTTTCTGACACAGAATGAATGTGCTCTAATGAACTTAAAATTTTAGTTTTCTCTTAGAGCAATTCACTATGCTGTTGAATATTAATCCTCTCAAAAAAATGTTTGAAGAAATTTTCTTTTTTATTTATGAAATTTCAAATGAGAAAAATTGAACCCAATTTTTTTAATCACATCCCCCTTTCCCTTATTCCAAAACTAATCTCAATTAAAATTTCTAATGGAGTTTGCAACAATAACTACTCATTTAAATACATCATAAAATATTAAGATGTAAAAAAACTGCTTGTTATCACTGAATGGTAAAGATTATTTTAATTTATCAGTTGGTAGTAAAAAGTGAATATACATTGTATATTGTATATAACAAAGATTTAAGTTGATTCTGGACAAAGAAAGATAACTCCAATTAAAAAAAAATCTTGCTATTGCACAATATTTTGCAATTAGATATTTCTTGCTTACTATTCTGGACAAAGAAAGATAACTCTAATTAAAAAAAAATTTGCTATTTCACAATATTGTGCAGTTAGATATTTCTTGCCATTGCGCAATACTGTGCAATTGAAAAGACTTGCTATTGCACAATACTTAATATAATAATTTTAGATCCTGATTTGGACCAACTTGAAAACTGGGCCCATAATAAAAAATCTAAGTACATTTTTGGATTCAGCATATCAAAGAACCCCAAGATTTCAATTTTTGTTAAAATCAGACTAAGTTTAATTTTAGACCCTTTGGACTTTAGTGTAGACCAATTTGAAAACAGGACCAAAAATGAAGAATCTACATACACAGTTAGATTTGGTATATCAAAGAACCCCATTTATTCAATTTTTGATGAAATCAAACAAAGTTTAATTTTGGACCCCGATTTGGACCAACTTGAAAACTGGGCCAATAATCAAGAATCTAAGTACATTTTTAGATTCAGCATATCAAAGAACCTAACTGATTCATTTTTTGTCAAAATCAAACTAAGTTTAATTTTGGACCCTTTGGACCTTAATGTAGACCAATTTGAAAACGAGACCAAAAGTTAAGAATCTACATACACAGTCATGACAGTTAGATTCGGCATATCAAAGAACCCCAATTATTCAATTTTGATGAAATCAAACAAAGTTTAATTTTGGACCCTTTGGGCCCCTTATTCTGTTGGGACCAAAACTCCCAAAATCAATACCAACCTTCCTTTTATGGTCATAAACCTTGTGTTTAAATTTCATAGATTTCTATTTACTTATACTAACGTTATGGTGCGAAAACCAAGAAAAATGCTTATTTGGGTCCCTTTTTGGCCCCTAATTCCTAAACTGTTGGGACCTAAACTCCCAAAATCAATACCAACCTTCCTTTTGTAGTCATTAACATTGTGTTTAAATTTCATTGATTTCTATTTACTTAAACTAAAGTTATTGTGCGAAAACCAAGAATAATGCTTATTTGGGCCCTTTTTTGGCCCCTAATTCCTAAACTGTTGAAACCAAAACTCCCAAAATCAATCCCAACCGTTCTTTTGTGGTCATAAACCTTGTGTCAAAATTTCATAGATTTCTATTAACTTAAACTAAAGTTATAGTGCGAAAACCAAGAAAATGCTTATTTGGGCCCTTTTTGGCCCCTAATTCCTAAAATGTTGGGACCAAAACTCCCAAAATCAATACCAACCTTCCTTTTGTGGTCATAAACCTTGTGTTAAAATTTCATAGATTTCCATTCACTTTTACTAAAGTTAAAGTGCGAAAACTAAAAATATTCGGACGACGACGACGACGACGACGACGCCAACGTGATAGCAATATACGACGAAAAAATTTTCAAATTTTGCGGTCGTATAATTATACAAAAATCAGAAATGTTCGACGGACCAATAAGAAATCACCATTATCTGACTACCATTGACGATTGCCAAATACATTGATCACAAGGTGTAAACAAATGGATCTCTATATTAATTTTATATCAAGAAGAAAACCATAAACTTGCGGCAAAGATGGTAAACCACAACATGAGGTGGTAAAATTTTTACAACATATCTGGATTTCGACAATTAATGTCTCGTCAGTGATGTTAGGGATCGAAAAGTATTTGGAAGCCAATTTAATTTACCTCAATTTAGGAGACTCTTTGATTTTAAAGAGTCAAAATAGGATGAACGGATTATATAAACCGGAGGGAAAATATAATACAAGCCCAAACGAAATAAAAATAAACAAGTCTAAATTGAAAACAGCGTTCAAACCTATGATTGCGTTGGATAAAACCGAAATTTTATACGTGTGCATGTAACAAATTCGTTGTAAAGGGATCTGAATACAGCACAAACAACATTTTAGAAGAATCTGTTCATCCTATTTTACTTTTTAAATTCAAGTGTCTATCCTAAATTTCGTTCTGCCATTTAGTTCTTTTCAGTTGTTTTTTCAAATAAGTTTAATATATGAGTTAAACTTCTACTTTAAATTGATTTTGTCACAATGATTGGGTAACAACCCTAGTTAAATCGGAAATGGGTAAAACATAACGAAATAATCAAAAAATCAAATTGTAGATGTTTATATATAAAGCGTTGTTGTTCTCACACCAGAAAACGAGTACGCAACTGTTTAATGCTAATAAAACTCAGTCAGCCTGTATGTCTGTAGATTTAGTTGGGCTTTATTGGGTAGTTTTCATGTTTTCCAGTTTGCGTCCTAAAATGAAGTATACAGTCAGTTCTATTAGTTAATAATTTGGGAAGGATTCTAATGAAGAATTGAAATGTCTTGTATCAATAATATATAATTAAACAAGACTACTGAACCTTGCCGAGGACATACCTACTATAATAATTAAACAAGTGAATAAACATTATATTATAACAAAACTTTAAGTCATTAAATACAATAGGCAGCACTCCACAGTTAAAAGTAAAATTGAACCACAAAATGTTTTATCATCTTCTATTCCTGGCTTTTTAATACATTAACCTAACTGTTTGTGTTATACATGTGCTCATGTATGTACTTAGTATCTTCCATAGATTTGATTTTCAAAAGTTGAAAGGGTGAAATATAATTTCTTTTTTATGTATCCATGGCAACATTCTGCATTTCTTTACCTAATGATATTGCAAAAAGGGGGAGGGGAAATGTCACATATCTCCCCAAAATTTGGATCAAACTAGAATGTCAATGCCTTTGAGTGATACCTTTTCAGAAACTGTTGACATTAATCTACCTAATGATCAAATAAAAAACGGGTGTCTTTCGCCTCATGTTTTCGTAAAATTTAATCACAAGGTTCGTGCGACAAAAAGTTGGAAAAAAAACATTACAATAATTGCTGGACCAATGTTTGGTATGGATATGCAAATACAAACTGTCATACAGAAAACAGCCTATATTACATACCTTACATAATCTTGATGCTCATATAAACCCACAATGAAGGCTATTTCAATCTTTAGCTATTCATAAATGTATTTTATTGCACACTAGCTCTCATATTTGAAAAATCCACAGGGGCCTAAATGTGGAGTGCTGCCTTATGCTGTCATGTATAATAACTCAAATTGGAATTTGACATATTTGGAATTAAAGTCAAAGAAAAGTGTGAAAGCACAGCATGTAAAGGAATTTCAATACGTGAGAAGGTATATGACCAAAATGAACCTTCAAGAGTAGCTTAGTCCATTAAATGTCAATTTGACCTACGAAAGTGACCAGCAGAAAAATATAAGTATGTTAAGCGGTTTTCTGTCTTCATTCCTTTATAAATGAATATGTGTGTGACATGAATTCTAAATAAAGCTTACTAATAATTTCAATTCTGAAGGGTAACAAAAAAGTAGATTGAACCCGTTGGTACCTTTGATGAACAACAGTTTTCACTTGAAATAAGTTTGTTTGTTAGTATCGACATAAATCAGTTCTTTACAAATTCCTCAAAAATATACACGGGAATAATCTTACTTTGCCAGATACAATCTACTGAAAAAATCCCATCAACAATAATTCTTATTTACAATAGAATCCCTTTTATATTTATCTTTCATCATTTTTCAGAAAAATGGCCAGTAACTCGAATGTATGTAGTGTCTGTGATCATCGTCACGTTACCAAACCATCAGTAGTCTGGTGTTTCGAATGTGATGAAGGACTTTGCGAGGATTGTCAAGAGCATCATAGCTTTTCGAAGAGTTCAAGAAACCTTTAAACGGTTCCAATTACCGAATATCTTAACCTACCAGCAAATATTTTGCAAATAGCGCAATTTTGCAACAACCACAACGAGAAATACGACCTTTCTGTAGAAAACACGACTGTCCATGTTGTAGGAAATGCGTAGAAGATCACAAGGGCTGTAAAGATTTAACTGATATCAGAAACATGATACACAATGTCAAATCTTCAACTGCGTTCCAGGAAATGGAACACGCCTTGTCCGAAACGCGGAGAATATCAAAAGAGTCCGTAAAAATTGTGAGGAAAACATGGCATCACTTGCAGAGAGGAGAAATATTGTTGAATTGGAAAGTAAACAATTTCGAAACAAAATTACTGACCATCTGGATACACTGCAAGATAAGATATTGTAAGAAGTTAAAGCGATTGAAGAAAAAGAAAGTAGCAAAATCCGACAACTATTGACGTCATTAATGCAGAGAGAAAAGGAGATGTCTGAATACAAAGTAAATATAGAAAACACAAAGCGATATGCCTCAGATCATTGCGATGAAACAAATAGAAAACGATATTATGAAAGTAGAGAGTTATATCCAATCGATCACCAAAATCAAACAAATGCATCACATCGGTATTTCATTTAAGAAAGATACAACATTGCATGAAATAACCGCTGTCATAAAGACGCTTGGAGAAGTTGTTATGAGTTCTTGAGCATGTAATATACCCATCCAGAAAAGGAGATATAAACAAGCTCAGATAATTGTACCTCCTTCAACAAATAAGTTTGATAATGTTAGTCTCAAATTAACACAAACAATACAAACAAAGATGTCAGACGTCCGAGGCTGTACCTTTCTCCCTGATGGTATAATGGTATTTGCAAGTTGTAATCGCAACCAAGTAAGCGTTTTCAAACCAGACGGTTCAGCTGATTTTGACTTCAAACAAATTGGGTCTGTTTGGGACGTGGTGTATATTGAAGATAATTCTATAGCTGTTACATCAGGCGAAGCACGTGATTCAAAGCAGATCAATATAGTTGATGTCGCAAACAGAAAAGTGAAAAAAACATTGAACGTCGATTCCACCAATGCAGGCGTAACATTCAAAGATGAAAAGTTGATTTACTGTGCAGGAGAGAGGGGACTAAGGATGGTAAGTCTTCGTGATGAATCTATAATTTGTATTCGAATGCAATTATTTTGTATCCATGGTTCTGATTGGATGACAGTAAGCGTAAAATTCTCTATCTCCTTGTCTGTAACTAAGGAAGCCGACATTTTGAATTGATGAATGTATTGACATGTAGTTTCTACAATAATAAGCCAAAAAACTCACATGTTGCACCTAAAAATCTTCTTTTTATCAAATTTTATAACGTTCTGAAGCGGCACAGAATCCAGAAAACGTCCGGTGTTTATGTTTGACGCCGGAAGCATACCAATGACGTCACCTAGTGTAGGGACCAAAGAAGATAACATCTTTTCGCGGAATTTTCTTTAATGAACGTTTAAGACTGAAATAATGATTGAAATTCAATTATGAACTCGATTTGCATTAGAATAGAGATAACTGTATTGTATTTGAAGCTTTGCGGACGTCCATCGGTAGTTTTACTGTCGCAAATACCCGTTTACCTGTCTCCGCTCCGCGTCGCCAGGTAAACTAAATTTGCGACAGTAAAACTACCGATGGACGTCCTTAAAGCTTCAAATACAATACAGTTATCTCTTAATTATCCCTTGTGAAATGTCAAGTCAGTCTAACGTAGCCACCTCCGGTGACAAGTTGTTCTTTACAAACGAAGAAAATCACGAAGTCATCTGTTGTGATTACTATGGTAACTTACTCTGGACATTCAGCGAAAGTAGTTATCTGATCTATCCTTACGGTATATCTGTCGACAATGATGGGGACGTATATGTAGCGGGAGCACATTCTAACAATGTGGTCGTTATCTCCGCAGATAGTCAACGTCATAGACAACTATTATCGAAGAAAGATGGACTTGACTGTCCAACAGCTGTGGAGTACGACCGAACGAACAATAAACTTTTAGTTGCTAATTATAACGGAAACGCTTTCGTGTATGATGTAGTAGGAAAATAAGCTTTATTTAATGCTTTCTTATATATATTGAAGTCCTCGTATCAATGCGTATTGATTTTTTGTCAACAAAGTATATGTAGTGTACGGTCTTTTTATATCTTAATAAAATTCATAAAGCATATTTTATATTTTTTCAAAAACATGACAAAATTTATCTTGGCTTATTTTGTCATCGCCAAATCGCATAAATGGACAAAAACCTTATATGAATGATGTCATATAAAAATAAGTTAAGGTTCAGTATAAAGTTTTGCTTCAAGAGGTGGTATAGACTTTGTACGAATTCAGCAGTCTTTTTTTTTTGCAATTATGCTTAAATTTACAGTAGTTAAGATCCATATATTGAATATTGAAAAATAAGGATTATTTTAAATAGCGCTACCAAAAGTACAATAACAAAAATGCCGAACTCAAATAAAAATCAAAAGGATAAGTCCTTTATAAAAATGCAGAATCAAGTACTAAAACACATCAAATATATAGACCACAACTGTCATATTCCTGACTTTGCACGTGAATTCCGATCTGTAGCAAATGGTTAATTAACCCTGGTTTTAAAATAAGCTAAGGTGGGGGAATTTATTATTCAAGGATTATTCAAGTTTAGAACTGAAATAATTCAAAAGTCATTGAACCATAACCGAACACGCAGAGAAAAATATCGACATTAAACAAGCCTCTACCCATTACTACTAATTGATTACAGGTAATTTATTAATGGAATATAATAATTTTGTTATACAAGTTTAGATGCATTTTTACTTTCTATTCAAGTTATATTATGCCATTAAGAACTTGAAATATGGTAAAGCCTCTGGTACTGACGGGATACTGAATGAGGGCTTTTGTGAATAAAAAATTGTCTCGATCGAATATTGAGTGATCAGTGTATTACCTCATGGTTTAGCAATATAGAAAATTCATCTCTGGGACAATTTTATAGGACATTTAAAAAGGACGTTATAGCTTGCTGTACGGTATGAGCCAAAGCTCTGTGTTGAAAACCGTTCCTTGACCTATAATTGTTTACTTTTATAGATTGTTAATTCAATTGTTATATCAAATCGATCAGTGAAAACGAACAAATGCATCAAAAAGATATATCGTATATGATGGAAATAGCATTGCAGGTATTAGCCACTTCCTGAAAGACGTTCGGAGAGATTATTGTTCAGCCCGAAAAGAAGAAAAATACAAGCTCAGATAGTTGTACCTCCGTCAACTAAACATTTCGATAATGTAAGTCTAAAGTTAAAACTAACAATACACACAAAGCTGTCACAAGTCAAAGGATGTTTTTCTTCCCTGATGGTAGCATGGTTTTTACAACCTGTTATGGCAACCAAGTAAACGTTATTAAACCGGACGGTTCAGGTGATTTCGACTTGAAAAATATTGGAATAGTTTGGGACGTGTTTATGTTGAAGATAATTCTGTAGCTGTTACGTCAAGTGTGACTTCAGGTTGAAATCAGATCATTATGATAGATGTTCAAAACAGAAAAACGTAGAAAACTTTAAAAGTAAATTTACGCCAATTAAGGAGAAACATTCAAAGATGTAAAGTTGACTTATTGTGGCAAATATCAGGGACTAGAGTCTTGACAACGGATCTAGAATCATTATTAGAACCAGTACAAGGTCAGAACAAGCCTCTGATGTACTCACGGTGACAAGCTGTTTTACAAAAACGTTTTCAATGACGATGTTATATATGGTGATTTCCATGGTAAGACACTATATGGACATTCAAAAAAAGCAGTGTTCTGACCTCTCCTATATATGCCAATAATTATGGGAATGTATATGTAGCCGGCACATATAATCACAATGTGGTCGTCATATCTACATATGGTCAACGCCATAGACAACTTTAATCCGAGAAAGATGGACTGTATCGTCCAATAGCTGTGGTGTACGACCAATCGAACAATAAACTTTTAGTTGCCAATATGACGGGAACCGTTGTTAATTTCTGTGTCATTTTGGTCTCTTGTGGACAGTTGTCTCATTGGCAATCATGCCACATCTTTTTTTATATTAATTCATCAGATGGATACAAATAGAAGTTCCTCTTTATGCAATTCAACTTACGGTTGTCGTTTATGGTGTTGTATGATAAAAGTTAAAATCAGTCTTGAATTTTGTTGCTTTTTACTTATACACCAAATTGCACCAAGTACTCAAAATGCACCTATTTACCTAAGATAGAAGCGGAAATCTTACTTACTTTTTATGATTTGACACGTCTCTCATCTTAGGTAAGTATATCTTAATATATACAAAACGTTCATAGTATATATCAACAGATAGAGAGTTCACTTAAAAAAGTCAAATGTACGAAACGTCGCCAACGTCCACACAAAGTCATCTTTTAAAAATTAGCAAATAAAATATATTACAAGCAGTGGATCACAGTTGGTTGACAATCTCGTTGAATCTTTTTTGGGAAATACAAGTTATCTCATCTATGAATTTCATTCAGTAGAGGGAATTAAACATTCATTACTCAAATGTGCTAATATAAAAGAAATACATATCATTTATGATATAACAGTGTTGTTGCTATCTGCACAGATAACCGACCCATAGACAACTATTATCGAGTATCCATCAGCTGTGGAGTACGACTGATCGAACAATATATAACTTTTGGTTGCTAATGAGAATGGACACACGTTTGTGTATAATGTAACAGTTGTCAACTTGACAACTAACTTTCTGACTTTGAAAACCTGCAGAAACACAAGTGACTAACTCAACTCCTCAATTTATTTTTTACAATTATCCACTTCTTTGTTGTTGACAACTTCCTTCCTAGGCAAACATTTTAAACAAAGGACACTGATGGATTCATGACAAAATTATGTTTTGGTGATGGTGATGAGTTTGTAAATCTTACTTTACTGAACATTCTTGCAACTTAAAATTTTCTCTATCTATCTCCTTTAGATACAGAGGTAAATATTTCATAAAAATGTACAAAAAATTACCAAATTAATGAAAATTGTTAAAAATTAACTATAAAGGGCAATAACATCTTGAGGGATCAACTGACCACTTTGGTCATGTTGACTTATTTGTAGATCTTACTTTGCTGAACATTATTGCTGTTTACAGGTTATCTCTATCTATAATAATATTCAAGATAATAACCAAAAACAGCAAAATTTCCTTAAAATTACAATTCAGGGGCAGCAACCCAACAAAGGGTTGTTTTCGATACATCTGAAAATTTCAGGGCAGATAGAGGTTGACCTGATAAACATATTAACCCTGTCAGATTTGCTCTAAATGCGTTGGTTTGTGAGTTATAAGCCAAAAACTGCATTTTACCCCTATGTTCTATTTTTAGCTGTGGCGGCCATCTTGGTTGGATGGCCGGGTCACCAGTCACATTTTTAAAACTACATACCCCAAAGATGATTGTGGCCAAGTTTGAATTAATTTAGCCCAGTAGAAGGGGAAAAGATTTTTGTAAAAGATAACTTAGATTAACGAAAAGTGGTTAAAAATTTACTATAAAGGGCAATAACTCCTAAAGGGGTCAACTGACCATTTCGGTCATGTTGACTTATTTGTAAATTGTACTTTGCTGAACATTATTGCTGTTTACAGTTTATCTCTATCTAAAATATTATTCAAGATAAATAACCAAAAACAGCAAAAATTTTCTTAAAATTACTAATTCAGTGGCAGCAACCCAACAACAGGTTGTCTGATTCATCTGAAAATTACAGGGCAGATAAATCATGACCTGATAAACAATTTTACCCTGTCAGATTTGCTCTAAATGCTTTGGTTTGTGAGTTATAAGCCAAAAACTGCATTTTACCCCTATGTTCTATTTTAAGCCGTGGCAGCCATCTTGGTTGGATGGCCGGGTCACCAGACACATTTTTAAAACAACTTACCCCAAAGACGATTGTGGCCAAGTTTGAATTAATTTAGCCCAGTAGTTTTAGAGGAGAAGATTTTTGTAAAAGATAACTTAGATTTTCGAAAAGTGGTTAAAAATTGACTAGATATCCAAATGACGATTGTGGTCAAGTTTGGATTAATTTGGCCCAGTAGTTTCAGAGGAGAAGATTTTTGTAAAAGTTAACAACGCCGGACGCATAGTGATGGGAAAAGCTCACTTGGCCCTTTGGGCCAGGTGAGCTAAATATGTACTTGGAATACAAATTACCAAAAAAATATTTTCATACCTAAACAACTGAGCAATTAGTCCAAGGCTTCCAGCTTTATGGAATTACAAATAGAAGAATCTGAACTTTGACTCAAATCACCTTGCTCACTTTTACTTGTGTCTTCTAGGATTAACAATGGACACCTTTAACTGGTATTATTATACTTTACATATATTTTAAACAATTCTATTGGGTGAAACGTTCTCACGTGACATGGAATAATTCAGTTGTTTTTCATTTAATTGCAATGACAAACGAGACGATTTTAATTTTGAAATTATCAATTTCCCCCACCTTAGTAGTAATATACCAACTTCACCTGCATATGGAATATACATTTCCCAACTTATTAGGTATTCAAGAGCTTGCAGCTCCTATTCAGACTTTGTAAAACGTCACCAGTGTCTGAGCAGAAAATTGATGAACCAGGGATATGTCAAAGAACGTCTCGTCCTTTTTCTAAAAAAGTTCATCGGAAGATACCCAGAACTTGCTGATAAATATTCCGTATCAACTTCACAAATAATACAAGATGGTCTTGAAGTATAGATTTTGCGTACTGACGTTTGTTATCATCTTAATTACGTATTATAGTATTCTTTTATATGTCTTTTTTAGATATTCATTTGAAGTGACTCTGTGGTTATGTAAAACCACATACTTTGAACGGCAAAATTATTTCATTTATTGATATTACTTTTACTTAAGGATCTTGACATACTATGAATGACAAAACTATTTTATTCAATAAGACTACTTTTTCTGTTTAGTCTGTTTTTTATGATATACATTTGACGTGAAACTGTACTTATGTATCCCGTCATACTTTGAACCACACCATTGTTTTATTTATTATTATTACTTTTACTGTTAAGGTAGCACAATACAAAGATTTTTCATCCCCAATCAGACATCTTTAAACTGCTGTAATTCCACTCATCTTTCTTTAAATTTTATAAATGAGGTACCAAAAGAAAGAAGAAGGATTAATCTTTCAAATTGTGGTAATTTCATTATGACATAATTATTACATAATTAACTGTTATGTAATTAGTTGCCATTCTGTGATGTCCATACTTGAATGAATTTAGCTTCTTTGTTCTTCATAGCATCCTAAATTTTTTTATAGATTCTTGCACAACACAGTTTGACCTCCAAAACTGTGTCTCAGATTTTTCCTATTGTATTTCATTCTCTCATAAATCTTCAATGAAGTTTGCAACATCAATTCATTAGAGACCACTAAGTTCAATTGGGTATAAAATTTGTTCTATTGATGTTTTTGGAAATCTGAGACACAGTTTTGGATGTCAAGCTGTGTTGTACAAGAATCTATAAAATATTTTGGGATGCTATGAAAAACAAAGACGCTAAATTCATTCAAGTGTGGACATCACAATATAGCGACTAATTACATAATAATTAATTATGTAATAATTATGTCATAATGAAATTATCACAATTTGAAAGATTAATCTTTCTTCTTTCTTTTGGTACCTCATTTATAAAATATAAAGAAGGATGAAATGAATTACATCAGTTTAAAGTTGTCTGATTGGGAGCGACAAAATCTTTGTATTGTGCTACCTTAAATCTGGTTTTTGTTATATCTACTTTACGTGAGTCTGCATTTATGTATGCCGTCATACGACAAAATTATTTTTATGTCTACCTGTTCGAATTTCAAACGCGCAATTTTACACCAGTAATGAAAACCTTCTATCATTTATGGGTAGACTTTACATAGATAAATTCAGCCGTATTTGACGTGAAACTGTACTTATGTATCCCGTCATACTTTGAACCACACCATTATTTTATTTATTATTTTTACTGTAAGTCTGTTTTTTGTTATATCTACTTTACGTGAGTCTGCATTTATGTATGCCGTCATACGACAAAATTATTTTAATGTCTACCTGTGCGAATTTCAAACGCGCAATTTCACACCAGTAATGAAAACCTTCTTTCATTTATGGGTAGACTTTACATAGATAAATTCAGCCGTATAGGAAAAGCAAAATGAGAATGTTGAATTTGATGTATGCCTTTTTGTGCTACTTTGTTACATTTGTTGTTTCTGTAGTGATATTAAGATGATAACACAATATTGACTGTTGTACCCCTATTTTTGACATTTTTACTCTTTGAGTATGTTTGTTTTGTTCGTGCATCGTTGACAATGTAATGGAATTTGATGCGACTGTCATACAAGTGAGAGGTTTAGCTAGCTATAAAACCAGGTTCAATCCACCATTTTCTACATTAGAAAATGCCTGTACCAAGTCAGGAATATGACAGTTGTTATCCATTCGTTTGATGTGCTTGGACTTTTGATTTTGCCTTTTGATTTTTGGTTTTCCTATTTGAATTTTCCTCGGAGTTCAGTATTTTTGTGTTTTTACTTTTTGCAAGGAAGGACGAATAACCCTTAAAATTTCCACCGGCGAATAACCTTTTGAGATTGTTGATTTGTACTTGAGTTATCTCCCATGTTAATGACGTCACAGACGTAAATAAACAAAATGACAGCGTTCACGTTACACTTGAAGCTCACCGAGAGACGAAGAAGAAGAAGAGACGAGGAAATAAGGCATTAGACATGAATAGAGTGCTAGCATCTTATGATAGCTCTTATAGAGTAACGGTCCTTTTCAGGGCCATCAATATTTTACAAAGAGATTCTACTTTTGTTGTACATTCTAGAAATTCTAGAACACAAATGTATTTTCAACTACGTCAACTTGTCTTTCTCTTTGACTTTGTTATGTAAAACATATAGAAAGTGTTCGAAAGGCCTTTCAACTGTTAGTTTGGTATAATAAATCAATTGTCAGTGGGAAAGCCACGGATCGATTCTGCGCCTCCTTCCATATGACGTAAAGTCCAAAATATAAAGGGCGACAATCGCGATTTTTCATAGAGGGCGACAGTATCGCGCCATCGCGGCAATTTGTTTACATCGTGTACGTGTGATTTTTCGAGAAATTTATCATTAAAGACAATTAAACTTGTGTCATTTCATCATCAATTAGTTATATAGGTAAGTTTTACAGGTGACCATGCTATTTTTTCTTCTTAGGAGATTTTATTTTACAAGAAACGAGCTTCTGAAAATGACAAGTGACTACGTTGTTTTGGAAGATAAAAATATGGCGGGTGTTTTCCCCTTCTGAAAATAACTGACACATTTGCATCCTAATCTATATTTAAATATAAAATGACCAAAAATAGCATCAATGATGATGGATGTCCCCAATTATTTGCATAATTACCCATCACTCCTTGTCGAACTGCAACTGAGGCTTTGAAAAGGAAGCGCATCATTCAGCGCCATTTTCAACAGACATTCATAAAAAGCAGGTTTCTAAGCTCACAAAATCCCATTATTTTTTTATCATAATTATTAATTCAAATGTAGAAAGGTTTGCACAATATTCCTTACACCATTTCCATAGATCCGATCGGTATACAGTGAGATACTGACCCTTTTCGAAGCTAAAACCCAAGCTTTTTATAGACCACATGGTAATTCACTGCATGGAATTTTAATTTTGTCAACACAAACATTTGCTTCGTCATAATTTCATCTACATTCATTGAGGTCGTGTGGTGATAGTGTTTAGTTTTCTTGCATAGAAAGAAGTTCAACCTTTGCTTAAACAGGATTTTTTCTTTTAAAAACTGAAATAGTTATGTGAAACCGAACCCAAACAACTGCCCATTGTTTGTCAACAGCATTGCAATTTTGTTAAATATTGGTCCATTCTGATAAAATAAGTTAAACATATTTCAGGTTTTCCAGATTATTGACATCCTTATTGTATTCTTTGTTTTGTTTTTTATTTGTGTTGTTTGTTAATATGTTTGCAATTTTTGCATTTTAGTTACCATACTTGCATATATACATGAATTTAGGGCTACATGAGAAAGTTCTTTAGGTACATCATGTTCTAGCATTACATTTTAGAATCAAGTACTAGAAAAGGCTACATTTACATTCATTACCACGCTTGTTATGTTTTTCTCATCGACAGGGCCCATATCAATGGACGGAATAGGAATGATAACGTTATCACATTTGAAGAGAACAGTAATTTGTTTATCTAGTTTTTTGTCAATGCCTCAGCTTGTACCTGCTGGCCAGAAAGGGCCCTCTTTTGTGCACGCTTGATGTCAGTATTTAAAACAGACAAACCCTCACTGGTATTGACAGTATATATATCACCACCAGAAAGCACCCTCTTTCGTGGAAGTATACCAGAAGTTGGCATGCTGATACTTCCTCACCAACCATGTTAGAATCACTTCATTCAATTACCATTGTTTCTGTTTCTAACTCAATAGTTTGTTCCTAGTGTCTGCTGAATCATGACCATTCAATTCACCATCAGTTTCAGTGGTTGTGTCAGTATTAATGTCCGTCTCTGACATTGTTTTAGATATAGGAAGATGTGGTATGAGTGCCAATGAGACAACTCTCCATCCAAATAACAATTAGTAAAAGTAAACCATTATAGGTCAATGTACGGCTCACACCGAACAACAAGTTATAAAGGGCCCCAAAATTACTAGACGCGTGAAACCATTCAAACGGGAAAAACAACAGTCTAATCTATACAAAAAAAGTTTCAATTTCATTGTCGGTACGTATTATGTTCCGTCTCGGTACAAAGGTTCACTATCAGGTTTCTTTGATTCTAAACTTGCTTCAATTGTTTTTTACTACATGTGTATTTTAAAAGTCTATAAAAGGAATTATAAAAACTTTATATCAAAAAGGTATAAAACTTACATGAATGGACAATAACAAAAAAAATAATGAAAACTTAATTGAGGTTAATGGCATGTGTTGTAATAATAGAAACATATTTTTATTTTCAAATTTTGTACAAGTTAAAACCATTTTTAAGCAATATTTTGTACATGTTATAACATGTATGAGGTACTTTTGTACATGTTATAACTTGTATGCTTGCATTGTACAAATTACAACATGTACAAATATTTTGTACATGTTATTACCTTTACAAAATCGCAACTTGTACACGACCTATATAAAACAGACTGAACTCTGCCTATATATTGTTTGCAAACATCCAAGCAAATATAGTAAGCAAGTCTATGAAAGTTTTGTTGTGCATGCTTTTATAGAATAGCTGTAACAGTGTTCTGCTATTTACCTTTCTTGCTCTTTTGATTGGACCTGGATCATCTAAAGCTGTGACTTGGTCTATTTCAAAATAGAAAAAAAAGAAAATGCATATTTGGACAGTGAAGATCATAATTATTAATTAGTCTGTGTTTCTTAAAAAAAATACCAACACTAGTATATATATGCCTAAAATAAGCATGCATAAGCCACATTTATATCAGAACTTTTTTCTAACTTTAAATATTTAAAAGACAACATGCATGTACATGATTGTATGCAACTAAGGAGATACACTGTTGTTCAGTTGCATAGATTTCAACAAAATTAATTCATTTGTATGTCTTCTTCAGAATTTTTCTTTAAAGAAATAAACATACATGCATCAAATGTAAAATCATTACCCTATATCACTGTATTTAATACAAACCTTATTTACATTCATATTTTTAATGTTGCACTGCTTTGCTTTGGCAATCTAGTAACATTTGTCTACCATGTCTAGCATGTCTAGACTACAGTCTCTGCAAATGCATGTACCTGGAATTATAAAAGTATCATTTTGAAAACTGTTTTACATAAACATTTTTATGGTCATATATGTTTTATAATTATTGTTTAATTATGATTTATTCCAAAAGTATATACTTAATTTAGCATGTTACTAAAATGTATGTGGTTACAACTTGACCAGGTCAGCACAGCATCTTAATTCAAATGTGCAAAAATGTAGCATAACCTATTTGTGTCATTTTGGTCTCTTGTGGACAGTTGTCTCATTGGCAATAATCCTCATCTTCTTTTTTATACAAACATGCATGTACATGTACAGTATAAATGTGCTCCATACATGTATGTAGACATTTTTTCACATTAGCATTCTTAAAGAAAGTGACTTAAACCCCACTCATAAAGATCCTTATAGAATTTTAAACTTGTGGCTGTTAGATATTAGATAAAATGTTCTTCCCTGGCAAGGAACTGTATACAAAGCAAACATACACTTTGATAAAATAATTTTGGTCATGGAAATAGATTAAAAGTCACTGAAAAAGTTGGTCATCATTTCCACCTGGTAAACAAGCTTTTTGCAACTTTCCTAGATCATGAGCAAGGCCAATACAATTTGGACAAAGAAATCTATCCATCTATCTTCATATTTCAATAACATGCAAAGAAATGGGACAGCCCCCTTATGCATAAAGGAACACATGTCTTTACAAAAAATAGAAATTTATAATTTAGTTAAAAATATGCTTACCTGTTTAAAGTTGAAGGAATAATCCATGAAGTGTATTTATAGTTTCCACATTAGACAGTGACGGTAATTTTTTTAGCAGCAGACTGTTCATGTCACAGGTGATGATCAAAACGGAACTTCACATTAGTTTCCCCCTTTTTTCTTTTTTCATTGTGTCCAAGTACATTGAACAATGGCTTGAACATATTTGTAAATTTCATGAAGGTGGCGGGAGCAAATCACATTCTGTACAAACAGCATCTTGTTCATCATGGTCTTCATCAAGATTTGCACATGTTCTCTCAAGTTTGTTATGACTTTTATGTCCTCTGAACATACATTGTCATAGCAAATGCTTATCATTGTTATGAAACTGACCAGCAACCATTATGAGGAATGTATACAGATATATTTATATTAGATGTAAAGTGTAAAATATGTTGATTTAAACAAGCAAAACATGTTGCAGACGTCTGTCTCCATTTTTGTGTAGATCAACAAATGACTTTTTCTATTTTTAAACTTTGGTGAGTTCTAAAAAGGGAAATAACTCTTGTAGATTTCAGGCAATTTTTGGCATTTTTATCCAATTTTTATAAAAAAAAATCTAATGAGCCCCAAAAATGTTTTTGCAGAAATGAGAAATATAAATCTTTTGGAATAAAAGGTATTTTTTAGTGTATTCAGTAATGGATGCGTTTTTTCATAAATTAGGAGGAAAATTTGTTCATAATTGCATTAGAATATGCCAAAATTCATACTAATAACCTAGATTAAAAATGTCAATTTGAGTTTGATATCAGAAAAAGTGAAAAAATGTCCCTGAACAAGTATTTAAAAGAAACTGACATGATATAAACTGCATCAAACATATTATGCTGTATATAAGTCACTGTAAGTCGAGAATAGCAAACATCAGCTATTTTCAACATTTTAAAGCCTGTTGCCATGGTAACCATACATAATTCAGGGTGGCATGTACAGACTTTTTTTTCATATTTTATATAAATGTTTGTTGTCAGAAAGTTTCAACAAAATCGGTGACCACCCGTCAACGGCCCAACTTGGTTGACGGTTACAGAGAATGGGTGTTAAGTAGTTAAGAAGGCACATAATAATATGTATTGTGTTAAATGCAAACGAGTATCTATTGTCTTTGTTCTTTTTATTCCCAATTATTCAACTCAATGTGTGTAATTCGAGGTTCAAACAAACTTATGTCGCATTTCTAAACATTAAATATGTCTGAAAAATCAATTCACTAACACTATTTATAGATATAAGAAGATGTTGTATGAGATTGAATGAGACAACTAGTTTAGGTCAAATTATGGTCTTCAACAAGGATTATATTCTTACACAAAACAGCAAGCTATAAAAGGTCCCAAAAATGACTAATGTAAACGGGAAAGTACTGAATGACATACCAACGACATTTTATTCAAAATTATTTCTTAAAAAAAAATCAAGATCCATTCCATTTATTTTACAATAATAATATTGAAATATTATAATGTTTCGCCAGCTTATTAATTTTGAATCATATATGGTTTTACTTTCTATTTTACCAGAATGTGGTCACATGCAATACTATTGGTACTGAAGATCTGAAGTTCAAAACATATGTTTTTTTTCTTAAACTTGCAGTAACAAGGTTCCCATGTTAGAAGCATATATGTCAAACACCATATGTCGCTTATAACATTGTAAATGTCATAATGTTTTTGATTACTTTTCAACCTCAAACACTCGTCACTTTGACGGTATGTTTCACATTATAATCATTATTTCAATAGTAATCAAACAAAGACCAAAATTGTAAAAGAAAAATAATCAAAAAATATACAATACTACTACTAGAAAGAAATACAAAAACAGTCACATTACCACGCATAAAACAATTAAAGATTCTGTAGCAGGAACAGTTCCGAATTAAACAAGGTGATCTAGGTTGTCTGAATAAACTAGTAGTTCCTGCTTAAGTATCAACGTCAATCTTTCTTATCCAATCTTTTATCGAATAAAATCATTATTTGAAAAACGTAGACATAATTTAAGTTATAATCTTACCTTATAATTATCTAATTCACATTGCTGTTTTTGTAAAAGTCTTGTTGTGGACTTATTTTGTTAGTCTTCTGTATATGTATATAAATATCACAGAAAACGCGACGCAAATTAAGCTTTTTAAGATGAAATAAAGAAATTGAATGAAGTTAAAAATTTAGGGACGACATCAAAAGTTCAATGTAGGATTAAAAAAAAAACTTAATTCACATAGTTTTTTCACTGACCCCTTTTTTCTTTTTTCATTGAAATCGATTTAAGATATACACAACTTGTAGAATTTTAACCCCCCCCCCCCCCCCCCCCGCCACCCCCAAACTATTTGATTTAAGGTTTTTTTTTATCCTACATCGATCTTTTGATGTCGTCCCTCATGATTCATTGTAAAGGAACGTTTTCACATATTGTTTCTTTTACTATTAATTATAGAACTTATCCTTTAATTTTCATATGCTTGTAAGATATAAAGGTATATACCATAATCATGTCATGTCAATTGAATATTTTATGTTTTGTATTGTTATCTTTACAATAAGGTATTATGTAACATTTATTTTTTGATATGTGCTTTTTACACAGTGGAAAATCTAGTGACAAAATATTACCTCCCTTGTAAATACTGAAAACTGGATCTGTTCAATGTTTGTCCCATTTAACAAATATTCACTTATAACTTGTACAATATAATAGAATATGTATTTTGGTGAAAAAAGCATTGCTACACACTACAGAATTGCTAATTAATGACCACACAATTAACCTTATTTATCAAATACAAAAATATTTCTTTATCATTTGTTTGAGATGGCATCGTAAATTGCACAACATCTTTTGACCTTCACATTTTACATTTAAAAGTACTGTACACGTCTATGCATTTACATCAAAGAAAACCCTGACAACCTGTTTTTTAAAAGGCTGTTTAACTGCTTCACATTGCGAAAGTTTAGCCCAAGAACCTGTTGCTGTGAATAAACATTTGTCTTTCAGAGCTTAAATTTAAATCTAAGACATAAATATCCTGTTAACATTTATACAGCTTTTCCGATTTGGTAACCAAATCTCCAGATTCAGCAATTACGCCTTAGATATATCGAGGATAGGTTTGGACACGATCATACTGAGAATAATTATGTATAATGTCATTAACCCTAAACAACAAGTTATGATAGTTACTGGTTGTTTTCGTGGTAAGCTATTAGTCTTGGATCTGTTGTCCACACATTGGTGTTTCAATAGCATTGTCTTATCCAATTGAACTACAAGCCCATTTGCTTGTCCTTGTTGTACACAAAATTGTTCTTTTGTTTATCATTCCATGCTAGATCCAGAACATTTTGAACAAATTTCTTCTTGTGTATTGTGATCAACAATGCCATCCATGTTAACTTTACACTAATACATCAATTGAGTAAACGACTAAATATATAAAAGAGTGTAAATAATAAATAGTAGGATATATACTTTTGGCAACTTATTAAAGCAATCAACCCCAACGTAATTATCCATTGTAAAGTGTTTAAGAAGAGATGTGAAAGTCAAAAGATGCAAATCCCGATGTCATAATTGAATCACCTGCCCAAACCAATGATACAGAACAATTTTGCATTTTTAAATAAGATGTACTGTGTGGTAATTCTATAACAATAATGTGTATCAGTGCTTTTTTCACCAAAATCCATAGTATTAATAATTGTACAAGTTGTAAGTGAATTTTCGTCAAATATTGTACAAATTGTAAGTTGTACAGGCACTTTTTGTACAATTTACAATTTGTTCAAAGTCAAAATACAAATTATAATTTGTACAAAATGATAACTTATACACAACATATATATACAGCTACATCCGAGAAAGTCTGGAACGAAATTCCAAAGAAATCGATTTGATATGCTGCAAAGATTGACACTTTTTAAATAAAATTATTAAGCAAAATCAAACAGACATTATCTCGATGTAAACATTGAATGTAAATAGACCGAGAAGACCGCAAATAATGTACAAAACTCGAGATGACCTCTTCTTAAAATTGTGTACGAAATAGTAGAAAGATAACTACTTTTTATAAAAGTTATCCTAATATTTTTAACCGGCAGAGACATACTTTCAAATGTTTATATTCACAAGAAAGAATAGTTCTTTATTGAATTTACAAGTGACAAGAGCAGACTTGTGTCCTCGATAACTTAGGTGTTAAAAAAATAAGCATACTTTGGGAAATTGTAACATACTACTAAGGACTTTTTAGAACACTCAGTAATGTATCTTTTAAACAATCAAAAAACGTGCTAAAATGTAATATGAAAAAGTGTTTTTCAGAGAAATATGAAAAAAAACTACATTAAATAAACTTTCAAAAATGGATTCCTCATCCAAACTTTGTCTTTATGGGAAATTAAAAAAATAATTGTCAGTCTGAGGAATATTTAAATTGTAATCATTTTATACATAGGCAGTTACTCTCTAAATTTAGACTACGTGATAATTCCCTAGGCATTGAATTAGGAAGGTACAGAAACATTCCAAAAGCACAAAGATAATGTAAAAAATGTGGAGTCCTAGATGACGAATTTCATTTCTTTTTGTATTGTGACATTAACATATCATTGCGTTCTAATCTTTTTGCTTATCTAAAATACTATGTACCATTATTTCAACATCTTGATGCATTTAATAAACTAAAACACATTCTAAACCACATCCATGAACTTGTTTGTCATATTTGAGTCTTCATTAAGCAGTCTTTAGAACTGAGGGAGTCAGACCCATGTCAGACAAGCTTATGATGGTGTTTTTTACATAAATTTATAATTGAACTATTAAAATATGTTCTATTATTCTATATATTGTATTGTCTTACAGTGTATTGCATTGTATTGTATAAAATTGTTTGATTGTATTTCTTGACCCTTATGTGTGTAATTTTGAAATAAAGATTAAAATTAATATTGCTTTCATTACCCCATTCAGAAAATATGATTCACAATCTAAATACTTATCATTAAATACCGGTTTAACATCGTTGGGCTGCTTGTCCATGTTGTCCTTAAGCGTTGTGCTGAAATGTCTGGACCCTGTTAAGTGAGCAGTGCTTGTGCCAATGTCTAAACTGGTTACACTGGGGTAAGTAGGATTCGGCAGTTTCAGCTGGTCTTGAAATTTGGGTAGCTCTGTTGCTAATATTGTACGGAGAAGGGCGAGGTTTGGTCCTCTCTTTAATTGACATAACTGCACGACTTTTGGCTCGTCTAATCTTCTTTTCATCGTCAGAGCTATCAGCGAAGGTATTTGACTCATATTCGCGCATTGTAGTCCAGCCCCCTGCAGAGCTATCGGCGATCCTTATCGACCTATTCCTAGCTTTTACTTTAGTTATAAGCTCAGACACAATACTGTTAGTGGGAGAATCTAAAGAGGGGCCCTTCTTTTGAATTGTATCATGGATCCCGGTCAGAATTTCATCGTTGAAAGGATATTGAATACTGTTCCCTTCTTTCTTGACTTTGATACCGACTTCTTTAAATTTACACGATAAATTGTTTTGCTCAGAAGCCAAATCAGCTTTTAAATCTACAAGTTCTTAATCTAGATAATCACGAAACAAATGAAAAGCATCTGCGATATCAGAGCTGGGAGCAGAGGGGGGGGGGGGGGGGGGGAGCTGTGAGCAGGAGGCTGTTACTCACCTCTATCATGTGCAATAGTTGCGGTGTGGTCCGATATCCGAAATAGCTTAAAATTAGGTCAACCGTAGTTTACCATGTTTACTGCCATTAGACAGAGCTTCGAATGGTCAAGCTGTGAAAATGTATTTTCAATGTAATCTTTTACCGCGAATGACCAGTCCGTGCTATCATGCAAGATCATACAAAGAAAATGTAAACTCTTAACTTTGTTAAGGTGACTTATTTTTATGCTAAATTAATTCAAATATTATTGTAAACATGAACATGTTCCCATATAACAACACACCCATGTGCTATCGATAGTTAATAAATTACAGTCACTGTGGCTATTTTGCCAGCACCGATAAAAACTTCTTCATTCAAGCCGGCGAAATAGCTTATTTCTATAGAAATGGCTATTTGACCGGCACCGTCACGGTGAATGTGTTGCTGGTGGGTCTCATTGGGATCTAAGCGTGACGCGGGATTGCCGATTTTTTTGGTAAGAGTGACACGTGAAAGTCAAATTATTGTGCCGTAAAAACGGGAAATGAAGTCTAGCGGGACACGGGAAATTACAAAAATATGAGAATTCTTCTTTCAGTTTCCGCACTCCATCATAATATTGATGACTATATATGTGCCGTGCATGAATTGCTTACGTACATAGTGTAAGCGGGATACGGGAATCTGACAAAACAGTCATCCGGGATCAGAACCCCTCAAATGAGACCCCCTTAATTGCTGGTGCTACCGGAAAAATAGAAAATATGATATTTTGCTGGAATTGGGTAAATGCCAGGAAGCCAAGTTAAAAACTATTTTGTTTTTCACGTATGTATTGCTGCTGAAACTACTATTATAGTAGTCTCAGATTGCTAGTACCTGCAAAATAGCCTTCTCTATAGAATTATGCTATTTTGCCGGTTTGAATAAGGATATTTAATCAGAGCCGGCAAATTACATATATAGCCATGCACGGTTTCCGGTCGTTCCGGCCCAAGTCAATCCGGCCCGGTAGCAATACACAGTTAGAAGTTTAGTTTCGCATTATTTTTTAAATATGAAAGTTTTTGTACAATAAAATTGATTTTTAGATAATTGAAGAATAATATAGCCTTCTTAGTGGGGTTATATGAACATTAAGATTGTTTTTAACATGTTTTATAGGCCATTTATATGATTGACAGTCCGTATTTTCCTATCCGTACCGTTCATAGGTCCATACATTATTCACTGGGGTAAATGTGATCTCCGTAACTGCAGTTACGTATATCAAAAGATGGCGGACGAAGTTTCTGGTCAATTTTTCTTTTGTCAATTCTGTAATACTTCAGTATTATTCTTCGGTATTTCGTGTCTTATTTAAAGTATTACTAAGTTTGAAACTGAAATACAAAGCATCTTTTCATAGTTTAACCGCTAAATGGAGAAATCATCATTTCAAAAAATCGCGAAGATATGGGTAACTGTGTAGACTGATATCCGTAACTGTAATAAACGTTGAGTGAAGGACATCCGTAACTGTTGAGTAACATTGTTTCTGCTTCATTCATTATACTCGATTTAATAGTAAGGATCATCATTTTTTTCCGAAATAAAACTCAAAAATTCCCTCAAGTACCCTCTCACGTTCACTTTGTTTGTGTAAACTATTTTTATTTGTAACCGCCTGTTGAGTGAAGCCTTTTCAACTGATATTTTAGTCTGCTCTTATGTACTGTAACACCGCTGTCCCAGGTTAGAGGGGAGTTGACCGCCATCTTACATGTTTAACATCGCTACATTCTGTATTTGTCTGGGCCTGACCTATGTCACGGGAGCCTGCAGTTCAGTGATGGTCATGAGTTGCTGTGTTACATAATTTGCTATTTGTTCTTTTTTTTCTTTTTTTTACATAAATAAAGCCATAAGTTGACTTGTTCGAATTGTGTTACATTTGTGTTTTCGGGGGCTTTAATAGCAGACTATGCGGTATTGGCATTGCTCACTGTTAAAGGCCGAATGGTTAGCTGATAAATGTTAATTTCTATGTCATTTGGTTTCATGTTGAGAGTTATCTCATTGACACTCGTACCACTTCTTCCTATTATTATATATATGTTCAGGACGAGAAGCATGCCACATACCATCTATTGACCACCGTCAAAGAGTTGTTACAAGGGTTATCAACGTACCAAGAGCACGGAATAATCTCTACACGAGGCATCAGATTAAACGACCCCATTCTGACCAGACGCGGATGCCCCACTTTTGCTACGGTTTTCGGGGAGTTAGTCCAATGGAGACCATTTTTTCCAATCCCCAGTCACTCTTGGCGGTCTTGAAATGTAGTGGTTAGGTACTTCTTGATTATGATTAGCTGTACGTGATATTGTTCTATTTGGTTTTGTCTTTGTATATAGTTAACCTTTACTCTATGTTACTGTTTAATAATTTATTTTGGGGTGTCTCAGTATTCATACATACCGCCATTTTGTTACGGTGATATGGTCATTTTGTACCTATGCCTTCAAATTCGTTTTAAAACTTTATCCTTAAAGTGCGTAATTGCCATTTTGTGTTTCTCCATTGAAATAGTTTTAAATTTTGTTTTCTAGGCATTCAGATGTTAAAATAATGTTGACTGTGATACATTGTACCCCAAATTTTGATATTTTGACCGTTTGCTTTACCAAATAATTGTTTTTAATATAATGGAATTCAATGTGAGTCTGAGAGGAGAGAGACTTAGCTATCTATAATAATGCCAGGTTTAATCTACCAGTTTCTACATAAGGTAATGCTTGTACCAAATCAAGAATACAGTTGTTATCAATTCGTTTAGTGTGTAAGAGGTTTTAGATTTTTTTTCATTTGCTAAAAGACTGTCCGTTCTCAATTTTTCTTAATATTTCATTTAATTCTGCTGACTATATAGAAATACAGAATAGGAAGCCTGACCAATATTTTCACATAATAATTTTAAAGACTTCAAAGAACAATTCGTATTCATGTTTATCACACTTTAAATAACCGGAGACATTTATTTCTGTTCAAACATGATTGAATTGTGTAGAAATAAAATCAGTTACGGATATCAATATTTGCAGTTACGTATATCATTGACAATTTATTTAGTTACTTCAGTTACCCACATCATCACGATATTTTAGATGGCTGTTTTCTCCATTTCAGCGGTTGAATTGTGAATAAAACATTTAGTATTTCAGTTTCAGATTTAGTATTACGTTAATAAAGACATGAAATTCCGAAAAATTAAACATTATTATCAAAAAATTGACAAAAGAAAAATTGACCAGAAACATCGTCCGCCATCTTTGGCTATACGTAACTGCAGCTACGGAGATCACATTTACTCCAGTGATTATTGTAGTGTTTATCAACAAAGATTTTGCGCTCGATCTTTTCAATTCAATTTATGGAAAAACGAGCAGATAAGCATATGATTTTTTTGGGACCACTTGATAGATATAAACATATGGATTCAGGAAAGGTATCACTGTAATTGATTGAAATTTTCCTTTAGACCAAATTTTGGAGACTTTTGTGACATGTTCACCCCCCTTTTTTGCTATATTTTGTATCTAAGAAATGCAGATTGTTGCCATGGTTACATCCAAGAGGGATTATATTTCACCCTTATGACCATTAGAAATCAAATCTATGGAAGATTCTTTTTCTATAAGTATATACATGCATAACACACATATAAAGCCTTCTTTGTTAGACAGGAGGGGAAAGAGGGTGTTTAAAAATTTTGAGTGTCAATTTTAAGTTTTTTTCCTAACTGTGTATTGCTACCAAAGTCGATCCGGCCCAAGTCGATCCGGCCCCAAGTCGACCCGGCCCCATAATAAAATATGAATGAACTACATTCACTATATGGAGGAATTTGTGACAAATTTGACAATACTTTGAATAGTTGTGTGTAGATGAAATAAAAAAAAAGTAATATGAGTATTCATTATTCTTTATTGCAAGAAGATAACAAACCAATGACACTATTACTGCACATGTTGTTCACATAACACACAAGGAAAAGTCATTGTGATGTTAAACACAAACACATTCTGTCTTTTCTTTTACAGAAAGGATTCGGCAAATCAAACAACATTTCTCAATTTGAGAAATATTAAGAACTTAAAAGAAAAACAAATTTTGTATGTATCAGCTTGGGGATCGGCATGTACCGTTGTGTATGTAGCTATTTGTTATAACACAATTAAGATGAAACACTTGTTAGGATCACATGTACAGTCGGCGTTTTACGTTTTCGCGAATTGGCATTACTTTAATTTCCGTATAAAAATAGGAAATAAATAATTTATCTAACATATATATATTCAAATATTAACAATTTACTACCAGGTTGATGTCTGAATTCTTTTATAGTGTGTGATAACATTGTGTGAGGGAATTCGACGTTTGATGTACCACTGTTCACTCCAGTGCAATTTATGACAATACCACTGCATCAATCAGAATTATTTTTTTTGCAGTGTTTTAAGAAATGATTTTGCTTTGTTGTCGCGTATTATTTGTGAAACATTCAATGTTTTAAAAAGGCGAATTTTCTTTATAAAGTCAATGATTATGTTGACTTTTGAAGGCCAAACTTTCTACAGCCTTAAATACGCTAATGAAAGATCCAAAAACTATACCAATACATAACGACATGATTATAAAATTATAACAAATCTATTGGTTAACAAATTTTTACTCGTTATTGCAAAATAATGAACTTAATATATCTGACATTTTCTCCCTACCCAGTTTACCCCTATACATTTTTATGATGTGGACTGGTCATTGTTATTGAATCGTAGGCAATTTGATTGGATTAAGTTGTTATTGGTTTACCTTCAAACTTGTTTATGCTTTTCATACATGACTATTGATTAATTAGAACGTGCATGAATGTGACCGGTAACTAAAATGACCTTCAAACTGGACACTGGACGAGTCAATATTATGTTTTATCAATGAAAGTTAAGGTATGAAAGGTAAGAATTGCCACTTATTCGATTTTCACAAAATTTTCGGAATATACAGTTGGAAAGGTTATTTTTTAAAAGCCTATTGTGAAGAGTAAAGAGAAAGTTTACAAATAATACGTTTTGTTCCATTAAACAAGTCATTTTCGTAAGAGAAATAGCGAAATATATTTTACGCACGACTACGGCAGGTAAAATTATTATTTATCATAATAATAAAAAAGCATTTTTCAGTCTCATTGGAATATTGTTGATTACAATTAATCCCAAACTTAAGAAGTAAGTAACTAAAGTCAAAATATGTCCGATCTGCCTATTTCTGCACATCAAAAGTCAATACGATCGTTTTAAAGTCAATTTCGTCTACCTCACAAAATCTTGTTAGGCACTATAATTATATATCTTTATTTTTATTCCTTATAAATATATTTTTTATAGGGGCCGGATCGACGTCGGGCCGGATCGACGTGGGACGGGTTGACTTGGGTCGGATCGACTTGGGCCGGATCGACCCGAAAGCTCCATGCACTGCCTTAATAAATACATTTTTTACTGTAAACTTTCCAGTTAAAAAGTTATAAAAACTTTAAAGTTCCTAATGTAAATAGTGTACGTAAATGTATAGTGGTGTCAGACTCCCTCCAATTTAGAACGTATGTAAAAATAGCCCTACTTTGACACAAAATAGTGCTTTTGATGTCCTTGTTTACTTAAACATGTTAAACTAACCAACAAATTTGCAGAAATGAAACTTTTGGTGAAAGAGAAATATATCTAGATCATTTTGAGCCAAAATTTACTTGTCTATGAGTTTGCATTAAAAATTGAGGATTAATGCGCTCCATAGTATACTAATTTTAGATTTCCAGAACACCTATAATAGTGTACATACAAGTTCATGTTTTTATCTAATTTTTAGTTTTATCCTATTCTAACTCTGTAAATAACGAAATTTTAAAAATAGACAAAATTTTGGTGATGGAAGTGTTCGACATACGAAAGTATAGTTACCCTCTATAAAGGGTGTAAAGATCCAGAGAAGAAGAAGAAGGTGGTGGATATCACTCCAGCTATACTTGGAGGTGTGCCTTCACTGGCTGGCAAAATTTATTATACAGATTACAGATTACAGATAAGATTTGACCGAATACTATCTCCAAGCCTCGAACTCCGAAACAGCGGTTACGTCCTCTTTACTACGCTACGTTGACTTTACCACTGCCACCAACTCCTAACGCTAGCGTAGATTTTTTTCAACATTCTTGAAAAAAAAAATATCAGTGTATGTAAAGTGCGGATCCTAAAATATGATTTTTACTGTATATGCCATAAATGTCTAATGTAGAATGATAAATAAACAGACGAACTTTTTTTTACTTTCGAAGAAAATGAAGAAAATTAGTTAAAATGTATATGTTCAGAAATACATAATACTAATAAAACAAAGTAAGAGATGCGAGCGGGGTTTTATCGCGCCTAAAGCCATCCAGCTTTGAAATATATACCAAAATAGGTGAATATTTATGACATTTCACGAACAGATCGTTCAGGTGCTTTATAACTAACAGGTAAGATGTTGTTGCAGTACAAAATATTCATTTTAATACAATTAATAAAGTTGTATAACGTAGAATATGTTTTGTCATTCAGTTTCTTCATATTTAACTAAATTCCACTATGATGATTTCGTAATGCTAGTCATGTTTACTGTCGAATAATGATACTATTCTTTCATTTTTACTGTGGAGCGAATCATTAGTACTGTATATGCGGTGCATTTTCACTGTATAATTTTTTTTTTTTTTTTATCTATTACAGCTCATTTCTTTACGCATGTAGAGCAAGACTTTAGTTGACTTTCTTTTATTGGATAATCGTTATGATAACACCCAATTTAATTCAAATATTAAAAATACAGGTTAAACTATCATATGCCTAATCATATTGTTTAAAAATGTCAATCTTATTTACAAAGTTTGTATAAACAATTAAACAAACAAAGCAAGCAAGCCAACCAAAGTTTTGCTTTGCATGCATTATGAAATTAGCTGTAAGGCCTTAATTTAGCCGACTTGCTCAAACAATAGATAAAGTAAGAGAAAGATTTGATAAAATTTAACTTACGGAGGAAAGTTTGGTTTTAAAACACTCTAATAAATTCAATAGAAATAACATTTATTTCAAATGTATTCCATTTAGTTTCTTATAAAGCGTATAGGGATCTTTATCCTTATTTTTTTTATCCATTTCCATGACACTTCACCACTAATTACGTACATCTTGATATAGATTGAATCTTTGTTTTCCCGTTTAAAATGTTTTACACTGGAGCCATTTATAACTTGCTGTTCGGTGTGAGCCAAGACTCCATGTTGAAGACCGTATGTTTGCGTATAATGGTCTACTTTTATAAATTGTGACTCGGATGGAGAGTTGTATATGGCTCAAAAACGAAACGAGACGTGATAAAAAGGTATAAAAAAATCCACACTACTTTTTTAATCTATGTATAATGGGCTTAATATGATTCAGAATAGAGTAAAATAGTGGGTCGGATTTGGGTATAAGCGTGACGCCGGATTGCCGATTTTTTGCAAGCGTGACAGGTGAAAGTCAAATGATTGTGTCGTGAAAAACGAGAAATGAAGTCTAGCGGGACAAACAATAAGCGGAATACGGGAATCTGCCAAAACAGTAAGCGGGATCCGGGATCAGAACACCCCCCCCCCCCCCAAATGAGACCCCCAGAATAAGATATTTGTGTATATCAATCCTAATGTTGCAGTCATGCGTTCAATAACAAATGTATCCGATGCATGCATTTTTTTTATATTTTTGGTCCCTTTTTCAATTTTGAGGGGTCCAAATTTAAAGACAAAAGTCCTTTAATATAGATATTTGGGATTCGTTGACATGCTGAATCTAACCGTGTATCTAGTTTGGGGATTTTTTGTCTAGTTGCTGAAACAGCCCACATAGAGTTCCAAAGGGTCTAAAATCAACAAAAATGAATTGTAGCAATCATTTCGTGTACAATTCAATAACCCAAATGTGTATGGTTTTACCTCTGCGGTAGTATCCATTCGCGGATCTAGAATTTTTCATTTTGAGAATCGCTTTTGTTACAAGTTTGAAAAGCTATATATTTGATGAAGAATGAATGAGGAGTTTGTATTTCAATTTGAAAATACATGTATCATAAATCCTTAAGTCATCAGGTAAGTTTTTTCGTTTGTTGCAAGTGCATTTATCACATAATTCTACAATAAAAATTCCTCGCATCTTTGAAAATTCTACATTAATAATGACTGCACTAACAGTGATAATTCATCGCATCTATAGCTAAAATGGATCGCTTTCAATAATCGATATGCTATATTATGATGCTTTTATAACACTTATTTGAACTTTATTGCTATGTTTGTATATTATAAAGACATATCACAATGAAAATATGTTAAAACTTATCTTCAAATCACTTAAGGTGGCTCGTGGGTACAAAAATTTTAGCAAAAAATTAAACCTTTATATTTTCATTACAAATTTTATTTATTACACTATTAGTTGTTACTTTATGATATGGTACAAAAAACAACCCAAAAAATTGATTTGGTTTGGCCCCAGATGACTTTAAAAATTGAAAAAGCTCCAAATTATCTCCCTTTGGTGCAAAAATGACATTTTTTGGCCTTAAATTTGAAATATTTTTTTAACTCATTGGTGACCTATATTTTTTATTATTGTTTTCAAATAAGCTGTACATAAACTAAATAATTGTAAAATTTAAGCAATTTCTTATATTAGGTTATTTTTTCATTTCGATATTTCCTCTTTTTCTCCTATTAGTTCAACAGAAAAAAAGGACATTAACAAAAATGTCTACTTCTTCCAGAGGCAGATTTTAGCTTAAATGAACGGTGACCCCATTTTTTTATTTCATTTTACTTTTAAGTATATGATAAAGTTCATTTATGAAAAAATATATTGAAATCCTATATTAGGAAAAAAAAATCATTTATACCCAGGAGCCCCCTTAACTTGATATTTTCAAAACATAAACAAATACAGTTTTCCCATGATCCTTTATTCTACAATAGACATACCCGCATATAACAGTAAAAATGAACTAGCTGGATTCGCACTTTATATACACTGAATATGTTCAAATTGTTTTTATTTGTATGGAATTTTATACTATATTAATAATAGAATATAGATTTTAAAGACTACAATATAAGCTAGCAGTAATTTTTAGAAAATGATATTTTAAACTGGAGATATATTTTATAGTGTATGTATACTTATTTGACCCTTGTCAAATCCAACATGGATGTTACAGAGACGATACAGAACGTACAGTGTCAGCTGTATCCACAGTTGACACTGAAACATGAACAAATTTCCTCCATAGGAAACATTCTCCAGGGAAATAATATTATAATAGTCAATCTGCCTGTTGGGTTTGGAAAGAGTATAATATTCCATTTGTTGCCCAGTGAGTATATTTTTGTACACTATAACTTTTATTATAATTCGATCTTGACGGCTCTTTTAAATATTTGTCCAGTCCTAAATCGGGTTCGGAACACCACCTAACAAAAAGAATCGCTCAGGCCTGAAATCAGTCACTGTCCCTCGGCTCAGACAAGGGCCAAGTCTGCAAGTGATCATTTATAATATATTAAAAAGAAAAAAAATAACTTAAATGTGGAAACATTCAATGTAGATGAGTTCAAATAATTGTGAGGTCTGGCAAGGCTATTTTATCTTCAAAAATACAGATGTGTGCCCTTTTGTAACAAAAATGGGTTTTTACAACAAAATTGAAATGTACCCCTAAATATAAGAAGTATATATATATGAAGGGTTGTTCCTAACCTGTTAATTTGTGGTTTCGTTATATAATGGTAGCACTCCACTATTCACCGTAAGAAAATAAAATTAAAATTGAACCACAAAATGTTTTATCATTCTCTATTCCTGGCTTTCTAATACATTAACCTAGCTGTTTGTGTTATACATGGGTATCCGGTCGTTCCGGCCCCAAACCGATCCGGCCTCAAGTCAATCCGGCCCAAAGTCAATCCGTCCCAAGTTGATCCGGCCCCATAATAAAATATGAATAAACTATATTCACTATATGGAGGAATTTGTGACAAATTTGAACAGTATATATAACATGTATAAACGAAATCATTAGTCTATAATTGGTTTGTTTATTCAACAATTGTCTGATGATTGTGAACTAAGGTAATGCCACTTGTAATCACTTAATTCAATCAAATCCTGGCTGGGGTTGTATATTATAAATCATAAACATTTATGAATTACAATTAATATATATCTTTATTTTTATTCCTTATCCTTATAAATTTTTTTTTGAGGGGCCGTATCGACTTTAAATATGGCCCGGATCGACTTGGGCCGGATCGACCCGAAAGCTTATACATGTGCATATGTATGTAATAAGTACCTTCCAAAGATTTTCAAAAGTTAAAATGGTGAAAAATAATTCCTCTATGTGTATTCATGGCAACATTCTGCATTTATTTACCATGGAATATTGCGAAAAGGGGGTGAAAATGTCACATATCCCCCATAAAATTTCAATTTTGAACTGAACTAGAATTACAATGCCTTTGAGCATTTCCTTTTCAGAAACTCTTGACAGTAATCTACCTTATGACATGATCAAATAAAAAATGGGTCTATTTCGCCTCATTATTTTTCTTAATATCGTGTATAATCACAAAGTTTGTTCCCCCCAAAAAATTGAAAAAGAACGTTACAATATATGCTGGACCAATGTTTGGTATGGATATGCAAATACTGACTGACATACAGGAAACAGCCTCTATTACATACATTACATAATCTTGATGTTCATATAAATTAATCCTCAGCTATCCAAACAAGAATTTTATTGCACACTTGCTCTCTTATTTCAAAAATCCACAGGCGCCAAAATGGGAAAATACATGTACACACCTAACTGTAAGAGTGCTTCCTGTAACAGATTTGATAGATATACTGAATAATTGTTTCCATATTTTTGTTTGTATCATTTTTGCAAGTATAACCACATTGGATGCCATATGTGGAGCAGGATTTGCTTACCTTTCCTGGGCACCTTAGATCACCACCAGTTTTTGTTAGGCTGGTGTTCTGTGTAGGTTCTATCTTGTGTTTTGGATATACATGTAACTGTTGTTTGTCAATTTTGCATTTCATGTTTTTAGCCATTGTATTTTCAGTTCATTTTTGATTTGTTGGAATTTTATTATCTCTTTGGTATTTTAGCGATTCAGCCAACCTCTCTTACACAAGACCAAGCAATTTTGGGGACATCTTGAAACTAAGCAAATTTTATTTTGAATCATCAATATGATAAATAAAAAATATGGACAACTATTGTGACTACAGCTCACATATTTGATAGGGGCTCTGGGCTACTAAAATGTATGCTTCTGAATAATAATAATAATAATGATTAAGCTCTATAGATTTTTTACAATGGGGTAAGTTCATGTAAACGGCCAACAGATTCTACATACAAAAAATATTACTTGCAGTTGTATATCTCTGAATGTTTATATTTTTTAAAGAAATATTTGAAGACCTTGGAAGAGTGCAGAATAAGGTATTGGTGGTGTCTCCTCTAAATGCCATTATGGAAGATCAATGTAAAAAGTTGAACAAGATTAATGTTAAGGTTGTTCAGCTTAGCCAGAAGTGCCAGATCATTGAGAACAACAAAGACAGCTGTGAAAATGGTATGTATTCATGGTATTATCAATATGTACATGATGAATAGCAACCAAACAATATACAAAATGTAGCATAAAACAATAACATCAAGAAGGCAACATATACTTTTTTGCATTTGTTTCTAAACAATACCTGATTCTAATGGGCCATTCCAGTTAATTTCTGACAGGTGGGGATGGATGGGGAGATTTCTTTTTATACGTATCAGAAAAAAACATCACGAAAAACTACCTATCAGATATAAAAAAAAATTAAGACCTATCAGATGAAGAGTTCCTGTTCATGTTGGGTGGATGGGCTTTCATGGAAAAAATGACCTATCAGAATTATTTACTGCAAGGATTGTACCCATCAGAATTTTTAAAACAATACCAGATAATGCATGATACGAAACTGTCTACATTTCAATGCACCCATCAGATCTGACATAGGCATTTTTGTTACCCCTAAGATGTAATCATTTTTAATTATTTACTGCTGCCAAGACCCTCAGAAGTTTTTTGCGTATATGTGTACCTGTCAGATGAAAAAACCCAAAATTTCACCCCTAAGATGTATAAATTTTACACCCCTCAGAAAGGACCATCCATCCCCCTTTAGCAGATATTAACTGGAATGGCCCAATAAGAAGGAATTATTTTATAATGTTTTCATTATTAGCAATTCTGAATGTGAATGTTAATTTGAGTTTATTTTCTGTAATAAGTTCAGTATGGGAAAGACCTCTTTATTATAATTGAGGTTTATCTTTTTCTGCCGAAATGAAACATTAACTTGATTAATGACAAATCAACTGTCTGAGAAACTAAGAAAACTTTCACATTTATTACTGTATTATTTAAGAAATATTAAATACTCAAAAGTGAAAAAGATTCTCCTCATATGGGTGCCTTTATCTTCATTTTTAAATGGATATTGGCATTGATGTACATTGACGGGTTGCGTGATGCATGGGATCGAATCCCTTTGAGGTCAAGCCCTTACTTCTCAAACTGAACAAATTACTTATCTATGTATATAATATAGTCATACAGGAATCACTTAGTGCCAGTATCATTCTGACACACCCTGAGGGACTGTTAGTTGCAGAAAATGGTGTTAAATTGTTACGAGCATTGGAGGGAAAAGTTGGCGCAATTGTCATTGATGAATGTCACAAAATTGATGACTGGTAATTCAGAAGTTTCCATTGTTGAACATTAGATTTTTTTAAAGGCTTTTGTATTTTGTATAATTTCTGAAATTGTTATTGAAAGTTAAAATGTTATTTGTTAGTTATTTTGTAGTTTTATGCACACTATTGCAGTACAGATTACCAGTAGCCATAAAATCACTCTTATCAGAACTGATAATTTAACAAAATTGATTTAATTCAATTTCAAGTGGAATACATTAATCTTTTCGATTTATTACTGATTTATAGCCTGGTTGGCATGTTTACACAGAAGAAATTTTAAGGTAACATTATGGACTAAGGGAAATAACTCAATTTGAAATGTCAAAATGTTTTTTTTTTTTATAATAACAAAAAGTTGTTAACTTGAGCCTTTCATAACTTCTCTTTGAACAAGGAAAACAATTTTATTAGTTTTTGGAACGTACTTTGGTTTCTTAAGTGTTTCAGTTGTTGTAATTTCAAAGTTTTGAAAGTTAACTCAACTTGGTTTGTTATAGAAATTTTCAATGTTGTTAACAAGAGGTTTTCCAACCACCCTATTTTAATCATATGTATTTGCACAAGTTTTTTTTAACAGATATATAACTTGTTACAGTATCTATAGGTACAATACATTAAATCATACAATTTACGTTGAGTTCACAATAATTGTTTATTCACTATTTTATACATGTACAAATACTATTAATTCATATTTGAACAAACATCAAAATAAATAGAGTCACAGATAGAAAACCAATATATTCATACATGCACCACATAAAAATAATTACAATCACAGAATTTTTTTTCTTCTAATTCATATAATCACTATATCACATACCATTTCATATGATTGAGGGCAATATTTATTTACATAGTTTCTTAGATAAAGTTAATATACCATGTTTTAAACATGTAAAACAGATTGTAAAATTCTTCATATTATACCTATTATTACATTTAACATCACAGTCAAGCAATAAATCAACACATTAATGTACATCACTGTAGCAGCATATTCAGTCAAAATGGTATCTCACTAAATTAAATATTATCACTTTAAATCAATAAAGCACCACATTCAACAACAAAAAAACAACACATTCAGTTATAATAAAATAACACTCAATCTATATAGCATCACAATCAATTTAAAAAGCATTATATTCTAATAAAACAGCAGCCCATTCAATCAAAATAGTATCGTTATTAAAAAAAAGTATTACATTCAATTTAACAACATTGCATTCAATCAAAATACATGTAGAATTAAAATCAATATAACAACATTGTCTGCAATCAAAATAGCATTACATTCGATATAACAGCATTACATTCAATCAGAATATATTACATTCAATATAATAGCATTACATTCAATCAAATTAACATTACATTGATTCAAATAGCATCACACTCATACAATCAAAATAGCATATTCATTCAAAATAGAATGACACTCTATCAAAATAACATCATACTCAATTAACGCTGAATAACATTGAATCAAAAAAGCATAACACTTAAGTTAGTTAAGAGCATCACATTCAATTAAAATTTATTGACAGCAACCCAACAATTACTTGTCAGATTCATTTAAAAACATGGGATGAACAATAAATCTCAATACCATCACATTCATTAAATAGTATTGCATTCAAGCTAAATATCATCACATTCAGTAGAATAGTATTAAATTCAATTTAAATCCTATTCAGTAGAATAGTATTGCATTCGATTAAAATATCACATTCAGTAGAATAGTATTGCATTCAAGCTTAATATCTTCACATTCAGTAGAATAATATTGCATTCAATTAAAATATCACATTCAGTAGAATAGTATTGCATTCAAGCTTAGTATCTTCAAATTTAGTAAAATAGTATTACATTCAAGCTAAATATCATCACATTCAGTAGAATAGTATTGCATTCAATTTAAATCACATTCAGTAGAATAGTATTGCATTCAATTTAAATCACATTCAGTAGAATAGTATTGCATTCAATTTAAATCACATTCAGTAGAATAGTATTGCATTCAATTTAAATCACATTCAGTAGAATAGTATTGCATTCAATTCAAATCACATTCAGAAAAATAGTATTGCATTCAATTCAAATCACATTCAGAAAAATAGTATTGCATTCAATTCAAATCACATTCAGAAAAATAGTATTCAATTAATTCTAAATACAATCACATTCATTTGACATTTAGATACAAATGTAGTATTAAATTTAATCTAAATAAGCATCACATTAAGTTAAAAAGAAGTATCAACAAATCTAATATCATCACATTCATTAAAATAGAATTACATTCAATTTCAGTACCATTACATTCAGTAAAATTTATATAGCATCACATTCAGTTAAATGGAATCATCAGTACAAAACAGTACCTGTCATCAGCAGTATAAATGCTTTTGATTATAAAATATATACCGGTAATGTAACATAATTTGTGTAACACACACACACAGGATTGATTTTAAAGTTAGACTGTTCACAGTATTTTCTAAATATACTTATATTACAAACAACATAAAAGAACATAAGTTATTTAGTTTTAGTCTTATTATTCACTTTACCCATTATATAAAACATGTTTTTATTTTTCAGGGGAAGAGAATTCAGAAAAAGTTTTTCAGAATTAGTAGTTCTGAAATCTTTCTTCAACAATGTCCCTATAGCATGTTTAAGTGGAACACTAACAGGAAAACATATAAATGCTTTATCCAAGCAGTTGCTTATAAGCAATTTTAAAGTCATTTCTGTAAGTCCTGAAAAAACTAATTTAAAACTCATAGTATGTGAAAAGGTTAAAGGCACCTCTTATGAAAAAATAGAAAACATTTATAAGAGTCAAATTGACCCTGAGTGAGTTACTTGTTGAGAGAAATAATTTTCCTGTAACTTTAATGTTTATGACAATGGAATACATTGCACATGCTATGAGCTATGCTTATTATGCATTCGGTGGAGTAAGCAAAATTACAGTAAATAATGCTGTTTTTGGTTGCCTATACTCAAATCAAGATACTGAAGTTTTGACTTGTATTATCACAGATCTCCAGAGTGTTCAACCTCGTTTTAGGCTTGTTTTTACAACAACAGTAGTTGGTATGGGTTTTGACCCTCCCTCAGTGACCCAGGTTATCCATTGCAAACCACCAAGAAGTTTAACAAATTACCTTCAGGAAATTGGGAGAGCTGGAAGGAGAGGTCAAATGTCAACTGCAACTTTATACTATACAAATATGGACTTAGCAAAAAACCTACCAGGAATTCAAGACGACATTTTATGCTATTGTAGGCATAAGGCCTGTTATCGAGAATGTCTCTTGGAAATATTTGGATACAAAAAATCAAGTAATAGTCCTGAAGGTTGTTTGTGTTGTAGTTTTTGTTCATTACAATGTAGGTGTGAAAACTGTCAGTTGGTAAGAGTAGTTGATGAAATGAACTTGTAAATACATTTTGGTCATGATAAATTTAAGGTGACTAGGGGATATTACATTGATAAATTAGAAGTATAAATCACTTTAACTGTTAAAAACTTTTAAAGAATGTGGTCTGTTTGAAAATCAAATGGTAACTCTAAGAGTACTGTTTATTTGTATTGAAACAATAGGGGAAATAGATGCTTAAAAAAAATGACAAATAAAAAAAAAGAGGTGACATTTCTAGAATCATTCCAAATTTGTAACATTTGGTTACAAATTTACAAAAAACCTGAAATACACATTAAATAGTTTTACTAAATATAGAATATATTTTTTTCACATTTGTTTTGAGAATTCATATCTTGGAGGAAAGGGGAGACAATTGGCAAGGGAAATAAGTTATCTACATCTAATTATTACATTTGCATTGTTATCAATGTCTGTGATAACATATAACATTATAAGTCCAATAGTAACAGATAAAAAAATCAATATACAATCCATCAATGTTCTATAAAAGTAAGAAAATAAAAAATCTAGTAATAACTACAAATGTTCTACAGTTTAAGGGGGTAGACCTTGGTTCAGGGAGATAACTCTTTAAATCAGTTAAGCGTTTGTAAAAGTCAAATTCATCAATGTATTTTAAGCATTTACCTGAAACAGATTGAAAATAATCTGTGTAACCTAGAAGCTTAGAATATATTTTTGAAAATGGTTGACACAAACATACTGATGATTTTAAGAGTTATTTCCCTTAACCTAGGTCTACCTCCTTAAACAAGACATGAAGGGATAATTGACTACACTGATTGTACAGGGATGTCTGCAGGACATTTTAAATTTATAGTGTATAACTGTAATTCATTACGGTAACTCTGAATAATTTGTAACATTTGAATAAGTCACTTGCGAACAACTACATAAGTTAATGACAAGTATTTACGCCTCTTCATCATGTAAGACTACTTCTTTTTACATATTGCAGGTCATCTTGCACTGAGTTATTACTGAAATTATAAAAACAAATATTTTCATCAACACATTTGTAATGTATCTCTGTGTTTGTATATGTAAAATGTAATATAAATGATACCAGTATATAATGTAAATGATACTTTTAAATGAATATTCTAAACTGCCATATAAGTGCAGCTCAGTATGACTTACTCCAGTTTTTGTATTTCTCATTGTCTTAACCATTCAATGAAATAACCATATCTTTGAATAACTTAATTTTGGATGTAACGTGTCTTCTGATTGGCTTATGTTAGTTTGTTATGAGCCCATACACATAATTTAGTCATGTGACCGTGACGTCATCAACGTTTTTTCATCGTTTAAAATGGTTTAAAATGGAATTTAGAATTTAATTATAAGAAATGACTGTAATATTTTTTCTGTCTATTCGAAATAACATAAAAAATGTGGTGCATACTGTTAAATAACCTGCTACACAAGTTATTCAGTGTGCACCACATTTTTTTATGTTATTTCTTCATAGACCGAAAAAATATTACAGTCATTCCTTAAATAAAAAAGTAAGAGCTTGAATTGTTTTTAATGAAAAGTTATGTTGAAGATCTAAGTAATCATTAGTAAAAATGTACACTGAAAACAAAATATTAACATTTTTGCAATCAAGATTTAACAAACCATGACTTAGCAATTCCATTATCTCTTCTATAATAACTTCATTACATCTAGATATTGCATCTGTGCATGATTTTTGTGCAGTTACATTGCATTGACTGTATAGCACCTTGTTTTTGTGGATGACATGGTGTTTTCATGAAATTTGATGATTGAGTTCAATAAAGAATATAAGTTTGCTCAAATGTGATCTTTTTTGCATCAAATAAAAAAAAATTTTTTTTTAGTTGGAACTGTTTTGGTTATTGCAGTAGATTTTTTTTTTTTTAAACAGGATAGAAATGTTGGACCAACCTCCTCTTCTACCTGTTTCTAAGCCATGTTACTAGTATTATAACATTTCAAGACAATAAAATTAAAATGAGGGATGTGTCAAAGGACAACAACCCCACCAAAGAACAGCAGAAGCTCACCAATAATGTACGGTGATTTTATATCATCAATACCATACTTTAAGTTGAATTTACCTGGATCAAAGAGGAATATCTGGAATTTCATCATCATCCTCTTCATCATCAGTACCAATGTCTGCTGTTTGATTTCCATCTTCCTCGTTAACTACAGATATGTATCCTCTGCCAACCCTACCTAGCATCACATTCAAGTCAATGTCCATTTTAATCATATCTACATTTGCAAAAGGCTGACATGGTAAATTAGGGAAAGAACATTTTCTATCATTAGTATTTGAGAATGGTCTCATTTTTCTCAAACTTTCACTGACAACTTTGATATCCTCTGTAGAAATAATTCTACTATGTCTTGAAGCTTTTTTTGCAATGTTGTGTTCAGCATCAAAATTCCTGCATATTTGTGAAATAACTGGTGCTGCTGCAGTAACAGCAGAAATAGCCGTTTCAGTTTTATTGGCGCCCAGACCCCTGATCACCTCTTTTTGATTCCTTACGGAATGCTCCTGTACCAAATCCGCCTCGATGTTATTGCCTTGTCCACCTCTCAAATTCACCATATACTGCCTTCCAACACTCTAAGTTTTTCCAAAGGAGAAAGAAAACAGGTTACTTTAGTAATGTAATCGACACATTCATGCAAATAAGTATTTTGAAAGGCAAGAATGTGCATAAAAAATTGGAATGCACACTTTCAGGTTTGGAATGATTCTAGAAATGTCACCTTCTTTTACAGTGTCCTCCATTTGTAGGTAGTGTAATCCTCTAATTGTTAAATTTGTACAGTAATTAAATAATTCGTCATTGCTTTCTGAAGGTACCCCTGTATGCATAACATCAAATTTATGAAGTATTTCACCTGATAATTCCATCATTTTGTTTTCTTTGGTGAGTCTGCTTGCCTTGCTGATATTTTGTGGATAAGCTGTAGTGTTTTCGATATTAATGTTAAAGAGTTCAAATGCCTGTTCTCGAATAAGCTCCCATACTATAAGTTTAAAAAATTCGCTGTGGGAATTGAAGTGACCCTTCACCTTGCCATTAACATCAGTCTTCTTCAGTCTGTTTCTCCAAAATGCCAAGGTACCTAACTTGTCCATGGAATCCATCTTGTAAAGTGCTTTAAAAGTTTTCTGTCAAATAAAATTGGAAACATATAATTATTCTGAGATTGACAATGATTGAGTAACATTATACTGTTTTCATTGGATATGACAATCACATGATTCAACTGTTATTTTACAAATCTGACGCATTGTTTCTATTTCTTCATATATTGATCCCATGTTACGAATTATATGTATATTATTGATCAATGTAAAAAAAATCTTGCTAAATTTAGATTTGAGACATCATGAGACACTTAACAAACACAGAGGAAGTGCAATATCAGATAAGAAAATTTGCAAGTTTATCATGAGATTTCAAGAATGTTATGTTTAATACAGATGATAATAATACAAGAATGGTAATGCAACAAACTATGCAGTTATTAAAATTAATTGAATTTTCAATTTCATTTTTAATTTCTTGCATGATACAGTTGAAACAAATGCAGATCAATATATAAGCATATAAATAAGGCATTGACCTCGTTAAAAGTTCACAACTGATATACATGCCTTAACAAAGTCTTTGTCTATAGATATATATAATAAAGATGTTATCATGTTTGAGGACTATGTACCCATGTGTTCATTCAATACTAAAGATATGGAAATTTTATAGAAAATCAACATACTTTTCCACTTGGTACTCTCATATTTTGCAATTCTTACTTGATAGAGAGAGGATTATTATTTTCATGTTGTCACGTTGTTCACTTATTATGTGCTATTGTAGACTAGTTATCTTTTATAACATTTTTTATTGTGCTCAACCCTTCCACCGAAACCGAACTCTATAAAAAAAAAGCTGCAATGCTAGGAATATTTAGTCACATGTTAGGATTTTCATGTTGTCATTTGTTTACTTATTATGTGCTATTGTAGACTAGTTATGTTTTATAACATTTTTTATTGCGCTCAACCCTTCCACCGAAACAGAACTCTATAAAAAAGCTGCAATGCTAAGGTATCATTTGTGATTTCAATTGCAACCAATTTTAACAAGAGTAAAACATCCTATATGCAAAAACAGTATTTGATTTTTATCCATAGCTTAGATAGTAAAAATGTTATCATAAAATGATATATGCCTCAGGGAACAGTTAGTATCTCAGGGACTGCTAATGTGCTTTCATCCTTGCAACCATTCAATAATAGTACAAACGTATGACATTCATGGAACCTATTTCTTACAAGAAATTTAATGTTTTAAATTGAACTAAAGATTTTACAAATTTTATGTTTTCATCAGATTTTATTAAGTATTATTTGTTACATCAATAGATATAAACAATTCAACAAAGTTTCATGGACATTGGTGAAAGCCTTCTTGAGTTATTTTCCGAAGTGTTAAAAATCCCCCCTTTTTTATGAATAAAGCTTCTAAAAGACGGGCGTATAAAAATTTAAAAGATCAACAGACAAAATCACAAAAAATAGTACACAGAACATATTAGACAGAAAACATGAAACTTCAATTCTAATGCAACAACGTTTGTAACGTTCATTTTGATTGGATAACGTCACTTATTTACATGGCATCAATTGGCAATTGATGCTATGGGACTGATGTGCATGTGACAGATTTCAGTTTCAGTTTCATTAGAATGGAGATAACAATATTGTATTTTAAGCTCCGACGGCATCAATTGGGGATTTGATGGTCGCAAATACCCTTTTACTGTCTCCGCTAACGCGTCGCCAGTAAACTTTATTTGCGACCATCAAATCCCCAATTGATGCCGACGGAGCATAAGATACAATACAGTTATCTCCTAAGTATAATTATATTTTTTGCCAATGGGTTGCTATCTGATCCCTGGTTAATCCAAATCTCCTTTTATTCATATGTCAATTTAATCAGTGCAATTTAATAACAACCAAAATTATCCGACTTAATAATTTAGCACTGAATTATAATATACATTGACAAGACAAAATCTGACCCCATTATTTGAGGTAATATTTGGCCAAACCATCACTAATTATGGCTGCATTCTATAATTAAAAAGATATTTTATTCATACAAACTTCTAAGTAATCTTGTTTAAGATGCCACAGCTCAATAACAACTGGTCTCAAATGGTCAAGTCTTCCCGATGTTGTTGGAGACATGAGACATAGTTTTTTTGCGCCTTCAAATCTGACTTTGGTTAGTTGGTCACCAGATGCAATAACTCCAAATTCATCTAACATTTCAACTGTTCCTGAATAAAAATGTAGAAGAACTTTACATATTCGTTTTTGTTTATTATTTTTTTTGCAGATAAATCAGGCCATATATAACATCATTTTGTTTTTTTGCTGCCTTTTACTACTGGATATGTGGTGTGTGCTTTTTCATTGCTTTCATTGTTGAAGGCAATACGATGAATTAAATTGTTAACTTTCTGTTCGTGCTTTTTCACATATCCTGAGTGGTGTAAGGAAAATATTTCTCCTCACCAGTGAAATATCAATTTTCAGCAAATAAGTGGTATAGAAATTTAAAACTGACGTTTAATTTTCTTAATTTCTATTGAAGTTCCTATTGTGACGACAAGAAAAAAGATGTCCATGTTTGAAAAACATCAAAATGTGTATAATTTTGTTAATATTGCAACAATTTCAGTTTTGAAAATGAACAACTTTAAAATTTAGGGAATCAAAATAGCATTACATTCAAAATAATAACATTACATTCAATATATTAGCATTACTTTCAATTTATCAGTAATTCATATATTTTCCCTTTGATCTTACTGCCTAATATTTTCGAGTATCAACGTACTGGCTGTATCACTGAAAATATCAGGCAATACATTGTGTGACGTCATAATTACCGTTAAACAGAATAATAGGTAGTTTCGTTTTTGATACTGACTATATCATGTGAAATATCTTAACTCGCCCTAAGGGGCTCGTCTTGATATTCCACAGGATACAGTCAGTATCAAAAACGAAACTACCTATCCTATTATTCTGTATATAACAGCATTACATTCAGTCAAAATATTATTACATTAATTCAAATAAACACTAACAGTAATTAAGTGAGTTACAACTGACAACAACAAACCATGGGATTCCTGAAATGTTTTTTGCAGTAGTTTCTCATAAGAATCCATGATATCAGGAATATCTTCATATTTGGCCTCATTTTTGTGTTGGATCAGTAACTGGAACACTTGGCTTTTTTGGGACATTCCAGCACTATAGCCATGGTTTATGTGTACTGGTACTACTGTTGACATCCATTTAAATTGATCCAATGTACTCAAAATTCTTGCAATCTGAAAGTAAATAGCTTTCTCCTCAACTTTTCCACACAACTAAAAACTTCAACATTAATTCTTGAATAAATTATATTAGATAAGAACAGTTTACAAGATAAACAAGAAATTCATTATACTTTTAATACCATCTATTTACTAGTCAATGAAGAATTAATAACTTATATCAAATGATAATGTCAGTCAGTCAATACTTTGTGGTATACAATGATGGAACCAAAATTTCCAAACAAAATTTCATATTTTCAAAATTTGTAAGAAATCCTGTTTTAGTAAAACAAAGCTTTACCAAATTTTAATAAGTCATTTTCTCGGAGTTGATAAACATAATTACAAAGACTCCCTTAGACCACACTCAAAATGCAAATGAACAGGTTTTTTTTAATGTTTATATTCTCAAAGTCACAATGAACCTGCTTCCTAGATTGTTAAACAGTTTTCTGTTTCACAAGTTGCGAAGCTATAAGCAAAGCTGAGCTGTTTTCGTGCAATATTCAAGCATAAGCTATAATTACATAGAATTCAACCTTTTGGAAATTTGTATAGGTAATATTTAGCTCTTTATATTAAACATAAAATATATAGGAAATTTTAAATGAATGATTTGTCATAATATTCCAAAAGGTTAATTTCTATTAGTAACTGTTAAATGTTATATAAAGTAGCATTGTACTTATTCTGGTCTCCCGTTGGGGTCGATCCAACTTACACTAACATGTGTATTCACCTGATAAAGACTCTGTTTGTACAATTTTCATGTTAGTGCTAAAGCTTGGAAAGGCAAAATATAAATGCAGTGGAAATGTTAAGCAGCAATTGTAAGCTAGTTGAGTTTAACTATTTCTATAAAACTGACCAAACTACTGTAAATTCAGATATTCATGGTGTTATTTAAACTTAAATTAAAAATTGAAACATCATTCCAGTTTTGAATATAATATCCTTTGGCATCCACATTTAAGAAATACAGAAATAAATTTTCTATTAAGGTAAGTAACTTAAAACTCTGAATTTACATATATTTTGTAAGTGCAATTAAGCTGAAAAGAAGGATAAAGACAAAAAGCCACCACCATTAATGTAAGCATGTTAGATGTTAGTTGAAAACTGATATACATCTAAGCATTTTTTATAAGCAGAAAAGCATGCATGTGTTTATATACTTACCATTTCAAACTGCTTATCACCACAATGAGATAAAAGAAATATTCGAACAAAGTTGTGTATAAATAAAATCAAAAAGGTTTTTTTTCTTTCTAAAATTAAAGTAGGATAAAATTTACAAAACAATTTCAACATTATTTATCAATTACTTTATATTCATCTACTTAAATTATTACCAATATTGAATATGAATATTTCATGTTGTCAATTTCTGCTTCTGTTAGTTTTAAAACATCTCTATTAACTTCAGGAACTACAGGGGTTCTGTTGTCCATGTCTACAGATGATAACCTGCTAGTTAAGGCATTCGAGGCAAATAAATGCAAATCTGTATTTCCTTTATCTATTGATACACATCAACTTTTAATGTAGATGTCCAGATTATCACCAGTAATTTTTAGCAGTGGCTTTTCCTTCAAATAATCACACAGAGCTTTATGGCTGATTTCTCCTGCTTCTTTTATCAATCTCTGCTTACTGGTTGGTGACAATGTAACACCTACTCTATTCAATCTAGTAATAAGCTATGAAACAAAACAAAATGTGCATCTTTCATTGAAATGATATATAAGTGCTAAAAGTAATAAATAAATCAAACACATTTTGGACAGAAGACACTATTATCAAACCTTCTATGAATAAAAAAATTATTATCTATTAACATGATTAATGAATTGTTAAATTTATATTTCTACAACTATAATTATTAACGTGTGCCTAGAAATACATTTCAGACCAATGTATAAATAGTTCTGTAATTTACTATTACTTGTTATCAATCATTACATTTGAAACTAAGAATTCAGACTTTTTCAGTTGCATGTATTACAGTAAATATAAAATTTATCTATAAATTTTTCAAAATAAAAAATTAACTGAGTATCTGAACATTTTTTTTTTTTGAATACCATAACTTCTGCTCGTCCCCTTATACAAATTGCTGTCATCATTCTTTGGAATGCACTCATTTCCGCATTTCTTGCAAACATAAGAATGCTGTATACTATAGCCAATGATCCAGTTATTCTGCTTTTTTGCCCTTGTAGATGTTTTTCATCAAATGCAGACAGCATTATTTCCAATAGAAATGGTGTCCTAAATTAATCAGTAGTTAAAACATGAACATGATTATATTGATAATTGAATACAATATTGAGCATTGTTAATTTAAACGTATGATTTATATATTCTAAAAAATTTAAGAAACACAAATTGTGTCTTATTGAAATCAATAAAGTTATCTCCCCTTGGTGATGGAAGTTTTTTTCTGAAAAAAAAATCAATTATTTAATACAGCACTGTAAAGAAGATTGGAATTTTTAAAATGTATGCTGAATGATACTTGGAAAAATGTTTTAAACAAAATTTTTTTTTTAACAGGAATGCTCAGAGCAGGATACCTGCTATATTATTAGTTACACAGTGTTCAATTGTCCCAGTACGATTATTTATCGGGTCAATAAAATTCATATCAGGTGAAGGGAAGCCAAACCTATCAACAAAATATATGTTACATATTTAACCTAAATCTGTATAAAATTCAAAATTTTAGGCCTATAAAGCAACTCAATTGTTTTTATTAGGTCAATGGTATAAGGGAGATAATTCCAATTGAAGTAAAAAAAAATTCTACAGAAATTTATTAGGGCAATATCAGCCAATCAAATTGTGAGAAGTTACTCTAAATCAGGATAATGTAATTTATATTGTTACCTGTTTTTCATTTCTTCTATAATGGAATCACACAATTTACTTGAATCTTCTGATAAATGCTCCATTTTTTTCCTGGTTAATAGCAGACTTTGTTCTCCCATTCTTTTAGTGCTTACATTTTTAACTTCCTGATTTATCAATGATCTTGCTCTTTGCATTATAAATACATCACTTACTCTTATGTCATCTAAAATTCAATCATTGCAAATAAAAGCATTCAAATTTTTGTCCAATTTACAAATTGTTTCACTTAATGTACTTCTTTTTGTGTTACCAGTTTTATTTCATTTATTATGAGAAAGTCAACAGGGAATAAATATTATGCAGGCAGTTGTATTTTGTAAATGTAATCTTGACATAATATTTGAGGTACAACATTATATAAATAACACATAGCGGAGAGGGTGATAGAGCAGATTGTTACCTTGAGAAAACATTGTCAATCGCGGTGAAGCCAAGGTATTAGAAAAATAACAAAAGTGAGGCAAGATTTTTTTTATTTTTTTTTATTTTGCCAGTTAAATACTAAAATCTTAGCTAAAACACAGAACTTAAGCATTGTATTTAATTACTTGATGTAATTCAGTTCATTGTCCTTAAATTATTGATTTTGATTGGTCCAGACGAGAGGGTGACATTAAAAAAAAATGTTACCCGCTCAGCCATGTGATACAGTAAATTAACACCCTCGTGTAAGCCAATCAAAATATGGCATTTTAACATGAAGTATAATAATAACATTTCTTATGTTGACAAAAAAAATATTAAAAACAAATCCTGTAAATGTAAGATGTTCTAAATTCATATGCTATCCACTAGGTTAAGAGTCAAAATACCTGGTTCTGTCTGTTTTTTGTCATTTGTTCTGATGTTTTCAACAAAAGAGTCCAATACACTTTCTTGAAATAGTTCCCTACAAGAGGGGGGTTTGGGCCTGCTGTAGGCATGTTCTTCTATTTCACTAGTTAAATACAATCAAAATAAAGTTCATATAAAATGTTATCAAGAGTTGATTTTTTATTTAATACCCTTTAAAGCTATTTTCCTAATGCATGTAGTTCAAAGGTTTGGCTTTCTTTTTTGATAACTGTTTCTTTGAGAATAATCAATAAATTTAAAATTTCAATCAAAAGATAGTTGGGGCTAAAGCTATATAATGTCATAGGATGCTTGAGCAAAATTTATACAAACAAATTAGCAAACACACAAGCAAACCAAACCAAACCTTTAAACTACATACTTTAGGAAAATAGCTGTAATACAAGATGTATTGGTTATGGTGCTGTTTGTCTTTATTGAACATTTAAATTATTAACATCCCCTTTTTAAACAAATCATGCTAGATGAGATAATTTAATTTCATATTTTGTAACTATTGATTATAAACTCATAAGATTGGCAGTATCAAATGGAAGAGGCAACTTACTCATTTGCACTAACACTAGCAGTTGATCTTCTGATATTTGGTGTCTTGCTATAACCATGTTCTCTGTTGATTTATAAGTAGATTTTATTTATGTTGCTGTCACACTTGGAAATAACAATCAACAACAAAAAAAGCAGAAGAATTTTAAGCATATGTTTAACTTTCAATCAGTAAGTATAGCATATCAACACATTTATAGTTATATTTACAGCATTTTTAAGACACATTAAGTAGACAGTCTTCACGCTTAACTTTCGAGTCCACAAGCCAGAAATTAATTTTTTGGAACATTATAGTTGGAATATGTTGGCTTGTAGAGAAGAAATTCACAAGGTCGAAAACAATTTTACAAGCCATGGTCATAGGATTTGTGATTAAGCGTGAAGACTGAAGAAGCGTGAAGAAGTAAATTAGATTTCATAAATGATATAAATAATTTGCAGTAAACATGGTTGTTCATGTATGAAAAGCATTAATTTTGTTTAAAAAATTCAAGCAGTATCAAAATATAATTTTATAAATATATCTAATTTTATATAAGCATACGAGATCATAATCGGTTAAACGCATCTCTTTTTCTCTCTCGATTATTCAAAACTTCCAAGAAAATTTGCTTGTAAATTTATGAAACTTACTTGCTTAACCCTACAGTCTTTTTAACCTTGGCATTTCCATGATGTAGTACAATACTTGCATCTAAACTGAAATATACATATTTTTGCAAATTTCCCTATAAATTTCCCTATTTCCTCATCTGCACAGTATCGTCTCTCCTAGACAATCCGGTACCTTAGTAAAATTGCTGGTTGCTCCTTTTTTTATAGACTTATATATATATATTATATATGTCATGATATCTCAGACGCATGAGTTTGAATCCTAGCCAGATTTTTCTTTTTTAATTGTTAAACATAATTTTTTGAAAAAGAAAAAACAGTTCCTCTGCAAGCTAAAATATCTGGCAGTCTCTTCTCAATAAATAAATGTATTTACATGCTATTGCAAGGTTGTTGTAAATTCCAGCTGTATTTATATTGAATAATTGTCTGTGGCTATTTACATTTCCTAATGCAATATTAAATTTTAAGAGAAACACTATATAACAGTTTGATTAGCCTAGTCGTTTCTGTAATATTTTTGTGTAAATTGACGAAATATTTTGTACATGTACTTTTTGGATTCCTTTCTTTTTAGGAATACGTAAGACAAAAAGTCTACAAAAAACTTACTGACTAAATATCAAAGTATCATCAGGGACTGGTACTTCATCTGTTACTGATGTTGATGTGAATCTGAAAAAAAATAAGTCTTTCTAAACTACAAATTTTAAAAAAAAACTTGTTCTTCTGTCATACTCAGTATAAATACAAGTAAAAGTGTTTCTTAAATAATTAATTCCAATTTATTGTATCCTCAATCCAATATTCATTCTTAATAAAAGTACAGAATAAATGTTTCATCTTGAAGAATTTAGGACTTTATTCCTTTTTTTTTTACATACATAAATAGAGGTAACTAGTCTGTTTTCTGGTGTTTATTTTTCTCATGGGTAATCTTGAAAACATAATATATATATAAAAAATAAGATGTGGTATGATTGCCAATGAGGTAACTATCCTTAAGAGACCAACATGACACAGACCTCTTCTTTTATATGTATTCAATTATATTTCATACGTTAACAAGAATGTGGTCATAGAACACCCATTCAGCACTCACAGTATCATTTTCGATGTTCACTGGACAGAGGCGGATTTAGGGGGGGGGGGGGTTTGGTTGCTTATATAGGGAATCACTGAAGCGTGGATGGAGTGGGCCCCCTCTTAGGTCAGTCAGTGGGCCCCCACTTATGAAAATTGCTGGATCCACCACTGCTGGAACATGAAATTGTGGTCAAAACTGTAATTTGGCTTTAACAATAGAAAGATCATATTATAGGGAACATGTGTACTAAGTTTCAACTTGATTGGACTTCAACTTCATTTAAAACTACCGCAACTTGTTATTGAAACTCAAAGAGGGACAGACAGAATAACAGATGAAGGAAATAATCCACAGACACAAATGTAATGCTCCTAGGTGGGGCATCAAATCTACACCAATTATATAGCTTATTCAAAATAGAACATATTAATTCATATTCTAAATCTATATCTATTTTTTTACCCCAAATCCTGGCATATTTCTGGAGAAAAATTGGCCATTCTCTTCTTCTGTGTTTTTTGAGACAAAAAAGAGGAAAAACAATGTTTGCTAGATGAAATAAAATCAAATAAACGAGAAAATGAGGAAAAACAATTTCTACAAACTGAGGCTTCATTTTGAAATAATTCATCAATCAAATCAAAACTATCTGAACCAAAAACTAATTTTAATTTAGAACTAAAGTCATAATCGGAACATTTCTTTCCATTGAAATTAAATTTAACAGAAATTCCAGAACTAAGGCAAAAACAGCAATCAAATGGGTTTTCTTTTGTTGGTGTGGTATCTGGCACATGATCTTTATTTTCCATTTCTAAAAGAGATGACAAATTGTATAGTTTTGATAATTAGAATTATCTGATCATCTTAATATCAATATTGAGTGATGAAAATGGTCTCCTAACAATTGGAAATAATCAACATGATCGATCAAAATTATATTTGTTTTCATTAAAATGTTAAAATGTTTAGGCTTGTTAAAATAAAACTGAAAAAGATTATTAATTTAAAATATACAAAATACTAAGAATTTAGTCCCTGTCCTGAACCAATACTTCAGGAATTATTATACAAAAAATAAGCAAGCATAAAAAAACGATTTGTAAATTTACTATTATTCTAATATTTAGGCTAAATATAAAATTCAATCTTTCAAGTTTTTCCAAGTTAAGATATTTTTTTGTAAACTGTGTAACACCAGTCATTAATTACTATACATTTACCTGATCCTATATATAAATTTGCTTTCTGACACCTATAAGTGAACCACTGAGATCTTTTGTTTCTGTTTCTAAAATGCAAATGAAATAATGCAGCTAAATACAGCTTTTTTTTTTTTATTAAATTAAGTTTAAATCTTTGGTGAACATTATTTATTGTTGTTCAAGTATTCCCTTTTTTCATACTCCTACCATTTTTTCCTCTAAATTCATCCACAACCATAATAGAAAATATGGAGGAGGGTGTAGTCTTATAACATATGACCTCAGGGGCATTATTTACTATTTCTATTTATTTTTCTGATTTTTTTTTCACTATCAAAGTGCCACCCATTAGACAAAAAATAAAAAATGAAAATATCAACATGAAAACATTAAAAGTGAATTATATAATGCAAAGGCATATATTATAGGACTAGAGGAGGTTGGTGAAATAACATGTATTAAGGCTTATTGATTTATAAATTATTGACATCATGTTGACTTAGTCAAGAAGAAAGATGTGAAAATTAAGAAGATCGGATCATTTAAGCTTTCTGTTTTTAATTTCCTCCATTTTGTTTATATAAATAATGTTATCAAAAGAAATAATAAAAAATATATAACCGAATTTTTGGCAACCTGCTTCATCATGTTCATGGTGATTTTTTTTGTTCAAGAAAGCACAAATTAAATAATGCAGCTAAATTCAGCTTTAGGGTAGGCTATTTTTGAGCATAAAAAGAAGAGAGGGTACCTAGGGAGTTTAGGAAATACACACCTTATTATATGGCGTTATGTATACATGTAGAAATAATTTCAGCTACAGTTTTAGATAGATGATTTCGTTGCAGCAAATGGATTCTCAATATTTTTTGTATTTGTTTATTTATTTATAAACAATATTTTTTTGGAGTAATTCTGATCCAAAATTAAGTTTACCAGAATTTAATTTGATATCTTCAAGTAGTAGGAAAAAACACAAAAAAGCCAGACGTCATTCTGGTGGTATCAACATATTTGTAAAAAAATCTATAAATGATGGAGTAAAATCAATCCATAATGATCACTCTGATATAGCTTGGGTTATACTTGATCATACATTTTTTAATTTAAAAAGAGATATATACTTGGCTGCTGTTTATGTATCGCCTGAAAACTCCAGTTGTAATGTACCGGATCTTAACTCTGTATATGCACATTTACTGTCTGATATTGAAAAATATTGTAAACTAGGAGATATAATGGTGCAAGGTGATTTTAATGCCCACACAAATACCTCACCAGACTATGTGTTATTTGATGAATCTAAACAACCATATGTAGTTGATAATTATTATGTAGAAGACAGCATAATGCCAAGAAATAATCTTGACCCCAAACGTATTAATAATAGTGGTAGATGTTTGCTTGATCTTTGTAAAGAAACAAGCCTTACAATATTGAATGGTAGAACGATTGGTGATTTACATGGTAAACAATCATGCATAACATATAATGGATGCAGTCTTGTTGATTATACACTTGTGTCTTTTGATTTACTTAGCTTAGTTGGTTATTTTGAAATACATGACTTAACGTCACTATCAAACCATTGTCCAATCAGTTGTACATTGTTTACTTTTTTCCGTTCCACAAATTTTGTTAACCAAACACAACTGGATCCCCTTCCAGGAAAATTTATTTGGTCACCTGAAGCCATAGAGGCATATGTGAAGGATATCTCCAGTAAAGAAAATAAAACTAAATTAGCATTATTTACAAATAATTCCTTTAAAAGCAGTGATTCAGCTGTACAATCATTAACATCAATTTTATACGAAAGCGCAAAAATATCAGCAAAATTAGTAAACAAAATGCCTAATAGAAAAAAAATAAAATCTAAAAGAAAGCCATGGTTTTCAGACTCTTGTAATGATTTGCGCAAAACAGTTAAAAGTTATGAAAAACTGGTTAACAAATTTCCATATAATAACACTTACAGAAAATCTTTTTACTCCTCCCGCTCTAAGTATATAGAAGAGCTTGTAAAAAGGCAGAAAGATCATACAAAAATAAAATATGTTCTGAGATAAGTGCAAATATTATGTTAATAAAGATCCTAAAACATTTTGGAATCTTTTACAAAAACTAAGTAAATCTTGTAATAATGAAGATTCTGTACAGTTTGCACAAGATGAATTTATCAGCTATTTTAAAAAACTAAACAAAACGGACGAGAGTTTTAACCCATTCCAAGAAAAAATTCTCAAAAATTTTGAAACATTATTTGATGATTTTCAAAAAAACAACAGGGCTAATGACTTTCAGGAACAAATTACAACAAGTGAGATTGTAAAGGCAATTAAGTCCCTTAAAAATAGGAAAAGCACAGCTGATCTTATTTCAAATGAAATGTTGAAAAATGAAATATCAGTCTTAACAAAACCATTACAAAAGCTATTTAACTTAATTTTGAATAATGGAAGTTTTCCAAAAGTTTGGAATGAATCATTTTTAGTACTCCTACATAAAAAGGGAAGTAAAAGTGACCCTGGTAATTACAGAGGGATATCCATTACTTCAAACCTGGGAAAATTGTTTAATTAATAAAATAATCCTCTCTCGATTACTTGCTCATATAAATGTAAACAAATTAATAAGTAATAACCAGATTGGCTTTAAAGAAGATAGTCGAACTGCAGACCACATTTTTTCCTTAAAATCTATTGTCAGCAATTATAAAGCCAAAAACAAAAAAGTATTTGCTGCTTTCATTGATCTCAGAAAAGCGTTTGATACAATTTGGAGAATAGGATTATTTCATAAACTACTACAAAGTAATGTACCAAAACATATTTTTAATATAATATTTTCAATGTACTCCAATACAACAAGTAGAATTAAATTTTCTAATGGTCTTAGCCCATCGTTTGAATCAAACTGTGGTGTTAAACAAGGAGATGTATTAAGTCCTCTCCTCTTTAATTTTTTTTATAAACGACATACTTAAAGACTTGGAAAATATCAATGCAGATCCAGTTGTAGTTGGTGATGTTTCATTAAATGCACTTTTGTATGCAGATGATATTGTATTATTATCTGATAGCAAAGAGGGTTTGCAAAATTGTCTCAATACATTAAGTAATTATTGTTCTTCTTGGAAATTGCAAGTCAATACAGAGAAATCAAAAGTAATGGTTTTTAATTCAAACGGAAAGTCTTTTCTGAACGAATTTTATTATAATGGCAAATCCTTAGAGACAGTTAATACTTATTGTTACTTGGGTATAAATATTAGATATAATGGCAGTTTTAATGTCGCCATCACTTCGCTTATGGAAAAAGCTAGGAAAGCGTATTTTAAAATAAAGAAAACAATAGGATTAGATAACCCTTGTAAACTTCTGGAAAAACTTTTTGATTCCTTAGTAGCCCCTATTCTCCTTTATTGTAGTGAAATCTGGGGGATTATTTCGACATTTAAAGACAGTGATGCCTACGAAAAGTTGCATATAAAATTTATTAAAGAAATCTTGGGAGTACACTGTAAGGCCTCGAATGATGCATGTCGTTCCGAACTTACAAGACTGCCTTTGAAAAATAGGATAATGTTATCTAGCATTAAATTCTGGGATCATTTAATCACTTCAGAAGGAAGTTTAGTTCACCAAATATATAATGCTACAAAAAAAAGCAACCGATGGGTTAAAATGTTAAATATTATTATTCAAAACTTAGGTTTATCTTATTTGTCAAATGATAACCTTACTATTAAACCCCTGTTTGGTTTCATAAAACAAAGACTAACTGATCAGGGTTTTCAGGAACAACATGCAAATATTTCAGCATCTCCTAAATTAATATTTTTCCAGAGTGTCTACAAAATTAATGAAAGGGCAGGTTATGTTCAGATGCTTTAAAAAATAGATCAGATCGATCATCATTATGTAAATTAAGAGTTAGTGCTCATAACCTTGCCATTGAAAGAGGAAGATATTTAAAGTATGAAATATTTTATGATTTATATGTCAGTAGCGCAGGTTTTATTTGACCTTGACCTTATTTTCACAGTTCATTGCTCAGTGTTAAGCTTTTGTGTTTTGGTCTGTTTTTCTTTAAATATAAGCAATAGGTCAACTATATTTGCTATATGGTAGAATTGTTAGCTGTAAGCTGAAAGTTAAGAAGACCGCATTAAATAATTTTAATTTATAGCATTATGAATGCAATCTTCTTTAAAAATGCAGGAAAGAAAGTCACAGGATTCTATTTTTGAAATTTTAGAAGAAACTGGGACTTCAGAGGCGGATTTAGAGGGGTTTTCAGGGGCCAGGGCCCCACTTTTCTGGGATAAAAATGGTTCATGATATAGGGAATCACTGAAGCATGACTGGAGTGGGCCCATCTTAGGCAGTCAGTGGGCCCCACTTATGAAAATGTCTGGATCCGACACTTTTAAACATAGCTGGTTAAACATGATGGGACTTGAGAATGTTTTGGTAGTAATTGGTGCTTACAAATACAGCAAAGAACTAGTCTTGTTGCACTAGAAACAAAGTTTTAAAACTAATTACCATAAATTAGTGTTTTAGAAGCACAGAGTGCATATATGAAAACATTTGAGAAAGATCTGACAGTCTTTGTTCAAATTGCTCAATTGGTGAAGTTGAAGATGAGCTTTATTTTTTGTTAGAATGCCCTCTTTTTGATATTCAGAGGGAAGATTTTTTTTAAATACATTTCTCACAATTGTTATAATTTTAAAAATTTAAATAAATCTTATAAATTGTTATGGCTCTTACCCAAGAAAATTTAACTCTTATGGTAAAATTATATTTGTGACTGTTTTGAATTAAGGGGATCAGGTATACATATTGAATATAAGTCAAGTACTATAGTAAACGATTTGAGAATGAATGCATATAATGTAATTTCATTCTTTTAATTATTCACAATATATATGTGGTTTTGGTTCTGCTTCTGCCCAATGCTTGTATACTAAATATATATTTACATTTGACTATTATTGTTGTTGTTACCAATTATGTAAATCAATTGTATCTGATTTTATGCCCTTTATGGGCCCTGTAATTTGGGAAATAAAAATATTCTACACTATTCTATTCTATTATATTCTATTCTATGATGTAAGAAAAGATAAGCATATAAAACCATAAATAAAAAGTTTGGTATTTACAGATATTATGACTTTGTAATTAAATTACTTTATAATCAGCACATTACACATGACTGATGACTGTGCAAATTGCAAATTATCATGTTCAATCAACCATATCAGAGACATAAATACACACTGACCATATCAAATAAACAATGATTGATATTTATGTGTATATATTTAATATTATTTTTGATTCGGGTATTTTACCCGAGGCATGGATTATAGGTAATGTCATACCAGTCTTTAAGAACAAAGGTAGCTCTGCCGAACCACAGAATTACCGTCCTATCACTCTTTTGTCATGTCTTGGTAAGATTTTTACTTCTATTTTAAACACTAGATTGTGTGATTATCTTGATGAGTACTCTATTTTACTAGAAAATCAAGCAGGTTTCAGACATGGATACTCAACTACTGATCATTTATTTTCAGTATATGCACTATTCGAGTTACTTAGATTAAGAAAGAAGAAACTTTACTGTGCCTTTGTCGATTTTGAAAAGGCCTTTGATTTTATTCAAAGAAATTTTTTATTATTTAAACTTTTAGAGAATAATATAAATGGCAAATTTTTCCGTATTATAAAAAATATGTACGAAAATGTAAAATCACGCATTATATTTAATGGTGAGAAATCAGAGTTATTTACTTGTGAAATGGGTGTAAGACAGGGAGAAAATCTTTCCCCTGCTCTGTTTGCAATATTTTTAAATGATTTACAACATTTTTTTGAAGGCAAAGATGTACTTGGTGTAAATTCTATTAGTGATGACCTCGAACATGAGTTAACAGTATTTTTAAAAATATTTATGTTATTATATGCGGATGACACTGTGATGTTTTCCGAGAGTAGTGAAGATTTACAAAACATGTTAAATGAATTTGATGATTATTGTGAAAAATGGCAACTCAAAATAAATGTTAACAAGACAAAAGTTCTTATATTCTCCAAAGGGAGACAACCCAAAAATATTAGATTTGTTATACAGAATAGAGAATTAGAAATTGTAACTGAGTATAAATACCTCGGTATATTTTTTGCTAGAAGTGGTTCTTTTTTAAAGACCCGAAAATATATTTGTGAACAAGCTACAAAAGCAATGTATGGTATTTTAAAAAAGTGTAGACAAAACAGTTTGACTATAGAATGTCAGTTAGACATGTTTGATAAGATAGTTTTACCTATTCTTCTTTATGGTTCGGAAATTTGGGGATTTGAAAATTTTGATTTGATAGAACGTATACATTTAAAATTTTGTAAGCTTGTTCTACATTTAAAACAGAGTACGCCTAGCTGTATTGTCTATGCGGAATTGGGTAGATATCCTGTAATTATTAATGCCAAAGTTCGTATGGTTAGTTTCTTATATAGATTACTAAGTGGTAAAGAAAGTAAAATTTCATGTCTTTTATATAAACTATTGTATATTAATTTTCATAACTATGGTCTTAACTGCAAATGGATATCATTTGTTAAAACTGTTTTTGATACCTGTGGAATGTCAAATATCTGGTCGAATCAAATGTTAGATGAATGGGTAATCAAAAGTATTGAGTTGAAACTTAAAGACCAGTTTTTGCAGAATTGCCTAAGCGAAATTAACACTACTCCTAAATGCTTATGTTATAGAATTTTTAAAACTGATATTAAATTAGAAAGCTATTTTTCCAAATTGTCAATATATAATCAATATTTATTGTGTAAATTTAGATGTGGAAGTCACCGATTACCTATCGAGACGGGAAGGTGGAATAACATATCAAGAAATGATAGGTTGTGCCATCTTTGCGAATCAAGTGACGTAGGTGATGAATATCATTATGTTATGTCATGTAATGCTCTTACTCAAGAAAGAAAGAGGTTGTTACCAAACTATTGTACTCTTCGTCCAAATATTTATAAATATCAACAATTAATGAGCTCTAATAATCATATTGTTCTTGAAAAACTTTGTAGATTTATAAAAATTATAAATGTGAGGGTCACTCCTCCTGGTTAGTTTGTAATTTAATGTTTATGTTTGTATTGTTCACATGTGCTTCAATATTTTATGTAATTGCTTATATATTCTCTGTAACTATGTAACTTGTAGTTAATGAGAAATAAAATTCATTCATTCACAATTGAAAATTTAATGGTCATGATGGTAGTTATCGACTTCACTGAATGGCTTGGGGTTACAAATAAGGCATCCCCCTAAAGTAACATGAAATCCAAATTTGTTAGCATTTAATTGCAAGTTTTTTCTGTTCTCTAACATTAGTTTGCCTCAACCAAATGTTATGAAACTTATACACAATGCCTATTACCACATAATACAGGCTTGGGCACAGGACATTTTAGCGAGAGAAAAAAAAGACTACTAGGGAATATTTTAGCGCCTACATTAGAGCCCATTTTAGCATGTGATTACTCTGTTCTCCTGTATTTTGGCGAAAGCTGACCCTGGTTGAATAATACTAGCCTCACTATAACCATGAACAATAATTTATACTGGTTTAATGTTTAAGTTGTTTATATGTTCATCATGGAAATACAATAAGAGATGTATCGAATTCGCAGATTTTCTCTTAGAAGAAACTGGGAAGAACTGAAGATTCTATATTCCCACTTAAGCTTTGGGCAGTGTAATTCAAAGCAACCAATTAATGGTCCAGAGTCTTTCCATGCCCATTATAATGAGCAATTTTATAGTTGTCACCCAGCTATTTACATTTTCCTTGATACTATTATTAAATTTCAAACAACAACATATTTAAAATTACAAAGTATACAGGAATGTGAGTCACATTCTAGAAATGATAAAGAGAAAGAACAGTTCCGTATGCAATTCTATGAATAGTATTGTACAGGGAGAATATTCATGCAGAGCCCATTATGTACTTTCTCATATGATATATAAATATCAGGGTAGAACAGAATTTTAACATTTGATTTAACCTTTTAGACTTTTAGTGCTGTATTTCATCTGGAATATAAATTACAGACTAGAACAGACTTATAACATTTGAATTAATCTTTTAGACTATTAGTGCTGTATTTTAATGGACAAGATATGTTTTATAGTGCTGTCTTGAGTCTATTCAAGTTTTTTATTGATCATACATTATTTATTAGAATGGGTTAAAATATTTCTCTAAAATGGTCATTGACATTTTTAATTTTCCTTAAATGGGTTAAACATTTGGTGCTTAAAAGGCTTCTTCTTTGGCGCTAAAACATCAGATTCCCTGTGCTGTGGTTTCATATATATGTTTTCAACCTGTATACATGGTATACATGTATTGGTCTTAGGACACATCTTAATTAGTCTTAAGAAAGTCTTCTAAGATAAGATGTTTGAATTTTGGGGTCTTAGGATAGTTGTAACAGTTACGATGTCCCAAGTCAAAATAAAAACAACAAATGAGGCATAAACTAAATAATAAAAAAACTAAAACAATATTAAACTATTATAACAAATGAATTAAATAAACAAAGTATTCCTCAATTTTTGTTAAAGATTTAATTGTGTTAAATTATTTCAGTAAATTTCAGACAAATTTGATGAATAAGATACTTCTAGCTATCAACAAAGATTGTATATAAGTAATTAGTTTGAGTTTTGGGAATAATAAGGAATATTACTAGGACTTTGTCTGGGTGTTCTAGAACCAACCTAATGCACATATCTTAATATATTGATCACATGGTTATTTAAACTTTACAGATTGCACAGACTTTTTGCAATCTGGTCAAAAGATTTAGTATATATTTTGTTTTGTTAAAAAAATATTTTTACTGATTCATTTTATGTATTCTACTCATTTCGCTATCTATGTTATTTGTAAATTTATGTGTATTTGTCTCAGTAAACGGATAGAAAGTCACAGAACAAAATGTCACAGGACATAAAGTCACAAAGATAGGACAACAAGTCACATGACAAAAGGTCACAAATAATTTGTTGCCAATTGTTTGAATATGTAAGTGATGTATTCACTTTTTAATTCATATATTCATATTAAAGTTTAGGAAATGTGTCATTATACTTGAAAAATTATTATTTATTTAATAAAAATCATGCAAAGGATATATTTATTGGCACAATGAAGCCATTAAAGTGTCAAGCCACTTTCACATTTTGTTTTTTTAACAATTATTTAATCATCTTTGATATTTTTTGGATAAATTTTGTTTAAAAGTTGGTTTATATACAATAGTTAAAAAAAAAAAAACCAAAATATCTTTGTAGATATAAGCGTTTTTTATTCAAAGAAAATAGCCAGAAAAAAATAATTGTGACTTTTTGTCCTGTCACTTATTGTCTGTGACTTTTTATCTATTACTTTTTGTCCTGTGACTTTCTGTCCTACATTCTTTGTCGCTCCTGTTATGCAGGAAATCGGTGCCAGGATATCTGTGTCTGAGTGTATTTTGAATAAACAGTTTAAACAGTACATAGATATTGCGGTGGAATATCAAATTTGTATAAATACTCATTAATTTTTGTTATCGTCAGTTTGGCTAATATCTGTCAGTTAATTACCAAAATTTGTCTTCAGAAAAAATAAATACACTTCTACCATGTCTATAGATTGTGACATTTTTATGGTCTATTAATAAAATCATATTTTTTTTTCTCTGTATTATATTGTCGAAACTGCTGGACTGGCATGATACATATATATATACACATTGATAATGAAAATGTATTAAATTTTAAACATGCAAAGGATATATTTATTGGCAAAATGAACCAATTTAAGTACCAAGTCACTTTGGCATTTTTTTTTCTCATATAAACAATTATTTGATAATCATTAATGACATTTATTAAATACATTTTAATTACAAAGTTGCTTCATATATTAAACTTCAAGGCAAATACAAATTTTTTTTTGAAGTGTTTTCTTATTCAAAGAAAAATAATCTCAAAACTGAATTGTGACTTTTTGTCCTGTGATTTTTTTGTCCGTGAAATTTTGAGCTGTGACTCTCTGTCCTACATTCATATAATCTTGTATATATTTGCCAAGAATATTTCACTTAAAACCAAACCTTTTAGATAAAGTTAATACATTGTAATAACTGCAGGGACTTGAATGAATTAGACTATTTAAAGATACTTGTCTAGTAGTCTCAGATATATATGACAATACAAAATATTATCAAATTTTGCTGTAATAAATATATGTTGAATATATTTATTCAATAGAGAAATAATGAATTGCCTAAATTATATTTAAAATAAGTCCTAAAGATATTATCTTAAACATTTGTTAAACAATGTTAAATGCAGATCCGTCTCTCTTAGTATAAACAATTTTGAATTTAGAAAATAGATTTTAGAAACACCTTTTCAATAGAAAAAGACAGGTTGTGAAAGTTTGCATTATATATGAAGATGACATTTATTTAATCTTCAATTGTCAAAAAGTATGGCAAGCCAAAGTGGACAAAAAGAGCTATTTTCTAATATTAAAAAATCATTTTCTAATATTAAGAAATCATTTTCTAATATTAAGAAATCATTTTCTAATATTAGAAAATCATTTTCTAATATTAGAAAATCATTTTTTAATATAAGAAAATCATTTTTTAATATTAGAAAATCATTTTCTAATATTAAAAAATAAGATACTTTTTAATATAAGAAAATGATTTTTTAATATTAAAAAATCATTTCTTAATATTAGAAAATCATTTTTTAATATTAGAAAATCCTTTTTTAATATTAGAAAATCCTTTTTTAATATTAGAAAACCATTTTTTAATATTAGAAAATCATTTTCTAATATTAAAAAGTACCTTATTTTTTAATATTAGAAAATGATTTTCTAATATTAAAAAATGATTTTCTAATATTAGAAAATGATTTTCTAATATTAGAAAACGATTTTCTAATATTAGAAAATGATTTTTTAATATTAGAAAATGATTTATTAATATTAGAAAATGAATTTCTAATATAAGAAATTACTTTTGATTTTCTAATATTAGAAAATGAATTTCTAATATTAAAAAATGATTTTCTAATATTAGAAAATGAATTTCTAATATTAAAAAATGAATTTCTAATATTAAAAAATCATTTATTAATATTAGAAAATGAATTTATAATATAAGAAATTACTTTTGATTTTCTAATATTAGAAAATGAATTTCTAATATTAAAAAAGGATTTTCTAATATTAGAAAAGGATTTTCTAATATTAAAAAAGGATTTTCTAATATTAAGAAATGATTTTTTAATATTAAAAAAGCATTTTCTAATATTAAGAAATCATTTTCTAATATTAGAAAATCATTTTCTAATATTAATAAATAGACTTTTTCTTTTTTAATATTAGAAAATGATTTTTTAATATCAGAAAATGATTTTCTAATATTAGAAAATGATATTCTAATATTAGAAAATGATTTTCTAATATTAGAAAATAGCTCTTTTTGTCCACTTTGGCTTGCCATAAAAAAGTACTTGTAAAAAAAAACATAAATTGATAGAAGTTAAAAAAAAAATTTAACATTAAAACAAAGTCACAAGACATTAAAAAAAAAAATGTTATAAGGCTATATGTGTTTTATATGTCTCTGGTTCAACTAGTTGTATTATTTCATTTTATTTTTAGAATTTTCTGGTCATAATCACAGTAATTAAATTTGACAAACACATATTTTACCTGAGACGAAGCTCTACTGTGATAGTCGAGTTGACATATTTATAGACCCTCATTGATAGGATTTCAACCTCCTGTGAACCAATGTAACCATTAGGTCAATGGAGGTTACAAATGTACCAGGATTTGAGAATTTCTGAATATGATGATTTATGATAGTTTGTATGAGTGTAACCAATGTAACCAATGTAACCATTATGTCAATGGGGGTTACAAAACAAGATAACTGAATTATGGTGCACATTTTGTGCCTTATATGTAAAAACCAGGTGGCGCACAGAACTGTATTTACTTCCTTGTAACCTGTAACTAGCTACTCGAGTAGAAATGGACGCAAAAGAGGAGGCGAAAGAATTACATGCTAAATTAACATCAGATCTAAACGAGCAGTTTGGTCTGTTTGAAGCCGATAGATATGAACAGCTTGTCAACAGACTAAAAGCAAAATTGAGTCCGAAGGTAAGAAAGGAAGCCAAGCATATAATGGACATTTTAGAGGCCTTGGAAAGAAATGGTACCTTTGGTCCGGGAAACTACCAATACTTGAAAAATGTTATCAACGAGTATGACGGTCGTGTTGTGGCTGATTTGATTGAACCAACTGAACGGGAAATTCAGAGAATATTGTCAAGAGGACAAGGAACGGGTTCTGCTTCCGGCAGAAGAACAGCGTCAGGAAGTACATATTATAATAATCAAGGTATGTCATTGTGTGTTCATATAAAATTGAGAATGGAAATGGGGAACATGTCAAAGAGACAAAAACCCAACCAAAGAGCAGATAACAGCCGAAGGCCACCATAATATTCTTCTTTTTTTTCCTTTTTTTTTAGACAAATATATATTTATCATTTGATAGAGTGAACATATGATATAATTTTCTTATAATTAAGAATAATTTTCGTTTGTTTACATGCATCATCCTATGTCTGGTTAAAAGCTATTGACATTTTTTGGGATAAAAACCTAAAATTTTCTGAATTCTCTCTACATTTGGTTATCTTTAGTTCCGATGTAATTTAATGACTTATATATATATCATCAATATATCAACATTTGCTTTGTTCGTATCTGTAAGTAACGAATTTTAAAGATATGTTTTGTACATACTGCTTCATTTGGCTTTGCAGGTAGTCATAATTATATATACATATGTCAAGAATATAATACAAATGAAATACAAAGTGATCATAGATTATAACTGACCGTTACACGCCATTATTCCGACAGCCCATTAGTCCGACAGCCCATTGGTCCGACAACCCATTATTCCGACAACCCAATAGTCCGACAACCCATTGCTCCGACAACCCGATACTCCGACAACCTGTAAGTCCGACAATTCTCAAGTCAAATATCAGGGTATCAGGGTAAAATAATTTTGTGTCTGTCTGTATTATGATATATTATTACGTTTTTAAGAAATAACTCCGTTTATATTACATAAGACTAAGGTAGTTCAAATACTTTCTATATACTCAGTTCGAATTCTGTATATAGAATAGAACAGAAAAGAATATTTCATTTTTAAAAAAAAACAGGGTCTATAAAGAGCATTTAAATCAAGACCAGCCAGTGATGGTGCTAGCTTCTGATGATACCCTGCCCAAATATTTCGGTGAACAGAAAATTGTTGCGATGTTTATCTAAAAAAGCATCACACAGTATAACTGACTATACAAACCTTGAAACCAAATTTCAGAAATGATTGCATTGTAGTTTCTGAGAAAAATATGACGAAAATGTTCAACTTAGATTTCATGTAAAACGTGTTCTGTAAACAGAAGTTTTTGAGTAAAGAATCTGAAATGCATCACACGATAAACCCGACTTCAATAAACCGTGAATGAAACCAAATTTCAGAAATAGTTGTAATGTTGTTGATGAAAAAGATGCAACGAAAATATTCACGGGGCGGATGGACGAATTTATAGACAGAGACAGAGGTAAAACAGTATACTCCCTACTTTTTCGAAGCGGCGGTATAATGATTGGGTCAACATTAAGACATTACAATACTAATATATACTAGTAAGTTATCTTTATTTCACCATAAGCCTCAGTTACAATCGGAGCCAAAACAAAATAGGCAAAAAAAGAAGTAACACATTGATATCAAACAACAGTCAGTATCAAGACCTGTACTACATAATTCAAATGAACTAACAATACAATCATCATTTTCCCATAGTAGTTAAGTTTTCTTGTGTTAACATCGAAGATTGATCATGCTCATCTAACTTTTAAAAGTTCGGACAAGTGCTGAAAGAGTTCATCCCTCAAATTATTATGAAGGGAATGTTCAATTTCAAAATGACGCTCATCCTCAACTTTATCAGCTGTACAATACGATTTTTTGAGTATCTGGCATTTTCAATTCCTAATGTAATGGGTGAGCACTGATTCTTAATCAACATATGAACTACCTTTCTTAAAATCAATGATATCTAAATATGTTTTTCCTTGAAACAATCATTAAGGTGGTACCCAACACCTTCACAAAAATTAATTTGGCTCGTTTAATTTTCATCAAATTTTGACAAAGTATATTTACTTTGACCCTTTGAGAAAAATTTAAAAAGAATAAATAAATTTAACCAACCGTTTTTCAGAAAAAAATACACTGGTTATATTGCAGTTTGACAAACACTTATTTGGATCATTGAGAAGCTTAATATTCGCATAACAACACAACGTAATTAAAACGTTTAGCTGATTTTATAAAGTTATCCCCCTGTAGTGTTAGATACCACCTTAAATGAAAAAATAAGTGTCAAGTATGCCACAAAACACTTATTGTACTAAGTTTTTTTACAATTAGATAATTTGACAAAGACAAGAATTTCACACATTGTCTAAGATATTTTACTTGTTGTTATTGGCTTTTATACTGCACTCGTTATATGTAAGCAGTCAAATTGCATTGACTGTTTTTTTCTTTGTCATATACAGTCACTGAGCCCCGATATCACTTTTCCTATTGCATATTTAAATAGAAGTTGCCGAAATGTTCATGTCCGTCATATTTGTTTTTCGTACTAAGTTTACTGTTTTGTTATATATCATAAGTCCTGCACCTCCCCCAACCATTATAAAAGCGGCATATTTTTCTTGATTTTAAAATAAGCTCGGGATATAAAATTAGTATCCCTAGTCTACAAATATATTGAGTGTCATCTCTCAGAATATGTCTGATCTATCACTTTTGGAAGTGCCTTGTAGTTATCTCCGTATTTCGTGGATTCATATTCCCGAACATGATACTGTACCGTATTCATAAAAAAAACAAGCGAACTTTAACAGCACAGATTGACAGTTGACACACAAACGACGAAATATAAACAAATAAAATACCCAGACACGTAAAACGAAAGAGGATCGAAGCTTCAAAGTAAGGAGCAGTTGCAATAAGTATGTGAATCAAGTCCAATATATATTCCCGCATGGAAAAAAAATAGGAATCAAAACAGACAACCCCAAATATCAACATGATCAAAGAGAACAGAGTTGGTCTGTTTAAAGAAAATTTACCCATACACGCAATACAGATGCATTGTCGGAGTATTGGACTTTCGGAGTAATGGGTTGTCGGAATAGTGGGCTGTCGGAGTATTGGGCTGTCGGAATAGCGGGCTGTCGGAGTATTGGGCTGTCGGAATAATGGGCTGTCGGAGTAATGGGCTGTCGGAATAATGGTTGTCGGACTAATGGGATGTCACCATAACTGACAAATAAACTCTGAATTAAAGAACTACTAAGTAGTATCTTAATAAATTTAAAGAATGAAGCATAACAAATTAAAAATTCTATGAAATACAAATGAAATATAAATTTCATACCCGCCTCATACAAACATATTCCACCATAAGGGAATGGGAGGGAGGGTTTTGAAAAAAGAACAAACGACGAAACACAATGTTCTTTAACAAATTAGCTACACTGATAGAAGTTTCAACGACAAACTAAGACATATTTAAACATAAAAATTCTAAATTATTAAAATGTTGACTACCTGTTTTCTGGTGTTTCTGAAAAGTGAAAATCAATAGTGAGTTCTACTTTTAAATTGAAATTTTTATCCAATATAAATTACTGTACTGCTTGACCAATAAAAAACGTGTTTAAATTAATTTAGAAAGCAGAGCGACTAAACCTTGACCAGAGATGTGCTCACTGTTAAATGAAGTGGGACCAATTGTCCATTTACCAATTCACTAAATAATTTTTCTGATTCCTCATTAATTAATCATTTTTAATCAAAAATTTACATATTTACTTCCTTGTAACCTGTAACTAGCTACTCGAGTAGAAATGGACGCAAAAGAGGAGGCGAAAGAATTACATGCTAAATTAACATCAGATCTAAACGAGCAGTTTGGTCTGTTTGAAGCCGATAGATATGAACAGCTTGTCAACAGACTAAAAGCAAAATTGAGTCCGAAGGTAAGAAAGGAAGCCAAGCATATAATGGACATTTTAGAGGCCTTGGAAAGAAATGGTACCTTTGGTCCGGGAAACTACCAATACTTGAAAAATGTTATCAACGAGTATGACGGTCGTGTTGTGGCTGATTTGATTGAACCAACTGAACGGGAAATTCAGAGAATATTGTCAAGAGGACAAGGAACGGGTTCTGCTTCCGGCAGAAGAACAGCGTCAGGAAGTACATATTATAATAATCAAGGTATGTCATTGTGTGTTCATATAAAATTGAGAATGGAAATGGGGAACATGTCAAAGAGACAAAAACCCAACCAAAGAGCAGATAACAGCCGAAGGCCACCATAATATTCTTCTTTTTTTTCCTTTTTTTTTAGACAAATATATATTTATCATTTGATAGAGTGAACATATGATATAATTTTCTTATAATTAAGAATAATTTTCGTTTGTTTACATGCATCATCCTATGTCTGGTTAAAAGCTATTGACATTTTTTGGGATAAAAACCTAAAATTTTCTGAATTCTCTCTACATTTGGTTATCTTTAGTTCCGATGTAATTTAATGACTTATATATATATCATCAATATATCAACATTTGCTTTGTTCGTATCTGTAAGTAACGAATTTTAAAGATATGTTTTGTACATACTGCTTCATTTGGCTTTGCAGGTAGTCATAATTATATATACATATGTCAAGAATATAATACAAATGAAATACAAAGTGATCATAGATTATAACTGACCGTTACACGCCATTATTCCGACAGCCCATTAGTCCGACAGCCCATTGGTCCGACAACCCATTATTCCGACAACCCAATAGTCCGACAACCCATTGCTCCGACAACCCGATACTCCGACAACCTGTAAGTCCGACAATTCTCAAGTCAAATATCAGGGTATCAGGGTAAAATAATTTTGTGTCTGTCTGTATTATGATATATTATTACGTTTTTAAGAAATAACTCCGTTTATATTACATAAGACTAAGGTAGTTCAAATACTTTCTATATACTCAGTTCGAATTCTGTATATAGAATAGAACAGAAAAGAATATTTCATTTTTAAAAAAAAACAGGGTCTATAAAGAGCATTTAAATCAAGACCAGCCAGTGATGGTGCTAGCTTCTGATGATACCCTGCCCAAATATTTCGGTGAACAGAAAATTGTTGCGATGTTTATCTAAAAAAGCATCACACAGTATAACTGACTATACAAACCTTGAAACCAAATTTCAGAAATGATTGCATTGTAGTTTCTGAGAAAAATATGACGAAAATGTTCAACTTAGATTTCATGTAAAACGTGTTCTGTAAACAGAAGTTTTTGAGTAAAGAATCTGAAATGCATCACACGATAAACCCGACTTCAATAAACCGTGAATGAAACCAAATTTCAGAAATAGTTGTAATGTTGTTGATGAAAAAGATGCAACGAAAATATTCACGGGGCGGATGGACGAATTTATAGACAGAGACAGAGGTAAAACAGTATACTCCCTACTTTTTCGAAGCGGCGGTATAATGATTGGGTCAACATTAAGACATTACAATACTAATATATACTAGTAAGTTATCTTTATTTCACCATAAGCCTCAGTTACAATCGGAGCCAAAACAAAATAGGCAAAAAAAGAAGTAACACATTGATATCAAACAACAGTCAGTATCAAGACCTGTACTACATAATTCAAATGAACTAACAATACAATCATCATTTTCCCATAGTAGTTAAGTTTTCTTGTGTTAACATCGAAGATTGATCATGCTCATCTAACTTTTAAAAGTTCGGACAAGTGCTGAAAGAGTTCATCCCTCAAATTATTATGAAGGGAATGTTCAATTTCAAAATGACGCTCATCCTCAACTTTATCAGCTGTACAATACGATTTTTTGAGTATCTGGCATTTTCAATTCCTAATGTAATGGGTGAGCACTGATTCTTAATCAACATATGAACTACCTTTCTTAAAATCAATGATATCTAAATATGTTTTTCCTTGAAACAATCATTAAGGTGGTACCCAACACCTTCACAAAAATTAATTTGGCTCGTTTAATTTTCATCAAATTTTGACAAAGTATATTTACTTTGACCCTTTGAGAAAAATTTAAAAAGAATAAATAAATTTAACCAACCGTTTTTCAGAAAAAAATACACTGGTTATATTGCAGTTTGACAAACACTTATTTGGATCATTGAGAAGCTTAATATTCGCATAACAACACAACGTAATTAAAACGTTTAGCTGATTTTATAAAGTTATCCCCCTGTAGTGTTAGATACCACCTTAAATGAAAAAATAAGTGTCAAGTATGCCACAAAACACTTATTGTACTAAGTTTTTTTACAATTAGATAATTTGACAAAGACAAGAATTTCACACATTGTCTAAGATATTTTACTTGTTGTTATTGGCTTTTATACTGCACTCGTTATATGTAAGCAGTCAAATTGCATTGACTGTTTTTTTCTTTGTCATATACAGTCACTGAGCCCCGATATCACTTTTCCTATTGCATATTTAAATAGAAGTTGCCGAAATGTTCATGTCCGTCATATTTGTTTTTCGTACTAAGTTTACTGTTTTGTTATATATCATAAGTCCTGCACCTCCCCCAACCATTATAAAAGCGGCATATTTTTCTTGATTTTAAAATAAGCTCGGGATATAAAATTAGTATCCCTAGTCTACAAATATATTGAGTGTCATCTCTCAGAATATGTCTGATCTATCACTTTTGGAAGTGCCTTGTAGTTATCTCCGTATTTCGTGGATTCATATTCCCGAACATGATACTGTACCGTATTCATAAAAAAAACAAGCGAACTTTAACAGCACAGATTGACAGTTGACACACAAACGACGAAATATAAACAAATAAAATACCCAGACACGTAAAACGAAAGAGGATCGAAGCTTCAAAGTAAGGAGCAGTTGCAATAAGTATGTGAATCAAGTCCAATATATATTCCCGCATGGAAAAAAAATAGGAATCAAAACAGACAACCCCAAATATCAACATGATCAAAGAGAACAGAGTTGGTCTGTTTAAAGAAAATTTACCCATACACGCAATACAGATGCATTGTCGGAGTATTGGACTTTCGGAGTAATGGGTTGTCGGAATAGTGGGCTGTCGGAGTATTGGGCTGTCGGAATAGCGGGCTGTCGGAGTATTGGGCTGTCGGAATAATGGGCTGTCGGAGTAATGGGCTGTCGGAATAATGGTTGTCGGACTAATGGGATGTCACCATAACTGACAAATAAACTCTGAATTAAAGAACTACTAAGTAGTATCTTAATAAATTTAAAGAATGAAGCATAACAAATTAAAAATTCTATGAAATACAAATGAAATATAAATTTCATACCCGCCTCATACAAACATATTCCACCATAAGGGAATGGGAGGGAGGGTTTTGAAAAAAGAACAAACGACGAAACACAATGTTCTTTAACAAATTAGCTACACTGATAGAAGTTTCAACGACAAACTAAGACATATTTAAACATAAAAATTCTAAATTATTAAAATGTTGACTACCTGTTTTCTGGTGTTTCTGAAAAGTGAAAATCAATAGTGAGTTCTACTTTTAAATTGAAATTTTTATCCAATATAAATTACTGTACTGCTTGACCAATAAAAAACGTGTTTAAATTAATTTAGAAAGCAGAGCGACTAAACCTTGACCAGAGATGTGCTCACTGTTAAATGAAGTGGGACCAATTGTCCATTTACCAATTCACTAAATAATTTTTCTGATTCCTCATTAATTAATCATTTTTAATCAAAAATTTACATATTTACTTCCTTGTAACCTGTAACTAGCTACTCGAGTAGAAATGGACGCAAAAGAGGAGGCGAAAGAATTACATGCTAAATTAACATCAGATCTAAACGAGCAGTTTGGTCTGTTTGAAGCCGATAGATATGAACAGCTTGTCAATAGACTAAAAGCAAAATTGAGTCCGAAGGTAAGAAAGGAAGCCAAGCATATAATGGACATTTTAGAGGCCTTGGAAAGAAATGGTACCTTTGGTCCGGGAAACTACCAATACTTGAAAAATGTTATCAACGAGTATGACGGTCGTGTTGTGGCTGATTTGATTGAACCAACTGAACGGAAAATTCAGAGAATATTGTCAAGAGGACAAGGAACGGGTTCTGCTTCCGGCAGAAGAACAGCGTCAGGAAGTACATATTATAATAATCAAGGTATGTCATTGTGTGTTCATATAAAATTGAGAATGGAAATGGGGAACATGTCAAAGAGACAAAAACCCAACCAAAGAGCAGATAACAGCCGAAGGCCACCATAATATTCTTCTTTTTTTTCCTTTTTTTTTAGACAAATATATATTTATCATTTGATAGAGTGAACATATGATATAATTTTCTTATAATTAAGAATAATTTTCGTTTGTTTACATGCATCATCCTATGTCTGGTTAAAAACTATTGACATTTTTTGGGATAAAAACCTAAAATTTTCTGAATTCTCTCTACATTTGGTTATCTTTAGTTCCGATGTAATTTAATGACTTATATATATATCATCAATATATCAACATTTGCTTTGTTCGTATCTGTAAGTAACGAATTTTAAAGATATGTTTTGTACATACTGCTTCATTTGGTTCTTTTTCAGCGTCAACATTGACAAGTTTGAATGTCGGCAAAAGAAAAAATGAAGGTATATTAAACAAAAGAAATCATGCCATTTGTTGCTATAAGGGGAGGCTAGACACAACGTTTAACATGTTTAATGTTTAATTCAGAGGCGGATTTAGAGGGTTTTTCAGGGGGCCCGGACATCCCCCCCCCCAAAAAAAATTGGTTGATTATATAGAATATAGTCCCGGGTACTACGATTTCCCGAGAAATACAAGAACAATGCAATATCCCCAAAACAAACTGATATATATCCCGATAACAAGATTGTTTATAGTGTTATACTGCTTAAATAAGTGTTACAGCATACAATTATAAACAGTCAGGGGACTTACTTAAATGAGTGATTTTCTAAATCACTGATTCAAGTAACATTATTTCCATAAAGGTTGGAAGTAAGAGTTGTCTTTCTCTAATAATCACCTATTTAAGTAGTACATTTTAAGCAGTATAACTATAATACACCTTATCGCTAATCCCGGCTGACCCGGCCGCTTGAACTTTTCACGCATACAACAATCACTTTTCCATTGTGGCGTCAGATATTTTGTTTTGTGACGTCAAATTTTTACGGGAACCTGTGTGATATCCAGTAATGGCGGACAAATAGTGATAAGGTGTATTCTAATATGACATGCTTCTTTAGCTTTGTAAAGAAACCATACTTTATTATCCAATAAAATTAGTTTACAAATGCATATATTGACTACGGCAGAAAAATGAATTTTATCAAATCGGTATACGCATTTAATGTATTTCATTAACTTAGGACACTCTCAAACATTAAAATGATACACAGTTTGTTACGAATACTTTTACAATGACAACAATGTGTTACAATTCGAAATTGACATATTTGACCAAGACAACGTTCATGTTGACTGTTCTAACTTCAAAACCCCTCCCTCTGAAAAACACGTTTCATCTATCCTGTTAAAAGGCATGTACATAAAATTTCATTGAAACATATGATCTGACGATCAAATATAAAATAAAGTATAGGTTAATTATAACTGTTGTACTGAAATGACAAAATTGTTTCATATTTATGATAAAATGGATTGACCCTAGCAGGGAATCGAACCCCATTCTCCTATAGAAAAAATAGGCGTAATTACCAATATACCACCAAGGTTTCCAATCCATTTTACAAATGCAACAAGATTGTCACTCTGAGTATTAATTTTAATCATGTAATCTTTTATTCAACATGTTCAAAATAAGCTTTTTTTGGAAGGCATGCGCAAAATCACAGGACAATGGAGGAACTCTCAGAACAGGGGTTGTACAATTTACCTAATTTTGGACACACATTACACAAAATCTTGAGGGTGAAACCATATTAACAGAAGATATTATGAAATAAAAGTATGTTATGAATGGGGTCCTACTAAAAAGCACCCAGGGAGCGCCCAGGGAAAAGAAAAAGCGCCCGGGTAAGAAAAAAAAAGCGCCCGGGGAAAGAAAAACCCCCGGGGAAGAATAAACAGCGCCCGGGGAAAGAAAAGGCACCCAGGGAAATTTCATAGATATTGTATTGGCATGAGACAACTTTGTGTTGATGAAATAAGTTATGCACATAGATAAAATTTTTTTAATTTCAGACAAGTATTTTGCAAATTCAGATAATAGACATTTGTAATAAAGCACAAAAACAAGTATGAATGTTTCAATTTTAACACTAATAAATGAAATCTATTTAAAAATACAGATAACAATGGATCGATCACAGTTTATGCTAAAGATATATACATATAAAATGTAAGACATCAAAAGACATTTTTTTCAAAAACGATATAAAAATGAAAAATGAAAAAACAACAGTGTGTACAGTTAACGATTGTTTAAAATGAAAACGGATGTAGAATAATGAAATACTAAAATTCCATAAGCGTACCTTTTGCATTGTCTGAACAAAAAGTTTTAATTATTTTCTCTATTATTCATATAATATATCACAAATCTCATCTCTGTCAATCGTAATAAAGCTGATGTGTACATTTGTATGTGTATTCATCTGACTGGTTATGTGAAAAACACCCTTTGCATGAATAATTCACATTTTTGTCTGTGAGGAACATCTCAAAGTCTGCCAATTTCAGATCTTAGCATTGTACATATCCCCATTTATATTAAGGACAAAACAAGCAATGATTATTTTTTTTTATTCAGGAAAACATTTATTGTTATAACATATTATTATATATTCTCCTGGGCGCCTTTTCTTTTCCCCGGGCTCTGTTTTTTCTTCCCTGGGGGCTTTTTCTTTTCACCGGGTGCTTTTTCTCCACCCGGTCGCTCCCATGCGCTTTTTAGTAGGACCGTATGAATGTGTTCACAGAATATTATTCAATTATTGGTTTTATCTGTTGAATGAAGTGAAGTAATAAGTCTTAGGTGTGCAGATACACTGGACTGCACCGTAATTATAATTTTGAAAAGAATCTATGATTCGTCAAAATCAGTTGATTATTTTATTGTTGTGAAGAAAGTGTACATTTTATCGTCATGCACCAAAAATTACCATTATACGTCGTTCAACAGTTTTATTTATACTGTTATTCGTCATAAAATTATCCCCATAACAAACCTTGTAATTGTCTCGTCCAAATAATAAGAATTTCTTGCCAGGCTATTATTATACGACCTCAAAAATTGAAAATTTTTTGGTAGTATATTGGTATCACGTTGGCTTCATCGTCGTCGTTGTCGTCGTCATCCGAACACTTTTAGTTTTCACACTCTAACTTAAGTTTTAAGTCAAAAGAAATCTATGAAATTTAAACACAAGGTTTATGACCACAAAGGGAAGATGGGGATTGATTTTGGGAGTTTTGGTCCAAACAGTTTAGGAATTAGGGGCCAAAAAGGGCCCAAATAAGCATTTTCTTGGTTTTCGCACTATAACTTTAGTTTAAGTAAATAGAAATCTATGAAATTTTGACAAAAGGTTTATGACCACAAAAGGAAGGTTGGGATTGATTTTGGGAGTTTTGGTTCCAACAGTTTAGGAATTAGGGGCCAAAAAAGGGCCAAAATAAGCATTATTCTTGGTTTTCATATAAGTAAATAGAAATCAATTAAATTTAAACACAAGGTTTATGACCACAAAAGGAAGGTTGGGATTGATTTTGGGAGTTGAGGTCCCAACAGGTTAGGAATTAGGGGCCAAAATGGGGCCCAAATAAGCATTTTTCTTGGTTTTTGCCCCATAACTTTAGTATAAGTAAATAGAAACAGGCCTCGACAATAACGCTTGTCCGATTGTCCGGTACCAGAGGGAAAAAAGGTCGGACAAGTAAAAGCTGTATCAAGCTTGTCCGTCAGGACAAGTACAATTATTCACAGAAAATAAAATTTAATCCAACTTTGATGAACAAAGTAATTTATTATAAACAAAAAACAAGAAAACAAATATTAATTTGACATGTTTCTGTATTATGTTTATTCAAATGCAAAACCTTTTTCTTCAACATGTTTACTCGCAATCGATAATTTTAACTGGTTCTTTGTCAGGTACTTTTTAACAGGTAAAAGGTATACTATTCTCGAAACCAGTCTTACTGATCCGAATCAAGGATGCGCTTTGTAGATAAGGTAACATTACAGGACAGTTTGTCACCTCGAAAGATTCAGCTCCAATTGTTTAAGAGACAGTTTGGCACCGTAGGAGACATATTTAGTAGACATGATTGATACAGTTTGACAAGGCAGGAGACATTTCCGGACCAAGACAAATCAGTACCTCATTTTGCTACCTTATTCTGTTCCTTATAATAAATACCATACCAGTAATTTTTTCACAAAAATATTTTTTTTTATTTACCATAAAATTCACTAAATCATATTTGATCATAAGTAGAAAAAAAAACAATACTTGCAATATGGTTACCTATAACTGTTAATTTCTGTGTCATTTGGTCTTTTGCAGAGAGTTGTCTCATTGGCAATCAGACCTTATGATGGCTTATCTTCTTCTTTTTATTGATTGCATTTGAATAAACTTTTTTTAACTTAAAAAAAACCCAAACAGAATACAAATCCAATGAGTGTACAGGCCTATCAGATGGTGCCTCATGATTAGAGTCTGGTGAGACTAGCATTGATGGAAACTAGAACCTAATTCCTGTGATATGACTAGTTTCGCAGTTGTACTTGACTCATATTTTTGAAAAGTATTTTAAAAAAAAACATCAAATTTTGTTTAAATTCGTTTTGCTCCTTTAATCAACTAAACATGTAAAAAGGTTATTTTTAATGGAAATTTTTGGACAAGTAACAATTTCATTCGGACAAGTAAATTTTGGTATGTACTTGTCCTACTGGGCAAGTTGAAAAAAAAGTTATTGTAGAGGCCTGAGAAATCTATGAAATTTAAACACAAGGTTAATGACCATAAAAGCATGGAAGTAATATTTAGAAGGAATAACAACGACTAATTAGCATGTATTTATAGCATGCTGAGCTCTGTACTAAAGTCATACGATTTCATCCAATTATAGTCTCAGCGGTAAGACGCCTTTGGTTACTATCTGCGTTACCGCGGTTGTAAAAGGCATCTGGAATTTCTTATCAGTCACGTGGTTTTATCGAGTCCCGTAATTATAGCGCACCTGTAGGAAATCCCTAGTTTATTAATAACAAGGTAGCGCTGTATCACATAGAATATCTACCTTTAGAAAGAAATCGAATGGTGAAAAAAACTTGAAAAACGGACGAGAATTGTTCAAACTACAGCAGTTTAACATGGAAAATTGTATTTAATTTAGCATATTTTTGCTTTTTACCGTTTGTTTTAAACTGTTCTAAAAGTATTTTCCGGTTAAAAGCGGATAATGAGTTAAACAGTTAAATACCGATGAATCGATCAGGTTTCACATGATGTTTAACAAAATAATGTAGGCAAATGTAGGCATAGATTTTTTTACTGTTGAAATGTGCAAAGTTTATCGAGATTGAATGAAATAATATTTACTTTCAAGTATTCTAAATTTATGTATATGTCATAAATGTCATTGATTGCATTATTGAAACTGGACAACTAAAACGGGGATAATATTTTCGTAAATATATATTTAAAAAGTGTTTATTGTGGAATGCTTGTATTAATATAATAAGCTATACAGCAAAAAATATAACAAACCGACGAAATGGGCTTGCATCTATCTGTCTTACGGTAAATTCATTTTTACACAAATTAGTTTATGTATCAAGAACTTAAATTGAAGGATAGAACCGTTTAGAATTGTTAATAATTTAATTGACTATAAATAAACGAGAGATATAGATTTTTCGTATTTAATAAAGGGTGTCCAAACGTATTTTTTGTACAGTCATCTTCTTAACTTTATACGGAAATGGTTTTTTAATTGTCTGTAAATTTTAAAATTGAAATGACAAAACTGTGTTCTCCAATTTCGTATGTGATAGCTGTCGGTGTTAACTATTAAGTTCAAACTAACCAAAAATAGGGAAAAATTGGACTAAAATAAAAATTGAACGAATGACTCTTTTCGGCAGTGTACATCAACGGAATGTAACGAATGGACTATTCGGGTTACTTCGTATGTATATTCGACAAAAACTTGTCTGTTCGTAGTTCTCCGTGAACACGAAAATGACCGATAAGTGTCAGTGATTTGATCGATCACATGCGGAGAATAAACTTCCATGCCAGATATTGAACCAATTAACGAGTTATTGAAAGATGGGCGGTAACGCAGATGAAACCTTTGAAGTGACGACGTTGTTATTCCTTCTAAATATTACTTCCATGATAAAAGGAAGGTTGGGATTGTGGTCCCATCTGTTTAGGAAGGGTCCAAAATTAAACTTTGTTTGATTTCATCAAAAATTGAATAATTGGTGTTCTTTGATATATGCCAAATCTAACTGTGTATGTAGATTCTTAATTTTGGGTCCCATTTTCAAATTGGTCTACATTAAGGTCAAAAGGGTCCAAAATTAAACTTAGTTTGATTTTAACAAAAATTGAATTCTTGGGGTTCTTTGATATGCTGAATCTAAACATGTACTTCGATTTTTTATTATTGGCCCAGTTTTCAAGTTGGTCCAAATCGGGGTCCAAAATTAAACTTTGTTTGATTTCAACAAAAATTCAATATATGGGGTTCTTCGATATGCTGAATGTAACCATGCATTTAGATTTTTAAATTAATATTTAGGACCGGTTATAAAATTGGTTCACATTGAGGTCTAAAGAGTCCAAAATTGAACTTTATTTGCTTTCATCAAAAATTGAATTCTTGGGGTTCTTTGATATGATGAATCTAGCCATGTATTTAGATTTCGGATATTGGAATACCACAAAGGGTAAGAATTGTCTTTGGGAGTTATGGCTCAAACTGTTAAGGAATAAGGTGCAAAAAAGAGGGGAAAAGGGTTTCCAGGTTAATGGACAATTACTTAGTACAAAACATAATTTAAAAGCAGTGTAAGCATGGTAAGGTTGGTAATTGAAACTCATTTTAATATCTCACTTAAACTGCTCTTAAATTATGTATATTGGAAATTTGCCAAAAACTTTATTATTAAAAAATTCCATTGGAAATTTGCCAAAAACTTTAGGTTAATGAACTTCATTGGAAATTTGCCAATATAAAATGTTGCATTGGAGTTATCTTTCTTTGTCCAGAATAGTAGTTAAATTAACTTAAATCATGACTGTATGACATTTTATATTTTATTATGTATTTAAATGAGTAGTTATTGTTGAAAACTCCATAAGAAATTTGAATTGAGATCATTTTTGGAAGAAGGGAAAGGGGGAGGTGAAAAAAATTGGTGGGATTCAGTTTTTCTTATTTCAAATTTCAGAAATGAAAAAGAAAATTTCTTCAAATATCAAAGGATTAATATTCAACAGCATACTGAATTGCTAAAAAGCAAAAAAAAACCATTTTAAGTTCATTAGACCACATTCATTCTGTGTCAGAAACCTATGCTGTGTCAACTATTTAATCACAATCCAAATTCAGAGCTGTATCCAGTTTGAATGTTGTGTCCATACTAGATCCAACCGTTCAGGGTTCGACCTCTGCGGTTGTAAAAAGCTGCACCCTACGGAGTATCTGGTTTGTCCTGTTTTCAAATTGGTCTACATTAAGGTCTAAAGGGTCCAAAATTAAAACTTAGTTTGATTTTAACAAAAATTGAATTCTTGTGGTTCTTTGACATGTTGAATCTAAACATGTATTTAGATTTTTAATATTTGGGCCAGGTTACAAAATTGGTCCACAATGAGGTCTAAAGGGTCAAAAATTGAACATTATTTGATTTCATCAAAAATTGAATTTTTGGGGTTCTATGATATGCTGAATCTAACCATGTATTTAGATTTTGAATATTGGACCATAATAGGTAAATGTCCAAGTTTAAGTTCTTAGACCACATTCATTCTGTGTCAGAAACCTATGTTGTGTCAACTATTTAATCACAATCCAAATTCAGAGCTGTATCAAGCTTAAATGTTGTGTCCATACTTGCCCCAACTGTTCAGGGTTCGACCTCTGCAGTGGTATAAAGCTGCGCCCTGCAGAGCATCTGGTGTTGTAATATGTAACCATTATTATATGTTTATTTTACTTGAAATAAATCCCACAACCATCACTTCAGCTAGCTTGAATTGCTTTATGTGCTTATTTTTTCAGACGAAGAACTGGTGAGTACAGAACCGAGAGATTCTAGTCCACCAGCAGAACATGTATCACAAAACAATTCATCGGAGTATAATTATGTACAGGTATGTTTTACCGCCTCTATTACCAGTCAGGGGAATTACTTTCTCATATTTGTTTGCTATTTTACATTTCTCGATTGGTGAAATATCTGTTCTAGGCAAATGATAAGTCCAAATTTGATTATGACGTCAAAATGTTTTGTTCTCTTCAGAATTTTCCTATTGTGAAGTCGGGGAAAAAAGGCGACCATGCTTGATGACATCGCAAATGAAGAACACAAGTTTCTGAAAATCTTTGAAAACAAAGGATAAAAATCGTTAGGGAAACAGATTACGACACCATAACTTGTGTATTTCGATATTTCTTCACTTTCGACAGTTAAATTTTAATTATTTCGGCTAGCTTCACGTTTAAATAATAAAAGGAGTAGGTCCGGTAAGACCCCTTTTTGGCCCCAAAATATGGCAGATTTACAAAATTGTTAAAATGTATACTTTTAGTTATTTATTGGACAGTAGAATGCTTCTGCTACATAAGTATGGGCTGTTTTTGACAATACGATGAACATATTTCGAGTACATTTGTACTAGCACCATTAAGTCATGCTAAATTACTGAAATCTTCACAATTCTAGCATTTTGGTTAAATTTTGGACAGTTTCCGTGTAAAACGAAAGTGGCCGCATTCGTGTTCATCCAAAATATTTAAATGTAAGTTGTATTTAATGATAATACATAACATATATAAAGGTTGAGGATGAACACGGATGCGGCCACTTTCATTTTTGACAAAAACCATCTGAAAAGTGACATTTTTCGGCATATTTGGTAGATTTTTCATATTTGAGCTTGAATCGGAGCGTTTTTAATGACTAAATTAGTTAAAATCTTTCACATATATTAATTGAATCAAATAAAATAGACATTTTAGTGTTTAAAAAGTGGTCAACATCTTTCGTCAGATGAACCTGAAATTTGAGGCCAAAATCGATCCTTACCGGACCTACTCCTTTAACTGTCTCTAGTGGAGAAATATCGTAATACACTTGTTGCAGTGTAAGAATCTATATGTAATACGTTACCCAGCCTGTCATCAGGTGACATTAAAATGCATCATACAAATAGTTGTATAAGAGCTCAGAAAAAAATTAGGTGACTTGTTCTCAATCTTGGAGAGTGTTGGTCTGAAAAAAAATCTTTTCAGATGAAAACAAAGTTACAAATTCTCTTAGGACATGTTAAACGTCAGTCCTTTTGCAACATAACAACTTGCCATGATTGTTCATTAAAATTTCATTTTTAGCTCACCTGGCCTAAAAGGCCATGTGAGCTTTTCTTATCACTTGGCGTCCGTCGTCGTCGACGTCGTCGACGTCGTCTGTCGTCGTTAACAATTTTTCAAACATCTTCTCCTCTGAAACTACTGAATGGATTTGAATGAAACTTAGCATGATTGTTCCTTAGAGTATCCTGCACTAAGTGTGCGCTTCGATTTTTGATCCGTCAAAAAGCATGGCCGCCGTTACTTAAAATAGAACATAGGGGTCAAATGCAGTTTTTGGCTTATATCTCAAAAACAAAAGCATTTAGAGCAAATCTGACATGGGGTTAAAATGTTCATTAGGTCAAGATCTACCAGCCCTGAAATTTTCAGATGAATCAAACAAACCATTGTTGGGTTGCTGCCACTTAATTGGTAATTTTAAGGCAATTTTGCAGTTTTTGGTCATTATCTTGAATATTATTATAGATAAAGATAAACTGTAAACAGCAAAAATGATCAGCAAAGTAAGATCTACAAATAAGTTAATATGACCAAAATTGTCAATTGACCCCTTAAGGGGTTATTGTCCTTTAATGGCAATTTTTCACAATTTGTTCATCATATTTGCTAACTTTAAAAAATCTTCTTCTCTGAAACTACTGAATGGATTTGGATAAAACTTAGCATGATTGTTCCTTAGGTTATCCTGCACAAAATGTGTGCTTAGATTTTTGATCCGTCAAAAAACATGGCTGCCGTTACTTAAAATAGAACATAGGGGTCAAATGCAGTTTTTGGCTTATATCTCAAAAACGAAAGCATTTAAAGCAAATCTGACATGGTGTAAAAATTTTCATTAGTTCAAGATCTATCAGCCCTGAAATTTTCAGATGAATCAAACAAACCATTGTTGGGTTGCTGCCCCTTAATTGGTAATTTTAAGGAAATTTTGCAGTTTTTGGTCATTATCTTGAATATTATTATAGATAAAGATAAACTGTAAACAGCAAAAATGATCAGCAAAGTAAGATCTACAAATAAGTCAATTTGACCAAAATTGTCAATTGACCTCTTAAGGAATTATTGCCCTTTAAAGACTTTTTTCACAATTTGTTCATCATGTTGACTTACTTTAAAAAATCTTCTCCTTTGAAACTGCTGTATCAATTTCAGCCAAACTTAGGCTAAATGAGTTTCAGAGTTTCAGCGTATCTAGTATAAATTTTATATTTCATTTCCTTGTATGTCAAGAAACATAGCTCCTATGGCTAAAATAGAACATCTATAGGAGAAAAGGATTTTTTTTTTGGCTTTTGAAGAGAATAGGACGATTTAATGGAACATTTAAATAAATTGAAAAGCCAAAATAATCATGGATGAGAGATTAAACCAAAAAAATTCAGGTGAGCGATTCAGGCTCTTGAGAGCTTCTTGTTTATTTGAACATGTCATAAAGTTTGTTAATATCTGAAAGAGATAAATCATTGAATTTAGGGCTAAATAATGCAAAATGCAAATATATCAAAAATTTTATATTACTGAAGGCAAGAGTATTTTATGCACTGGGTTTTCAATTTTCATATTTGTAAAGAGTGGAAATTTAAATGGCAACAAATATGTTATACTGAAAATATAGAAGTTACCACAAATATCTGTGTGTTTTTTTTATACGACTGCAAAAATTGAAAAAACTTTGGTCGTATATTGGTATGACGTTGGCGTCGTCGTCCGAAGACATTTGGTTTTTCGCACTCTAACTTTAGTAAAAGTAAAAAGAAATCTATGAACTTTAAACACAAGGTTTAAGACCATAAAAGGAAGGTTGGGATTGTTTTTGGGTGTTTTGGTCCCAACAGTTTAGGAATGAATAAGGGGCCAAAAAAGGCCCAAATAAGCATGTTTCTTGGTTTTTCGCACAATAACTTTAGTATAAGTAAACAGAAATCTATGAAATTTTAACATAAGGTCTATGACCACAAAAGAAAGGTTGGGATTGATTTTGGGAGTTTAAGTCCTAATGGTTTAGGAAAAAGGGGCCAAAAACAGGTCCCAAAATAAGCATTTTTCTTGGTTTTTGCACAATAACTTTAGTATAAGTTAATAGAAATCTATGAAATTTTAACACAAGGTTTATGACCACAAGAGGAAGGTTAGGATTGATTTTTTGGAGTTTTGGTCCCAAGGAAGTAGGGGCCAAAAGGGTTCAAAATTAAACTTTGTTTGATTTCATAAAAAAATTGAACTATTGGGGTTCTTTGTTATACCGAATCGAACCGTGTATTTAGATTCTTAATTTTTGGTCCTGTTTTCAAATTGGTCTACATTAAGGTCCAAAGGGTCCAAAATTAAACTTAGTTTGATTTTAACAAAAATTGAATTCTTGGGGTTCTTTGATATTCTGAATCTAAACATGTACTTAGTTTTTTATACGACCGCAAAATTTGAAAAAATTTTCGTCGTATATTGCTATCACGTTGGCGTCGTCGTCCGGCGTCCGAATACTTTTAGTTTTCGCACTCTAACTTTAGTAAAAGTGAATGGAAATCTATGAAATTTTAACACAAGGTTTATGACCACAAAAGGAAGGTTGGTATTGATTTTGGGAGTTTTGGTCCCAACATTTTAGGAATTAGGGGCCAAAAAGGGCCCAAATAAGCATTTTCTTGGTTTTCGCACTATAACTTTAGTTTAAGTTAATAGAAATCTATGAAATTTTGACACAAGGTTTATGACCACAAAAGAACGGTTGGGATTGATTTTGGGAGTTTAGGTTTCAACAGTTTAGGAATTAGGGGCCAAAAAAGGGCCCAAATAAGCATTATTCTTGGTTTTCGCACAATAACTTTAGTTTAAGTAAATAGAAATCAATGAAATTTAAACACAATGTTAATGACTACAAAAGGAAGGTTGGTATTGATTTTGGGAGTTTAGGTCCCAACAGTTAAGGAATGAGGGGCCAAAAAGGGACCCAAATAAGCATTTTTCTTGGTTTTCGCACCATAACGTTAGTATAAGTAAATAGAAATCTATGAAATTTAAACACAAGGTTTATGACCATAAAAGGAAGGTTGGTATTGATTTTTGGAGTTTTGGTCCCAACAGAATAAGGGGCCCAAAGGGTCCAAAATTAAACTTTGTTTGATTTCATCAAAATTGAATAATTGGGGTTCTTTGATATGCCGAATCTAACTGTCATGACTGTGTATGTAGATTCTTAACTTTTGGTCCCGTTTTCAAATTGGTCTACATTAAGGTCCAAAGGGTCCAAAATTAAACTTAGTTTGATTTTGACAAAAAATGAATCAGTTAGGTTCTTTGATATGCTGAATCTAAAAATGTACTTAGATTCTTGATTATTGGCCCAGTTTTCAAGTTGGTCCAAATCGGGGTCCAAAATTAAACTTTGTTTGATTTCATCAAAAATTGAATAAATGGGGTTCTTTGATATACCAAATCTAACTGTGTATGTAGATTCTTCATTTTTGGTCCTGTTTTCAAATTGGTCTACACTAAAGTCCAAAGGGTCCAAAATTAAACTTAGTCTGATTTCAACAAAAATTGAAATCTTGGGGTTCTTTGATATGCTGAATCCAAAAATGTACTTAGATTTTTTATTATGGGCCCAGTTTTCAAGTTGGTCCAAATCAGGATCTAAAATTATTATATTAAGTGTTGTGCAATAGCAAGTCTTTTCAATTGCACAGTATTGCGCAATGGCAAGAAATATCTAATTGCACAATATTGTGAAATAGCAAATTTTTTTTTAATTAGAGTTATCTTTCTTTGTCCAGAATAGTAAGCAAGAAATATCTAATTGCAAAATATTGTGCAATAGCAAAAAGATTTTTTTTTAATTGGAGTTATCTTTCTTTGTCCAGAATCAACTTAAATCTTTGTTATATACAATATACAATGTATATTCACTTTTTACTACCAACTGATAAATTATAATAAATAACATTCAGTGATAACAAGCAGTTTTTTTTACATCTTAATATTTTATGATGTATTTAAATGAGTAGTTATTGTTGCAAACTCCATTAGAAATTTTAATTGAGATTAGTTTTGGAATAAGGGAAAGGGGGATGTAATTAAAAAAATTGGGTTCAATTTCTCTCATTTGAAATTTCATAAATAAAAAAGAAAATTTCTTCAAACATTTTTATGCCCCACCTACGATAGTAGAGGGGCATTATGTTTTCTGGTCTGTGCGTCCGTCTGTCCGTCCGTCTGTCCGTTCGTTTGTCCGTCCGTTCGTCCGTCTGTCCCGCTTCAGGTTAAAGTTTTTGGTCAAGGTAGTTTTTGATGAAGTTTAAGTCCAATCGACTTCAAACTTAGTACACATGTCCCCTATGATATGATCTTTCTAATTTTAATGCCAAATTAGAGTTTTTACCCCAATTTCACGGTCCACTGAACATGGAAAATGATAGTGCGAGTGGGGCATTCGTGTACTGAGGACACATTCTTGTTTTGAGAGGATTAATATTCAACAGCATAGTGAATTGCTCTAAGAGAAAACAAAAATTTTAAGTTCATTAGAACACATTCATTCTGTGTCAGAAACCTATGCTGTGTCAACTATTTAATCACAATCCAAATTTAGAGCTGAATCCAGCTTGAATGTTGTGTCCATACTTGCCCCAACCGTTCAGGGTTCAACCTCTGCGGTCGTATAAAGCTACGCCCTGCGGAGCATCTGGTTATATTATGGGCCCAGTTTTCAAGTTGGTCTAAATCGGGTCCAATTTAAACTTTGTTTGTTTTCAACAAAAATTCAATATATGGGGATCTTCAATATGCTGAATCTAACCATGTATTTAATTTTTATGCAGTTAAGCTGCATTATGCGAGCACCCTCGATTTGTGTTCTACCCAATAAATCCTGAAATACTTGCCATTGTTATTATCTAGATTGTTACTATGTTATATATAACTAATTGAACACTTTTTTAATACTTTTTATTCTGGATTACAAAAAAAATTACCAGAAAAACCTTAAATGATCGTCGATTTATCCAAAAGTTTTAAAGTTACACATAGGAAGTAGTGCTTATTAAAAATCCTTGTGTAGTTCATTATGACTTGTGCTTTTAGCCAAGATGTCAAAGAACAATTGTATGAAATATTTAATCGCCGAAAATCTCTTAAGACAAGCAGTTTAGATTTCCCAAATGACAAAAGTCGTAGGAATATTGTTTGTCATCAATACGTAGTACAACTACGTCAGTAGTCTATTATATAATTCAACTGTTCATGCTGTTGGCGGCAATTTCAAATTAGAAAAAGAAATTTTCGTAGCTTTTCAATTTGGAGGCAGGTGTGCAAATTAGCGGTGGTCCGAGGTCCGAGACCTTCCACTTTTGCAAGCGGAATTCCTACTAGGATAGTTGGTTTCTAGCTACGCCTGACGTAGTCGCCTTACATTTGAAAGAAAATAAGAAATTACTTTGCAAACCTTTTCACCATGTTCACCAGTCTCCAATTAAACGAGCTAAAACTTATTTTTATCATTATTATTCATGACGGCGATGTTCATTTTGTTCAACCGCTAGCTTTATACAGAAAATCGCCGACAAATATTGTATAAATTCGAGTAAAATCGTATCTGATTGACAAAAACAACATTGTAAACACATAAAAATGGCGGCCGTGAAGACAAAATTTTACAAAATCGGATCCGATTCCGGAAGCGGATAAGGGTAATTCCGGGTTTGACGATCATTTTCAAAAAAATCCAAGCAGGTGAAAAAATACATCTATGCATGGTAAATGAATATAAACACTAATATTGTAAACCAAAAGATATATGTAAAAGAAAGAAAAAGCAGAAAAATATTTTATTCAGAAACTAAAAATTACTTTTTGATAGATTTTAATTTAAAAATCCAATACAACATGACAGCTGGGAACAGTATATCTAACAATATACATGTTCATGGTCACAGTCTAAATTTTCTTTATAAATGATAAATGATGATAATGCATGTGAGATGCTTTTAAAGTGTAAACATATTACTGCAATTTCGAGGGATTATTTGTTTTTTCTCAATTTTGAAGGGTCAATTAAAGTGGCTGAAAGTTTCATTCTTTATTTTCACAAATAATGCAACTTTATTATATATACCTTAATGTAAGTAAATCATATGATATATAGGTGGCATTCTTTGGGCCACTCTACCCCCTCCTGTTTGATAACTTAGAAACGGTCGAGCTCCCCACCCCTAAACCATATGAGGTGCAGATCCAGGATTTTAGGTTAGGAGGGGCGCAAACTTAAATTTTCGCCGAGCAGAGCGAGGCTAAAAAAAAATTGAGGTAAAATTATCGGAATTTTCTTTATTAAGCTGAGAACAACCCATGCTTTGCAAGCCCACAACCCTCCCCCGTCTGAATCCGCCCCTGCATATATTCAAGTATAGGACAATATAATAAATAAAAAATGAAATATAGGGGGAGTCCCTGGAGTTACCCCACCTCCTCCTGTTTGAGAACTTGGAAACGGTCGAGATCCACACCCCTTAACCATATATATATATTCATGTTTGTGACAATATGAAGAATCAAATGAAATATAGGAAGAGTCGCTAGGGGTCACCCCACCCCTCCTGTTTTAGAATTTAAAAATGGTCGAGATCCCCATCCCTAAACCATATATTCATGTATGGGACAATATAACAAATCAGATGAAAGATAGGGAGAGTCCCTGAGGTCACTGTTCACCCTCCTGTTTGAGAACTTGGAAATGGTCAAGATCCTTAGGCAGCAACCATTTGATTTTCTGGGATGAAAATGCATTGATATATGCATTGCTTTTGAAACCTTGATAACATATAAATTATTTGCCTTAATAAATATATCATTAGATAAACATGAATGTACTATATATGAATGTTTAATGTTGAGGCAACATTGCCACAGTTTTCATAATTATGGTTGCCTTGGTTTTTGGTTAACTGCCTTCAGCGCTTACAGAGCTTTGATTTAATATTTAGGACCTGTTATCAATTTGGTCCACATTGAGGTCTAAAGGGTCCAAATTTAAACTTTGTTTGATATCATCAAAAATTGAATTCTTGGGTTTCTTTGATATGATGAATCTAACCATGTATTTAGATTTCGGATATTGGAATACCACAAAGGGATGGTAAGAATTGTCTTTGGGAGTTATGGCTCAAACCGTTAAGGGATTAGGTGCAAAAAAAGGGGGGTGGGGAAGGGTTTCCAGGTTAATGGACAATTACTTAAAAACAAAACATAATTTAAAAGCAGTGAAAGATTGGTAATTGAAACTCATTTTAAAATCTCACCTAAACAGCTCTTAAATTATGTATATTGGAAATTTGCCAAAAACTTTATTATTAAAAAATTCCATTGGGAATTTGCCAAAAACTTTAGTTTAATGAACTTCATTGGAAATTTGCCAATATAAAATGTTGCATTGGAGTTATCTTTCTTTGTCCAGAATAGTAGTTAAATCAACTTAAATCTTGACTGTATGACAGTTTATATAATATGATGTATTTAAATGAGTAGTTATTGTTGAAAACTCCATTAGAAATTTGAATTGAGATCATTTTTGGAAAAGGGAAAGGGGAGGTGAAAAAAATTGGTGGGGTTCAATATTTCAGATTTCAGAAATGAAAAAAAAAAATTCTTCAAATATCAAAGGATTAATATTCAAAAGCATAGTGAATTGCTCAAAAGCCAAAAAAATATTTTAAGTTCATTAGACCACATTCATTCTGTGTCAGAAACCTATGCTGTGTCAACTATTTAATCACAATCCAAATTCAGAGCTGTATCCAGTTTGAATGTTGTGTCCATACCACATGTGGTCCATACTAGCCCCAACCGTTCAGGGTTTCGACCTCTGCGGTCGTATAAAGCTGTGATCTGCAGAGCATCTGGTTAAAATTGGAGTTATCTTCCTTTGTCTATAATTGTAGTTGAATCAACCACAATTATGGACAAAGGAAGATAATTCCAATTTTAAAAAAATATTTGAACAATTACATCAACCACAACCAATGCTTTCTACAATACAATGTTCACTGAAAAAATGTAAACAATCTTCACCCATTGGTGCTTACAAGCACTTTGATTAATGTTCTTTAGTTTTGTCCCTTTATAACCTTATATGATATTTTGTTTTGGTTCTCTAACTTAAATTTGTCTCAAATAAATTTAATGAAATGTTTAGTAATTACATGTAATTCCTAATTTCACCTATTTACTGTAACTTATATGTAATGCTAATTACATGTACCACTTAACTCAGTTAAGTTGAAATTTTGGAAGCATTACTTTTACAGTTCTTGAGTTAATTCCCTTTATTATAAGTTATCTACTTGGTACAGGACATTTTTAAAGGAAAAAATGGTGGGTTGAACCTGGTTTTGTGGCATGCCAAACCTCCCTCTTTTATGGCCATGTGAAATATAACATTAAAATGACAACACAACATTACAGGACTACAATATAAATAAATAGGAGAACACAATTAACAAAGAAACACACGAATCATAGCTAACAAAAGGCAACAAGTTTAAAATTTCAATACGCCAGAAGTGCATTTTGTCCACACAAGACTTACAAGTGACGCCCAGATACAAAAGTTTTAAAGCTGAACAAGTACAAAGTTGAATAGCATTGAGGACCAAAAGTTCAAAAAAGTTGTGCCAAAAACGGCCAGGGTTTTCTGTTAGGTACCAGAACATCCCTATTATTTAGAATATTTTATACTTTTGCAAACAGTAAATTTTATAAAATGACTATGCAAAAGATATATGATAAAACTGCAGTATAAACAAATTACAGGAAACAATCGAAATACATTACATAATCCGACAAAATGCATCACAAAAAATAGACACATCCGAATAAGTTAAACTCTCAACGCCAAGTGACGTCATATCTTAAATTGTAAAAAATGACAAAAAAATGACGTCACATTTGAATTTGTAAAACATACCTGTACTGCAGTTGAAGAGTTGTCGTTGTCAACTTTGATTTGACTATCGCAAATTTCTGTTTGACTGTCTTCGCTATGCATTGCCAGTAAAACTGCATTTGCTGCCGTCAAATAGGCAATTGGCAGTGGCAACTCTTCAACTTCAGTACTGTTATTCCTTAAATATCATTTTGTTAATTATTTCAGCCTTCCCAGAGTTGTGAGATTAAATCAGGATTGAATCCTAACATAAAAAGCAGCAGTGAAGTCCAAACAACATCGTCTAAGGTAACAAGCAAATGTTGCAAATTATTACTCCTGCATCGTCCAACGATAAACATGATAAAACATTAAAAATAGATTATTATAAAGCCAATAGTACTGAAAGTTGTATTAATCAATCAATCAATATTGAGAGAAATAATAGTTCTATTGAGAGCAACTGTTCATAACCATGTACTAGGTATTTTATATTTACAAACGGTTATATATTTCAGTCATTTTCGTTTCCAGATGCCAATACAAAATATATCCTGAAAGAGGGACAAAAGATACCAGAGGGACAGTCAAACTCACAAATCGAAAATAAACTGACAACGCCATGGCTAAAAATGAAAAAGACAGACATACAAACAATAGTACACATAACACAACATAGTAAACTAAAGAATAAGCAACATGAACCCCACCAAAAACTAGGGGTGATCTCAGATGCTCAGGAAGGGTAAGCAGATCCTGCTCCACATGTGGCACTCGTCGTGAATTTATGGCCTCATTTAATACATATAAGAGGAAGATCAATATTGATTTTGACGTCACCAAATCAAAGGTCAAGATTTTTGTTACTCAATATAATCCAAACTTCCTGCAAAAAAGGGGGCTTCCAGATGGTGAAAAAATACTACATTTTGGATTGCAACTTTACTTGGATAGATGATCATATATAAAAAGAGGAAAATCCAAATTGTATGTTTAAGTCACTAGGTGTAAGGTCAACGTCAAAATTCCTAGAGTGATCTCATGATAGCATCTTCACCTCAAATCCTGACCAGTTTAATATATTAAACCAAAGACTTTAAAATTAGAATTTGCTGCTTTGCTTAGTATGTGGCTTTAAGAAAAAGAGCAAAGAAAGTGCCAATGAGACAACTCTCTTTCAAAGTCACAATTAGAAAAAAGTAAGCCATTATAATGATCAAAATACAGCCTTCAACATGAAGCCCTGGCTCACACCGAACAGCAAGATATACAGTGCCCCATAACTAGTGAGAAACCATTGAAACAGGAAAACCAATGTTCTAATCTATTAGTATATATAAAAAAAAGGGAGAAACACTTAAGGTGCAAACAAATGCAGCAGTTTTAGACGTTTTAACAGGCGCCAACCTTTACTCTCACCTGAGGTAGTGGAAGATGCATATAAGTTTCATGATTGACATTAAGTGGTCTGCCATCTAGCATCATCATTAGCAAAGCTACTAACGAATAGATATTTTGAAAAAATAGTGCTGCCAAAAATTTTCACTAAAAAGGATCATTTCTCAAAGTAAACAGAAAAACTATGCCTTAAGGACATTAAAAGCTTTAGCTTATTGCATGGGGGAGGGAAGGGTGTTGTAAGTAAGCTTGCTCTCTTAAGGCTGTTTTATATGTTAATTGCAGGTGTATGTCCGTGTTAAAGCTAGAAAGAGAGACATTTCAAATATCCATGATGAGTCAACAGCAGCAGCCAGTTTGACAGGGGTATGTTATACATGTTATATCACACATCTAGTGTTTTCTCATTTTCTAAAAGTGACTATCTTAGACAAAATTTACAGATTTCGGTTGGGAACAAAAATATTGGGAGTTATTTATTGATAGCTGATTGGTTTTATCATGTTTATGCTGATTATTATTTTTTTCACTTTTTTTTCCATTTTTTATTTTAACTCTCACACCACCTGACTGTTTTAACTGACAATAGATTTATCCAACAAATCTTTTGAGCCTTGTTTTTTGCCTGTAACGTCATAATTGTCTTCTTTTATCTGTATTTTAGTTCACAAAAGAGGAAATCAACTTTACAAAGATGGGAATGATTGCTCTAAATATTCTTGCTGATGTTTTATATGATCTATTAAAACCAGATAAACCATATCTACGTCCAAGGTGTGGTTGTGATATATCATACTTATACAGTGAGCACAGGAAACTTAATAAACATGTTCCAAGTAATTCAAACCACCGACAATATCCTCATGGACCATGGGGAGGGAAATGGCCAGATATTCAGAATACTGACATAGCCATTGGAGATGATATTGAGCGCATAAGACTGACAAGAAACGAATTACAACACTCTGATATATTTCAAATTAATGATACACGTTTCAATGAATTATGTCACATATTAAGCGAACTTTTGAAACGCTTTGATCACTATAACAAACCAACAAGGCTCTATACAGATCAACTAAATGAAATTTTGGCAAAAACTGTTTCGGCAGAGGAAGTGAAATCAATTGAAAATGAAATATCAGGTAAATATGCTTTAAACAGTTGGATTTCTGAACAATTTTTAATTCCTTACGTTTTGTTTACGAAGTTCATTATGATTTATTGAGACTGGTTTGTACTAAAATATGACTGTAGTCTAGATTATATATATATATATATATATACTTTCCATGGTTAGGCATAAAGAATATTTATATAAATTACACCGTTGGTCTATCTTGCAGTTCAATGTAAGACAAGGCTCGGTGGTGAATTATCATACTTTGACCTATAATGGTTTACTTTTTACACATATGCATTGTGACTTGGATGGAGTGTTGTCTCAATCTCATTGCCGCTCATTCCTATTCTTCTTATTTCTATACAGAGAGGTAATTAAACCGCTTGATTATTCTGGTTGACTATGACCATAATTATAATTATCTGTCTGATAATCAATGTAGTTTCTTTTTATAGTTGTCTAAATGGTTATATTTGTAAAACTTTGTATTATGTTAGCAAAACTGAACACAGTAACTCATTTTATCTGTGCAGTGAAATATTTTAATTTGTTTCAGGAATGGCTATTGAAGTTGAAATAGAACACCAAATCAATGTTCCAACACAATAGAGAAATAAGTTCATCTTCACAACTAACATATATATGTATACATACTACCACAGCAACAGATTTGCAGTAGACCAATCCTACATGTATAGAATCAATCATCTTTAATAGCACAAGGACCCCACTGGAAATAAGTTTTAACAACTTTTGTGGGTCATCCTAAGGTATTAGGCTACAGTGAAAATCTAGTTTATTTAAATTTCACTCATTTTTTAATCTAGTCTACTCATATTATCAAAATATCATGACAATTTTCATAACTTTATTTTTTTTTAAATTATAATTTATAGTAATCGACATGTAAATCATTTTAGTGTCTTTGTCTAGTGATATATCTGTGTCATTGTAATTTAATGTATCTGTATTCTGTTAAAATCATGCCTTTTACCTTGAATAAATATATATAGCTGAAATAGAGTTGCAGAAAATAATTGGCAGGATAAAAAAAAAGTAAATAAAAGTGGAATGATTAAACTAAAGTTAAAGAATGGACTATTATTAAACTGTTTCAGTATTATTTTTTAAATGTTATCACATGCATGCAGCAAATACTGTAATATTTATAATGCTAATTAATTATGTACATACAGCGAATACTTGTTTAAGCATATATATATTTATGTGTAATAATGATAGGTAGAAAATTGTTTTCAGTACAGTCAGTTGTGGAAAAATCTGTATTTTGACCTTCAAATTTCGGTGGGATGCTGTTTAATTGCTGTATATCAACTATCTTGTTTAATTCATAAAAGTCAATTAAGTTAGATCATAGGTATATATTTCTTCAAATAGAATGTTCTTATACTTTGCCTAAATGAAGATTATACTATGCTTTTTTCAAAAATATAAAAAAAAGTATAGGTCACTGTGCTATTTTCCAAGCTACATGTAGGAATCGTTGAAAATTGCTTATATTTTGTTAGATTGTTTATGAAAAAACACATTTGTTCCAGGAGATATTATTTTGAAATAAATTGTGAGAAAATAGGTTTTATAATATGTTTTAAGAAAATAAAATGATAAAATGGTGTCACTGAACTTGTTTTCTTGCAACATGTAAAAAAAAAAAAATCCATATCTGTCCAGCATAAATATTTTACTAAAAGCTGTCTTACCAATAAATTACAAATTTGGGCAAATAACTAGACCGATTTTGTACTGGGATTGTACAATCCAAGTTGTGGTATACCATGAATCTACCTTAACAAAATTAATAGGGAATAATATATAATCTTAAATTTCCAGGTTGTGTTTGAAATATTTGACTGGTTGTATTATTTTGCTTTTTAAAAAAAAAACAATAAACCAGAAAGAGACAAATCTATTTAAATAAAGGCAACAGTAGTATACTGGTGTTCAAATGTCATAAATCAACTGAGAGAAATAAATCCATGTTACAAATTTAAACCGAGGGAAATACATCAAATATAAGAGAGGAACAATAGGAACACTGAAGTGCAATGAAAAACAAACGCCAACATTCATAGAAACGAAATTTTAGATAACAACTGCCGTATTTCTGACTGTACAGCATATATTATAACAATAAAATTGAAAATGGAAATGGGGAATGTGTCAAAGAGACAACAATCCGATCATAGAAAAAACAACAGCAGACAGTCACCAACAGGTCTTCAATGTAGCGAGAAATTCCCGCACCCGAAGGCATCCCTCGGCTGACCCCTAAACAAATATATACTAGTTCAGTGATAATGAACGCCATACTAATTTCCAAATTGTACACAAGAAACTAAAATTTAAATAATACAAGGCTAACAAAGGCCAGAGGCTCCTGACTTGGGACAGGCACATAAATGCGGCGAGGTTAAACATGTTTATGAGATCTCAGCACACGCAAGAACATTAATCACAGAGAAATGCACAAACAAGTGATATTATAGTCAACACAACATATAAACTGCAGCACAGCAACGAAGATATTCGATCAACAACAAACACATTCGATGAACAACAAACACCATAGGACATTAAAAAAACAGTGATGCACTTACATAACATGAATAGCTAATTTGCAAACTCGATCTTTATACAATTATTTTCACAATACTCTTCCAAATAATTTTCATGACGATGGTGGTATGGAAGGCAATTTTATAATTATTAGGACTATAAACGATAAGACATAACAGATTATTAAACTGATACCATAACAGAAACAACAAAAATGAATACATGAATGTAGCATGTACAAAATACTGAGACACGTCATATAGTAATACAAATTCAAACTTGGTATAACAGTCGTATTTGGGAAATATATTCATTTTAAACGTTTTTAAAGGGTGAATATTCATGATAACCTATATTTCAGAAGAACTTTGATATATTGGTAATCAATTGAACCTCTTTAACATATCAAGATATGATGAATTGTGTTAATTTTTCGAATATTGGTCCATGTTGTTACATGTAGCAGGAAAAAATCAGTCAACATTTTCAGACTCCATATGGTAATCATGTTTAAGGGACCTATCATAAATCACCATTATCAGACAATATATGGTTGCCATATTCTAAGGACGAATCGAAAATCACCATTTTCAGACTATATGGTAAGCATATTTAGAGACGAATCAGAAATCATCATTATCAGACAATTTATGGTAATCATATTGTAAGGACCTATCAGAAATCACCATTATCAGATAATACATGGTAATCATATTTTGGGGATCAATCAGAATTCAACTTTATCTGACAATATATGATTGTCATGTTCTATGGACCAATCAGAAATCACAATTATCAAACCCGCACACTATACAGATGAACTCTAGTACGAGATGTAGTCAGTTGTCAGAAATACAAGACAGGCGAATATCCTGATCAATATAAAATTTGGGAATATTGAACAGATTTCTGAATTTTATGTATCAGTAGCGCCTTATATTAAATTATATTAAATGTTTTGTTGTGATTTAATTCGGCAAAATTGTTTGGCTTCATAACTACTTTGATCTGAGCGTCACTGATGAGTCTAATGTAGACGTAACACGCGTCTGACGTATTAGATTATAAGCCTTGTACCCTTGATCAATAAATAATTCATGGGAGTCGTTGATTGGTTGGAAATTTATACATGACCTGGGCCGTGATTTTCGAATTTTGTCCTGATCGTAGGCATTTGATCCTCCGTAATGAGAATGATATTTAAGAGTTCACGTGTGGGTCTGTGGTCTGATAACCCTTGTACAATTATATTGTGTTCAATGATTATGTATTTACTAGTGTTGTCAACGGTTAACCGGTTAACCGGTTAACCGGTCGAACGACCGAATACCGAATACCAAAATCGCTAACCGGTTAACCGGACTTTTTTTCATTTTGATAGTTTTGATATAAATTTGCATGGAAATCATTAAATAGTTGTGGTTTTTTTTTAAATTGTCGTCGTGGTTATTTATTTGACAGATCAATTGCCCAGTATATTGATTGCTATTGTTGATCCTAAATACATGAAATTAATTAGAGATCGGGGCAGGAGCTTAAAGAAACATAATTGGTAAACATGTTTTTTTAAACAATAACTTTAAATCAGAGATGCGAGCAAATTTTACTAATTAGTTCATTATTTCGTTTTTGATCTAATATTGTGTAAACATCTAAATGTGTGACCTCAGTAGTGCAAGGTTTAGTCTTTCTTTAAACGAAATGCTACCTTAAAAATTGTGAAATGCAAACTAAGGGACTACATCAAAAGATCAATGTAAGATAAAGCCTTATAATGCCAAAGGACAAACTTCAATTCTTTAATCGTAGTATTATGACTTGGATGAAAGGTTGTCATATTGACACTTATACCATATTTTATAACTATGTGTACATGTATGGTACTATTGAAAAGGCTTTCGAACGACAACTTAAAACTACCGGTGAACCGGTTAATCGGTCGAACGATTATCCGAGTAACCGGTTAGGCAAAAGTGTACGAATTGACAACACTAGTATTTACATGTAATGCTATGTATTGTCTATACAAATTGGTGGTTTATATCTGTGTTTTCTCTTCTACTTCTCTGCTAGAAAATGAAATGTTCTGAGTTAAAGTGAATCACGGGTTTTCTTTCCATATACAAATAAGATGATGTTGTGTGATCAACTTTCCTCGTACACTTTTTACGATTGTACTTTGCTCGCCAAGATATAACACAGCTTTCTATTTAATTTCTTTCAGCCAAATAGAATTTATTCATTGCTGACGTTTTTAAAATCCTGATGGATGGACATACTAGTCAGATAATTAGTAGAATTAAAGTAAAATTGACTTTTCTCTCTGGTAAGAATTGATTTATTCACATTATCCGGAAGCTTGTAAATTTGCTTACTTGTTTTCAGTCGAGTCTATTAAAATTAAAGGCGATGTTGGAATCTTACTTTCGTTGTTATTTATCAGTTGTTACTAATAATTAGATCGGCTTTAAACATCGGGGAGTTTAAAACGTTGTTTTTTTAATTTCGCCTGCATTCAATAAAGTCGTCATAGATACCAAGATTTAAATTTTGTTTTTGCGTCAGATGCACGTTTCGCCTACGAAACACTCAACAGTGGCTCTCAAATCAACAAATGTTAAAAAGGCCAAATAAATTTCGAAGTTTACTGAATGATAAAAATGCGCCACTTAAATAATTAGCAGCTTTTCAAAGCATCTGAACAAATCATAAGGAAAAGAAAGTTCTATTCAATATACTACTGAATTTATCAGATATCAGTCTGTTTTTAAGATGCGATTAAAACCATAGCCATGATACAGGTCTTTGTCAAGATTTAATACTTTGTTTATGGTATACAAATTATGTAATAGTGGTTGGGTACAGGTATATGTCATTTTATTCCTATGAGATTGCAACATTTTTTTATAAGTAAACGTACAATGCTATATATTATACTTCCATTAAAAAAAATTATTTGCAGTCAAGCTTTCATTCTTTATAATAAAATCTATATATAAATTGTAAAAGATATACCCTTTTTTCTATTATTCTGTCTCAATAATACATTTAACAGAAAATTCAACCACAGAACACCATAACCGTGAAATCTGAAACCATAATTAGGCCAAACTATTTAAATCAATTATAAATTGTGTGTGTTTACCTAGGTAGAAGGTAAATGTATTGAAGCTTTATTAAATCTAAATGTTTGTGTTATGTGTTAACAAATGCATGTTTGATATGTTTGAATAATTGATTGATATCAAGAAATCAAAGAAGAAATTATAAATTTCTAAGACGAACTCTTTGTGTAAATACATCTTTGCAACCAATATTTGAATTATGACTTGTTTTGTTTGTAGCCATTATAGATACTATAAATATATGATTATGATCACATGACTAATCAAATTCCTTTTTGATCTTTTTGGTTTTGATGATAACACGAGGTAATCCTGAAGTTATATTGCTTTTAATTGTCAATTTCACTTTAACTCTGCAGCACAATGTGTATTGCTTTTTTACATACGTAATAAGTATTCATTTACCTTTATTTTCCCTTCAATTTTGGTTATACCTTGCCTAATTCACTTTTTTGTTTATGAGTTGAATGTATCTGCTGGTCTGCTTTACTTTGACATCGCTTACACAGGTAAAATCTATGTCGTTTCTGTATATTCTTCATTCTGAATGTCGAAAAAAAAAATCGATGTAACGTTCGTGTTAAAGTTTGTGTTTGAGTTTGATAATGTTTCAATTTTCCTTTTTTGCAAAATCTGGTCTGAATTGTCATTTTGATATCTTTTCTATGTAGTTTGTCTTGTGTTTTGTACATGGGACCTGAAATAGGACACTAGGTATCCTAATGAGCCTATTAAAGTAATTGGCCGAGTTTGTTAATTATAAGAACAGCAATTGTCATAAAAAAAAATACCAACTGTATCATTCGGCACAAAATGCGTGTTTTGTCTACATCAGTAAATCAGTTAATATGTAAATTAAAAGGCAATTTTGTTTGGATTGTTATTTTATCTTGCAGTGTTATTGATTTTGTCAAATTCTAGGTCACGTATAAATACTTTGATATGATCTAAATGTTTTGAGTTTGAAAACAAAGAGTTGGAGAATATTATTTAAATAACACATACTGTGAAAATACTTTAATTCGTGGGTATCAATTTTCGTGGTTTGAGCAATATTTACATGTTCGTGGGTTTTTAAATTCGTTGATTTAAGTTTTCTAAAAAAAAAAATTGAAAAATTAAAGCCTTTAGAAACGAAGGTTACAAATAGTCAGGATTGATGGAAATTGCAAAATAAACATTGACCCGTGTAAATCGTAGTGATAACACTAAATAAACCATGATAAAGTGATCAACAGATTAAAGACAACCAAAGGTGTTAATAGAGATTTCCAATAAAATGACTTTACTCGACATAACCGACCCAACTCAACGTTTTTCGTCTTATTGCATTGAAGCATGATGGAGGGAAGAATACACTGCATGCATGTTTTGCTCTTTGAACACGCATTGTTTTCTGTAATATACTTTAAGTAAAAATCAACCCCATCTTATTTTTTAATCTTCAAATATTTTGTCATTAAACTTTGAATGAGTTTATTGACACAATATTATAATGGAATAAGTAAGTTAGCAACTTGTAATCAAATACACCCATCATTTCTGGTCATTTTACTTGACCCATATTTTTGTTTTTCTAAAATTATGCATTTTAAAAACTACCAAGACAAAATTTGCATGAAAATATTAAAATAATGAATTCCGAAGCGAGAACGTTGCTTTTTTTTATATTGTTTTTACAAGTTTTAACGTTTAAGGTTCATCATAACAAACGAACAAATATGGCTGTATTTACATGCCAAAAATTACTCTGAGTACAGACTTACCTGTAAAGTTGGAAAAGTTTTAATGCCTAGCATCCACTAGATATATAAAAGTTAAATGCATTTTGTGTTTAAGAAAGATAAAATCTTTCTTGGTTTTTGCTGGGCATTTTTTTTCCTTTCTTCATAAGGTTCAAAAATAAACAAACACCTGCATTACTTTGATACTGTCCACTCACTGACTCAGATAAACTCTTTAACTCACCTATAGTTGTGAAGATACCTGTTGTCCATGTCAATTAAGGACAATGAAAACAATACAAACCGGTTTTTTACCTGAGGGAGCATCTCATAGCTGTTCCATAACTTAGTCAGTTTTCACACCTTTTGCATGAAGGAAAAAAAATGCCCAGCAAAAACCAAGAAAGATTTTATCTTTCTTAAACACAAAATGCATTAAACTTTTATATATCTAGTGGATGCTAGGCATTAAAACTTTTCAAACAGCACAGGTAAGTCTGTACACAGTGTAGTTTTTGAGGTAAAAATACGGCCATATTTGTCCATTTGTTATGATGAACCTTAAAGTAATTTCCTACACACCCGAATGTAAAGGGTGTACTCGACTATTTAAAAAAAGAATTCTATAATTTAATTGAAGATTATTTGATGTGGGCAGAAATTCATATCATTGATATATACATCAAATAGTATTTTGTCGTCTTTACCTATACTAATGTATGGGACGGTGTTTTTGTCCTTGTATACATTAACGTGCATTCGATGATACAGGGGTAGAGGGCGTACTCCCCCCTTTCGATCGCTTAATGATTTGAAAATCTCATGTTTTCCACAATGCCTATACAAATTTGTAGTGTTTAAAACTATAATAGTCCAAATATTTTTTTTGCATCGCTCCGATCGTCAGTATAAATTCAATTTTCGGGAACAACACCCTCTTTGAAATATCTTGGATACGGCCATAATCACAAATTGTTTTGTACGAAAAAAACCTTAAATGATTGTCGTTTGACTTTGATAAATACTTTTTAAAAACAACAATGTCTAAACATAAGGCATTTCCAATGAAATTTAAAAGTTTAAGACTACATACTGAGTTTTTTCTCCCGTTATTTAGTAGCTCGCTGAACACAGAAATGTGATACTGACGTGTAATCTAATGGACACATGGAAACTACCTATTATCTGCAATAGAGTTGTGACCACTTATTGTCCTACATATACTCTCTCTCTCTCTCTCTCTCTCTGCTTTCGACATGACAAAAGGTCTTGCTTTTCTAGACTGTCTATGAATTTGTTACACTTAATTTGTACAAAAAACAAGGTGTAGTATATGTTTGCCAATGAGACAACTCTTCACAAGAGACCAAATGACAGAAATTTTAACTATATGCCACCGTACGGCTTTCAACATTGATCAAAGCCAATACAGCATAGTCAGCTATAAGAGGCCACAAAATGACAAATGTAAAACAACTAAAACGAGAAAACTAACAGCCAAATTAATTTGCTAAAAAATTTCATTTTGTTTTTAAAATTGTGGTTAGATAAATCTTTTTTTTTCAAACATTTTTTGTTCGTTAAAATGCCAATGTAATCATAAACTATGTTTCAATATTATTTTACAAATATTTTATCATATTCCATCCAAAATAAAAGGATGATTTTTCAAGTTTTAAAAAATCAAGGTGTTGCAATACTTTTTTCCATGTGTATATAAATACTCCAAAGCGAGACAAAAATTGAAACTAAAATGTTCGCCAACTAAATCAATATAATTATGTGATAGCTTTAGAATCTACTTCTAATTGGATACGTAAGAGTAAAAGAAAATTCCCTTAAAGACTGAAGTGACATTATAGTTGTCTCAAAAATGTAACAACTTTGTAAATTGGCATTCTCATCCACTTTTAATCAGAAATCTTGGTGACAGGATATTTTTAGCCAATTACTATGTACTATAAGTTGATAGTTTACTATCCACAATGGTCAATGTTTTTTATGCAGATTATTACTCATCAGTTGTTAATCAAGTACACCTTCGAAATTACAATCTAAATAACGAATTGGTGTAAACATTTTTTTGCATACATTATTATACGACCCCAAAAAATTTTTGGGATCTTATAATGGTATGATGTCGTCGTCTGCGCCGTCGTCGTCCGAAGACACATTGGTTTCCGGATAATAACTTTAGTTTAAGTGAATAGATCTTCATGAAATTTTTTCAGAAGGTTCAATACCACAAAAGGAAGGTTGGGATTGATTTTGGGGATGATGGTTCCAACCGATTAGGAATTAGGGGCCCAAAAGGGGCCCAAAACAAGCATTTTTTCTAGTTTCAGGATAATAACTTGTGTAGAAGTATTTCATTTGCTCTGAAATCATAAAACCACAAGTAGAAGGTTTGGATTCATTTCACGGGTTAGGGGGCCAAAGTTTAGGAATTAAGGGCCAAAAAAAGGTCAAAACAAGCATTTTTCTAGTTTCAAGACAATAACTTATGTGTAAGTGTATGGATCTCTCTGAAATTGTACCACAATGTACCATATAACAAAGGGGAGGATGGGATTAAGTTTTGGATTAATTGCCCAAAATATGTTGGAATTAGGGGCCAACAAAGGGCCAATAAGAAGCATGTTTCTAGTTCCCAAACAATCTTGACAATAACTTGTGTTTAAGTGTATGGATCTCTCTGAAATTGTACTACAAGGTTCAATCCTGCAATGAAAAGCATGGGATTGAGTTTAAGGGTTATTGCTCCAAGGGGGTTTCAAAGAGTTGGGGAGGGGGGCGGGGATTTAGATTTTTTGAAATTTGATCATAATCCAAATTCAGACAGAATCAAGCTTGAATATTGTGACCAAATTTGCCCCAACTGTTCAGGGTTCAACCACTGGGGTCGAATAAAGCTGCGCCCTGCTGAGCACCTGGTCATCAATTACAATTATATTCTTTTTTTTAATGTTCGTTGACTTTCATTGGAAAGAAAAGAGTATGTCAACTATCAAAATTAAAAGAAGTACAAGACCTGTATTATTTTTTTTTAAATATACACTTCCCGTTGACGTACGTTTTCCCTGTTGGAAAAAATCGGAGATAGTAATTAAGGAGATTAACTGCAGAAGAAGAGAACGTTTTAAATTATGCTTAATAAAGTATGATGCAATCCCAGTAACCAACTTTAACAGAGACACATTCTGATTAACACTTTGAGCTCATTTTTTTCTAAAATGGCTAAACAAATCTATCTAATACATACCCACGGAAATTAAAAATTATAAAACATTAAAAACGAAAAGAAGAAGGGACATATATCTGATAACGACAAACAAAAGCAATAAAATATCAAATAATAAAAGGTTCATTAAATTTTGCAAAGTATATCGGAAAAAGAAAGACATGGAAAAAAAATCTATCTAATAATAAATATCCAAGGAAATTGAATATTATAAAACATTAAAAACGAAAAGAAGAAGGGACATTTATCTGATAACGACAAACAAAAGCAATAAAATATCAAATAATAAAAGGTTCATTAAATTTTGCAAAGTATATCGGAAAAAGAAAGACATGAAGAAAAAAAAATCTATCTAATAAAAAATACCCACGGAAATTAAATATTATAAAACATTAAAAACGAAAAGAAGAAGGGACATATATCTGATAACGACAAACAAAAGCAATAAAATATCAAATAATAAAAGGTTCATTAAATTTTGCAAAGTATATCGGAAAAAGAAAGACATGAAGAAAAAAAAATCTATCTAATAAAAAATACCCACGGAAATTAAATATTATAAAACATTAAAAACGAAAAGAAGAAGGGACATATATCTGATAACGACAAACAAAAGCAATAAAATATCAAATAATAAAAGGTTCATTAAATTTTGCAAAGTATATCGGAAAAAGAAAGACATGAAGAAAAAAAAAATCTATCTAATAAAAAATACCCACGGAAATTAAATATTATAAAACATTAAAAACGAAAAGAAGAAGGGACATATATCTGATAACGAAAAACAAAAGCAATAAAATATCAAATAATAAAAGGTTCATTAAATTTTGCAAAGTATATCGGAAAAAGAAAGACATGGTCAAAACTATGAAAGACAACACAGATGAATCGTATGATAGGTAAAGATACGTATATATACGTGGTCTTATGACAGTGAAGTTTAGGCGGGAATCTCAATAATCACGTAATATATAAAAATCATGATTAATATCGTTTTTTATCATCTTAGAAATATTTCATATCGATAAAATGTTTATGAATGGGTTTCATAGTTTAGGAATACTTAGTTAAAACTTGAGTTACGCATTTAACAAAATTAATAGGTTAGCAATAACTGGTCCCGTTACGTGCGTACGTCGAGTTAGGTACGTATGTCATTTTATTGGAAATCTCTAATAAGGCCATAAACATGTCACCTAAAGAAAACAGTTACATAAACAAATACTATCAACTTATCTTGAATTGTCAAATAATTCTTATCAAAATCAAGCCCATAAGTACGAGAACTATGAGGATATAAAATTAACACTTTATCATACTATCATATCAATACCGGAAATCTGACTTTCATCGATCAAAAATATTGTTTTATGAGAATTAAAAGATCAAAAGTTAATCCTGCATGCGGTTGTAGTTCTGTGACTGCTATTAAAGTATTCTCAGATTTGGCGTTATAGGCCAGTTCCGGGATACGGTTTTCAGACGAATCAGTCATGTGACTTTTATCAGCACGTGTAAATGTATGCATAGAAATGTCCAACACATGTTGAGCAAACGGGTGAAATGTTTTTACTTATACTGCACAAAATATTAGGGAAATTAAAATCCAAAGGGATGGTTACCACCCTCAGTCATATGGCAATCACGGTTATGTACTTACGGAACATTAATTATTTATATACTACCCTACAGAATGACGATTATGAAAGTGCTGGAATCTTTTAATAGAGCAGGGATACAGGCGAGCCTGCAATCTGGTAAATGACGTCATTAAGGCGTGCGAAATTGACGATCTTTTCTGGTGAAAGACATGATTCCAGAAATGACCTATTCAATATATTCTCTAGATCATATCAGTAGTCAAACATACTTTCCATGTCTTAATTTGGACAATGGTTGTTTTATTTCGTTGGACACTTAACTTCGTGGATAAAGTAATCCACGAAAACCACGAAAATTGGTACCCCACGAATAAAAATACTTTCACAGTAACTGAGAGAGTGATAGAGCAGACTGTTTCCCCGAGAAAACATTGTCAACCGAGGCGAAGTCAAGGTTTGGAATGCTTTTTCGAGGGGTACCTATCTGCTCTCTCATCCTTTAAGCTATGTGTCATTTAATTTATTAGACTGAATATCCTTTTGTTATTGTCTTTTGCAGTCGAATTGACTTTGACGTCACGTACATATTCGAAATATCAACAGTAGTGAAGCAAGATATTTTATTTTTTATACGACGGCCAAAAAATTTGCGATAAGTTAACACGTCGTCGTTGTCGTCGTCAGCGTCGTCCGAAGACATTTAGGTTACCGGACAATAAATTTAGTATAAGTACATTTGTAAATAGAAATCTATGATACTTAAAAAGAAGGGTAATAACCACATAAGGAAGGTTGGGATTGATTTTGGGTGTTATGGTCTTAACAGTTTAGGAATTATGTGCATACAAGACCCGATCAAAGCAGAAAACAGCCGACGGCCACAAATGGGTCTTCAACACGGCGAGCAAATCCTGCACCAGAGGCGGCCTTCAGCTGGCCTTTCATCAAAAATGTATACTAGCTCAGTGAAAATAGACGTCACACTAAAATCCAAAACATATTATGAACTAAAATTTACAAAACAACATTCAAGATTAACAACCCTCTTAATATACCCCGAGCCAATGTAGAATAAATAACAGCAATACATACAGTAAAACTTAGTTGAAAGAAGTCTTGAGTCCGATGTCAGAAAAGATAACAACAGAACGTAGCAAAATGACAATGATAAATTGATTTCATAACTTAACAAAGGACTACTAGCAGTGACTGACATGCTAGATCCAGGCCTCAGTAAAACCGTTAAAGATAATGTTTTCATTATATGAAATTCAAGCACAATCCCTCCTTTTAGAGGTTAGTATCATACATTTACCATCGTGAACATAGCACGTCAGCAGCTGGTTTTAGAACAAATATGTTTATTCCCGAAGCAAATACCCCGTGAGTCAATATGAATACCAATATATGCCATCATTAATAACAAGACGACAGTATCGTAACTATATCCCTGCTGGATAATTCTGTTTAAAGGTTTGGTTAGCTTTTGATGTTAATGCCGACATTTTTGTACTTTGTCTAGAATATTGCTATAAAAGATTGGAAGTGAAATACTTGAACGTATAATATGTTTGCATTTACTCGTATATTTTATTCAACATGTTCCGGAGTTTAGAATAACGTCTATTTTCGCTGAACTAGTATACAGGCTTTTAAGGGCAAGCTAACATTTAATTCCCGGTAAAGGATTATCTCACTATGTTGAAGAACCAGTCTTAGACTGTATTCTATTCCATGACGGGTTGTTTCCGGTTTCAACTCTCAATTGTAATGCAAAACACCCAGTTGTCATAAAGATTGCAAAATATGTTTTCGTTAAGAACAAAGACAAATGTGTTTATGAAATTTCAAGGTTTATAAAAATCAGTCTGTATGTTTTCGTGATAAAAAAATAAGTATTCTTGTTCCTATCTAACCACAAAATATCCAAATAATACATTGTACTAGCAAATTGCATGTGTTGGGTTGTTTCTTCATTGATCAGCTTTGCTGTATATGACGATTCAAAACGGCATATAAATGAATCTGCATTAGGTGTAGAGTTAGTAAATAACCAAATTCATCAAGGTAAAATTTTCCATTGGAATTTTAACTCTAGTTCCGTAATAACTTCTGTTTGTATCAACAAAAACCTAAAAAAAAAAAAAAGCTTTGGGAATAGCTCTATGTCTTAAACGTTATTTAGAATTTTAAAACTATACCGTTGATCTATCTTTGCAATGGTGTATATAATGACATTGCTGAAAATGTTTTTTTTTATGCCACACCTACGATAGTCTGTGCGTCCGTTCGTCCGTCCGTCCGTGCCGCTTCAGGTTACAGTTTTTGGTCAAGGTAGTTTTTTATGAAGTTGAAGCCCAATCAACTTGAAACTTAGTACACATGTTTCTTATGATATGATCTTTCTCATTTTGATGCCAAATTCGAGTTTTTACCACAATTTCACCGTCCACTGAACATAGAAAATGAAAGTGCGAGTTGGGCATCTGTGAACTGGGGACACATTCCTGTTTCATTAAAAATTGTTGGTTTAAGTATCAAGATGAATTGATTTCTAACAATTGTACACATATACACATGGGTTCACGTCTATGTCACAATTAAACATAAAGATTCGGAATACACCCAGGAAGTCCGACGAAACCAAAATGATGAGAATATTATAATTAAAGTTTTATTTTTGCTTCATTTTACATTACAGAAGCATGGCCAGTAATGAAAGGTCGTGTGGCGTTTGTGAACATCGTCATTTTACCAAACCATCAGTAGTCTGGTGTTCAGAATGTGAAGAAGGACTATGCAAAGATTGTAAGGAACATCACAGTTTTTCCAAGGCAACGTAAAATCACGAAATTGTTCCCATTAAGGAATATTTGAAGCTACCTGCAAAGATTTTGCAAATAGCTCAGTTTTGCAACAAACATAACGAGAAATATCAACTCTTCTGCAGAAAACACGACTGTCCATGCTTTAGAAAATGTGTACTAGTAGATCACAACGTATTTAAAGATTTAACTGATATAAGGAACATGATCAGCAATGTTAAATCTTCAACTGCCTTCCAGGAAATCGAACGCACCTTGTCAGAAACCGCCGAGACCATGAAAAGAGTCCGTATAAATCGTAAGGAAAACCTAGCATCACTTGCAGAGAATATAAAGATTGTTAGATTGGAAGTTCAGCAATTTCGAAACAAAATAAATGAACATCTGGATAAACTTCAAGATAAGATATTAAAGGAAATAAAAATGGTGGTAGAAAAAGAAAGCAGCAAAATTTGACAACTTGTGACGTCATTAAGACAAAGAGAAAAGGAGATTTTGGAATGCAAAGACAGCGTTGTAAATACAAAGCAGTATGCCTCTGACATGCAATCATTTCTTGCAATTAAACACTTTGAAAAAGATATTACTAAAGAAGAGAGTTGTATTCAATCGATCAGCAAAAGCGAACAATTGCATCAAATCAATATATCGTTTACCATAGATAGGGCATTGCAGGAATTAACCGCTACCATGAAGGTGTTTTGAAAAGTTAATGTGAGTTCTAGTGCATGTGCTATATCCATTTAGAACAAAGGAAACATTCAAGCTCAGATAATTGTACCTCCGCAAACAAATAAGTTTGATAATGTTAGTCTCAAATTAAAACAAACAATAAAAACAAAGGTGTCACCCGCCAAACGCTGTACCTTCCTCCCTGATGGTAAAATGGTAATCTCGTGGCGAGGTAATCAGATGAAAGTGTTCAATCCAGACGGATCAGTAGATTCCGATCTGAAAGGATCTGTTTGTGACGTGGTATATATAGGAGATAATTATGTAGCTGTAACATCAGGTGTCACACCCTCTGGAGGAAAAATTAATATTATCGATGTTCAAAACAGAAAAGTGAAGAAAACATCGAATGTCAGTTCTGACAACTAGGAACTAACATTCAGAGATGGAAAGTTGATTTACAGTGCGGGAGAGAATGGACTGAAGATGATAAGCCTCAGTGATGAATCTATCACCAGCATCACCACCAGTAAAATGTCAAGTGAGGCTTACGTAGCAACCATGGTGACAAGTTTTTCTTTACAAACAAAAAAAATCACAATGTCACATGTTGTGATTTCCAAGGTAACATTCTGTGGACATTCAGCGAAAGAAATACGCTATTATGTCCATTCGGTATATCCGTCGACAATGATGGGAATGTGTAAGTTGCTGGAGCGTTGTCTCACAATGTGGTCATAATCTCTACAGATGGTCGAAGAAATAGACAACTATTATCACAGAACGATGGACTTTCGTATCCAACAGTTGTTGAATACGACCAATCGAACAAAAAACTTTTAGTTGTCAATATTAATGATAACGCGTTCGAGTATGATGTTGTATGAAAATAAACTTCGTTAAACTGGATTCTCTCTGATGTTAACCTGTCGGCTATACTGATCATACCGTTGTAATAAAACATTTAATGCTTCCTCAACAAATGTACAATGCAGTACAATGCAATGTAATGTTAATTAATATGTTTTTCTGTACACCTTTGTTCAACTTAGATGATACCAGAATAAATGATGTATTAAATGCCATCTTATTCATATTACAGTCCTTTTTTTAATGCTTATAATGCTTAAGTATATTTAGCTGATTGTCTCTTTATATCTAAATAAAATTGATAAATATATTTTGGATTTCAATAATCAATCTTGACAATATTGTCATCATTACATAGCATAAAAGGACGAACATGCTTTTGTGAAAGATGTTGAATGATACTGAATTCCGTATTAAATTTTGTACCAACAAGTGGTTTACACTTTGTAATATGACTTAAACAGATTTAAGACAGAAAGCCAACAACGTGTATGATAACCTAAATATTGCCATCAAATGGAAAATTTAAAAGTTTTTTTTTCATTTTTCAGAATCATCAAGCCATTACATTGATAATTGAAAAAAAATCCAAACACCAGTTTAACAATTTTTTGAAGCAAACCTAAACACTGCGATCTGACAAACGGGACGACAAAATTGTTTGACCGTATTCATGAATTTATAATTGGGGAAGAATTTAATTTCACTTAAAGTAATTCTGGTGTTAGTAAAACATGTTGAACGTTTTATTAAACGACAATTTAAATCGTAAGGATTTTTAGGACAATAATTAATAAGCTTGACCTAACCTGTTATGTTAAAGGAATATATAAAGAGAAAATTGGAGTTTATCGCACCGCAGTCTATGTTGTAATACAATTAATTTCTTCGCCGAAATATCTAAAGATACTTATATTTAGCGTTTCCTTTTTTTAATATTAGCGTTTTTAAGTTTAACTTTTTTGGCGTATAATTTTTATATCAAAATGTTGATGGGAAGCATATTTTAATATCAACGTCCTGTCAACATCGGCTATTCTAAAGAGTACCTACCAATAAAACAGTTAAAGAATGTTAAATACAACATTCTTCAACTGTTTTATTGGTACGTAGTATTTGAAATATTTTTCACGGACAAATACTGATTGTGGGATGACCAAGCCAAACATTTTTCAACTTTAATGGACCACCCTACCTGCAAGCTGAATTATGACTTTTTGGAAAGAGAAATATTTATTCTTTAATTTTTGTCTGGTCGTAGAATTGAAATATGGGCATTTTGTTTTTAAATAAGGTCAAAGGTTAGTGATTGAGTTTTTCACTATTGTCAATTTATTTCACAAGAGGTTATAAAAAGTCTCCAAAAAATATCTGAATTGTTACTAATCAAGAAATTCATAATATAATAACTGTGACACTTCATTTTCAACTTAATTTGAAGGAATAAGAATAAGGAATTCTAGTTTTACACTATGAATAAACAATTCAACTAAAAAACGCAAAATCATATGTCAAAAGACAAAAACAAAGTAACAAAATTCAAAAAAAAAATTTCCATCTTGAAGTCTGAAAAAAAATCCAAATGTCTTTTTCTTTCCATTTTATAAAAAACTGCACCGCATGCAATGTCTACGACCGGTCAAAAAAGTTAGCTTAATGTATTGGCTTTGCAAAAAAAAACATTTTTAGCCTGCAGGTATGCCGGTCTATTAAAGTCGTAAAATAAGCACCTTTTTCTTGATCTGTCACTCCACTATGAAATTCAAAGTGAAAGTAGAATTTCAAAAGGAACATCGTATGACACTTCGCTCCTAATTTGCTAGATTATTGTATTAAAGAACAAGTTTAATTTAGTATATTATGATAGATGTTTTAATCAAAGCCTTCTTAGTCCGATGATTGAATGGACACAAATATATTTTTCTTATGAAATGTGTTGAAAAGAGGATGTGTTTTTTTAAACAAACATGACTAAGCATCTTTATGAATATGTTGATGCATTCCATTTGCTAAGATTATCATTTCTATATTCAAGCCTGAACACTACAAATGTCGATTAACACCTTAGAATATAACATACGTGTATTTAATCATCTAGGTTTCAGTTTTAAGTTACAATTGTACCCATCTGAGATTTACTACATGCACACCCTCATGAACTGTCCAACGATAAAGTCACCTAATACAACACACTCTATGTCATTGATTTCAACAGGACGGCATATGAACACTTCATCATTTGGGGTTATTGCTAGATGCGCATAGCATGCATCTACCAAAATCATTGTGATGAATAAATAAATAAATAACCATTCATAGAAATGTTTTGGATTTTACAAGGACAAAAGGGGAAATAAATAATTAAAGAATAATAGTTAGATTGGCTTACTTTAGATACAAATAATATTTAATTTTTGTTCCGGGAAATATACTGTAAATGAATAAAACAGTTCATAAATTTCGTGTTTAAATATGGGAAGCAAATGACACCAAAGTAACAATCAAACTCGAGCAAGTCAAAAATTAACTGACAACGTTATGACTTAAAAGTAAATACAAACAAATAACAGTACACAAAATACAACATAGAATAAACAAAAATTAAGCAGCAAGAACCTTTCTTTTTTACTTACCTTAACTTATCAAGAAATCCTAAACATTTAAAGTTTTTTATGAAAACAAGGGATGTCGGATATTCGGCAGGAGCTACATCTTTGGCTAACATATACCGAGACATTATCGTAAAATCAATCTAAAGTCAACTTTCATGAGGGAGTGCGAATCTTCGTTTCGAAGTAATTTATCAGTTTCAACTAAATATTAGATAAACATAAAATGTTGTGCTGAAATATTTGCCTACTTTCAGCCCTTGGAGACATTTACTAAATGATTTATAGGCATGAAATACAGGAATAATCAGTTCATATTGAGGGTATTGAGCTCATTACCCTGATTAGGTGTTCGCCCTAGGTCTGCTCGCCAATAAACAATATTATTATTAGTTCTAAGGTTTAATAAACTTATTCAGATATGTATATAGTAAGTATTCAATAAAATATATTAATCATCAGGTCTTTGTCACGATTAACTTTATTAAGTCATTAAAAAAATATTGAGGTAGGGTACATAAATATATAGTTCATGTTATTCTTAGGATCATGCAACAATTTTTATCAATAATACACAGTAGTGCTACTATAAATAAAGGCAACAGTAGTATACCGCTGTTCAAAACTCATAAATCCATGGACAAAAAACAAAATCGGGGTATCAAACTAAAACCGAGGGAAACGCATTAAATATAAGAGGAGAACAACGACACAACACCGAAACGGACCAAGCAACAGACAAAACACCACGAGAATAACAAATATAACATCAAAACCAAATATATGAATTAGGGATAGACAAGTACCGTGCCACGTCTTATCTCAAAAATAAGAGAAAACACAAACGACTCAACGTTAAAATGCAACACACACACAGAAACGAACAATATTATAACAATGGCCATCTACCTGACTTGGTACAGGACACCTTTGAAGGGGACTAAAAGTGGTATATAATACTTCCACTCTGTTGTGTGTTTACATTTGCAGAGTGTTCTATTATTTGTGTTTGTTGGGCTTTAGCGTTTTATATTGCTGCTTTAATGATATATATAGCTTAGTGGTCATCCATGCTTAAAATGTGTAGTATTTAACTACGTTCAGCCTTGCTAAACTGTGCATGGCAGAGTGTTTTATTTGTTTCATGTTTCAATATTGGTGTTGCGCAAATATAAAATCTCAATTCTGGTATATATAATGAGTTTATGTATATGTATTTATTGTTCGGTTATAAAAGCCCATATTTTGCTTTTTGTATCATGCCGATCAACCTTTTCAATGTGAATTGAATTTGTAGTCAAGATTTCACCAGTACAATTTTTACTTTTCCGTTTATAAACAACGCTCTTTTCTACAGGGAAAACGGTACTATTTATTCTGCCATACGCGACAATATTAACATTTCTAAATTTACCACTTTTTAAGATAAAAACCTGGATAAAACAGTTATATGTTGTGTTAGTACTTTATTATTCTATTTGAAAAATTAAAGCCAAATAGTATCATGACCAACTTCCAACGGAGCTTGTTTATGTTATCCATGCCCACCGTCATTTTTGTCGAGCCTGCAACTTTTGTTGCAGAAAGCTCGACATAGGGATAGTGATCCGGCGGCGGCGGCTACGGCGGCGGCGGCGTTAGCTAACTTCTTAAAAGCTTTATATTTTAAAAGGTAGAAGACCTGGATGCTTCATACTTTGTATATAGATGCCTCATGTTACAAACTTTCCGTCAGTCACATGTCCAATGTCCTTGACCTCATTTTCATGGTTCAGTGACTACTTGAAAAAAAGTTAAGATTTTTTGTAATGTTAAATTATAACTTATTATAAGTAATAACTATATTTTTGGTATGTGCGTACCTTGCAAGGTCCTCATGCCCGTCAGACAGTTTTCACTTGACCTCGACCTCATTTCATGGATCAGTGAACAAGGTTAAGTTTTGGTGGTCAAGTCCATATCTCAGATACTATAAGCAATAGGTCTAGTATATTCGGTGTATGGAAGGACTGTAAGGTGTACATGTCCAACTGGCTGGTGTCATCTGACCTTGACCTCATTTTCATCGTTCAGTAGTTATAGTTAAGTTTTTGTGTTTTGGTCTGTTTTTCTTATACTATATGCAATAGGTCTACTATATTTGGTGTATGGAATGATTGTAAGGTGTACATATCTAGCTGACAGGTGTCATCTGACCTTGACCTCATTTTCATGGTTCAGTGGTCAAAGTTAAGTTTTTGAGTTTTGGTCTATTTTTCTAATACTTTATGCATTAGGTCAACTATATTTGGTGTATGGAAATATTTTATGATCTATATGTCTGTTACGCAGGTTTTATTTGACCTTGACCTCATTTTCAAGTCCATTACTAAGTGTTAAGTGTTTGTGTTTTGGTCTGTTTTTTCCTAATTTATTAGCAATAAGTCAACTATATTTGTTGTATTGAAGAATTGGTAGCTGTTTAATTTCAGAAAAGCCTTAATTAACAACCTGTATCCAATCATATCTTATCTTGTTTAAAAAGAATGATAAATGGTTCCATTTAAACAGATAAAATGGACAGTTCCATTCAATTTGTATTCATTTTATCAAAAATTTACAATAAATGCACAAATTCCAGATTGTTCATACTAATCTCCATTCCATGCTTTAGTATATGCCATATTGTGGTTCAAAATTTCAGAGCTTGTTAAAAAATCCATTATTCTGTCTTGAGATGATGAAAACAAAGATATTAAAAACACTTTAATCCTTAAATATGCAAAATACTCAGCTGTAAAGTTGCCTTTGTTGCCTGTATTAATCAATGAAAAAGCTGAATTATGTCCCTTGGGAGTATTAATATCCAACAAAAGTCTTTTCAAACAGTAGGAAATGAAAAATTATTTATGTCTGATATAATAAAAGAAATAAACTACAAAATGAAGCACTTTTGAAATATTTGCTTCATGAATTATCAAGAATGTGAACAATTCTTTACACAGGAGAGTATAAATTCTATGTAAATTTAGCCTCAAGTGGGCCTCTTTTTTTCTTAGATGAACAATTTTAACACTGAAAATGCTTCTAGTGTGACCAAATATTGCCTAATTCCATAAACAGTACAAACTTAACCAGACAATTTCCCATTTTAATAGATTATGTTTACAGAAATACCCAAGTGATACATTTAGGGAATTACACAGCAAAAAGGCAAACATTTCAGTAAAAAATATTTGTCGCGACTTGAATTCTGGTGTTTCCAATTGGAAAAATCATTGTGAAAGGTGAAATCAAATACAAAACAACTATAATATGGTGCCTTTTATACAATATAGTTAATATTGACATCCTAGAATAAAGTTTTATATCATTACCAATCCATTTGACTTATTATGATGACTCAGCACTTTTCACAACACAGTATTGTTCTCAGTGAAAAATTTCTATTCTTTGTGATAAAAATCTAATGTACTAATCAAAAGCTTCAAAAGAGTATAAAAGAATTGAAGTCTGATTGACTTTGATTTCCCTTGCTATCTTCAGTATAGGGAAAACGGTACTATTTATTCTGCCATAGGCGACAATATTAACATTTTCAAAATTTACCACTTTTTAAGATAAAAACCTGGATAAAACAGTTATTTGTTGTGTTAGTACTTTATTGTTCTGTTTTAAAAATTGAAGCCAAATAGTATCATGACCAACTTCCAACGAAGCTTGTTTATGTTATCCATGCCCACCGTCATTTTGCACCAAATTTATGAAATTTTGGAAGTCTTTTCGAATAATTGTCTAGAAAATATTTCAACAGGTTTCAAAATTTATATTGTAAATATACACACTGCAGTTATTCATAGATAAATAAAAAAAAAAGTGTACCCTTACATCCAATCACAGCGCTCCTAATTTGACTTCCTTCACCTGCCTTGGGTTCACAAAAGGCCAACCTAATGCTGGGAAAATTTAATACTACCGTTTTCCCTACAAAACACATATCAAGTAAAAATTCAGATCAATAACAAATTTGGATAGCGTCACATTTACCGTTCTAAAGTGGTTGTTTTTTTGCTTAGTATTGGACAATGTAGCATTTGTTATATAACGGAATGTAATGAAATTCGTTATAGTATGTTGCATTCAGTACGGTCCACTTTTAGAAGGTATGTTCCGATAGCCTAGGTAGTTTCTACAACATTATTACTTGTGATTTGAACTGTAAATTATATATTATGTAAATATTTTTCTAGAATGAAATTATAAAAACAATTATAAGTTGATTGACCCGTATATTATCATATTTACTCATTAAACTGCGCATTTCCAGTTATACTGACGTCATAGTGTCCGTCAATTTCATGTACCTGGACATGAAAGTTTTGTTAAAGTCGACCGTCCTGCCAATTATGTAATTTATCAAAACTATAATCATGTCATTTATCTATTTATCAGTCATCAAAAACACTCAATTTGTAAAATAAATAACAGGCTACAGAAAAAAGAAACAGTTGTCAAAATAATGGATTTGTAAACGCACGTCTGTCCTGGTGAAAAAAAATCAATCCTAGTATCTAGGATGAGTTTACTATATAAAATACAGAGACACATATGAATATGAAAACTTAAACAACTTCGTTGCAACCGTATTTCTTATGATGCTTTTTACCTTATCTTATACCCTCGGGACGATGAAAGTTGAAGGCTTACACAATCAGTTTCTGTATTGTTCTTCGTTTGATGTGTTTGAACTTTTGATTTTGCCATTTGATTGGGGACTTTCCTTTTTTGAATTTTCCTCGGAGTTCAGTATTTTTGTGATTTTACTTTTGACTGGCTGTTTTCTTGATAATATTTGTTTGCCTAATGATGTGCTGGCGGACAAAGGAACCTGATATCTGCCAGGCGAAGGGGGTAGCGCATGAAACCAAAATCAAATACTCGTTTAGAGATGTTTTTATGCGATTGTTGTCGTAAAGGCGTGGGTTGTCAGATCATCATAATTTACTCTTCTGTTAATTGATCACTATTACCTTCGACCTAAACATAATCGAAATATTTGCCACTGGATGTTAAGCATTCGACAATCAATCAATCTATTCTATACATTTCATCACCACTTTATCCTGTTATCTATTATAGTTTATCACTGAGTGTCAATTAAGCTTTGGAAATACCTTCAGAACAAAAACGTTATTCAGAATAATTGAACTGCACCGTACGTCAATTTTTGCAATGGTGTAGATGATGAAATAGCTGAACATTGTTTTTTCATTTGTATTTTGTGCGTTGTAGTATCGAGATGAATTGATTTCTAACAATTGAACACATATACACATTGGTTTACTTCTAGACTGAAGAAAGAATTGACTTTAAAAAAAAAAAGATTGATGAAAATTGTATTACTACAGTTTTAAATTTACTTCATTTTACAGTACAGAAGCATGGAAAGTTATGTTAGCATATGCAGTGTTTGTGATCATCGCCAAGTTTCCAAACCATCAGTAGTCTGGTGTTTTGAATGCGAAGAAGGACTTTGTAAAGATTGTCAAGAACATCATAGTTTGTCTAAGGCAACGAGTCATCATGAAATAGTTCCTATTGATATATATATAGCTTCCTGATAAGATTTTGCAAATAGCGCAATTTTGCAACAAGCATAACGAGAAATACGAACTCTTCTGCAGAAAACATAACTACCCATGCTGTAAGAAATGTATAAAAGATCACAACGGCTGTAAAGATTTAACTGATATAAGGAACATGATCCACAATGTTAAATATTCAACTGTTTTCGGGGAAGTAGCACACGCCCTGTCAGAAACCGCCGAAAATATTAAAAGAGTCCGTTTAAATCGCGAGAAAAACCTAGCATCACTTGCAGCGAAGCAAAAGATTGTTGAATTGGAAATTAAACAATTTCGAAACAAAATTAATAACTGTCTTGATAATCTTCAAGATAAGATATTGAAGGAAATTAAAGAGGTGGAAGAAAAAGAAAGTAGCAAAACCCGACAACTTGTGACGTCATTAAGACAAAGAGAATAAGAGATTTGGAATGCAAAGACAGCGTTGAAAATACAAAGCGGAATGCCTCTGATCTACAATCATTCATTGCAATGAAACACATTGAAAAAGATATTATAAAAGAAGAGAATTATATTCAATCGATCAGCATAAGCGAACAATTGCATCAAATCGATATATCGTGGACGAAAGATACAGCATTGCAGGAATTATTCACTACCATGAAAATATTCGGAGAAGTTGTTGTGAGTTCTATTGAATGTGCTATATCGATCCAGAATAAAGAGAACCTACAAGCTCATATAATTGTACTTCCGCAAACAAATAAGTTTGATAATGTTAGTCTCAAGTTAAAACAAACAATTCAAACACACCAGTCACACGTCTCAGGCTGTACCTTCCTCCCTGATGGTAAAATGGTAATCTTGTGTCGATCTAGTCACATGAGGGTCTTCAATCCTGCAGACGGATCAGTAGATTCCGATCTGAAAAAAATTGGATGCGAAGTTTGTGACGTGAGATAATTATGTTGCTGCAACATCCTATAGAGGAGAAATCAATATTATTGATGTTCAAACCAGAAAAGTGAAGAAAACATTGAATGTCGTTTCTGAAAACTGCGGAGTAACATTCAGAGATGGAAAGTTGATTTACAATGCGGGACAGATGGGACTGAAGATGATTAGTCTCAGTGATGAATCTATAATCAGTATCACGACCAGTGAAATGTCACATTGGGCAAGTATATCATCCCATGGCGGCAAGCTGTTCTACACAAACGAAACAAATCACACTGTCACATGTTGTGATTTCCAAGGTAAAATACTGTGGATATTCAAAGAAGTCAATGCCCTGAGCCATCCCCGCAGTATATCTGTCGACAATGATGCGAATGTTTATGTAGCGGGAGCATGGTCTCACAATGTAGTCGTTGTCTCCTCAGATGGTCAACGCTATAGAGAACTATTATCTAAGAAAGATGGACTGAAGTACTCAACAGCAGTGGAGTACGACCGATCGAACAATAAATTTTTAGTTGTTAATGAGAGTGGAAATGCATTTGTGTATGATGTTGTATGACTGTTTTCTTTGTACATTAAAAATCAGTTTTGTGAATCGTATACCATGTCAATTCATTTAAATAGTCGACTGCTTATAAGTTTTTTTCTGACAAAATTATTATCACAAAGACGAAAGATAACAATTAAGAACAAATATAAAAGATGCTTATATATATTATTTTGAATAAAGTCGAGGATCTCGTTTTAACACTATTTTTCAGATTTATGAATGTACTTATTATTAACATCGCATTCCTGAATATAAATAAAAATTATTAAGATATGCTTAAAAAAATAAATATGTTTGTGCTTGTGATACAAATATACACATGGAAAAAGTATTGCAACACCAAATTGAAATTCAAATAAATAAAACACTTTTTATTTTTTTGTGATTTAATTTGTGGAAATAGAACTAGCTTAATATTATTTAATATCACCTGAGTTTAATCAATAAATATCGATTCGATAAGTTCTTATCTGCACATGCAGCTACTGTACTCGTAAACAATAAAACAGATGGTTTATCCTCATTGTTTTCAACACTTTAAATAATCAAGTTTATAAAGTTATGTGATTGGCACCTTGTAATTGGTCATCAGCAACTCATAACTGCAGCAATATGGCAGTTAATCAGCATGAAAGAAGCAGGTACTAGTATGTCGCTCTGACAATTGCACGTATTATTGGTCATCACCATTCCACTATAAGTCGTTTTGAGAATAAAAATTAGGCAACAAACGATGTTAAAGACCTTCCAAGATCAAGAAGACCCCCTATAACATCTGCTAGGGAAAATCAATAATAATGAAGGTTGGTCAAGAGGAAACTTATTGCAAACAATACTATCCTGAAAAAAGATTGATGACCATACAGGAGCCTTTAAACAAGAACTGTCTGATATCGGCTCATCGCTACTGGATATCGTGCGATAAGACCATTTCGGGGACCTTTCGCTACGAACAGACACACAGTTGCCCGTATCAAATATATGATGCAGAGCTCGCCAAAGATGGAAAGTAGCATCGTGGATAAAGATCCGTTGTTCCAATGGAATACGGTTTATCTTCCTTGGTCCGATCTTAGCCCGATTTTGAACCATATCGAGCATATATGGGACACTATTGGGCGTAAAGTGCACGAAAGGACAACCCAGTTCAAACACGTCATGAAATTAACAATACCCTTCGTCATGATTGGTTGCTGCTACCTAAGCAACAAATTAGTCGACTCAAGACAGGAATCAGAAGACGTTAAGAATCGGTTATCCGTTTAAATAGAGACTAAGTACTAATTCTTTGGCGTATAACGATCAACCATGATGTGAATAATCATCTAAAGATTAATTTTGAAATGTCTGATATTGTAAAGTTCGACTACAATACAACTTGCAAATTGCATTTTTTGGAACAAAAAAACTCTTCATTTTGCTATAAAAACTTTGGTTAGATAATAAAAAAAAATTCATACATTTTTGGTTTGTTTTAATGCCAATGTTATCATTAACTGCGTTTCAATATTATTTTATAAATATGATATCCTATTCCATCCAAAATAAGAGGCCGTTTAAAAAATCAAGGTGTTGCAATACTTTTTTCCAGGTGTATAAATTTATCTATGTTTGCATTTTTTTCTGTAAACATTCAATAAAGGCAACAGTAGTATACCGCTGTTCAAAATTCATAAATCGATAGAGAAAAAAACAAATCAGGGTTACAAACTAAAACTGAGGGAAACGTTTCAAATATAAGAGAACTACGACACAACAGAGACGTAACACACAGAAAAATGAACTATAATGTAACAATGGCCATTTCCTGACTTCAGGGCATTTTATGAAAAAATGGTGGGTTGACCTGGTTTTGTGGCATGTCAAACCTCCCGATTTAATGGCAGTGTTAATTATAACATTAAAATTACAACATTACGCGACAGGGTTACAATAAATAAACAGATAAATGGGAGAAAATATAGGACAGAGAAACAAACGAATAATAGCAATCCAAAGCTAACAGGTTAAAAAATATATTTATACACCAGACGCGCGCTACGTCTACACAAAACTTTGAAAGCCATAACAACTACCAAGTTGAATAATTGTATATAAATTGTTCAACAGTAACTCTTATTTTTATTCAACTCTAAAGAAAAATTAAAAATGGTTGAACGTTTTGTCAACGTCTTTATAAATAATATTTTTGATCTCGAAAAATAAGAATACAAAACTATATTATGCCTTCTATTCCGAAACTATGAAATGTTTTTATGAGCATGTTTGGGTCGTCAATTTCATACCCTTGAGAAGTATTGTTTTTATTTTTTTGTGACATTTAATTGAGGCCTTTGTATAGTCAATGATTTGAACTCTGGAGAATAGTTGTCTTATTCACCATATTACCAGATGTACTTATTTTATAGCACATCCTCGTGTGTTGACTTGATAAATGTATTATAAAGTCACTTTTATTGAATTGAATTATTCCATTAATCTTCTAGCCATGGTGTGGCTAGCCATTTAAGCAGATTCAGTCCATCATTTGTTTCTTTAAAAGTCCTGTACTTTGTCAGGAATATGGCAATTTTTATCAAATTTCTTTGTATCTTGGCGTTTGTTTTTGTTACATTTTAGTGTTCCTGTTGTTCCGTTGTTTTCCTCTTATAGTTAATGTGTATCCCTCAAATTTCATTTGTAATCTTGATTTGTATTCTCTCAATCGGTATATGACTTATGAACACCGACATATACTACTGTTGCCTCTATTTCTAATGCATTCTATGGGAACGAAGCTGCTCACGTCTTCTAGTGTCCCGACATTCTGAGCCTTAATTATTGTGTGCAAATGAGCATTGTCTTCCTTCATCGAACAAGATATAAAAGATACAACAGATGCAGTTAAGTCGGCCTCATATCTTGACTTACATCTAGAAATTGAAAATGAGGGTTGGTTGAAAACTAAACTTAACGACAAAAGAGATAATTTCAGCTTTCAATTGTGCACTTTCCATTTCTAAGTAGCCACATTCAAGCAGCACCTGCATACGGTGTATATATCTCCAAATTGATACGATATTCCCGTGCTTGCATTCCCTATCGTGATTTTCTTGATAGAAAGTTGCTGCTTACAAGAAACCTATTAAACCAAGAGTAATTTTCTTCAGAAAATACCTGTGGTAGCAATACAAAGTTACAAACTTAAATATAACTCATAAGTTTTAACCATCTTATCATTGTTTTCTAACAAATAAGGCTTTATGTTTTGTTATGCATGTGCCTATATTTGTATACCTCATGTTACATAGATTGGATTTCCAATGGTTAAATGGTGAACTATAATCTCTTTTTAGTGTAACCATGGCAACAATTGAAATATGGGCGATAAGATTGTGAAAATACAAATGGCCTATAAAACATGTAAAGAACAATGTTTATATGGTCAACTTAGAAAGCTGTTTGTTTTTTTATTTTTTGTTTTACAGTGTATATTCGTATTGACCTTTTATCTCATGGAAAGCATTTATGTTTTATATTTAATTTACGTATTTGAATCTGGCACAGCGTATGTTTTTTTTTTGTTTTTTTTTGTCTTTGATTTATTTTATTTGCCTTAGATTCATTTTTATTTTCTATATAGGGCACTCTATAATTTTCATTATTTTTTTATCATATAAACTCACTTTAAATGCTACACTATTCTTCAGCTATCTAAAAAATCAACTGCATTGTACAGAAACTCTCATATTTAAAAACAAAATCACTTTGGCCAAATTTCGAGACTAAATTAAGCACCTGTGTATAATTGCTGCATGTACCAAGTTATGAATACAACAGTTGTTGTGCCTTCTTCCGTTGGTTGGATGACAGTTTGTAACCATGGACTTTAAGTTTTTAATCAACTTTGGGTTCCATATTTTTGTTATTTTTCTATATACACTTTTTCATAACTTCGCTTCCCCTGTTTAGGGAACGGTTGGCCGGGCTTCCAAATACGTTTGCTACATTTTATTTATTGTGCATATACTGATTTGTGTTATGTAAGGCTACCAATATCTGTTTTTTTTTACTATTTCGTGTACGCCGTCACATTTATGTGACTGTTTCAAGTAAGGAGCTTATTTAAAATTGTACTTAGTTACTGTTTGTAATATATATTTATTTTTTTTAATTTCATGTTTGGATTGTTTAACATTTTGTCATACAAGGACCGCTTTTTTAACAACTAAACGAAAATATTTTGTTCATTGTTTTTTTTCAACTAAACGAAAATATTTTGTTCATTGTTGAAGACCGTTCCGTATACCTGTAGTTGATTAAAATCATATTGGTCATATTAAATCATGTCTAAATGACCTAAACGATGCAATGATGTCATTCACCGAAAACCCTGGTGCAATTATTCATAACTGGAAATAATGCCATTGAAAAGAATTGAAGCAATTGCTGAACTTTGAAAAAGAGGCCAGTCACAACAGACGGCATCTAAACCAGACTTACACTTCAAAAATTAGAAACACATCGATATTTCATTTCAGAAGGATGCAACGTTGCAGGAATTAACTGCTACCATTAAGACGCTTGGAGAAGTTGATATGAGTTCTAAATCATGTATTATTCCAATCCAGAATAGGGAAAATAAACAAGCTCAGATAATTGTTCCTCTTTTAACAAACAATTTTGATGCTATAAGTCTCAAGTTAGAACAAACAATAAAACCAAACCTGAAACACATTCGAGGATTTAATGTCCTTCATAATGGTAAAACAATATTAACAAATTATGTTGGCAACCACATCAGCGTTTTTGAGCCTGACAGTTTAGCTGATTTTGAATATGATAATATTGTGTCTGTTTGGGACGTGGTATATATAGGAGATAATTCGATAGCTGCTACATCAGGAACATTAAATTCCGATCAGATCCATATACTCGATCTTCAAAACAGAACAGGGAAGAAAATATTGAATGTAAAATACAGATTAATATTCAGAGATGAAAAGTTCATATACAGTACAGGAGAGTAGGGACTAAAGTTCATCGGTCTCAGTGATGAATCTATAACCAATATCACCAAAAGTAAAAACTAGCGGCTCTTAAGAGCCTGTGTCGCTCACCTTAGTCTATGTGCATATTAAACAAAGGACACAGATTGATTCATGGCAAAATTATTAAAAATTGACTATAAAGGGCAATAACTCATTAAGGGGTCAATTGACCTTTTTGGTACATTTGACTTATTTGTGGATCTTACTTTGCTGAACATTATTGCTGTTTACAATTTATATCTATCTATAATAATATTCAAGATAATAAACAAAAACAGCAAAATTTCCTTAAAAATTTCCAATTCAGGGGCAGCAACCTAACAACCAGTTGTCCGATTCATCTGAAAATTTCAAGGCAGATAGATCTTGACTTGCAAAACAATTTAACCCCATGTCTGAATAGACCATTTTCGAGTTCATCCGTCACCGGCAAAAACTTGTCAATTATGCACGCCTTTATGACGTCATTTACCAGATAGAGGGGGTCGCCTGTATCCCTGCACTATTTACGTTCATCAAGTGTCTTAGTGATCGTCTTTGTGTAGGATAAACTAGAAATTTGCTCTGTAGGTACTTACTGACAATTCCCTAATGACAGCAGTGTTGATTGTCAATTTTGAGAATTCAATTAGCCGAATAATTCGTATAATATAGAATTATAGTTTTCCAACCACTCGCTCAACATTGGAAGGGAAGTGACGACGCCCCTAAACGCACAAATGACGGTGATAAAAGCGAGTATAATTGACGAGTTTTTGCCGGTGACGGATGAACTCGAAAGTGGTCTATTGCTTTTAATGCTTTGGTTTCAGAGTTATAAGCCAAAATCTACATTTTACCCCTATGTTCTATGTTAAGCCATGGCGGCCATCTTGGTCGGTTGGCCGGGTCACGCCACACATTTTTTAAACTAGATACCTCAATGATGATTGTGGCCAATTTTGGTTTAATTTGGCCAGGTAGTTTCAGAGGAGAAAATTTTTTAAAAGCTAACGACGGACGACGACGACGACGACGACCGACGAGTACGGACGCCAGACGCAAACTGATGAGAAAATCTCACTTGGCCATTCGGGCCAGCTGAGCTAAAACCGAGGCAGGCTAGCGTGGTCACTCACGGTGACAAGCTGTTCTATTCAAACGAAAAGAATCACAACGTAACCTGTTGTGATTTCCATTGAAAGACACTATAGACATTCAACATGTTAAAAACACACAGTATTCCAAGCTATCCATGTGGTATATCTGTCGACAATGATGTAAATGTATATGTAGCGGCACGACATTCTCACTATGTAGTCGTTATCTCCGCAGATAATCGACGCTATAGACAACTAACGACAACCTATGACCAATCATTTTCAACAGCTCAGGAGTATGAACGATCAAACAATAACTTTTAGTTGCATATAATAATGGTAACTAATATTGTAATTAAGTGTATTGGGGTTTCTTAATAAAATCAGAATTCGGAATACACAGCGTCCGGTTTATAAAAGGTACTACTTAATTTTAATATTCATGACCCAAAAATGCTTGCTATTTGAAGCATAAAACGTAAAGAAATATATTTGGAAGAGGTATAAACAAAATTGGCAAATAACACCCTGTCCACAGTAGAAACTATATTCGTGGAGAACGAACATAAAAGAACGATAACTGTGTACTCGGACCATATTCTTTGAATAGCATTATACAAATTTGACAGTTATTTAACATTTAGACCGCAGCGAACTATAATTGAGATATAAAATAGGAAAGTGTGGTATTATTTCCAATAAAAGAACTCTCAACAAAAGACCGAAGCACCAAGAAATAACAACCATAGGTCGCCTTATACATTAAAAAACTATACTACACAGCCATCTATAATGGACCCCAAAATGAAAGTGTCAAAAAATTCAGACAAGAAAACTAACGGGCTTAACTAGGTACAACAAAATTTAACGAATTTGTTACACAGCCACAATACCACATAAACGTACTTGAAGGTTCCTGACACACACCGATTTATGTCGGGGTTATACTCGTTTAATCGCTCTAAACGTTCCCTAACTAGTACGTGTTTTTTTTCAAATTAAAAGGGCTAAGGTACTGCCTAAACTATTGAGTATAACATATTATTGTCCAACCATTAGTGATTACCCAAATACTGACATAATTACTAAGAACTGACACCATGCATATGTGTGGACGTCATTAAATTATGACTGGGGATCAAGTGAAAATATTCTCCATGAAGATGAAATATTATTAATATAGAATTTCTTATACAACTCGAATTAAACTCATCGTAGATACTAGGATTGAAATTTCATATTAACGCTCGAATCAAAAATTGTTAAAAAGGCCAAAAATAGTACGAAGCTGAAGAGGATTGAGGACCGAAAACTCCTAAAATATTCGCCAAATACAGCTACGTTAATCTATTCCTGAGGTAGATAAGCCTTAGTATTTCAAAGATTATATGTGTTCCGGACCATATGAGTAGTTGGACCATACGCGTATGATCATGACCATATGGATATGTACTCATGAACGCGTATCGTTGGGGTAATTAACACTCTGTTACAGTTTATTTTTAATACTTCTAACTTTTCATATGGTATGACCATTCATTAAAAAGATGCTATTATATAGGTAATTTTAAGTTTCACTTATTTTATTTTACTTAATTTTCAAATTAATAGTAAACACATTTTATACCGATGGTCATTACAGATGATCATTACCGATGTTCATTACCGATTTGTTTTTACGAGTGAATGGCAATATGTCAACTAAAAAAATAAAATTTCAAAAATATCATAATGAACTTTAACACAAGAAGTCACTGGAAAGTAACATACTTTGTACTTTATTGAAGTTGTCTTGTGAATATGGTGTATTGCACTCATTTTACGATATTTGAGAACTAGAGCTTCTTAAAAACACCGGAGACATTAGAATGGCCAACGACCGCGGTATCACTGTACGCAGCTGCAAAAAAGGCTAGCTTTTCACTTGCAAACAAAAGCTGTAAATGAAAAGGATCGTGCACAAATGTCTTGCAAATGCAGAAAAGCTATAATACCGTGTGGAAGTGACTGCCATCTTAAGCCTACATGCAAGAATGTAACTACCGATGAAAACTAACTTCCACATCAATATTTAAATTTTACGTAAATGTTGGATTATAAAATTCATAAATTGTCATGTAATCATCACTGTTTTTTTAGATACAGTTTTTGTATTATTGAAACGTTTATAATGTAATTAAAAAAATACCTATATGGTCCAAATACTCATATGATCCGACTCGTCAATAACCAAACGAGTATTATACTCATATGGTCCGACCATACGCGTACAGTCGGACAATACGCGTTTGGTCAGACTATATGAGTATACGCATATGATCATGACCATACGCGTATGGTCCAAATACTCATATGGTCCGGAACATATGCATGTATCACAAAAGAAATCAAGCTAACAATTTAAATATTATTTCTGAATTTTGGAATCAGAAAATAACTTTTGAAAATTCCCGCCAAACAACATAAAATATATACTATAAATAAAATCACATGACAAATTACCTTCCTGGTTTATCTATAATTGTTGAAGACGCATCAGAAAATCAGAGGTAATTAATGCTTTAAGCTGGCAACTTTACATTAAAATGTGTAGCACGACATTCATCAATGACTTTTTATCCGTTATAAGTAATTTATTTTAAACGAGATCATTCCATTTTCTAGCTGGATTTACGTTGATAAAATATTTTACCATTACCTGTTTCACACCTGAATATCTAGAGTGTGTCCTTTTTAAACGAGTAAGACTACTGGGGAAAAGGGAAAATCTTCAATTTTTCTTTATTTACTTCTCAATCTCCAATACAGACAGAGTTGTCGTCTTTTCCTCCTCAAGATTTAGGAGGAAAGGACGACAACTCTGTCAGTATGGGAGATTGATTATCCTTTGCGAACGTGACTGACAATTGACTTATACTTCATGATCAAATTTAAATTTCATCATTATATCTAGTTTTAGTTAAACAGCTAGGGTTAAAATTATCAAGCATCATTTTGATTAAACATCCTAGTTAAACTAAACGTTGATATCATTTTTTTCATATATAAAGTGGTTAGCTTGAGTCTTTAGTTTTCTATGTTGTGTCTTCTGTACTATTATTTGTCTTTTTGTCTTTTTTTTTATTTTTAGCCATGGCGTTGTCAGTTTTTTTTTAATCTATAAGTTTAATTGTTCCTATGGTATCTGTCGTCCTTCTTTTTAGAATAAAAATGTAGGATTCCCAGTTCGTTTGTATATTTACATGTACTTAGCATACTTTATGTACGTTAAATAAAAGTCAAATTCTCATGAGTTTTTTTTTATGTTATAACTTTGTCATTTTCATAATGATGATATGATTACCAGAAAAAATATTTTATGATAATTTGATTATTTCATAATTGAAGACTGCATTTTTGAATATTTGATAATTGAGGTCTGTATCTTTGAATATTTGATAATCTAAATTATTTAGAAAAAATATAAATGATTATGTGATTATATTGGTAAAAACATTTTGATTAAGTGATTACTTCGAAAGCCCCGTGGGAGGACCCGTTTTGTATATTGAATTTAGCAAATTGTTTTGTGTCTTTTTATCTTTTTCACTTTTTGCGATTGTGGCCAATTGGTTATCCTCTGCTCCTGAATATTTCTGTTGTGATTTTTGCAAATAGTGTCCAAAACACTGCCGCAAAATTAATAACAAGAAAGAAGAAAAACGAACACGTAAGTCCAATTTTAAAATCTCTGCATTGGCTGCCGGTAGCATATCGATGCAAATACAAAGTGTTGCTTTATGTGTTAAAGCTCTGAAACAAGAAGCACCGATGTACCTTCAAGATCTAGTTAACATTTACAAGCCAACAAGAACTCTTCGGTCAGAAAACAACATACTTTTAGTCAAACCAATAGTAAGAACAAAAACATACGGAGAGAGACGATTTGATAGGGCGGCTGCCGTTTTATGGAATGACTTGCCGAAAGAATTGCGAAACACTGAATCTGTGAATGCTTTCAAGAAAAACATAAAAACTTATTTATTCAGACAGGCTTTTCCACATAATTAATACTCGGACAGTTGTAGACTTTTATTCGATCTCAGATTATATTTTTATGTATCATATTAACTTTTTATGTATCATATTAACTTTTTATTGCATTTTTATTACCTTTTACACTTTTTAATTATTTTTTTTTTAAAACGTTTAAATAAAAACGAGTCCTTAACCAATCCAAATATCTCAATCCAACTCCTAAGACACAATCTCCTTTTCTTGTTACAAAGTAAATCTTTAGAGATGTTGAAATAAGAACGAGTCCTTAAGCAATTCAAACATCTCAATATTATCTCTAGGACACACTCTTCTATTTTTGTAACAGTATATATCTTCAGAGAATCAGTGACCTATCGTATCATTAAATACATATATAGTTTATTTTCATGTATTTAAATATTTGAAATAGTCGGTCAATATTACTATAAGTTTAGTTTTGAACCAAACTATGTAGGCAAGTATCTATTTATTATTTCTTCAATAGTAAAATCATACACGCATATATACGCATATATATTGGTATGAAATAATTGATTTCATGATGTAATTTCACCTGGTGTTTCGGTTTAGGTTTTATATTACCTAGGCATTATCCTCATCAGGTACCCTAGCCTTACAGCAACATGATAAAAATAAACGAAAATTCTGGGGCACGACACTCAGTGAATCATCTTTCTGTTTTCTTTATATTAAATTGCGAATATTGTGATATAGCTTAATCTCCTACATTCTTTTTAAGTTTAGAAGGTGTTAAATATTCTTTCAAGTTCTTGTGTTTCTGGTATGCAATAATGGGTGATTTCATCACGAGACTTGATGTGTCTGTTTTTCATAGACATTATCTCAAGGTTCTCACGTTAATCAGTTTACGTTTAGTAGTAAGTTCAAAATGACCTTTTAGCAGGCAATATAATGAATAAGTGGATTCTGTATTACTGATCACTGTCTCTGTTGGAGAGATAAGTGTAGCAGTATTTGTTACAATAATTAAACTCTATTGGAGAGATTAATATGTAATTTAGTTGACTGGATAATTAACCCCTATTGGAGAGATTAATGTATAATATGCGAAATATTCAATCTCTATTGGAGAGATTAATGTTTGCATATATATGTTGCAGTTAACAGTTCCGGCTTTAAAAGTATACTGAATGAAATAATTATTAAGAAACAGAATGACATCGAAACCGTCATGCGCAAACACTCTGCATTCTTATTGGTTTTTAATGTTCGGCGACACATTGAACTCCCAAATATATCTGTTAGAACCGCCCTGTAGGTGTAAGATTAGATGTTTATATGTACTTGTTTCATTGTTTTTTATGCATTGTAAAGCGCTTAGAGTAAATGTTTATTTAGATAAGCGCTATATAAGCACTGTAAATAATAATAATAATAATAATAATTTTTTACTCTTTTCTTATCATTATAAAATGTATAAGATTTGAAAGAGTACTTTTTATCCTTTATCCTTTTAATCATTTCTTCCCAACTATAATCTGATTTTGAGACATCTGTCTATGTGTTTCTGTTGTAAACTAAATCTGTCAGCAACTTTCTGATATATTCAAACAAACCCCTTGTTTTTTTTAATATTTTGGCAAAATTAGCATAATGAATCCATGAATATATGTAAATTAGAAATTTTTAAAATGGTAATTTTATTGCCAAAATTGCAAGGAATATATTTGCAAAATGAAACCTGACCAAATTTTTACTGTAGTATGTAATGTAACATGTTCGGTAACTGTAATAATCCATTTCGGATTGATGTTCAAATTCAACATCAAGAATATACTGCTTTATACGTGTTTGCATATTGTCCTACTAATGACCCAGCCAGAATATTTGTTTTGTGCATAATATTACATTGGTCATATATAATATAATGAACTAGTTGCAATTTATGATATATATTTAGTAATTTATGATGTTGAGTTAAACATGTTACAGTGCATAACAATAGACAAACCCTGCTACTTTGACAAAACGACACTAAAGTCGAATGTAGAAATCAGAGATCAATAGTTTTTTTTTTTTTTTTAAACTGGGCATGTCATTTGGAGATTATTTTAAACATAACATGTTTTACACCAGATGAACAAAAACAAGCAATAGAAGATTCCGAGTAAGTATATAAATTGACACTTTTCAACCAAACTCCACATGCTCTTACATCATAGTAACTCATATCAGACCACAATGCATTGTGGTTCTTAAATGTCGAATGGTTTATTCACCTCATAATATCAAAAAGGTGTTGCGTACATAGCTGATTCAAAGTCAAATGATAGGCCAATATTTAGAACACATTTATTATTTTTTAAATTTTGGCATGGATAGTCACTAAAACTTGATAATTAGTTTAAGGTTAACACGTATTATATAAGTCATCAAAACGGACGCTGTTCTACCTTGACAATAATATAAAAAAATAAAAAAAGTTTCAATTTGAGTACATTACTACATTTATTTGATATAACATTACAGAATATGGCCAGTAACTTCAGTGTGTGTGGTGTTTGTGATCATCGTCACGTTACCAAATCATCAGTAGTCTGGTGTTCCGAATGTGATGAAGGACTTTGTGAAGACTGTAAGGAACATCATAGCTTTTCAAAGGCAACAAGAAATCATGAAATAGTTCCCATTGATGAATATATGAAGCTCCCGGTAAAGATTTTGCAAATAGCACAATTTTGCAACAAGCATAAAGAGAAATATGAACTCTTCTGCAGAAAACACGACTGTCCATGCTGTCGGAAATGTGTAGAAGATCACAACGAATGTAAAGATTTAACAGATATAAGAAACATGATCGGCAATGTCAAATCTTCAACTGCTTTCCAGGAAATCGAACGCAGCTTGTCGGAAACTGCCGAAAACATGAAAAGAATCCGTATAAATCGTGAGAAAAACCTTGCATCACTTGCAGAGAAAAGAAAGATTGTTGAATTGGAAGTTCAGCAATTTCGACACAAAATTAATGAACATCTGGATAAACTTCAAGATGAGATATTGAAAGAAATAAAAGTCGAGGAAGATAAAGAAAGTAGCAAAATTCGACAACTTGTGACGTCATTAAGACAGAGAGAAAAAGAGATTTTGCAATGCAAAGACAACATTGAAAATACAAAGCGGTATGGCTCTGACCTGCAATCATTCATTGCAATGAAGCACATTGAAAAAGATATTATTAAAGAAGAGAATTATATTCAAGCGATCAGCAAAAGCGAACAATTGCAACAAATCGATATATCGTGGACGATAGATACAGCATTGCAGGAATTAACCACTACCATGAAGATATTCGGAGAAGTTAATGTGAGTTTTAGTGAATGTGTGATATCCATCCAGAATAAAGGGAATATACAAGCTCAGATCATTGTACCCCCGCAAACAAATAAGTTGGATAATGTTAGTCTCAAGTTAAAACAAACAATACAAACAAAGCTGTCAGGCGTCCGAGGCTGTATCTTCCTCCCTGATGGTAAGATGGTATTAGCGTGTCGAAATCCTAGTAGTCAGATGAAGGTGTTCAATCCAGACGGATCAGAAGATTTCAATCTGAAAGACATTGGATCTGTTTATGACGTAGTGTATATAGGAGATAATTCTGTAGCTGTAACATCAGGTGAATCACGCTTTGGAGGGAAAATCAATATTATTGAGATTCAGAACAAAAAAGTGAAGAAGACATTGAACGTCGGTTCTGATAACTACGGAGTAACATTCAGTGATGGAAAGTTGATTTATAATGCAGGAAAGAATGGACTAATGATGATCAGTCTCAGTGATGAATCTATAACCTGTATCACCTCTAGTAAAATGTTAAGTGGTGATAACGTAGCAACCCATGGTGACAACCTGTTCTACACAAACGCAGCAAATCACAATGTCACCTGTTGTGATATCCATGGTAAAACACTCTGGACATTTAGTGAAAGCAGTGTTCTGAGCTATCCCTTCGGTATATCTGTCGACAACGATGGGAACGTATATGTAGCTGGAAAATGGTCTTACAATGTGGTTGTTATTTCCCCAAATGGCCAACATCATAGACAACTATTATCAAATAAAGATGGACTGGAGTATCCAATAGCTGTGGAGTACGACCGATTACACAATAAACTTTTAGTTGTTAATCATAATGGAAATGCATTTGTGTATGATGTTGTATGACTGTTTGATACATTGAGTGATAGTCAGCTTTCTTTGTAAATTATAGATAGGTTTTGTAAAGTGTATACCATGTCAATTCAGTCGAAAGATTATAAAATAAAATTCTGACAACTTTTTTTATCATCACAAAGACGTAAAGTAATTATAAAGACGTAACATGAAACATGTTTATATATCGTTTTGAAATATGTCGGGGATCTCTTTTTGTATGTTTGTTTATTAAGACATATAAATAAATTAAATGTTATTTGTGCGAGATACAATTAGATGTATCTATGCTTGCAAATTGTTCTTGAAACAATCAATGATTGCATATAAATTGTGCAAAATAAATACTTATTTTATTTGACTCTACGGCAAAATTAAAAATGGTTGAACTTTTTTAAACGTCTTTATTTTGATCTTGAAAATAAAAATAAAAAACTTTATTATATACTTAGACTTAATAACATAAATTTAACCGTATGATAATAGCGTTAAATTTACGTAAATTCCATATTTTTGGCAATGATGTTTAGCGGGCTGATATGAAAAATTTATCACATGCCTTTCCGTAACGTTATCGCATGGCATTCCGGTAATACTCGGCAAAAATACACCTCAATGGTACATTTTCAGTGAAAAACATAACAAGGTAGGGTACAAAACAATTATTTGGATACTGGAAAGTATATTGCGTAAAACATGTTAAATGCAGAGAAAAAACACAAAAAACAAACAGATGATAAAATAAATGCATTTTCTAAAGTTTCAAACATAATTTTGAAAGTTACTTTAAAAATGTCGACATTTCCAAACAGGGAGTGTTTATTATGTATATTGTTGATTTTTTTGTAATCGTCCTTATTAAAATATATATTTACTGCTGTTATTCTTCTTTGTTGCGGCATAATATGTTAGAAAGATTTCATATCGAACATACTACATTTGGGGTGCGACGTCCGTGGACTTTTCACTCTTTGAAATTCTATTTTAGAACCACGTAAAAGGATCAATTAAACATTAATCTGCTATTTTTCTCCATTGTTGAAGAATATGATACATGTTATTTTTCATATACCATATGTACTATCAGCCCTCGATAATATCAGCCCTCGAGCCATGTAATGGTTAATATAATATTATGTCTTCCATTCAGAAATAAATATTTTGTGAGCATATTTGTGTGTCCCTTTCATACCCTTGTGAAATAATGTTTCGTTTATATTTATGTGACATTTAATTGTGGCCTTGGTATAGTCAATGATTTGAACTCTGGTGAATGGTTGTCTCATTTACAATCCTATCTAATGTTCTCATTTTTATTGAATATCCTCGTGTGTTGACTTGATAAATTAATTATAAGTTCTCTTTTTATACGGTCTCTTTTTATAAAATTAGTTTGTTTCATTAATCTTTAAGCCATGGTTTGGTTAGCCATTTAAGCAGGTTCTACGGGGCGCCGAATGGGACTCTTGTGGTTTTGTACTCGAAATTCAATTTTGTACGGACAAAAGTGATTTGTGTTCAACAAAAATGAGTTCAGTTTAACAAAATTTGTAACATACTACAAATTTAATAATTTTTCATACAAAATTATCTTTCAGTGGACAAAACTGTCGTCTTGACAAAATTCATTTTTGTTACACAGACTTGACTTTTGTAACCTAATTTGAAAATTGGGCGACAAAAGTCATTTTTTTATGCAAATTAGTTTAGTTTGGATTCTGTGAACCAGTTTGCATACAAAATCGACTTTTGTTACACAAAATTGACTTTTGTGTTTTAATTTCCATATCAGGTAACAAAAGTCAATGTTGTATGCAAATAAGTTTATATTTGTTTATACAGTAATGAATTGTGTCGTGACAAAATCGAATTTTGTCGTCACAAAATGTTCATTAAACAAGTCTGTATCACATAGTTTTGTAAGACAAAAATGATTTTGTTATGACAGATTGAATTTTGTACAAAACCACAAGAGTACCATTCGGTGCCCCGTAGGTTTAACCCAACATTTTTTTCTGTAAAAGTCTTGTAACTATTCCGTAATATGGCAGTTGCTATCAAATAGATATAGGAAGATGTGGTGTGAGTGCCAATGAGACAACTCTCAATCCAAATAACAATTTGAAAGAAAGTAAACCATTATAGGTCAATGTACGGCCTTCAACACGGAGCCTTGGCTCACACAAACCAACAGGCGATTAAGGGCCCCAAAATCACTAGTGTAAATCCATTCAAACGGGAAAACCAACGGTCTAATCTATTTTTAAAAAAAACGAGAAACGAGAAACACGTATATATAACATAAACAAACGACAACTACTGTACATCAGATTCCTGACTTAGGACAGGTGCAAACATTTGCAGCTGGATTAAACGTTTTAAAGGATCCAAACCTTCTCCCTTTTTCTGAAACAATAGCATAACATCACAACATAGAAAAACACATGATAAAATATCAATTGGCAGACTTAACTCAATCAAAAACGTAAATTCATACATAATGAAACGCCAATATACCCAAAACAAACGCTAACATACATAGTTTTTATGTTGGCGTTTGTTTCTGTTGCACTCCAGTGTTCATTTTGTTCTTTTTTTTTCTAAAAGTTCATGGTTCCTTCGGTTTTAGTTTGCAACCCGTGTTTGTTTTTTCTCATGCAGTCGATTTATATGACTTTTGATAAAGTAGCAATAAACAGTTAGGAAAAAAATACTAAAAATTTACCCTTACGAATTTTACCATCCCCTTTTCATTGCTTTCTTGCAATATCAAGCTTACTGTTTGTGTCATATATGGGCTTATGTATGTAATCAGAATCTTCCATAGATATCCAGTATATAAAATGTTAAAATATAATTTCTTTTTGGTGTATCCATGGCAACAATCACCATTTATTTGTTATAAAATATTGCAAAAGGGGGGAAAGATGTCACAGATTTCGCCAAAATTTGGCTTAAAGTTGAATTTCAATCGCTAGAAGTAATACCTTTTCTGAAACTGTGTACATATATTATTCAGCAAATCCAATGAAAATCATATGTCTTTTATCTCATTTTTTTGTAGAATTGCTTCAAAAACTTCTCGTAGAAAAAGAGTGCTCTTATAAACCATCTCTGAAGGTTAAATTAGCACTCATCTGTCTAAAATGAAAACTCATGAAAAATGCGAAACTAAACTCCTAACTGTGTATTGCTACAGATATACTACTGTTGCCTTCATTTCTAATGCCTTTAATGGCAACTATGGTACGCACGTCTTCTAATATTCCGACATCCTGAGCCTTAATTGTTGGCGGTTTTGGCATTCCCGGATCAGATTCATCGAGAATTTCGCTTCGGTAGTGACTCATTGTCATAAGGTTAATTTCAAAGACTTCAATATTTGGTAAATATCCGCTTCAAGAAGATTTCGAAAAACAAGACAAAAAAAGGCTGGATTTTACGAAAATTAGATATGTATTGTTTACAAAATTTAGAATTTTTGAAATACTAAGTGTTTTTTTTTACCTCAGGCATAGATTACCTTAGCTGGATTTGGTAAAACGTTTAGTAATTCACAGTGGTCCTCAATGCTCTTCAACCTCTTACTTTATTTGGCCTTTTTAACTTTTTTGGATTCGAGCGTCACTGTCTTGGGGAAAATTTTTGAATATGCATTATTAGAAAAAATGCCTGACTTGAATGCTAATCAGACGGAACTCCAATTTGGCTTTACAACACGTCTCTCACCAATCATGGCAGCTCTTATTGTTTCTGAAGGCATACTTCATGCAAAACAACAAAACAAAAACCTATTTCTAGCAACCCTTGACAGTCAAAAGGCCTTTGATGTAGTACATCATATGATCCTGCTAGAAAAATTATACTATGAAGTTCCAGCAGATGTTTGGAAAGTAATTCAAAATCTGTACTCAAATATGTCAACGGAAGTAAAATGGAATAATCACTTCAGTAAAAAATTTCCAATAAAACAGTTATAATATCAATGAATTACCAAAAGAACTAGAAAAAAGAGCCTTAGGACTATCAATAGGACTAGAATACTGTGGCAGCCCATTATGTGCAGATGATATAGTGCTGATGTCTACAGATGAATCAGAGATTCAAGCAATGCTTGATATAGCATATAAATATTCCTGTGAACACAGGTACAATATCCATCCTCAAAAAAGCACTCTTATACAGACAGAAAGAACGAAGTCGAAATATCAACCAGAAATAATCAGATTAGGAAATGAAGCAATACAAACTGATAACCAAGCAACACATTTAGGAATCATAAGAGCATCTAAAAACGAATCAAGAATAAATATACAAGAACATATAAGTATTTCAAGAAAGACTCTGTATTCTCTAATTCCAGTGGGACTAAATGGTAAACGAGGTCTTAACCCCAAAACATCTTACAAGATCTACCAAGCTTACGTACTTCCAAGACTGCTATACGGACTTGAAATACTGCCTCTGAATTTGACACAAATAGGAGAATTAAGGCAATTACACATCAAAACTATCAGATGTTTCCAATCCCTTCCAATAATAACTTCAACAGCTGCTGTATATATGCTTATTGGCGCAATACCAATTGAAGCTGAACTTCACAAGAGGCAACTTAGCCTGCTATATTCTATCCTAGCAAGTGAAAACACCAAACTGAGGAATCTAATGGAAAGACAACTGATTGTTAACTCAGAAAATCCAGATAGTTTCTTTCCAAGGGTGCAAGAAATCTTACAGTACTACAGCTTAACTCCAATTCACGAGCTAAAAGAAAAACTTCCAACAAAATTTCAATGGAAAAAAACAAATTAATATAGCCATAGCCGATAAATGGACAAGTAAGCTACAAACCGATATGAAGGAAAAATCCACTTTGAAATTCTGCAATACAACAGATCTCAAAATACACCAGACTCACCCAGTATGGAACTCTCTACCATCAGTAACATATGAGGTAAAAAAGGCACAAATAAAGCCAGATTACTGACTGGTACATACCTTTTAGAATGTGACATACAGAAATTCAAAAGGGAACAAGAAAAAGCACACTGTACTCTGTGTCAGCTTGAAACAGAAACATTAGAACACTTCCTACTCAAGTGCCCAGCTCTGCACGAAAAAAGGCAAAACATTTTCCCTGATTTGAAAAAAATCATTATACAGTCTGTTGGAGATAACAAATGGAATGATACTTTCAAAGGGAACCAGTCCTTAATAATTCAAATAATTATCGACTGCACAAAAGTAGCCAATGAAATGAACTTTAGTCCAGAGACAACTGTGCAAATTGAAAATATTAGCAGAGATCTATGCTATGGACTTCATACAAACAGAATACTGCTACAAAAGAGGATTAAGACTTTATAAAATGGTAATCACCCAATGGACACAAACTCTAATGGTTGTAAATTTTTTTATATTAAATTTTATATTTTAAATTTTAATGAATTTAAGCATTAAAAGTTTAAATCATGTAATATAAGGCTTGATAAGGACCACAGATTAAGGACACTTACATATATCAAGACCAAACCTGTGGAAGCTTTTATTATTATTTATTTTCTTTTTTGTCTTTTACAACCATTCGTAACCATTTTTAAGGATATAGCCAATTAAAATAAATCACCTTTAACGGACAAGGTATGATAAGGGCTATTTTTGGCCCCCTCTCCAAATAAGTTTAAATTGATATCAATGATGGTCTTAGTGTAGACACTAGAAAAAAACAATGATTTTATTGTGTTCCGGTGAAAGGAAGATTGCCTAGCAACGGTTTTTATGAAGAATGAAAATTATCACATATTAATTGCTTTATCAGTAAAAATTTTAATATTTGCAAATGATATTGTTTGTCCAAGAAGAACTTGAAGTCACAAATGAAAATACCCTTTGATTTTGTTTATTATATGCTTAAAAACAACCTTGGCAACAGTAATGTTGCCTAGCAACGGTTAAAAAATTGGTGCTTGCCCCTCTTAAGTATGAATTAAGCTGTTGTTTGAAGATTTTTTTTCCAGTTGGTGTTTCATTCAATATTTTTTCATATACATCTTTTTTTTATTCTTTACAAATTCCATATTGAGCATAGCAACACAAGTGTTGCTTAGCAACAGCAAACCATGTTTGAATTAAAGCCAACTACAAATCAATAAGTCATTTCATTGAACAAATTAAATTGAATGCAATGCTCATTGTCCTTTTCTAAACATGTTTAGTTAGAAATGAAAACTTAGTTCAACTGTAGGTCACTACACGCTGATCAACAACTAAATCACATAACAAGTGCATATCAACAATGCAATAATAGTTTTTTTTTTATATTTTTTGAAGTATTAGCTAAGTTATTTTTTAAGAATATACTTCTTATACGGTGTTACACTATAATATACACATCTAGATTATCATTATTTTTGGACGAATTCTATATTGAGTATAGAATCCCACATCTTACTAAGCAACATCAAACATTTTGTTTAATTTGTAGACCAGTACAAAATCTTTGTTTCAATGTGAAAGTCTTTTCATGAAAACAAGAATATATAAGATTTAATAATTTGAGATGAGTTTAACAGTTTTTAAAGATATTTAACAGTTAATGGAATAAAAGAGACGTGACTTGTACCGCATACAGACATTTTGCGGAATAAAATGTCTAATCCAGGCAATTACAAATTAATATGATGTACATATGTAGGGGTTGGAATAAATGTGTCCTCTGCATGGGTACAAACCTATGGTGGATTAGAAACGACTCAACAAGGCAAAAAGGGGGGTGTATAAATCATTTTTGGAGTTATTAACGAGGCATTTAACCATGAAAGTTAAAGGTCAATTAATTGGACCTTGAGATCAACGGTAAAAGTCATAATGATATTGAAATTGAGAATAGAAATGGAGAATGTATCAAAGTGACATCAACCCGACCAAAGAAAAAACAACAGCAGCAGGTCACCAACAGGTCTTCAATGTAACGAGAAATTCCCGCACCCGGAGGCGTCCTTCAGCTGGCCCCTAAACAAATATGTACTAGTTCAGTGATGATGAACGCCATACTAATTTCCAAATTGTACACAAGAAACTAAAATTAAAAAAATACAAGACTAACAAAGACCAGAGGTTCCTTATTTGGGACAGGCGCTAAAATGCGGCGGGGTTTAACATGTTTACGAGCTCTCAACCCTCCCCCTATACCTCGAGCCAATGTTGAAAAGTAAACGCATAACAATACGCACATTTAAAATTCAATTCAAGAGAAGTTCGAGTCTGATGTCAGAAGATGTAACCAAAGAAAATAAACAAAATTAGACTGTTATGATATCTGAGTCATGGCTATACACTGTATGCCAAATATCACAAGTCAATGTATAAAAACTAAATAAGTGTAGACCGGGACAAGTGTGTATGAGAATAAAATTCCAAAAAAGAAGAAAAAAGTAATATGTTTAACAAAATTAATCCATTCATTTCATTTGAAGCCTATAATTGTTTACTTTTTACATGTTGTGTCCTGAAAGGAGAGTAGTATCATTGGCACTCATACCACATCTTCTTATTTCTGTAAATGTTGCAAAAGTTATTTCTTTTGGGTGGATGTGTATGTTTAAGCGCGGATTCATATAAGATGGATTCTTACAGTATGCACCCTTTTATTCATTCATTGTACAATTTTATAAATATAATAAATGAATTAAAACGCCTGATATCGTGGGTTCTGACACCGGCCTGGTCAAACTTAAGACTTAAAAATTGGTATTTGCTGATTTCCGTCAATCAATTGGCATTAAGGGGTAAGAACAAAAACTAGTTGGATCGGAGTGTCAAGTTAGGGTAATATGTCTTCCAACGGACTGTAACCTTTTAAGCTATAGCACACTAAAAATTAATGAAACAAACAACCCATTCAGCAACATGATGTCCAAAAGTGAGCACTTTGTGTAAACATGAATTATTATTGAAATAGTAACTTTTATGAATTAACTGTTAACAAAACTTTATATTCTTTGCAAAAACTACGGATAATATATTCAGGAATAAATAACTTTTATTCACAAAATAAAATCGGAATTTTTAGCCTTTTATGGTCCTTTGACATTTTTTTATTCGACCGTCACGGATGAGTCTTTTGTACGCGAAACACACGTCTTACAAGCAAGATATCTTTAATTATGATGCGTTTTTATTCCTTTCATATTCAATACTTGTTTTATTTTCTTCGACGTGTAAATATCTGATTAAAAAATAAAAGAAGCTTTAAATTTATTCTTTTGAATATGTTTAAATTCATAATACATGAAGTGCTGTTATTTTAGAAGATATATGATTGATTGAATGTTGTTTCCTGACCGTCCAGTGACAAATACTTTATGCATGCAAATTTTAACGGAAAGATGTGAAGAGAATGATTTGCAAACAAGAAATACGAAGTAGCACCAAGTTGTCGTCAAGACAGAACAACGGGAAGGCGGGTGACAATTACAAATAATAAGTCCAATAAATTCAACGCCATGACCAAAAAAAATAACCCAAGATACATAATTTAAATCATAAAAGTGTTGGATAGTTTTGTTTAATTTTGATTATTGTTACACTTACACAATTAACTAATTAAAATGGTCACATGTTGTCTTCTTATGTGAGGGTGAGGACAGGGGTACCATTCTCCCTTCTCCCAACCCTCATCTCCTTCCTCCTACTAGGCCTCTTCTCCTTTCTCCTACCCCTCTTCTCCTTATTTTTTTTTTTAATTTACCGGTAAAAAGAGAGATATTTTATTTTTTCATATTTTATTTTTTTCTCCAACTTTTCTCCTTTCTCCCAGCCTTCCTCTCCTTTCTCGTACCCCCTTTCTCCTTTATCCTACCCCTTTCTCCCTGTCTCCCTTACCCCCCCCCCCCCCCCCCCCCTGTCCTCCCCTCTTAAGTAATATGAATTACAGTGTATGTTATTATTCACAGTTCTGTAGTTTATTTTCGCCATCTGTATTTTTATTTAATGATTGTCTAAAATGTTAACTTGGCATGCCATACTTGGTAGAAATGCGGACTTGAAAGAAAGCTCTTTTCACAAAAGTGTCAACGGAGAATAAAACATTCCAGGGCGACGATTTCGTATTATGAAACAAAATACGTATATATGCAAATTTTGAGTATGAACCAGTTATTATATTCATTCACAATTACGTTCCCAGTATTTCTCTGAAGTTTATCACAGTTCCGTTTATTTTTGGGTCAAATTTCGACGGTCTGCTAAAATGTCACTTTAAATTCAAGAATAATGAGTAAAGGAATATCCTGTTTTCCTGTCTCGAATATATGTTTATTTTTCGTCCTAAAGAAACTAGCTATTATCATAGCGTAGCAGGAATACTTTTCCGTCGTCAGATCTAGTAAATACCGGAAATCTTCTCCGGTCCGCAGTTCGGTTAAAAATTACGATGATTCAATGAAAACAACGACGATTTTTTGTCACTTTTTTGAATTTTTAACTATGAGCGTACTTACGACCCACTAAAATATTTGAACTACATCAGCATTAATGTTCAAGGAATGTCTGGTATAAATATGATCGTGGGTCGTAGGTACGCTCATAGTTTAAAATCCAGAAAAAGTTTTGGAAACTGCCATTTTTCTGCCCTTTTCGCGAATATTGAGGTCTTTACAGCAACAGAGCATGAATAATATCAACGGAAGTTGAAAAATCTATTGATGTTAACAAAAATATAGGTTTTAAACTTTAAGAATAATGTATTATAATTAATGGCAAGTCACTTTTAATTTGAACTAAATTAGGGGGCCGTTCTCTAATGCTTATCGTACCTTGTCCTTTTATGAGTTACCATATACATGTAAATAATGCAATAATTATTATTTAAACTTGTAACGTTGGTAGCCTATATATATATTAAGTGAGAGACAAGCCATGTGTACTGATTAACATACTTTAATATAATGCTCGAGCTAACTAATCAACACAAATACATAAAGCAATAAGACGCGACCTTATCTGCTATATAGATATAGGAAGATGTGGTGTGAGTGCCAATGAGACAACTCTCCATCCAAATAACAATTTTAAAATTAAACCATTATAGGTTAAAGTACGGCCTTCGACACGGAGCCTTGGCTCACACCGAACAACAAGCTATAAAGGGCCCCAAAATTACTAGTGTAAAACCATTCAAACGGGAAAACCAATGTCCATCAACACAACACGTGCGTGAACTCTGAACTCTATAGATATTTATGAATGAATGAAAGTTACAATATTACATCTCTTCTTTTCTCAGATTAAAGTTCTACTTTAATTAATTATATTACTGTCTGTGTAGTCATAAAATCTTTAACTGTCTGTGTAAACAAATTAAGTGATAAGAAGCATAAAATTGTATCAATAGAAAATTAGAACTTTATAGTCTGTGATAAATGTAAATTTTTCGGTACGCGTACTGTAATGTCAATATAATAAGTGGATCGTCTGATCAATCTGATTAGGCTATCATTACGAGTGTGAATAGTAAATTCCACAAAATTGATTTGTATCATAAATTCACAAACATATAAATCAACATCAAACATAACTGATACATCAGAAAGAGCACAGGATTATTATGCCTGTAACACAGCTCTTTAACGCACATAATCATCGAGATGTTTCGATCGGTGTTTGTTTTTCTCGTGATGATCTTCTCAATGGTGTGTTTGGTATGTCATCATCAATGATTTCTTCTATTTCCTCATCCGTCACTATTTTAGATTTCCCAACCTTTTTGAAGTGTGACGAATTGCGAGTGATATCTTTTTGTTGTTCGTTCGTTGCCGTAATCATACTACCGTTTTTATTCTTGATTGTTAAGGTTGAGGATTGTACGGGGTAGATAGTATATCTTTCTTTTCCTGTTTAACTAGTACGGTATCTCCTACTGTAAAATCGGGTACTTTTACTGAATGTTTTTTCTCGAAGTATGTTTTCATTTTAATTTTGTTCTTGTGGTCTTCTTTTCGAACTTTACTGTCGGCTTGGTTATTTATTGAAATGTTCGGCATTTTTGTATTGATCTTCCTTCCAAATAAAAGTTCTGCCGGGGACACGTTAGTTGTTGAGTGTGGTGTTGCTCTATAATTGCGAAGAAATGTGTGTATTTCTTGCTTCCAACTGCGATGTTCCGTTTGAGCTGCACGAATTGCTTTCCCTATAGTTCTCATGAATCTTTCACTTTCCGCGTTAGCGCGAGGCCATAACGGAGTTATTTTGCGGTGCTTAAAACCCATGTTATCTGCAAAATTTCGGAACTCTCCTGAATTAAACGGCGGTCCGTTGTCTGTTTTCAGTTCTTTCGGTATTCCAAAAATTGAGAAAGTTTTGTCTAATAGAGGTATGACAGATTTTGCGGTTAAACTGGTTAAGGTTTCTATTACAGGATACCTTGAGTATTCATCAATTATTACCATAACGTAATATCCATTCGGAAATGGTCCACAAAAGTCCATGCTGAGATTCTCCCATACATTATTCGGTATCTCAGACATTTGTAACGGTTCGAAAACATTTTTCGGGGTTGACGCTAAACATGGTATACATGATTTACATGTTTGTTCTACTAGTTTGTCTATTCCAGGGAAGTATACCTTTTCACGTAATAACTGTTTTGTACGTACTATGCCCTGGTGTCCTTCATGAGCAAGGTCAATTACACGCATCTGTAATTCTTTCCAGTTGAACGGCAAACGATTTAATGGCTTCTAAGGTCAAGACATTGGTCACGTGGTAAAAGGTCAGAGTTTACGATTTTTTGGTAAACGTGCACGCCTCGTGGTTTTTGGACTCGTATTGTCTTATTTGTACTCGTACATTAATAAAAACCAAAGAGTTCAATTCTGGATTGAATAAGCTTCCTTATTTTATATAATTATCATTAAAAAGTGTTGTTAAAATGTTATAAATTCACGAGTGAAGTGAAACTTTTTTTCTGAAAATTTGCGTAGGTCCACGGAAAATCATTTATAATTCCTCAAATGGGTTTGGTAACGTGTTGAGGGGTATAAAATATGAAGTAAAACCATTTTTTGCTTCTAATTATACTATATCAGATCACAAAAACCCCGGATACGCAATTGTGTCAGATTATTCGTTGCGAAGCGGAGATCAAAGGGAGATAACTCGGTACGCGCATCGTAGGATATTGCAAGTTCACAACAGTAAATTCGAGTAAAATTAATGATTGCAGATATATTTCGACGATTTCTTCAGTAAATTTTCAATATTCCATGTTCCTCTACTGTTGTAACATTAAAATAGTCATGGAAAGGTTGAATATGACATTTTTTTCAAGTACTTACAGGTTATTGAACACTTCCAAAGAAGAAAATTCTGAACTTGGACTTACTGTATTTTCTCAAACACCCTTTTGGTAGATAGAAGGATACAAGAGGGGTTTATCAGTTGTCAGTAGAACCTGTTTTACAATAGAATTGAACTTTTCATTGCATGAAAGCAAACTGAATATGGAAACCAAGGAAATATAGTCTTTAAAATTGTGAACATTTATACTTTTGAATGAAAATAATATGAATTTGCAGTGGACAGAAGTACATGTACAATGCTTGTTTTATTGTACCTGCTTTAAGATACAGTGGTGGATCCCAGATGTTCTGGTGACCTTCTCTTTTTATGGAAGATTAATGCATTTGAATTCAGGGATCATATAATTAACTCTCCTTTTTATCCTTGGTTGAGAATACCACCACTTATGTTTAAAATTGTCTGGATTCACCCTGAGATAAGAACCTTTATAAGATGTACAAGTTATGTTGCTTGCCTTAATCAAGAGAAAATATCTGAACCCAAAGAACCAGAAAGGGATTTAGAACATAATAATCAACACAAAGATAACTAAGCAAAAGCTGTATTGCAACCTGATATCATGCAGTTCTCACCATAATTCCTATTATATGTATTATTTCAAATTTTGCTTTATTTTTCTATTTTTTTATATATTTGAATTCAAAAGTCCTGTAACCGACTGTTGAGTGCATTCAATTAAATTATTGATTGAATAATAAGCTATAAAGCTGACCAGTAAATAAAGTTTGAAAATGCTTTGTTGAAATACAATAGTGGTATTATATCATAAAATATACTGAATCAACTTCAAATTTAATCCAAATTCATACCTACCTGCTCTAAAATGCATAATCAATTGAAAAATAAAAACCTGAGAATACTACAATGTATAAAATAGAGATTGCATGGACACTTCCCATGTTATAGTAGTCATAGACAAAAAAAAACTGACTTAAATAAAGTATGTTCATGTTTTTATTTGTTAAAAGGACAACAATAAGATATTTATTATTCTGATATCAGAAATAATCTCATAGTATCAAATAAGAATGTCAGTTCTTTTAATTGAGATAATCAATTTAATCACATTATTTACTTTTATAAAAAAGATTAGAACAGTAGTTTGAATTATTTCATATTAAGGTATGGTGGGGAAAATGAACATTTATAAAACACTATTGCTGAAAATTGCATTTAGGTCTTTAGAAAGAAACTTGCTTTTCCAGTATGAGGATAAATGAGCTCAAATCAAATAATATGGTTCTCTAAATTTGCACAATTTTATTTAAACTTCAGTTTATATTTAATCGAAATTATGTTGCTGGTTCTGAACATGTTTCAAAAAAACAAAAAAATGCAAAAATTCTTCTTGTAAATGTTACCAAATATCCTTGTAAGACATAAATTTAGACCAACAGCTAAAAGCTTTAAAGTGCCAACAAAAATAATCTAAAAATTTTGTTTTGGGGCATTTTGTTAGTTGAAACAGAGGTTATATAGCATTGAAAATTAAAAGTTTTAGAATGCCTTTTGATCAAATTTGCATGTATTTTTCAACACAGGGCATTTTCAATTTTATTTTTCAACATAAACTTATCAAAAAAACCAATTTTATTAAAATGTGGAATCTTTCTTGATTGCAAAAATATATTTACTTTTAATAAAAATTCAAATGACTTAAATAGACATAATGATTGATGGAAAATAAACTAATAAACAATGGTTTGTTATAATTAAAAGTTTATGAATTTTAAAACTGTTTCAAGCCAATTCCTGATTAAAAAAAAGTGAACTAATCTAAATTGTTGATTAATTACAGATGATTATTGGAAATTTATCAAGTAAATTATAGGCCATACTTGAATACCTTTTATATATTCATATTCCTATTCATATTTCATTTTTTAAAGATCTTGTTAATCCATTAATCATTTATCTTTCAGATATAATTTACAGAATTACTTTATGTAATGTAGATCAAAAGTAACTGGCAATTAATAAATCTATCATCCTTATAAATATCAAACAAATAATACACACATTTGTGTAATCAATTATGAGGTCAAATACTTGTGTATTAAGAATTAAATGCATATTGGAATGATCTGTATAGTTATGTAAGACTGAGGTTGATAGGTAATGTGGTCAATTTGATTGGCATCTTAGGAGGTGGGGCATTGTAATTAAAGGTCCACCTGGTCTCTGATTGTTTAGTGAAAATGACAGTTGTCAATCATACTAGTTGAATCAATACCCACTTACCTAATCAAAATGTTTTTAAAAAAAGCTTGCACATCAACACACCTTAATGACATACATTCTTAAATGAACTGCTCCAATAATATACCCAGTTTTTTTCAGTTTATTTGTGTATTATGTGCACATACATGAGAACTATAGGGAACTATATTTTAGTGTGAATACATTTAGTAACAGTAGCTAACCTGTCCTGTTGTTAGGGAGGGTGGTGCCTAAGTAAAGATTTAGAACAAGTTCTAATCTTTCCAAAAAAACTCATGATATTATCTGTATTTACAATCATGGACTATATAAAAGCTTGTCAACATCTCACTTACTTCAAATGTTTTTAAAATTAACCTGCTAGTACTAAAATAAAGAGATGTGGTATAAGATAAGATAAGATATTTTATTCTAATTAAAAAAGGCCATGAAGAGCAAAGTAATGTGTTACAATGATTTATATAATTGACACAATAATGTTGATATAAATCAGATAAACATGAATATAACCAACTCCATTCTTAGATTTTAAACCACAGCCAGACCAGGGCCACACATATATTAGAAAAAAAGGGTATAACAATTATATCTTCTGTTATCATGATTATTAAACAGGCAAATATTCTCAAAGTCTTAATTAAATCAATATCTGTACTGTATTTATAGTTTTCTGAGTGCAAAACATTTATTTTAAATTGCAACATTTTTCAATACTTCTAGATTTTCTTGAATAAAATGCCAATTAAATTTTGCACTTGTGCTAAACATTTCAAATTTTTTACAACTTATTATTCTATCATTAAATTCTTTTCTTTAAAAGTTATAAAGGTGAAACTGACATTTAAATATGGTGTATAATTGCCAATAAGATAACAGTCAAGAAACTTATCACCAGAGTCCAAGTGCCTGTTAGCAGTGACAGTTAAATTACAAGTCACTTTACATACATCAACAATGAATAAATTCCATTGTTTTCAGGCAAATGAGGAAAATAAGAGTACCAATAGCTTTTGTCTTGCTACATGTACAAGAGAATATAATAGAAATGATAATATAAATAAGGAAATATCAGAGACAAAAAAGACAGGACTTAGCCATTGGACTATATGTAAAGTATTCCCTTACTAATCCTTGGAGGAGCTGCTGTATACTTTATAGAAAAATATATGATGAGGATTTGGCCCCATCAATCAGGATTTTAGACATTTAATACAGAATAATGTCAATTGCAATCTGTTCTATTTGTTCCAATGTATAATGAGTATAATATTTTATACCTAGGGTGGGAATTAAATGTCTTAAATCCATGCATGATTATTTACTCTATTGTTCTTTGTGTACATAAAATGTACATGTATATGAAATATATCAAATGCAAAAAAAATGCTGTAATGTAAATATGGTAATTTGTAAACATCATATTACACCCTCACTATTTAAAGACCTAGTAAAGGAAGTCCCTGCACCTCGCTAGACCTGTTTCTTAGACAAGATGTATTATATAACTCTTGAAAGTATAACACGATAAAGGTTATTGCTAAGTATATAGTAACATCGACGTGCAATTCAGGTAAAGCAAACGGTCAAACATAAACAATCTACCACGTGTTAGTCGGCTGTACTTGAATTCAAAACGACCCATCAGGCCTTATTTACACGAATTTTTGCTAAAGCAGACAGTTAAAGATGTCTGTTTACCTTATGAGGTCTGTAAAGAATGGATTTGGTGGTATGACTTGTGTATGCATGGAAATATAATGAAGAAAACATTGATTTTTACCGTAACTTTTGAATACACAACATTCCCAAGGTATCCCCACAAAACACATGGCTACTTTGTAACGATGGCTGGTAACGTATAGCCACTTTCTAACGGCAAATCTAATTGGATGATCTCCAAAGATCAATAATAAAATTGCTAATAAATGATTGGATACGAAATTGTGTCAGATTATAAATAGAGGAAAAAATGTAAACATTGAAATCCGCCATTTTGACGTAGGAAACAAACTAATTTTCAATCTTCGATTAAAGGACATTGCGCACATTGCCAGCGTATCATGCATAACCAGTCATCTGCAAATATATCTTTCAATATGTTTTTTACACCTACTTTTCTATGTTTTAGTTAATTTAATGTTTTAATTTACTACAGAACGGGACATCGTTCTCAAAGATGCCGTAGAAAAAAATGTAGGTGGCGCTGTTTGTGGGCGTAAACCTTTTACATACGGGTCCTTTTTCTGTCGACAAATTGACCTTTAACTGTCAGATTCAGGCGTTTGCCTTCCAACTGTTTCGGAATGACAATTCTATTATCATGCAGTATGTATGGCACGCCTGAACCACTTTTATTAATTAATCTTAGATTATCTCAGATAAATTAGGTTTATCTGAGATAATCCCGGTTTATCTCAGATAAACTAAGATTATCTCAGCTTAATTCAAATTCGAAAAAATCCTAGTTTATCTCAGATAATACAGAAAATTCATTATCTGGAGAAAATCCCGGTTTATTTTAAAATATTAAGAAAATCTAGGTTTATTTGACTGATTTTCATATAATCCTAATTTATCTCCAGATAATTAATTATCTGAATTTCAGATAATTCATTATCTCATTTTCCAGATAATCTAGGTTTATTTCGGATTCTAAATATACCAAAGGACGATATAACAAGTGTTTTAATTGGACGGCAATTTTTCGACGTTTTACTTTCGTTTTGAAACCGACAACACTGTTTATGATTGTACGATAGAAAAGGTAAGAATCATTTTTTTATTTAATAAAAGATGTAACAATTTCATCAATGAATTATTATATGGATTAACAGATATTTCAGGTGACAAGTCCTTGTCAAAACAGTTGAAAATTGATTAATGAAATGATTGCATATTCTATTATTCAATTTCAAACAAACAAAAAACCCAACCACACAGTTAATATTAATAATAATGTGTGTACCTATGCACCTGTCATTAACTAAAGTCATTTATTGTAAAGGGTATTGTAAAGGGTCCTCTGCCGACTTGATAATATTGTCATTAAGGATACTAATTAGCAATTATAGCACCTTTGAACGTCCTCTTCCATTGTTTTTAATTGACACTGGTTATTTTGAGTAAAAAGGCCAATAAACAAGTCATTACAGGGGTATGGCTTCATTACCTATATAAAATCCCTGTTATTCCAAATAATCATTAAACAGAAAAAAGCAAGATGAATAGTGGTGAGTTTTTAAAATTTCTTTACCATTTTCAAGAATGTGTATATAGATTTCTTGTTAAAATTTATTTAACACTATATTTTTATAGTCTGATTCAAGTACGGGAATGCTTTCTGTTTTAACTGTTTTCTTGGAGATACTTTAAGTTAACTCATGTTTAAAACTGTATTATTAAAATCAAAAGATCAGTTTGATGTAGAAAATGATATATTTTATAGACTTAATATTAAAACATGTTTACCAGTCAATGGTTGTATGCTCTATGGTTGGGTTGTTGCTGCTTTGACACATTTCCCATTTTCAATTATAACTTTAAAACAATGCCAGGAGGTCTAACTTTGAAAGCAGTTTTAGGTTATTATGGTCAGGACATTTATATAAATTATATATAATTCCTTGCCTTTGCAAAAAACTCATGATTTAAAATTTTGGTCCAAGGTCTTGACTCTGAGCACTCACCTCACTTGCAGTAAAGAAGAATGTGTACCTAATATTATTATTCTGTTCGGCTAATAACCAAGAATTATGGATTTCTTTCTCATAGAATCTAATATGAATTTCTCTTGTTCATATTCATGAGGAAAAGCCTGTTTAAATCATTCCCAGTCTCTTATTTTAGTCACATACCCTCCTTCCTTTCTTTAAGAATTAATGCACCTTTTAAGCAAACAAAAACTTTTATTATAGATTACATAAGTATATATCTTTATTTCTGAAACATAAGCACAATGCTACATTTACAAATTTATAAACATATTTATAACCATTTATTCAACTTGATATATCAAACACTGATTTAACAAATGTAAACCAACCTTTATCTTGTAGTAATATATATATATTCGATAAAATGGTAAACAGACTGAATTATGTCATAGGACAAAAAGTAACAGGACAAGAAGGCACAAATAATTTATTGACAATTGTTTGCACAAATAAGAGAAAGATCTTTAAATATTTTCATTTTATAACATATTCATTTTTATCTTAAGCTTTGATAAATGAACATTTATTAAATTTAAATCATGCAAAGGTTATATTTCTTAGCACCATGAAGCCATTCAAGTACCAAGCTACATTGACATTTTGTTTTCATAACAATTTTTCAATCATTATTGATATTTATTGAAAAAAAATTAAATACAAAGTTGCTTTATATATATAATAGTTCAAGAAAACAGTAAAGTTATATTTCCATAATTATTTTTTTCTTGTCCAAAGGAAGATAATCTAAAAACTGAATTGTGGCTTTTGTCCTGTGACTTTCTGTCAGTCCTATTTTCTAAATAAAATAACAGGGAGTTGAATTTCATTTCTGGTAACAACTTTACCAAAAATTAATATATTTTATTTGATGAAATATACAACGTGTATTTTAACCAAGTTCCACATATCTATATATGTTAGCGGCAATAAGTGAAATTAGACATTAAGCTTAAATCCTAGGCAATAAGCTAACGCCTAGGCAGTAAGTCTAATGCCTAAATGATGTTAGGCATTAGTCTTAAATCCTAAAAAATATGTGCAGGCATTAAGCTTAATGCCTAAAATATAAATGCGAGTAAATAAAAGACATTTATTCATTTAAATGAACGAAAAAATATGTGTTTCACCATAGCATTATGAGAACTGGGGCCTGTTTATCAAAACTGTCCTAAAATCAGTCCCATAATATACTCTGAGAATAGAATTTATAATAAAGTTACAAAAAAAAGTAGGACCTACCGACGACATGTCTCAGCATGCACATTGGATCTATCTTAGGATTATCTTAACTTGGATGTCATAACCGCTGTCAATTGTATTGGCGCGAAAGAAAAATACGAAATGAAAAAAATGAATTAATGTATGAAGTGTCACGGTTTCATACTTGTACTCAAAAGTTCAAAGTCAAATCTCGTGCATTTTTCATATAAATTGTGAGTACTTCAACAATTTTATTTTATTACTGCAAATAACATCAAATAACATACGTGTTAATATGAGCAGAGATCTCCACAAGAGAACGGAAATAAAATCACTAATAAAATATGTTTTTTGAATTAAAACGAATCAAATAATAAATTAAAAAATATGAAAACTTGATAGAAATTTGTGATAAAAAAATTTATTTATCCAATACAAAAATTTGAAATCTGTGTGAACAAAATATCTTATCTTAATTTTGTCTAATTTTTGCCAGCTCAAAACAGCTTGACTTTATTTTCCAATAAATATTTAAATTATTTTATAAAATCTCCCCCTTTTTGAATTAAATACAATAACTTTTTTAAAATCGATTTAATATTTTGTTATACCACAAAAACATGAAAAAAGTATGAGTTAATTCTGTTTTTAAACATTTTAATTGCTAAAATTAATTAATAAATTACTAAACATGCTTAATTTGAAGATCTGTCTAATGGATTTTTTACACATGTAATACAAGAAACTTTTATATCAAGTATAAATCACCTAATATGAATAAATTTCAGAGTTCACTTATTGCCTAAAATAATTTTCAGCAATAGGATGAATAATCATCATCAGAATTCAGGCAATAAGCTTAAGCTTGCAAATCTGTAGAATAGATCCAATATCCAATATTTGAATTATGAAATATTGTACACACTAGCTTTAGCCCCTGTTGCTTTTTATGCTCTTGGCTTTTTTCACTCTTTGGAACTATGTACATTGTACCAATATTATTTTTTTTATCAATCTTTACATTTAGATAAAACTACTTGTTTAAAATTGGACAATTATACAAGTGTCTCAGCTATGACATGTATGAGGTTAGTTTAACCTGTTTTATTGTACAGATTTCAAGATTGTAATATTGTTATAGTTTATTCAAAGTACATGAAGTAGACTGAAATTATTAATTTTACTTCAAAATGTTATTAAGATATTCGACATTAGGTAACTTCCTATTATTTGGTATATGGGGATGTGCCAAAAATAGGGCTCATAATTTTGCGAGATTTTATATAAGAATGACCCTCCTTTTTAATGACATCCTATATTAAAATGCATTTACGCTTGATAACTGTATATTGATTTGGAGTATGATCTACACACCAATCCAACAATCATTGCGTATATATAACGATAAAAGTTATGCACCAAAAGAAAAATTAGTTTTATGGTTCAATAAAATCAAAATAAATTATTGCCATTCATTATAGATAAATTTCTATCAAAAATAAGGCTAAAATTTATTTATATTAACAATAACAACGTACACACATGTTGGCGTATGAATACACAACGTCAGAGTGAGCAAAAATCTAAGTACATGTTTAGATTCAGCATATCAAAGAGGCCCAAGAATTCAATTTTTGTTAAAATCAAACTTAGTTTAATTTTGGACCCTTTGGACTTTAATGTAGACAAATTTTAAAACGGGACCAAAAATTAAGAATCTACATACACAGTAAGATTTGGCATATCAAAGAACCCCAATTATTCAATTTTTGATGAAATCAAACAAAGTTTAATTTGGACCCCGATTTGGGCCAACTTGAAAACTGGGCCAATAATAAAAAATCTAAGTACATTTTTAGATTCAGCATATCAAAGAACCCCAGGGATTCAATTTTTGTTAAAATCAGACTTAGTTTAATTTTGGACCCTTTGGACCTTAATGTAGACCAATTTAAAAACGGGACCAAAAATTAAGAATCTACATACACAGTTAGATTCGATATATCAAAGAACCCCAATTATTCAATTTTTGATGAAATCAAACAAAGTTTAATTTTGGACCCTTTGGGCCCTTTATTCCGAAACTGTTGGGACCAAAACTCCCAAAATCAAAATACCAACCTTTCTTTTATGGTCATAAACTTTATGTTTAAATTTCATAGATTTCATTTCTATTTATAAATACTAAAGTTATGGTGCGAAAACCAAGAAAAATGCTTATTTGGGTCCCTTTTTGGCCCCTAATTCCTAAACTGTTGGAACCAAACCTCCCAAAATCAATCCCAAACTTTCTTTTGTGGTCATAAACCTTGTGTCAACATTTCATAGATTTCTATTAACTTTAACTAAAGTTATAGTGCATAGCCTTGATAACTAATTTTTAATTTAATTAATACATTTTTTATTTACCATGCAAAATCAATGAAACAAGGCTATTAATTAATGGATAAAATTAGCTGTGATAACAAGACTCCGCTATTTAAGGAATGTAACTTATTATATAAAACCCTTGGGAATTAATGCGAATCTTGGTCAGAACATCAGTACATGCTCTGGTCATTATTTCTTACAATAAATTAAAATACACTGTAATTAAGCATGATGTATATCTGAGCAACTGCTTTGAACTGATAACACCCTTAAGTTATTACAGGCATATTTTTTTCTGTAATAACAATTTTTACATATATAGGTGTACCATGCAAAATTGGTAAACAATGAACTGTTATATCTTTCAACAGTAAAGTAAACATATAGACAAAAGTAATATCAATGGAACTTTTATCCATTTTAGCTAAACTAATCATGTATATTGTCCCTTTGAAACATGTATTAAAACATTATACATGTACTCCAGTCAAACTAAGATTTAACCTCAAACTAATTGCATCAGAAAATATTTAGTTCTTATCTGTAGCATTTTTTGCCCTTTATATACACAGAAAAAAGTCCGATAAAATCTAACTTGAGGAAAACTCAAAATCAGCATTTTTAATTTCCTATGGAAATCAATATTGGAAGGGGAGATAAATCTAGCAAAAATGAGTTTTTTTGGTCAATTTTGGGTTGTATTTCTTGAAATTTAAGTGTAGTATGATACTTTGATGGGGTTATAAGTTTGTATTTGACTAAATTATATAATCTTCTGCTCATGAAATGTACAAAACCAAAGTGTTATGGGTTATATTATATTATGTAGATATTATCAATATATACAATGTATCCGGTTATGCAAAAATCCATTACTATAGCCAGAGACATATAATATATGTCTCTGCTATAGCTTGTATAAGAACAAAGGGCATTCAATAGTGTTAACTGCTAAAGCATTATGTATACCAACAAAACTTGTGAACATGATCAAGACATTGTATCAGGATTGCATTCAATAAGGTAGAATCTACATAGATTTCATGACTATTGAATGTGTAGGTTGCCTAGCTGCTAAATAGATATTGATAGCAGCAAGGCTGGCTACTTTTTCAGAAGACAAAAATCTAATGAGCACTATATGGCTGCTACAATATTGAATAAGCCTGATTTTTGAAACAACAGGTGACAAAGTTTTTAGTAAGAGAAGCAAGCATTGTAATATTTATTATAAAACGAAAACAGTAGAAATTTATCACCATGTGAAATTTAACATGAAGCTGTTTCTAAGGTGCAGTATCTGAAGTATGTCATGTATGTATGTATACGTGATTTATACTTGTTGTAAATTATCAAACTATAATAATACTGAATATTCATTGTATGTATGAATGTACTGGAGATGCCGCCAATTTAGACACACCCCCTGATTGTCTGCAAGGGTACAGCAGATCCATGTACACTCCCTAAGGATTAATGGAGATACGCCTTTACAATATTATCCCACAACCAGAACAATCCCCACCCAACACCACCCAAGGGAGCGTGTAGGACACCGGGAAGTCTGTTATTATGGTGGAGGAAGCCCTGGTACTTGGACAGAACCACGGGGTCACTCAGTGGAAACAGACAAACCAGAGAGATATCAGAAGATTGATTTCCAGGTCAGAGAAGGGGACAACTTTGACCATCCGAGCCCCCAAAGTACCCATTCTAGTTTAAACTCCAGTCTAGGTTCCAGAGATGTGTGAGAGGTTGAAAATTACCCTTCTGATGTTCTGGTATTTTTAGCGCCTTGAGTGAGAATCGAACTCGAGACCTTCAGCACTGTAGCCATCGGTCATAACCACTAGACCACGAAATCAAATAACTTAAAGGGGTCTCAGTGGGGTTCTGATCCAGGTCATTGTTTCGTTGGATTCCCGTATCCACCTTTTCACTAAAAAATCACTATTGGGTAAGCAATTCTCCATTTTTTGGAATTTCCCATGTCCCGCTAGTCCGGCTTCATAACCAGATTTCACGGCACAACAATTTAATTTTTACGCTTACAAAAAATCGGAAATCCCGCATCATGCTAGACCCCACTTTAAACACTGAAGCCACTGTGGCACTGACAAATTATCTAAACAATTATTTAACCGACTTACCTCATCTACTTGTCTATGTGCAGCTTCAGGTTCCAATGTGTTGGCAGAATATTGTCTTTTAATACCTCTTAAAGTGTTACTGATACGATCTAAGACACTGCTTACAGTAGGTTGATGAGATCTTTGGAGACGATTCATGGCGACTACAACATGTTTTGGTTTTTTTAAAAATGGCGCTTGTTTACCGATGTGTCGTGTCTTTCTATTGGTCGAATTATTGATTCGGAGTCTCTCTTTTTCCCCCAGATAATCGTTTTTCTCAGTGTTTTCAGATAATCCCGGATTATCTCCAGATAATTATTTATCTAATATTTGGAGAAAAATATTGAATTATCTCAAAAATGCATTAAGCTCAGATAATCCCTGTTTATCTTAAAATTGTGAGAAAAACCGGGATTATTTGAAAAAAATCGAGATAATCCCGGTTTATCTGAGCTTAATGAAAAAAAGTGAGATAAACCGGGATTATCTCAGATAAACCTAATTTATCTGAGATAATCTTAGATTATCTATTAAAGTGGTTCAGGCGTGCCATAAGTATGATCTCCATATCATTAACGGGAACGATTGTTAATTCGTATCTTAATCTTGAGAATGTATCTAGCGTATTAATCTCATACTTGTCCCACCTGTTTGATTTTAATGCAGTAATTACGGTTTGCAGATCTTTATCTTTTTGTGTACTTTCAGCTATCTCATTAAGGGTCATTGCCTTCGGCACAGCGTTGTCAGTTAAATATCGGACATATTCTTCAGCTAATTGAGAATGTTTACATGCGATTGATGTATTCGGTGTCGGATGTCTTGATAAATAATCAGCTGCGTTCACCTTTCCTGGTTTATACTGTACTTTGAAATTATATCCCTGTAATCTTAATCTCCATCTTTCAATGCGTGCTGGTGTTTTTGCCTTTGGACTGTTGAGTATAGTTTCAAGCGGTTGGTGATCGGATACCAATGTAAATGATTGTCCGTACAAATAAAGGTGAAAATGTTCAATTGCCCATACAATTGCTAATGCTTCCTTTTCTGTTTGCGAATAGCGTGTTTCAACGTCTGTCAATGATCGGCTTGCGTATGCGATAATTTTTCCATTTTGTGTTAACAATCCAGCTAATCCAACGGGACTTGCATCTACTATCAACATTGTTTCTTTGTAAGGGTCAAAGTATGACATCACACGGTCAGCAACAAGTTCATTCTTTAGCTTGTCAAATGATTCCTGTTGTTCAGATGTCCATTCCCACTTGGAATTCTGCTTTGTTAATCTGCGGAGCGGTTCAGTAATAGTTGAGTAATTTGGAATGAAACGTCCTACATAATTGGTCATTGCTAAGAAACTACGAATTTCACTTACGTCTTTCGGTATTGTCGTGTTCTTGATAGCGCTTATTTTTCTTGGATCGGCTGATATGCCATCTGCACTGAAAATATGACCATAGAATTCAAGTTTGTTCTTATTAAATTCACATTTTGCCTTATTCAATGTCAAGTTCTTCTCTTTAAGTCGTGCAAATAATTTTTCCAATCGTTTATCATGTTCGTCCTGGTTCCTTCCAAATACGATAATATCATCGGATATATTTCGGACTCCATCTAATCCTTCAAGTGCATTACTCAGTGTGTTTTGGAATAACTCTGCGGCTGATGAAACACCAAAACTGAGTCGTTTATATCTCCGTAATCCTACGTGTGTCGTGAAGGTTGTGATGTTCCGGGATTCCTCGTTTAACTCCAATTGATGATATCCACTTCGAAGGTCCATTTTCGAGAATACTTTAGATCCGTTTAAATCCAAGATCATATCATCGAGTGTTGGTGTAATATGACGTGAACGCAAAATAGCTTTGTTCGGTTCCCTCATATCCACGCATAATCGAATTTCGTTCTTGTTTTTCGGTTTAGGGGCCACAACTATCGGGGACACCCAAGGTGTTGGTCCATCCACCTTTTCAATTATATCCTGTTTTTCGAGTTTCTCGAGTTCTGATTCTACCTGCTTTCGAATGTGAAACGGAATACGCCTATGTGAAAGAATTACAGGTTTGATACTTCCATCAATATGAATTTTCACTTTTTCATCTTTTAATTTTCCAATTCCATGGAACACATCGCTATATTTATTGCATAATATTTCATGTTTATTTGCTACTGCCGAAATGACTGGCACTATGCTTAAGTCAACAGATGTGTCATAGCACAATACATTCCCGTATCTTCCTTTCATCACATACACCGGTGCGGTTGTTATTTTATGGTCACTCTCTATCGTAGCGTGAAATTTTCCCATTAATTTCAAGTTTTTATCTGATCCATATGCGAAGACTTTAGTGTCAGCGTGAGAAAGTTTGGGTTTACACTTGATGTTCTCGAATGTGCTTTCATCAATAACATTAATACTTGATCCTGTATCAATTAAAATATCCACATTAGAATTATTGATTTTCACGTTGATTTTCGGTTGTCCTTTCTGTACTTTATTCACAGTATTTTCTCGTAATCCAAAAACGTAACAATCGTCAGAACTGCTATCACGATCATCATCATGTTCGTAATTGTCAACTTTGTTTATTTTTCTTTTAAAAGTACTAGTTCCGTCCATACGTTTAGATCTACACACAGAAGCGAAATGATTCAACTTTTTACATGAGTTGCAACTTTTTCCAAATGCCGGACACTTGTTTGCATGTGGAAAGTCACCTCCACAGTTTCTGCAAGTACCAGTAGTCCTTTTCTTTACGTTTTGGTCAGTTTGTGTCTGTAGAAATCGTGGTCCGTTTCTACGTTTTCCAACTCCTTTTCTAACAGCATTTGCGGATTGTTTGTCTGATTGTTCAATTTCTGATGCCTGTTTTTCGGAAAGTTCTAACGCTCTGGCTGATGAAATTAATCCTTCAAGGGTCGTGTCTTCCCTAAGAGCCTTTCGTCTTAGTCTAGTTGAATGACAACCTTGGATAATTTGCGATTTTACTTCTTTAGATGTTTCAGTAAATTCACAGTTTACAGCTAGCTGGCGTAATCTTGTATGAAAACTGTCGATAGTTTCATCAGATGTTTGTTTGGCTTGCCTAAATTTGTAGATTTCGTATTCTGTATTCTTTTTCGGAGCAAAGTAAGCGGTTAACTTCTGTTTAGCGGCATCAAAGTCTTCTCCTGTATTATCAAGGGTATCAAAGACTTCGTTGACATCTTCTCCAGCGTAATGCAGCAAGAGTGCTCTTTGTCGTTTGCTGTCCTTTATGTTTAATCCAATGAATAAATTTTCAAGTCTACTTATCCATTTACGCCACCTTATTTCAGCATTGTTTTCATGTACCGGAAAACTCGGAAAATTTGGCAAAGATGCAGCCATGGTTTAGTTATCAGTGTCACTAATTAATAAATCCATAAAAATACATTTTTAACATTTCCAACTTTTGTTTTTATCCTCGTCGCCAATGTAACGTTGGTAGCCTATATATATATTAAGTGAGAGACAAGCCATGTGTACTGATTAACATACTTTAATATAATGCTCGAGCTAACTAATCAACACAAATACATAAAGCAATAAGACGCGACCTTATCTGCTATGTCCATCAACACAACACGTGCGTGAACTCTGAACTCTATAGATATTTATGAATGAATGAAAGTTACAATATTACAAAACTGATGTAAACATTATCACTGTAAATTCTTGAGCACCAATTGTATTCATTTTAAATCTTTTATCTTATCAACATCCTATTTAAAACTCATTTAACATAGCAAATGTTTTGTTTTTTAGTGTTTTAAATTTTAATAAAAAGATAAATAATGGCCTGTAAATATATCCCTTCACCTAATACTCTTTTAACATTAAAATATAGGAACTATTTTTTTTTTTTACTACCGTGTGACACGGGTGCTCCGTTGCGGAGGAATTTACGAAGAAAAGAAGAAAAGATGAGTCTTTTGTAGACGAATCGCGGGTCTGGCGTATATACAAAATTTAGTCCTGATATCTATGATGAGTTTATTTAATTTACAATTAAGGGAATTATTTATTCAAAAGGGCCTAGGTCAAGCGATTCAAATTATATGAATAAAGTACCAAGGATGTAGCCTATATGACGACTTTACATGAACTACATACTTAGAACACCACGTCAAATATCTTTCTATGGTGAATTATGAATTGATAACCTTTAAGTACCAGTTTATTCAAATGACTATCAGTGGCGGATGCAGGAATTTTCGAAAGGGGGGGGGGGTGCAAAACATATGTCCCGATTTAGTCCAAATAATTATGACGTCTAGGACGGCTATTTTTTTTTTTCTGGGACGCCTTCTTGTTGTAGGAAGGCGTCCCAGAAAAAAAATAAAATAGCCTTGCCAGACGTCATAATTATTTGGACTAGTCCCGATTCAAATGCATTGATCGGCCAAAATAAAGGGGGGTGCGCACCCCCGGAACCCCCCCTCTGGATCCGCCACTGACTATATTGAGTTTACTGGATCATATCTACGGGCTCCCTAAACAATATCACAGTAAAAGTTGTCATGTGATATCGATCCCTATCATTGTCACAATAACAACCTTTTATGTCCGTTTAGATTGCTAATCAAATGTTGTCAATATAATAACTGTCATACACGTGGGAGTTCTAGCTTGCTATTATTAAACCAGGTTGAATCCGTCATTTTGTTCAGATAATACCTTGTTAGGAAAAAAACTTAAATATTAAACTCATAATTTTCCCACCCTCTTGCTTTCTTACAAATATGTTTTAATGTTTGTGTTATGCATGTACATATACACATGGAAAAAGTATTGCAACACCAAATTTAAATTGAAATTAAAAAACACTGTTTATATTTTTGTGATATAATTTGTTAAAATAGAACTAGTTAAACATTCTTTAAATATCACATGAGTTTGATCAATAATTATCGACTCGATAAGTTCCTACCTGCACATGCAGCTACTGTACCCGTTAACAGCAAAACATGTGTTTTATCCTCATTGTTTTGAACACTTTAAATAACCAAGTTTATAAAGTAATGTGATTGACACATTGTAATGGGTCCTCCACAACTCTTAACCGCACCAAGACGGCAGATTATCAGCATGAGAGAAGCAGGAATGTCGCTGTGACAACCGCGCATATTGTTGGTCATCATCATTCCACTATTAGTCGTTTTGAGAATAAAAATCAGGCAATAGACCATGTTAGAGATTATCCAAGATCAAAAAGACCCCCTATGACATCTGCTAGGGAAAATATAGCATAAGGAATCTTGAAAGAAACCTATTGCATACAATACAATCCTAAAAAGAGTGCTGGGCATACAGGAGCCTTTTAACAAAAATTGTTCCAGGTCGACTCATCGCTACTGGTTATCTTGCGATCAGACCATTTCGGGTACCTTTGCTTACAAACTGACACACAGTTGTCCGTATCCAATGTAGTGCAGAGCTCGCCAAAGTTGGAAATTAGTATCGTGGAGGAAGATCCATTGTTCCAATGGAATTTGGTTTATCTTCCTTGGCCCGATCGTAGCTCTGATTTGATCCATATCGAGCAGATATGAGATACTTTTGGGCGTAATGTGCACGAAAGGACACCACAGTCCAAACACGTGATGAAATAAACAATGCCATTCATCAGAAATGGTTTCTGCTACCTTAGGTAGCTACCATTTGATTTTTTTTTGGGGGGGGGGGGGGGGGGGGATTTATGGAAGGAATCAGAAGACGTTAAGTGGCGGTTAACCGTTTGAAAGGAAGCTGCGCACAAAGTACTAATTCTTTAGCGTAGAAAGATCAACCATGATGGGAACAATCATCTTAAGATTGAAACTAAATGAGTCTGTATCATAAAAATATATCTTTATTGCATAGATACGTAGTGCATAGTTAATCCATTCAACAATACATGCCATGGAATATTAAAAATAAATTGAAAAATGAAAACAAATGTAACACTGGTTGTTATATTATCATACATGCTGTATAAACACAAAAACAATTCAAAAAATTCATAAAATCTTATTTGTAGAAATAACTGACCAGAATGTCCAAACTCAACTGAATTTAAGTTGATTGATGACAAAAGGATATCAATAGAAAGTTATCACTACATTGGTCCAAATTCATACTGCATTCAAACACTGGAAATGATATTTATAAAGGGATTTCATAAACATATTTTTTATGTACATGATGTACAAGTCAAATAGGCACCTGTTGAATGCACTAGAAAAATTCAAATAGTTACCTATTTAAAGTCATTTCAGTATTTGGTTATTTAACTGAATTATAGTTCATCTTGTTTTCATAAAATACATTTCAAGTTTAATAATCTATAAGAAATCTCACCATAGACATATTTTGACCTAATTGTCTATTTCATGAAGACACACACAATTCTAAGCACCTTTTTACAAAACCAAATTCTAAAGAAAAATACACATCACATATCTCAGCTTTAGTAAGGTACTTTTTCGTATAAGGTTTTAGTTTGTCAGTTGAATATAAAGCTGTACTTAATCTACCTCTAAATACACTTGATAAAAAAAAGCATTTTATCACAAAATATTTTCCCAAAAGAATTATAATCACTGACCCTGGTTTAATATTTAAATAACCCCTTCAAAAGATACGAAAACCACTAATTTTAAAACCCCCATTGAACATGTTAAAAATGTCATATTCCTTTTCAGTATGTGTGTTTTGGAACAAATAATGATTCTCCGGCGGCATCACCAGACACACCACCTTTATACTGTCCAAGGGCAGCTAACCCATTAGCCTGAAAAGAAAAAAAAATTAAATAAATACTGACGGACACGATTTTTCATATCCTATACCTTAGGTTCATACCATATATTCTTACTTTCTTGATGATCTTGTGCAGATATGAAGAGGACTATGGTGTAACCCAGTATACCAAAAAAAAATATCATATAGCAGGTTATTTTTGAGGTTGTAAAATTTCACGATTTTCAGTGAATAAGGTATACAACAAATGGAAGTTTTTAACGACCTTGGCTGGCTATACAGCCCTTGCACGGTAGGTAAGGTATACAAAATATTTTGGCAGCTATTATTTTAGTGGATGCAAAACTTTTATCAATACCTTTTGCATAAGCTGTTTTAAATTGGCAGGAATTAATTTTGGCCATTTTGATCTATCCAGGAAAAGTTTTTACCACCTAAAAATAACCTGCTATACAGTATTCTTTTGTGAATCCCAATAATATTTATTATTAAGTCCTGAGTCCAGAAAGATGTAAATCCTGAATTCCTGATTGAAATAATAATCCAATCCTGAATTCCTGCAAAAAATAAAAGCCTGATCTCGACATCCAAAAAAAAGATCCTTTGGTTCCTCCATGCACTGGTATAATCATGATAATTTTATTTTTGAAAAATTATATTCGAAAGAAGGAGCATGAAATGCTTACAAAAATCCTGCATTTGAACAATAATAAATGTTCATTACTAATAACCAGTAACATGACTTCGTCAGGTAAGCATCAATGTTTCCAATACCTCTGTTAAGGTATCCTTATTTAAAAGACACTACACTGCTACTTATGCTTAGGTACTATTTCTGTACTTAAAATCTGTAGTACTGGAAATTTACTTTTAATATTTAGTACTATTTCTTTACTTCAGAATTATTGTAATATTTAGGAACTTGTATTTTACAGTACTTGATTTGTACTTACAATACCAATAATGATCACAGTATTTTGAAAATCATAATTTTATTAGATTTGCAAAAGACAAACTTTCAAAATGCTGAAAATGTAACCTTGCAACCAAAAAGCTATAGTACTTTACAGGATCTAAATATTAGGCCAAAAATAAATTATGTCTGTTTACAGTTACCCAACCATCCCTATTTTTGAGCACCGATCCTTAGCCAATTTATTTCCGTTGTAAAGTGAAAAATAAATTGAACTTAAGTGTCAAAAGTGAAGTTAGTGTTGCCAATAATATAAATCAATAATTGCCTGATACATCCCAATGTTTACAATTGTGAATACAATAGCTGTTTTAGGGAAATTTGCGACTTGTGAGATAGAGTAATTACTTTGACGCCATTTTTTCCAACCAATAAGAAAGGGAAATAATCCAAACATTAAAAATTCAGGTAAATTCGGCCCATGAACAACTTGGACCATGACAAGACATGCCAGACGAAACTGCATGACACAAAATTATGTCACAAAAAATGAAATGGAAATACCAACCTACACCTACCCTATCTTTTATAGCATGTAATGAGACATATATATTTATTTGTTTGGCCCTACAATAATTTTAAAGTAACAAATTAGTGCTGAATATTAAAAGCAGATTTCCAGTACTAGATTTTTGGTACAGAAATAGTACTGTGAAAGTACTTTTATTCGTGGGGTACCAATTTTCGTGGTTTTCGTGGATGACTTTATCCACGAATTTAAGTGTCCAACGAAATAAAACAACCATTGTCTAAATCAAGACATCGAAAGATCCCCATCGGTAGGTTTGACAACTGATGGTATGATCTAGACAAGGACGTATATTATGTTAGTTATATGTCCTTAGTCTAGAGAATATATTGAATAACGCAAAATCTGAGATTACTTTAAGAGCAGTCACAGAACTACAACCGCATGCAGAATTATACCAATTTAATCTTTAATGACCCTAACTGTACAACTTTTGATCCTGTGTATATCATTAAGAATATTTTTGATCGATGAAAGTCAGATTTCCGGTATTTATATGCTAGTATGATAAAGTGTTCATTTAATATCCTTATAGTTCTCGTACATATGGAAAATAATAATTTTATTCTGGGCTTGATTTTGTTAAGAATTATTTGACAATTCAAGATACATTTATAGCATCTGTTTATGTTACTATTTTCAATAGGTGACATGTTTATGGCCTAATTTACACTTTGATGGTCTTTAATCTGTTGATCACTTTATCATGGGGTTAATTAGTGTAATCACTACGATTTACATGGGTCAATGTTTATTTTGCAATTTCCTTTAATCCAGACTATTTGCAACCTTTGATTCTAAAGATTTTAATTATCAATTTGTTTTTTTAGAAAACTAAAATCCACGAATTTAAAAACCCACGAACATGTAAATATTGCTCAATCCACGAAAATTGATACCCACGAATTAAAGTACTTTCACAGTAACTATGCAAAAGTAGCTGTGCAAGTTTTCTTCATACCTTTGCCCTACTAATGAGCTGTTCCTGGGCAGCCTTAACATTCTCTTCCTTGCCTTGCCATGCCTTTAGGACACTGGCTTGTAAGGCTCTTCCAAAGGAGAAGGTTAGTGCCCATGGTTTTCTACCAGGAAAAACATTAATAGCGTTCAGATTAAGGGTTGCATCTTCTTCAGATTGTCCACCTGACAAAAATGTTATTCCTGGAAAAAAGAGAAATAATGTAGGAGGATATCATTGTGTTTTTAGTTTGAGGCTATCATTGTGTTTTTAGTTTGAGGCTATCATTGTTGGAGACATAGTTTTTCATGTTTTGCTTTTGTTATTCTATAATTCTTTCCTATGAGCATGATAAAAACTCCAAAATATTGAAATTGCAGATGAAAAATTTTTGTTTTGTTTTTGGTTTATTGTGCTTTTGGGTTGCTATCTCAACTTCAAACCACACATTTCCTTTCATTCATAATTTCACCACTGATAATTTCAAGGAGCACAAACATTTATTCGAATTGCCTTTTCAGATTCTAAAGGATTGGGGGTATTTTCATTGGTACCTCAAAATGAATATATCATCCAATTATTAACAAAGTGCTTTTTTATGTTTAATGCAACTTTCAGAACTGCTACTTTATGGCAGCCAGTTTTCCTTGGCAGAGGAAACCAGAGTGCCTGAACAAAATGGATTGGTTGAATTCTAATTATAAAGGAGTTGGCCAATCAGAATATTTGGGTACATGCTTTGAAATTTTACCCAGAATTCAATAGATTCTGACACTGATATCATTGGTCAGTTTTTCCTACCTGGAACTGCTGCTGGAACAGTTCTTGATAAAGCCAGGACTGTAGCTTTAGCATTTTCTTCTGCTGTGAATTTTTTAGAACAACTTTGACCAGCGGTCACCATGTTTGGTTTCAGTAAAGTTCCTTCTAAATATACATGGTGATCTGACAATGCCTTGTATGTAAATGCCAATACCTAAAATTATAAAAGAAAAAAAATCTGTATCTTCTTACCTGAACTAACAAAAATAAACAGCTAGTACAATAACTTTATTAGTTCTGGTAAATTTCTAATAATCACCCCTGGGTTTTTGGTGGGGCTTGTGTTGCTCTGTCTTTGGTTTTCCATGTTATTTGTTATTGCTATACTGTTATTAGTCTTTTGATTGTTTTTAGTTTTAGTCATTGGATTGTAATTTTGTGTTAGACGAATTAGAATGTCCATTTGGTATCTTTCTTCTCTTTTTTCTAAATTTTCCAATCTGATTAAAATACTGATCTGATGTGCACGCTTCATTTACAAAGCTGACAATGTTCTATACTAATTTCTGTTTGATTGGAATTTATTCCTGATGATATATGAATTAATTTTACCTATAATCCTGGTAAATTATACCACGGAATGATTTGATAATCCTTGTGAAATATGATTGAAATTTACCTCTTCCTGAAAAATTATGATTGAAGTTTACCTATATCATTTATATAATTATTATGAATTCTGATTTTATCTTTTTCTAGATTCCTAGTCATGCTAGTGAAATATGATTGAAATTTTTCTCCATTCCTGGCAAACTACGATTTAAATATACCAACAAACTTAGTCTAGCTTACTTATAATTGAAATTTACTTGCAATACTGGTGAATTAAGATTGAAATTTACCTATAATACTGGTGAAATTTGATTGAAAGGAGTAAGTTCGGTAAGTGCCATAGTTGGCCCCAATTATAAAGTACATGGTTACAAGACAATAATTATTTTAAGTTGCCTTAAAGACATGTGAGAAAGTTAAACTGAGCTGTTTTTGTCAAAGTTTAATTCTAAAACGTCGATTTTTACATCCCAAAAAGGTCAAGATAAGGGATTTTGGTGAAATTTGACAAAATCAGCTGGATTTCAACCAAATAAAGGACCAGGAAACATAGAGCGCAGGCTTCGACAAGCTAAATATTCAAATACGACATGTTAAATGTCTTCACAAACATTATTTTAAAAGATCTTTGTTGTTGACGTTTGCGCTCTATGTTTCCTGTCAAATAATCTTTGGAAATTTAGGAGATAACTGTATTGTAATTTAAGCTTGGCCTTCGTAAAACGTAGATTTTACTGTCGCAAATTGAGTTTACCTAGCGACGCGGAGCGGAGATAGGTAAACGGATATTTGCGACAGTAAAATCAAGTTTTACGAAGGCCAAGCTTAAAATACAATACAGTTATCTCCATTCTAATGCCACAGATTAAATTAAATTTCATTTAATAAATATTTTGGCTTAAAAATGCCATAAATGAAAAAGTCCGCGAAACTGTTGCATCGTCTTTAGCATCTAAACAATGTGACGTCATATGTATACTCTGGATGTCAAACATGAATACTTAACGTATTTTTACTTTTCGTACGCTTGAGAATGGTTTCAATATAGACAAAAAGAAGATTTTGAGGCTCAAAATGTGACAATCTTGTTTATTTTTTGAGAAAATATATACCCCAAAAAAATCGGAATTCAAAATGGTGGCTTTCTTAGTTATGGACTTGTAGAACGTGGAATCTAACCCCTCAAAATATTTGTCAACGTCCAATGAAAATTATTGTTACAAACTAATTGCATTAGAATTAACCATTTTCATTGATTTTTTCGTGAAAAATCAATATGAGTACAACTTGTGACGTCATAATGAAACGCAGAAACGTAAAATTTTCAACAAAATGGCTTATATCCTATCTAGTCAATGTATTAGCTATAATTTATCGTGATATTGGTCAATAAATCCAAATTTGAAATTTACCCTAAAATAGGGGGCCATTTTAGGACCTTATCGAACATACTCCTTTAACTGGTGACATATGATTGTAATTTACCTGTTCAGTAACTTTTTGTGCAGTGTATAGATCGTGATCACCATCACATAAAACCTCAGGTTCTACAATAGGTACTAAACCATTCTGTAATATAAAATAAGGACAATTTAACACCAATGTTTATAAATTCTATTTAAAAATTGATGAAGGCCAATTGATTTGTTCATGATGTTCATATTAAATTCAACATCATGCAGATTATAATTTCAAAGGTATCAGATATAAAAAGATGTGGTGTGATACTGTTCAGAAATCCACTGCATCCTGAGGCTCACCTCCATGGTGGAAATTGTTTCTCTAATTATTTTAGACAATATGAAGACAAACTCTATCTTTCTTTCTAAATGATCTGCAAAAGATGTGTTCTATTTATGTGACATAGTCATAGTCATCTAATTTAGCAACTTCATGAAATGAAAGGGAAATTATTAAAATTTCAGTTTTGACCAAAGGAGAAAAAGATCGGGAAAAGTATAAATCCACTTAAAATAAGAGAAAATCTGTTACAATGTCTTTATCTATCTATGCAATAATTAAAGATTTCACTTCTTACTTGTTGACAGATGCTGGCGTATCTGGCTAACACATTGGCATTTTCTAACATAGCTTGGAAAGTTGGAGTTTCTGATCCTATTTTTAGAACACATCGCCATTTTGCAAATTGTGCTCCATCCTTTTTATACTGTGCACATCTTTCTGCTAGACCATCAAGACCTAAACAAGAATAATGAATTGGTAAATCTTTTAACTCTCATATGATTTTACCTCGATAGTCTTTATAACAGTGGTTACGTCTCGTTCATGTCTCTATTGAATATGATTTTCAGGTCAACAATACAAATTTCAAAGTTTAATTTGCAACAATATAACCATCATGACCATGATAACATTGTATTTTTATATTTTGACATGAGTTTAGTTCTGTTAATCTCTAATAGACTGGAAAATACCCTTTTTCATAAACTTTGAAGATGTGTGTAAGTTACAAATAAACACACGAGACATCTTGTTAAATATTCTGGCCTACTTAAAGTTCAAGGAGCATGTACATCATGTACATGATGGATGTATGCATATATATCAGCTGTACCTGAAGGAAATATCTTCCTTGAATTAATATGTTAGTACCTTGCAATCCCAACACTTGTGTCTGAGTTACATGATAGGAGAGGAAAATACAGCTTTACAAAATGGATAGCAACAATCCATCATTTTCTGTACAAAACTTCCCATCTCAGATACCCCAAAATCTACAGTAAATGTGTGTAACTGATATTAAATCAATATTCTAGTCCTTTCTTAAAAACTTCTTTGCTTGATGCTGCCTACTAATGCCAATACCAATACCCATAAGTAGGTAGAATAGGATTTTTAATTTTTTTGGCCAACAACTTAGTTACATGTTTAAGGCAAGAAATTGCTGTAAAAGCAGACAAATTTTTGAAATGATTTGTTCCATAATATTTTTTGGTTAAGGCCTAGCTGCTTTTAAAATAGGTAGGAAATGTCATCAAGCAATTTAAATCTTATTTTTGGCCCATCACTTATATATCCTTCAATAATCATGATAATATAGTAATTACCCTGTGTTGTTGATTCTCCATCAGTTCCAGCAAGGGGGACAACTCCCTTATCTACTTTGATACCGGGAATAATTCCCTTTTCTTTCAATACTTTAACAAAGGGTACTCCAGCTTTTGTTGACTGGTACAATGTCTCGTGGAACAAAATTACACCGCTAATGTTCTCCGCAATAACTTTATCAGAGGCAAACAATAGTTCTCTGTATCTCCGACGGTTTTCTTCACTGTTCTCAGCTTTTATTGATGCAAATCTCTTTCCAATAGTACCTGTACAAAAAAATGATAAAATTATTCAACCTCATCAGAGACTATACATCAGTTGTAGATGTACTTCTTTCCTTTTTAAAAAAAATCTTATTTTGAATTACTTAATTGGTCTTTTTTTGGGGTGGTTAATGTTACTTTTATCAAAATTTACAAATTAAATTCAGTGAAATTCAAAAATATGAAAAATTAAAGAACCTATTCACAACTTTATTATACCCTACACATATACAGTTGTGTGGGGTCTAAAATTGAAGCCAAAAGTTATGAAGGTAAAATCATTAAATTCCCCTATATCAGTGTTTAATGTTTCTTTTTTCTTTCTTATAGTTAATTCAAAGTGAAGACGTTTATATGAAGTAAAATGAACAGCAGTTAATTATACACAAACACACACTTTTAGTAGAGTTTAGTATGACGTCCATTATCACTGTACTATTATGCATATTTTTAGGGGCCAGCTGAAGAACACCTATGGGTGCTGTAATTCTTGCTACATTGAAGACCCATTGGTTGCCTTCGGCTGTTGTCTGCTCTATGTTCAGGTGGTTGTCGCTTTGACATATTCACCATTTCCTTTCTCAATTTTACTTCACTATTTTTCATGAAAAATATTATAACACCATGTAAATGAGGTACATCTTTTAAAATACTGAATGATGACATTCAGACATATAATTGGTTCATTACAAATCTATTGTTTATAACAGAGGTCAGCAAAATAAATGACAGCACTACATGTATCTGTGTTTTAAACATGTTAAATGATCCATGTACATGATGTAGTTGTTTAATCTTAAAACTATTTAAATATTCAAATAATCAAAACAGTTTGTTAGACAGATTGAACACAGTTTGTTAGGACATTGACATCCAATAAATCAAGAACAGGTCACTTGTAGTTCAAGGTCCTACATCTTAAATGTCTGAAATGAAATATAAACAATCTTGGTGACAAGTACAGTACATGTGAACTTGTCCAATGTTTACACATTTCTAGACAGATGGAAGAAGGTTCCATAAGTACAGAGGTTGGACATGGTGGAGAGATTCAATGAGTCCTACAAATGTAGCTGGGCTCATGAAAATTAGCTATCTAGGCTCATCATTTTCAAAACTGCCCAAAGATGCATCAAGATTATAAAATGCTGTATCAACAGTACTGAGAACAAATATCATTTCATAACAAAATTTTAAAAAAAATCAAAACTTGACCTTCATGTCATTTCATAGCTGTATTATGTCAACTAGGAGACTGACCAAAAAAAATGATATACAATAATATTTCATCTACTATAAACTGTCATGACTGTTGGACTTGCCATAGACAAAAAAGATGAGTCCCTGACTCTCTAGCCTTGCCTTCAACAAATCTTTAGTTAGAACAAGGCTTTTTTGTCACTGTAATCTTAATCAGTTATATAATTTTCATTCAGCCAAAAGACCACCAGGAGCATGAGTAGCTAATCTCTATATTTACCTGTAGACTCATCAGCTGCCAAGATACCTTTACCAGGGGCCACAATAGCGTTTGCAACCAATCGTAACTCCTCCTCCTGTTCTGGAGTAAGGTATTGTGGGAAGTTAGGCATGGTTTTGTTCTAGTTCTGAAAAAACATCAATACATGATCAATATAAATACATTTATGATACATCAGCATCTGATTACATGTTTTACACTACAATTAGAATAGTGTAATAAAAAATTACCCTAAAGCGTTTCGGAAATATGGAGAAACCTTGGTGATTCGGTATAAAAATCACTCCTGATAGTGAAATTTGGGTGATTAGAGTTCTGACCAGAGTAGGGACAATCTAGTGCATATGTACCAAGCATGAGTTCATTTCATAGGTAATTAAATAGGCCGCAATGACCATTCGATCCCTTTTAAATTTTTGGTGATCCCAAGTGATATCTAGAATAAAACAGATATTAAAACATGTAAAAGGCAAGTTGCAAGAATCACTGGAGTGTGTGGCATACTCCTTAGTACATTAAAACTGACCATCATCATATAAATGGATTAGATTTTATGTCCTAAATATTAACCTTATATGTTGTACATGATCAGGTCAAAAAAATAAAAATTATATTCATATGAAGAATATGAAGTAATGTTGAATTACTATACCTGAAGTTTAGCAAGACAAATGTCCTATAAGAAAATAATGAATATATATCTCTGTAAAACAAAAGTAAATATATCCTAAACCAGAACAAATACCCTTAACTTGCAAAATCTGGTCCTTAAACAACCTTGAAGTTAACCCAGATAGATAAGATAAATATATCATACTATCTACACTAATGTATTAAACATCATGTACATGTATACATATACATGATATATATACCTGCACATGTCAATTTATTAAACATAAAAAAAAAGTTTAACAGATAGGCCATCATAGGGTAAGGTTAGGGGAAACATGAAATGGAAGGGGGAATGGTCACTGTATTTTGAAGTGGTGGAAAATAATGTCCACTGGAAATGATTATAAAAAAACACTCAAGAACCTCATATTAGCTGGGATACATCATACTACAGGGTTCAGAACTATTTGTCACTATTATCAAATGATATTAGAACAAATCATACTTGACTGAGTTATAAACACTTACATTTCATCAGGGTTCAAAGTCCAAGTTTCAGTTCATTCTAAAAATGCTATTTTTGTTTTGTGTAACTTCAAGTGTATTTTTGTATGGTAATTACTTAGTGTGTTAATTTCCATACAGAGGAGTCATAACATTAGGTAAATAATACTATAAAATAAATTTTGAAAAAATAGATGAAGATGAATTATTTCAACTACACCATCCCCCTTTTTTCTAAATAATTTTATCAGCTGCTAGAGCTCTTCACAAGATTATAATAATGCATACTTATTATTTTCTGAAATAATTCAAACGACAAGCTCCTTAATATTTCCGATTAAAATGTTTTGCGAATCTTTCAAATCTTTTTGAACTATTTTGTTTTGACAAAAATTTTGTAGACGTCGATCAGTAATCTTCTTCCTGATTCTCGACAGATAAGTTTTTATCCGCCATGACACGCATTATCTTTTAAAGAGACAGATTCGTTTGTATTTTATCAAATAGTTACTTACAAACTGAGACAACAGCTAATCCGCAAAAGTTGTTTTATCCTAGTATAGGTTCTTCAAATGTTGAAAAGTGTTTACGGACGCAACAAAAAGAAGGTGTGTGGTGATGTCAAAATTTGATTGGTTAACTTTTATCCTTGACATTGGACGTGTATAATATTGCATTGCAAAATTGAGGGTCTATACAAATGTTGTTTCAAAGTTCAAACTCTCCTTAATCAATGTTAATAGCTTAAACCAATTTAATATTCGAGGCGGAAAGCGCCAAAGCAAGAATAAATAAATACCCTTTACAAGATCATGATGTAATATTTTTATAAAGACAAATAAATAGAAATGAGGAAACTGAAGTAAAATAACAAAAATAGGCTGAACTCCGCGGAAAATTCAAAACGGAAAGTCCCTAATCAGAGGGCAAAATCAAAACGATGGATAACAACTGTCATATTCCTGACTTGGTATAGGCATTTTCTCAGAAAATGGTGGATTGAACTTGGTCTTACAACTAGCTTAATCTCTCACTTGTATGACAGCTACGTAAAAGAATATCAAAGTAACTTATTCATGTTACTCAGTCCAGCCTTACAGTAACACATTTACACTTGACGTACACAGGCACTTGTCTCAGATTTTTTTTTTACCTATATACCTTAATATAACATTAAGGTATATAGGTACAAAAAATTCTGAGACAATTGCCTGTGAGTTTGTCATACTGAAATACCAACACATTTTTTTGATATAAATAAGGCCGAAAGTATTCTCGTTTGAATTGTTTTACAGTTGTCTTACGGGGCCTTTTATAGCTGACTATGCGGTATAGGCTGTGCTCATTATTGAAGGCCGTACGGTGACCTATAGTTGTAAATGTTTATGTCATTTTTGTCTTTTGTGGATAGTTGTCTCATTGGCAATCATACCACATCTTCTTTTTCATACAGTTCGGCCGGGGAATATATGTCACTATTTCTTTGACCAGATACGTTACCAACTTTAAAAAGACAATAGACAATATTTTTAGAACAAAAATATTAACATGAAATGGTCATGACATACAGTATTGAGACAATAAACTGACAATATTTAAATTGACAATAAATTATACTCTAGTGACAAAAAGTATTAATTGAATTGATTGTATCTTTTTCATAAAATTCTACAGGTACAGCCAAACGTTCTAACCAAATATTTGTATCTATGAAAAATTATATTATGAGTTTTATAATGTATAAATAGAGGTTTTGTTCAAGTGCGTCACGGCTTTTTTACCAGTCCCGATAAGGTGGTGTTATACAACAAACAAACAAACAAAACAAAACTCTTTAAACTAAACTTGACTAAATCATCATTACACTCAATGCCTCTTACCATAATTATATCCAACATTGCTCATATTATCCATATTATTATTTATTATTCGATGAAATTTACAATACGACTTACACGAGTTAAAAAAGACAAACAAGACGTTATTATCAAAATATTTGATTGATATGTTTCACCCGACATAACTTAAGAAGGAAACCGAAGTGAGGGGTTCCAAATCCATCAAAGACTACAAAAATGTCTGAAATGACAACGCAGTTGTGAATGACGGTCGACAAATGGAGACGTAAAGGCAACACCTATTAGGCAGGTCTGGTCTTGAAAAAACGTATTCAATATCTATAAGTCCGGCGAAACAAACATTCCAGTCAGACATGCAAACCCCGGCCACAAAAAATACGCCCGTTGTTATTCATGTTCATTTGATGTTAAATAATTTTGTTGGAAATTTTCGTTTTTAATAGCAAAAAAAGTGGACAAGACTATTGTTTTCAATCCAAATACGGCCAGAATTTTTGGTTAAGCCAAGAATCAGGTCATTTTTTTTTCTCTCAAATACCTCACACTGCCTCCTCAAATCAAATAGTTCGTACCTGAGACTTGAAATCTTTCTGGAATTTATACTGAGTGGGGATCATTATTCAACTTTATTATATATAAAATAGGCTGGGGCATTTGGGGTTAAACATGTTTTCGTAGGTAAATAATATTGTGGAACTTTTTTTTCATGAGGGGTAATAGTCTATAGAGTATTTACTATTACTTTCTGTTTGGTGGAATAGTGAAATAGAAGTCAATACGTGTTTGCTCAATTCTGTGTCGCTTTAAAGGTTCCCTGATTGTCATCCTCAGCCTAAGCAATGTGTATTACTGTAATTTGAATTTCAAAATGACCGAGTGCCGTTTTTTTCAACGCACTGGTCAACTCCACCATAGCAAATCACACGACTTTGAAAATTAGTAAATACCAGCGAAAACTGAAAATCTTTATAAGTAAAGAATTATCGTATAAAATTAAATACTGTGAAAATGGCAAAGTTCACGAAGTCTAGTCTGATAAATCATTTTACCAAAACGCCCCCCTCTGAATCCGCCACTGGTAAACATTAAAAATCTTAGCCTAGCTCAAATATTCTATTTTTCAACCTGATTCCAAACGAAACCTAACCAACATGTGATAATTAAGGTAACATTTCTACCTAGTGACACATATATACTAACGGTAAAAAGGTATACATTTTTAAGATCTGGATTGAAACACAGGGACTCGGTTAGCAGATTCAAATTTTGTAAATCAATGTTTTTAATTTATTTTTTATTATTTCCTGTCTATTTGCATTACTATATTAACGTATTTAAAGTTGCCATCACTATTTCTTTGTTTTCTGGCAATGTGCAGTTTACTATCCATATCCATATACTGAAATTTTTTCAGTTTATGGATATGGATAGTAATTTTTTCAGTATATGGATATGGATAAATAAATTAAAAACATTGATTTACAAAATTTTAATCTGCTAACCGAGTCTAGGTTTTTTCAGTATATGGATATGGATAGTAAACTGCACATTGACAGAAAACAAAGAAATAGTGATGGCAACTTTAAATACGTTAATATAGTAATGCAAATAGACAGGAAATAATAAAAAATAAATTAAAAACATTGATTTACAAAATTTTAATCTGCTAACCGAGTCCCTGTGGATTGAAAAGCCGGGGTAGGATAATAGAACTCTAACGGCACCCCTATCAATTAAGTAGTCAAGTGCCCCCCCCCCCCCCCCTTTAGATGAAAGCCCAACAGGGAACACCAAACAATTTAGATGGCAAACTATGAAGTTATTGGAACTTAATTTATTGATTCTTTGCTTTACCCGAAGTTGACCTCGTATATTTCTGATAGTTTTCCCGAGCTAAACACATATTTGGAAGCTTGAAAAGGTGACTTATTCCAGCGGCATGATTATGCCTATTAAACGGAGGTTATACATGCTTTGTATTACCTAAAAGGGAGTATGATGGCATACACAAATGTGGCCGAAATATGTTATAAGGAGTAAAAACTAATGCAGTCACGGCAAAGGTAAGTAGAAGACAATGTAAGTGTAAAAATTAAAAGAATTGGGTACACTCAATTAATACAATACTACACAGAGAATAACGTTATTTTAAAAAGTTTTAAACTTTAAAAGGGTAAATGTCCTTATTTTTTTTAAGAATACATAAATTATGAATGAGGTTACCAGGAAAGGAATTAAAAAAATGGTGAAAAACATTTGATTACGAAATCAACAACAGTTTTTAGTAACCATTTAGAAATTGTCACTGACAAATCATGTAAAAATGTTGCAGTTGGGTTTTAGACACAGCTCTGGTTTTTGTTCAGACTGACTAAAAAAATCTAAACCGAGTAGTCTCCCTTTGCCATGGCGTCAAATATGTTTGGGACAAAGACATTTGGTGAAAAACCACAAAAATTTCAGATAGAAGAAGGCGAAGAATATTATTATGTCGGATCAGAAGTATGAAATTACATATTCCTAAAGCACTCAGTCAAGAAAATTCCAGATTTAGTGTGAAAAATCGGTTTTCTATCGTACATTTGTAGAGAACCCAAACTGTTTCTAAAAGTAAAATTGTGGCGGCCTTCATTAATATTTAGATTTAAGGTTCATTTGTGGATAGAGTTCATTTCTGGATAGTGATTTTGTCAGGGTTACAATATGGGTTATATTTAGTGCTTAGATCTTGGCTGCCAAATCATACAGTTGAAGTCTTAGCCTGAAGTATAGAAATGCTATAGATTTTATTTTTTGCTTTGACGTCTTACTCATGTTCCTGTGTGGCAATTAAGGGTTGAACAATTGGGACCGGATTACAAACTTATTTGTTTATTTTATTTAAATTTCCAGTGTATTATTGGCCATGTTGAAGGTGTAGTTTTTGACAAAAAATGTGACAGATAGGTATTTTCTGAAATCATGTCTTAAACTGGAAAGATCATCAATTTCGCATGCCATTGTGACAGTATCAGGTCCGTTCACGCCCAATATACTTTCGCACCCTTCACGTTCGCACCCAAGGTCCGTTCGCACTCTACACGTTTGCGTCCAATTTTAATTCAAATTCCAGTTGAATAATTGGAAAATCATGATTTTTGTTTCAAATTGCTTTCATGTAAATACTGAATGTATTTATAGCTTGGAATGAATAAAAGATCGAAGATTTTAAATGAAAAACACAAAAGATAATTGTTTTTAACAGCTTGGACCCTATGATCTGAAACAATGAAACAATAAAATATAGCAATACAATATTATAACCAAAACATGATCAAACATGATAAAATTTGTTCAACACAAAAAAAAAAAACATAGTCAGAATCTCGCTCCATTTTGAAACAAGTCAATGAAACAAAGTTATAGCAATACACTAACCAAAACATGATTAAGAGTTATTCAACACAAAATAAAACGTTGACAGAATCCCACTTTATTTAGAAAGGAATATTTTTTTTTTAAACAATTACACTATCTAAAACATAATTAAGATTTATTCAACACAATAAAAAAATGCTGTTTCACTTTATTTTGAGACAACGAAAACAATTATACTTATAAGAGTTCTATACTTGCCAAAACTTTATTGCAAAGGTTTTGAACCCAAAACCAATTAAAATTGGGCGCGAACATGTAGGGTGCGAAAGGACTTTGGGTGCGAACATGTAGGGTGCGAAAGTGAAAGGGGGCGAACATGAGTGGGTGCAAACATGAATGGGTGCGAACATGAATGGGCGCGAACGGACCCGGATTCCATTGTGACGCCATTTACTAGATAGATCATAGAAGGCATTCCTGTATCCCTGCTCTATTTAAAGTTTCAAGCACTTTCATAATCATTATTCTTTAGTGTACATGTACATGTAGTAAAAAAATAATTAATGTTCAGTAAGTACATGTACATGTATATAATCGTGATCACCGTATGACATCTGAGGGAGAGTGACCATCCTTTAAGACTTTTATTTCCCAAATATTGTGTGCAGTTTAAAATAAAACTTTTTCACCCATTTGCTCAATATGTGTTGGAAATTTCTATTTCATTGTCAACCCATGGTCAAGTGGTGATGCATTTAATGTCATGACAGATAGTCTGAAAACTATCTTAGAACTGGCCTATCATGGCAGATAACATACATTTTGTACATATACATGATGTATCTCAGAGATGATCTGAATTTCTTAATTTCAATTAATTCATTAAAAATTTACTGAAAAGGACATCACAGTCTCACTGGGGTAAAGCTGATGACCGTAACTGCATTCACGGTCATCCCAAGATGTCGGACAAAAAATTAGGTCAGTTTCTGTATTGTTTGTGTAAGTGTTTCTATATCCTTTTCTTTACAAATCATACATTGAAACGATGCAAATTTATAAAAGAATCACTCGGAAATCACTAATTACTTCCGAGAATTGTGCATGAAACGGGAAATTCGATTTGAAAAAATCGTTAAGATGACCGTAAATCATAATCAAAATATTTTCCAGATGACCGTAACATAAAACAAGGATGACCATAATTGGTAAAAAGATGACCGTACCTTGTAAAGGATGACCGTAATTTGTAAAGACTGACTGTAATTTATAAAGGACGACCGTAATTTTTATAGGATGATCATCAATTCTAAGAAATATCCGTATTGTATTCAAAGCTTTTTTGTTGAGGTTGTCGATCTCAATTGGGACTCGGTTAGCGGATACAAATATGTTTCATAAATTTCTTTTTTTAAACTATAATATAATTGGCCGTATTTTGAATTTATGACAATGATAGTTAATTTGCATATTTCTCGTAAACAATGAAATATTTATTGAAAACGACGTTAAAATTTTAACACAAATTGACAGCGATACGACGAAAATTTGAAGAAATATGAATTTGTCCCTAGTACACGGATGCCTCATCTACCCTATCATTTTCTATGTTTAGTGGACTGTGAAAATGGGATAAAACTGTAATTTGGCATTAGAATTAAAAAGATCATACCATAAGTAAATTGTGTACTAAGTTTCATTTTTATTTAACTCTAAGCTGGACAAACGGACAAACAAACAGACGAACGGACGAATGTACGCACATACCAGAAAAACTTAATGCCAATAAATGGAGCATTAAAAACATTAATAATACATACGAATATTTGGTAATCAGTCAGAGCTCAGACATAAACAAGTCGTTTTTTGTTTTTGACTTAAATAAGTCAAAACATGTATTTATTATAAAAATGTAGTTTCAAATTTAGACTTATCTAAGTCAGAAAATGACAGACTTGTTTAGGTCTTTTTATGTTGGTGAAAAAACTTAATGTTACTTTGTGGCCAAACTACACCACCTATGACAGCAAAAACCTGTATGAGAGTTCACAAGGACTTGAGCTTTCTATATTTAATTATCTAATTGAATATCCTTACTAAACACAGATGTTTTACCTCATTAAGTGTGAATCCAGGTGGTAGCATTGTAAGGTTAATTAACATTATCTCCGATTTTTTAGACTCTCATTCATATTTTTCTTTAGAAGACAAAGCATTGGCTTTCAATGTTGTCATTATTTGATTTAGATGCGTGACCTCCTTATAAGTATGCGTGGGTCTTGAAGTTAACCAATTTTGATCACTCATCGACTTGTAGGAGTCGATATTTGCAACTTTTTGATTCTGGTCAAATATTTCTTGTTTCACAAAATTGGACTTATTCAAGTCGTATTTTGTCTTATATTAAAGGGAGACAAATCCTAAAACTTACAAACTTAGACCTCTATGAGTCAAAAGCAGATTCAGACTTATTTATGTCTGAGCTCTGACTGGTAATCGAGCCCATGTGTATGGTTTCAGAGGAAGCAGATTAAAATCTTAATTTGTCTTGATATATACAGGCGGAGACACTTTTGAAATAGAACAAAAGAATCGAAGCTCTTTGTTTATCGAGAAAGCGATAAATATTTACTGTAATGTTTGATATAGTAACAAAATTTTAAAAAGTTAATAGAAACAAATAAAAAGACAATTTTCTTCTCAATTACGAAGTGTTTTATTTTAAAAACACCATTTGCATAAGTTTTCAATGTATCTATTACATAGTAATGCAAAACATTTAGATAACAAGCCGACGACATGGGTATCTATAAATTGGATGTAGAAAATGCATAATCTGATTTTTTTTTACCACGGACGGAGAACATATCAATAATTTAGTTAAAAAAAATTCGTGTCTGACCTTCCATTATGTGAATCATGAAAAATATCCCCAAAATAGGTAACCGTATTGTATCGGAAAGAGAAAGTCGAGTGCACCTTTTTTATGTTTGGGCATGTTTGGTGTATATTTTATCTTACAAAGCAAGAGTATTTGATATAGCATCTCACTTCAGATTCTATCATTTTTATATATCAAAGCTACAGGTTGATTTTATAACGTCAAAAAATCACAGTGCGATAAGATGAAATATAAAGGTCAAGTGAAATACCTATCTAATGAATCACAAAAACAAAGTAGGTGTGTTCGAATAGCTATTTTTTTCTAAACGTACTTGACGTCAGTCTTTTAATTTGGATGATGAAAATGGATATCTTCGAACAAATATGACTTTCTTGTGTGTGATAACTAGGGTTTATAATCTTCAACCACTGAAAATGTTTAGTCAGCCCTTCCACGGCACGAAATATTTAATTATATTTTTTTTAAATGCTTAAGAATTTTCCAAAATTTCACCTGACATCCGAACAGACAATATTTTTAAGTTGAATCAATGCAGACAAGATCATTAACTGATGCTCATTAGCTAGTAGATACATTTGTCTTTTAAGATTTAACTGATATAACGATCGATCGTAATGGTACTATGTGGATAAATTTATCAGTTTTCAAGAGCAAAATGGGCAGAGCGTCATCCCTACAATGGCTTCCATTTCTACGATTGTGAGCATGAACTGGCGCAACGGGGAGACAATTTTGAAGAAGTAGAATCCTGACTGTATGAATAACATTTCTGTTTATATACAAATTGAAAACGTTCCGCCTTGTGATACGCTATTCGTACAAGATTATTTTAAGGATTTACTTTGCTGGAGCTCACCTTCACTAGTTTAATTGTATAATATTTTCAAAATATTTCTGTTATTTTATTTGCACGACCAAATGGAAGACGATATAATATTAATGGGTTTACATGCATTGAAACTTTTAAAAATGTGTATTTATTATATGTCATTAAAAGGAATCCCAGAAATAAAAAAAAAATCTTTTGTCTAGCAGTTGGAGGCTGTGCACCGCATTTTTTTCATTATACTTGTGAGGTGTCAATTTATCAGGCTTTTGTAGCATGTCATTTTGCAAAGTCATTTTAAAAATGAAACCCTCTACTGTAAAAAAGATATATAAGGTAATCTTTGCATTTGAAGCACGACTTATTTTCTTCTACCTATAGGATAATACTCTCATATTAATATGTTTATACCAACACGATTAATCATTTGATACAAAAAGGTAGTTATATAAATACGGAAATTTCTTAGAATTGAGGGTCATCCTTTAAAAGTTACGGTCATCATTTACAAATTACGGTCATCTTAAAAGCAATTACGGTCACCCTTGTTATGAATCGCTAATTCTGTTACGGTCATCTCGATTGTGATTTACGGTCATCTGAGCGATTTTTTCAAATCGAATTTCCCGTTTCATGCACATTTCTCGGAAGTAATTAGTGATTTCCGAGTGATTCTTTTATACATTTGCATCGTTTCAATGTATGATTTGTAAAGAAAATGATATAGAAACACTTACACAGACAATACAGAAACTGACCTAATTTTTTGTCCGACATCTTGGGATGACCGTGAATGCAGTTACGGTCATCAGCTTTACCCCAGTGAGTCTAAAGACTAAAAGAGCTTTTTTTATATGATTTTTTTTCTTCAAATGCCATTTTCAACTGACCTGACTAGAATATCGCTTATTGAAATTCCTAGTTATTTTACTAGCAATTGCTATTGATTTCACAGCTCATTTAGTTTTGGGTCAAAATATGGCTGTTGTAGAATAGAACATTAATCTGACTCCTAAAATGGGATTTACATTTTCTACTGCCATTTTCTATCACTTCTATATACATGATATAATCTGAAGAATGTTCCTGTGCTTTTTATTTGATAGTTATTTTGGAAGCAAAATCCTTCATTGTAAAAAATCATTGGCAAGATCTGCTTTTAAAATAAGTTGCTGATTTATCACAGGTTCAAAGTTATACATGATATTTTTATCATATTCATTATCATTAAAATTAATTTTGTAATGTCAGAAACTTAAATAACCTCAGCAAGAAGAATTACATGTATAAATGTATGATATGAGACATGTCTTACATATTTCTAGTGAGATCTAAAGTTTATTGATTTTAAAGATGTGGATTTTGCATTTTTGCTTCACTCCTCACTTTCAAATTTACTTGACTAACAGTGTGTTCACCACTCGCTTCAGTGAGAAAGGGGTAGAAACTTTGCCTTGCAAAAGATCAAAAACAGACTCCCTAAGGAGTTGATTGCAAGGGTTAATTTTCTGTTTATGTAACGGACGCAGGGATGAACAGATGACGGACAAATGGAGGCATAGACCAGAAAACATAATACTCCTACTATCGTAGGTGAGGCATAAAAGCGCAACTCCTCTGATGGATAGATACGAAACATATGTTAAATATGCAGAAAGATAATTAACGCTCTCCAAACACAGACTTCATATTCAGCAAGAATTTAAATGACAAAATTTTATACTTTTTACAGGTTGGAAACTATTTGCGTATGTTCCGTGGCTCCCTTTATAAACGCTATCCCTCGTTATGGAGAAGACTTATGACAGTAGAAGAAAGGAAGAAAGTCTCCACCTTAGGTAATTATCCCTTACATGCATGATATGCCTTTATTATATGGATATGTCTTTGGCCAAGTCTAGTAAATATGTTGTCAAAGCTGTAAGTTCATGAAAAGAGATCTTACAATACAAACCATACAAGGAATCTGATGTACAGTAGTTGTCGTTTGTTTATGTAATATATACGTGTTTCTCGTTTCTCGTTTTGTTTATATAGATTAGACCTTTGGTTTTCCCGTTTGAATGGTTTTACACTAGTAATTTTGGGGCCCTTTATAGCTTGTTGTTCGGTGTGAGCCAAGGCTCCGTGTTGAAGACCGTACTTTAACCTATAATGGTTTAATTTTTAAATTGTTATTTGGATGGAGAGTTGTCTCATTGGCACTCACACCACATCTTCCTATATCTACATACAAGTTTACCATGTTTACAGAAATTTCATGCACTAATGAGACTAATATTCACTAAACATCTTTAAAAAGGTGTTTGGTTTTTTTTACTCGTCAAGACTGTAAAAAAAAATAACTGTGATGACTGTCCTGAATAAATTTTGCATTTGTGTTTGAAACTTTTAAAAATACCAACACATATTTTTACAAATTAATTTATCTTTATATTGTGACTTTTTTTTTTTTTTTAAATTAAATCATAAGTATATATGTTGACCATATAGACTGTCGTTTTCTTTTCTTGACTTTTAGGGAGTGGACAGCCTGCCTTAGCTACAAATATAACACTGTTGAAGGGGTCAGAAGTAGACCAGATATTTGAAGGCAATGACGAAAAATATAAAACCTTGTCAATCAACAGTGACACTGCTTTTAATACGTAAGTAACAGTTAAAAAGCTAGATGATTACCTACCAAAATGAAGGTGTTTAACATTTTAAAAACATTGAAAATATTTTCAAAGATATTGACGGCACAAAACAACACATTTACAAAAACAAATTAGTTGTCTATTTTTTACACAATTGCAAGTGAAGCTAAAAAAAAAAAATTTGGCATGGTTTCATGTAGAATTTGAGTTTTTCCCAGCAAGAGATATCAGTTGATAAAAAAATGCATTTGTTGTCAAAGTTGTTTAAGGACAGACAAAAGTCTGTCAATCTTCAGACCCACATTATCGAATTTTCATATCAATTCTTATTGGTGTTATAATTATTCATAATCAAGGAATTGAAATAAAACATACTATTCTATGTGACTTACAGAAAAAAAGAGCCTGAAGTATTTGATTGGGCAATCAAAAACAATAATCAACAATAATTGAAAGAAAAACAAAACCGTTAAATTGCAAAATGGAAAATTGATGAAAAGACAACTAACAGTCCATAAAATATTACACATAAACCTTATTACCTAGCAACACAAAACCCACCAAAAATGGATGCTCTGGAAGAGAGAACATATAACTTCATGTCATACTCAATTTTTGAATTATTTAATTTCAGAAGTGGGCTGAAACAGAAAAGGGGAAGTAACTGGGTTCCAACAGTACCAAGTAGTTCCCATCATCTTGATGCTGTTCCCTGTTCCACTCCTATAAATAGAAACAGACTCGGAAAATCTAAAGTACGGACATTCCCTACATGGTAAGTATTGTCCTATAAATAGAAACAGACTTGAAAAATCTAAAGTACGGACATTCCCTACATGGTAAGTATTGTCCTATAAATAGAAACAGACTTGAAAAATCGAGAAAGTACGGACATTCCCTACATGGTAAGTTTGTCTTATAAATAGAAACAGACTGGGAAAATCTAAAGTACGCACATTCCCTACATGGTAAGTTTGTCTATAAATAGAAAATTGAAGTATGTACATTTCCGACAATACATGTAGTTATATGAAGAAATTTGTTTTGTGTTTGTGCTTTAAAAAAAGAAATCGGAAGCTGATATACAAGATCTGTTTAGAACAAATGTTTTATTATTTAGTCAAAATCTTGGGTAAAAAATAGTCACAAGATTGCAGTTGTTCATACTGTAGGTCAGTTTATAATAATAATCTGTCAGTATAGGAAAACATCAATATACTCCTAAAAACAAATTTATATTTGTGGATATTTTTTTCATGTTAGAACATATTCATTCCAATTTATAATAACATTTTTTTTTCTGCTTGCTAAAGAAACGTAAATAAATCCTAGAAGAAAAAAATAAGACAACTTTTGAGTTCGATGCATTTCCGTCAAAAACTCTGGTTTTAGTGATTCATTTGTGCGTTTAGGGGTGTCGTCACTTCCATTTCAATGTTGGGTGAGTGGTTGGAAAACTATAATTCTATATTGTAAGAATCATTCGGCCAATTGAATTCTCAAAAGTCAAAATTGACAATCAACACTGCTGTCATTAGGGAATGTCATTAAGTACAGAACAACTATTATTTCTAGTTTATCCAGCACATTGACGATCACTAAGACGCTTGGTGAACGTTAATAGTGCAGGGATACAGGCGAGCCCCTCTATCTGGTTAATGACGTCATAAAGGCACGCATAATTGACGAGTTTTTTCTGGAGACGGATGAACTCGAAAGTGGTCTATTGGTTTATAGTAATTAGGTAAGTGTTAAATCAAATTTACTAATAATTTTGAATTGATTTTAGTTTTGACGACTCTGATCCTGCTCAGATACATGATAATTCTAATCAACCAGAACAGCTGATACCAATCAGACTTGACATGGAAATAGATGGACAGAAACTTAGAGATTGCTTCACTTGGAATAAAAATGGTAGGTTACTATGAGAAGAAAGAGAAATTGTGTGGTTTAATCATAAGGATAAAAAGAAACATTCTAATTTAAAGTTAATTAAGAATTACATGCACTTTTGTATATTGTACAGAAAAAGTAGACAAAATTGATGTTTGTATATTTTCTGATTATAATCTTGCCCCTTTAGACATTTAATTTATGACTAGTAAGTCTAACTGTGTATAAAGGCAGAAAATGGTTGGAAAGTTTAAATCCCATATTATACAAACAACTGTTACAAGATAAAAAAGAAGATGTGGTATGTCACTATGATTGCCAATGAAACAACTATCCACAAAAGACCAAAATGACACAGACATTAACAACTATAGGTCACTGTACAGCCTTAAACAATGAGCAAAGTCCATACCAGATACTGAATAGATTACATAACAATACAAATGTGTACCAAATCAGGATTGACATTGAATTGAAATATTTGTAAAATATATATAATTAACAAAGTGCTAGTCAAAAATTTATTGAGTTATGGGATGGTAGGCAATTGTGGGTGGTTGAATTCTCCTTAGATATTAAGTAAGAATTAAGTTCTGTAATTTCTACTTTTATTTTATATTTTTACTTAATATAGAAATTCTGACTTGGAAATTTAAAACTAGAAAACTTAAATACTGATTAATTATATTGTCTTTTTCAGAGGGTTTGGTATCACCTGAACAGTTTGCTGAGATTCTATGTGATGATTTAGATTTGAACCCTATTAATTTTGTGCCTGCTATATCCCAAGCTATCAGACAACAGATTGATGCCTATCCCACAGATAACTTGTTAGATCAGCAGTGTGACCAGAGAGTTATATTAAAGGTATAATATCAATTTCTCTAATTTTGTGCAATTTTCACATTTCTCCTCACTAGTGGCCTTGGAGAAATATCGTAACACACTTGTTGTAGTTATGGAATCTTTATTTCAAATAATTGTATTGCATTATTCTGTAAATATGTGTGTCATTAAAAATTCATAACAAATTCTCCGTTAAAGTTTGAAAATAGTCATCCCAAATTATAAGTTTCAGTTAATGTAGGAAATACAAAACACTACGTTTATACATTTTATCACAAATATTTTAAATGTTGTATGGTTTCAGAGGAGTTGCCTCTCAATGAAGTCATTGTCAATCCTTTAGTAGTATAGATTTCGATACCTAACCAGGCACAAAGACTTGTATTATTTAAGAAGGGAAAAAAATAATATATCATATAGACTCTTTTATGGTTTCAATAAACTCAACAAAAAAAATTCAGGGCGAGTGAAGACCAATTTGGATAAATTCAAATAGCATAATTTTCGTATATTTACAAAATAGTATTAATAGATTTCACGCTTTTGTCTCTATTTGACTATTCTTAGCAATGAATGCACATAACCATTTCTGAATTAACAGTAAAAAGCTTTAATTATTTTCAGCTAAATATCCATGTAGGTAATATATCGCTGGTAGATCAATTTGAATGGGATATGTCTGAACCAGACAACTCACCAGAAGAATTTGCCAATAAATTATGTGCTGAATTAGGTAAGATATTAGAACAGCTGAATCGGATCTGGGATTTTCAGAACGGTTTCTAGGAGTACCTAACAAAAAAGACAGTAAAAAATCAAAGTTGTACCCAAAATATTTTTAACAAATTGGGGGCTGGGCCTCTTCCTCCAGAACAGTATACATCTATAATTAAAAAGAAAGAAACCACCAAACAACACAACTATGACTAGAACAAGAGAAAAAGGAATACATCATCAGTCAAAGTTCATGGTCTGTTTTCACATATGTAATATAAATGGTTTTTTTTTATTATTAGAGTACCAAAATTATGAAGTTTTCTAAAAATGTGTGATAGTAGTGCTATTGTGTGACTTTAAAGAGGGAAAATTCTAAAATTTGTTAAAAAATTTAGTACTAAGAATGCAGAAATCTGTGAAACCTTTTATGTAGGTCTCATTGGGGTCGAAGCATTACGCGGGATTGCCGATTTTTTGTAAGTGTGACATGTGAAAGTCAAATTATTGTGTCGTGAAAAAGGGAAATGAGGTCTTGCGGGACCCGGGAAATAACAAAAAAATGAGAATTGCTTACATATATAGTGTAAGCGGGATACGGGAATCTGACAAAACAGTAAGCGGATCCGGGATCGGAACCCCCCAATGAGACCCCCTTTTATTGCAAATAAAGATAGAATTATTGTCACACAAATTAGTTATATATAAATAACACATAGCTGAGAGGGTTATAATGCAGATTGTTACCCTGAGACATTGTGAAACCAAGGTCTTATTAAGGGGTAACAATCTGTTCTATCACCCTCTCAGCTATGTGTTATTTAATTTGTGATTCTGAATGATCAGTTATTCCTGTCAATCAAATTTCTAATTCAAAGTAATAAACTATGAAGTCTGGTAATATATACAACCATCCATATTTAATGAATCACACACTTGATCAAGCATCTCCGTGAAAGTTAATAGAAATTTGCCTGGGATAGAGTTAATTATCTCCCTTGTATTAACCAATCAAAATCTTGCATTCTTACAGTAAGTATAACAAAACTAGATGTTAAATTCTAACAATCAATGCAGAATTTCATATGGTGGTACATAAAACAACTGGGAGATAACTCTGTAAAATCAGCTGAATGTTTTTATCATTTTCTATTGTTAAGAAAATATGAATTAAGCTTCTCAATGATCAAAATTAGTGTTTGTCAAACTGCTATACATCCAACCATTTTTTCTGATAATGTGTCTGGTATAAAGTTTATTGAAATTTTGTCAAAGGGTCAAAGTAAAGTTTTTGTCAAAATTGTTACGAAAAATTACATGAGCCTAATTAATTTTAGTCAAGGTGTTAGGAACCACCTTAAATGTCATTAAAAGGATAATTTGAAAAATAATGTTAAACTATCGGTATATCATTTTAACCATACACTTTTGGTTTTAGGTCTAGGCGGTGAATTTGTTACAGCAATCTCATATAGTATAAGAGGACAGTTAAGTTGGCATCAAAGAACTTATGCTTTCAGGTAATTTTAAAACAAATTCTAGTATTGTGCTATACTATTTCTTTATTTGATAGATGTTAAAAGAATGACTGTAATATTTTTTCTGTCTATTCGAAATAACATAAAAAATGTGGTGCACACTGAATAACGCGTGTAGCGGGTTATTTAACAGTGTGCACCACATTTTTTATGTTATTTCGAATAGACAGAAAAAATGTTACAGTCATTTCTTATAATTTAATTCTAAATTCCATCTTAAACCGTAGTAAAACCATGAAAAGACCTTGATGACGTCACGGTCACATGACTTAATTATGTCTATGGTCTGATAACAAAATAACGTCAGCCAATCAGAAGACATGTTACATTCAAAATTAAATTATAAGAAGATGTGTAATGAGTGCCAATGAGATAACTCTCCATCAAATAGATATGGGTGTTTTGAATTTTTATCGTGTCCAACATCATGACTGTATATACTACATGACAGTGTTTTAACAGTAGGGTACAACTATTAAAAGAAATGAAGAGTAGCTTTATTTAATTCTATACATGGAAAATATTTCTTATTTCAAGCAAAGACATTGAACATGCATACATTTATGGTACATATATAAGGAATTTTATGCTTCATTTAAAAAAGTCAAATGAAAAAAGAGTTATTGAATTCTTTAAACTGTCAATATTGGAACACAGTAAAATGAATTTTATTTGAATTAAAATGTATATGTATCGTTCATCATCAGTAATATGATTATTTTATAATTTTATTTTTCTTATTTCAGTGAAGCACCATTACCAACAGTGGAAGTAGCCATTAGAAACCAGAATGAGGCTGATTCTTGGTGTCCATTCCTAGAAACATTAACTGATGCTGAGATGGAGAAGAAGATCAGAGATCAAGACAGAAATACAAGGTCAATAAACATCTTTGATATATTAAAACCCTTTCCTCCAAGGATATTTTTAGGGGCATACGGTACTTGATTCGCATAGGATTTTTTTTCAATAATTTTTTTTTATCAGGTTTAAAGTTATAATGCATTGTGAAAAATGAATATTTCACCAATGAAAATCAAGTCAGATATTCTCATGAATATCCTTTTCATATTGGATACAAACTTTTTTAAGTCTGATGCAGACATTTTGTAGTCAAAGTGTTTCCACTGAGGTACTACACAGGCGTCAAAAGGTGTCATTATGGAGTAAAGGGGGTGGCGTCAAAAAGGGTCATTATGGAGGGAAGGGCTAAGGGCTGTTCCATTAAAACATACATGGTTCCGAGGGGAGGCACTTTAAAAATTGGGTAACAACCTATAGAGGCAAATTAGTATTTCGCTTACAATACCACTATGCAAAAACATAGATGACACCCACCCATAATTAAGTTTGGAAGTGCCTTCTCTGGCTCCCATGTATGTTTTTATGGAACAGCCCTAAATAGGGGTCATGTACATGAGACAAAATGTAATAAATAACACAACAGAATTGTTTCCCAAACGAACATTATTCTATTCTTTCCTAAATCAAAAATAGCATTGTTAATAGATTCAAATACTTGTTCATAAGGCCAACTTAGCTCTAGTTTAGTGCCAATATTTCTTTTGGGTTTCTGGGTTGTGATTGCTATCTCATTAAGGTGGTACCCAACACTTTCACTAAAATTAATTTGGCTCGTTTAATTTTAATAAAATTTTGACAAAGTATTTACTTTGACCCTTGAACAACAATATAAAAATTTCAAAAATTTGGAAACAACCATTTTATCAGAAAAATTACACTGGTTATATAGCAGTTTGACAAACAACAATTTTGATCACTGAGAAGCTTAATATTCCCTTTACAGCACAATGTTATTAAAATGGTACCACCTTAACTTGTACGATCTATCTCCCTTTGTTAACTTAGAAACATTTTTTTAAGGGTCAAAATTTTGTGCTTTTGTCATAAATATTTGATAACTTGATATATTATTTGATTATTTGTATACTGTAGACACATCACAAAATTTTATTTGTACAGTTGTGTATGCATATTGAAACGTCTGGTTTTAAGATAAATTGTTCAGAATACTGTTTGTGTTTTGGTGGAGATAATTTTACTAGTCAATGTCAGCAGTATTAAAATTGAGAATGGAAATAGGGAACGAGTCAAAAAGACAATAACCTGACCATAGAGCAGTGGTGACTTACTTGATGTTAAACCTCACAAAAAGTTAGCAAATAGAAGGTAAATGCAAAGTACAAAAATAATTAACAATATACTTCATTGTTTCTTTTTTGATTGCAGGAGAATGAGGAGATTAGCCAACACAGCTCCAGCATGGTAGAGAGAGCATTGAACAAAGAAGTGTTTATCATCATCATTATCACCACTACACAATAGCTTCTGCTACCCACCGAATGTGTTTGACATTGTACATTAGGAATTAATGTGTGGATGCATATTTGAACAATACTGTGGATTCATTATTATTCGTTGATACCAATTTTCGTGGGTTTTGTGGGTATGGGTTAACCACGAAATCAAATGTTCAATGAAATACATATTTACAATAGGATTAATATACAGAGATTGTCAAAACCAGGAAATCAAATATCCACGAATATGCAAGTTTTCAGCAATCCACGAAAATTGATACCCAAGAAAATAAATGAATCCACAGTATGTTTCATAGATGTCAGATTTGATTCAAATTCATGTGTATAAGGGCTGTTCCAGAAAATACTATGTCCCCCCCAGGGACGGCACTTTTTTTTAACCCCCACCACCCACAGAAATAAAATTTAATTAGAACAGCACTCTCTTTGCATTTTGGTATTTCAAATACAACCACCCACATAATATTTAAAAAAATTGCCTTCCCTGGGGGGGACATAGTATTTTCTGGAACAGCCCTAAGTGTGTTTGAGAATAGTATGAAGAGGTCCTTTTTACATATGTATGTAAATATAGTTAGATATTTGAATATCTTAACTCTGATTTCTCAGAATCTACAGACAGTAATGTTATATTTTTTGTGGTGTAATAGGTCAACAGTTAAATAATTCACATCAAATATCTATAATTTTTTTTCGTTCACTGCTTCACTATTTGAAGGCATTAAATTTTCATCTGTGTTATAAACAAGTCCTTAACTCAAAATATCATAATATTGTCCAGGAAACTCATGATATATAATATTTAAGATTTTTAAATAAAATTTGAAAGATCTGCAGAACCTCATGGAATTTTCTAGCCATAAAACCTATAGCTATTATTTGTAAAGACTTGGAAAAGTATGTTCAATAAAATAAATAATTTTATGTCAATATGTAATGGATTATCTCCCTTACACTGGTATGTTTTAAATTTTCATGAACATCAAATATTTGTATGCATGTACCAGAGTAAATATCAAATATATATATAGGAATTTAAAACTTATAAGATATACAGAATCACATTGAATTTTAATAGCTATATAACATTGACAATTATTATTTGTAATGACTTGGAAAAAAAGGTTCAATAAAAACATAAAATTTCAGTAAATATATAATGGATTACCTCACTTACACTGTAATGTGTTCTGGTCACTGGAATGAGTGTTGAATGTTATGCTTTGTCTGTATTATAATGTGCAATAAAACTATTAATATCTCATTTGACTTAACTTTTTATTTAAGTTGGGTGAGCAACACACTAATTGAAACATTCGAGTGGGTTTAAAAGAGGTTTTTCATTTCTGCATTTTGTCTCGCCTTGACGAGTCAAAAAGCGAGACATAGGTATACTGTTTATGGCACAAGCATTAACAATGTATTAGTTTGTATAAGTTCTAGTTTATGGTGAACCACTAGTGGTAGGTCAATGATATTTGATATGTAGTTGTATTAGAACTGGCACATCTCATTACCATGGAGATTATGTGGTCCCAACCCCTCAGTCATGGCATGGTCTATTGACTTTGAAACTGTTGCTTATTTTACAAGTATTAGTTGATGATTAGATAAGTGTATGGGGAACCACTTGTGTTAGGTCAATGATATTTTGTATGCAGTTGTATAAGCACTGGCATATATCATTTCCATGGAGATTATATGGCTCTGCCCCTTAGTCATGGTTCTATTGTTTTTATAAATTTTGCATGAAATAGCCAATAGTTGTTAAAGTGGTGTTCAACACTGAATAATCATTCAACATGGAGCTGTATCCCCTCCCTGTGATATACATCTGTGGGGTTGCTCTTGAAAAAGGTATTGACTTTAGTTATGAAAGTTCAAGATATCAGACACCTGATCAACATTCCTTTCCAGTTGCACTTGATCATTACTGACACGTGCAATAAATAAATTTGTGGGTAAACTGTAAAAATGAAACAGGAATTTATTTTTTTTCAAATGCAAATTTTCCAAATTCTAGTCCTAGTAGGCTGAATTTTTGAAAAACAGAAAAAAAACATATTCACAGTATAGATACAATCCAAAACAACTGGCCTAATAATAAATTTAAATTATCTCAATTTAGATATAAACTAATTGTATCTATACATCAGTTATGAATTCAACAGTATAAACACATACAACAGGATGGAATAGAATATTTTATTCACCAAATGAGGACCCATAGCATACAAACAATATAATACATTTTGTAATAAACAATAACATATATATTACATGTACCTCTGTACATGTTCATTGTATAATGTAAAGGAAATAGAGCATCGCCACAACGTGACAAATGACATTGAACAATTACAGTTTATTTGTTTACGCCAAATGTGATGCTATCCTAAATTTCTGGGGAGAACACTGTATAAACTGAATGTGATAATGATTTTTAGGTACCATGTACATGTATAATGTATTTCTAACTCACTTTGTAACACAATGAACGTTTATCTCTAGACTACAAAGAAAATCATAGAATGCAAGACAGGAATACCATTAGTGGGCAGCATAAACTTCTAATATAAAGGTTATATTTCAGAAGGTTAAATACATTAATTTAATGATTCAAACCTTTTATGCAGATTCAAATCAAATTTAGTTGTTCTGTTTTACTCATTTTTCTTAGGTAATCAGAAAATTATATTTGAAATATGGGATCGTTGCAAGGTGTATATGTCTGTCCAAATAGGTTCACTTAACCTTGACCTCAATTCAGTAATCAGTGACCGCAAAATATTTTTTTTGTTCGTATAATGCTATGCTATGATGTCGTCGTCCAAAGATTCATTTGGTTTCTGGACAATAACATAAGTTTATGAAAATAAATCTCGATGATATTTTTTAAAAAGGTTCAATACCACAAAAGGAAGGTTGGGATTGATTTTGGGGATGATGGTCCCAACTGTTAAGTAATAAGGGGCCCAAAACAAGCATTTTTCTAGTATCAAGATAAAAACTTTTGTATAAGTCTTTCGATTGCTATGAAATTGTACCAATGTTAAAACCACAAGTAGAAGGTTAAGATTCAATTGGAGGGTTATGGGGCCAACAGTTTAGGATTTAAGGGTCAAAAACAAGTATTTTTATAAGACAGCAACATTTTTGTAGTCGTTCATGGCTTTTACATTGACGTCGTCTGAAAATACTTTGTTTCCGGACAATATGCATGACAAGCTTAAATTTTGGGGGTTGTGGTCCTAACAGTTTATGAATATGGTGTCAAATAAGCACTTTTCGAGTTTCCAGAAAATATTTTATGGAGCAGTGTATGGACTCAGTCTCTCTGAAATTATACCACAAGGTTCCATATCAGAAAGGGATGGTTATGATTGTCTTTGTGGGCTTATGGCTCAAACTGTTTAGGAATAAGGGGCAAAAAAGGAGGGAATACAAGGGTAATGGACAATTTCTTTTTAAAATTTGGATTACCTCCCTTACACTGCTTTTAAATTATTAAATGGATAACTAGGGTTGCAAATTCCATTGGATATTTGAATTGAGATTTGACCAAATCTTGAGGGAAACAATTGTTTTTTTGGAAAAAGGGTCGGGGAGGGAGTGAAAAGAAATTGGAAAGGGGGGAGCTTAAAAAAGAAAGTGTGAGGGGGACAATTCTTTCTTAGGATTTCAAAAATTAAAAAGAAAAATTCTTTTGTAAAAAAAAAAGATATGGTTAGGGGGGGGGGGGGGGGGTAAACGTTTTTTTTTGTGTGGGGGTGTCAATTCTCAACAGCTAAGTGTATTGCACAAAATAAAAAAAGGGGGTTAAAAAAATTAACTTTGCTTTTGGGGGGTCATTTCACAGCAGCATGGTGTATTGCACATTAGCAAAAAAAAAATAATATCAATTCAAATCATTTAACCAATTTTAAGTGCTTAGACTACAGTTATTCTTTGTCAGAAACCTATTATGTGTCAAAAATTTAATTACAATCCAAATTCAGACCTGTATCAAGCTCGAATATTATGTCCAGTTTTGGCCCAACTGTTTAGGGTTGGATTACTGCGGTCGTATCCAGCTGCTCTCGGCGAAGCAATTTATTGTAGTTTCCGAACAATAACTTGTGTGTTAGTGTATGAATCTCTCTGACATTGAACGACATGGTTCCATCCATGTCACAAAGGGAAGGCTGGGATTTAGTTTGGGAGTAGTTGCCCCAAACATGGAATCAGGGGCAAAAAAGGGCAAAAAACAAGCATTTGTCTCGACAATAACTTGTGTTTAAGTGTATGGATCTCTCTAAAATTGTACCGCAAGGTTTCATACTAAAAAGAAAAGACTGGGGCTGAGTTTGGTGGTTACTGCTCCAAGAGGGGGGTCAAAAAGTGTGGGTCCATTTTTCTTAAGGGGTTCAGATTTTATTTAAGAAGAAATCTTCAATTGCACAGTATTTCGCATTAGATTTTTAAGATTTTTGAACACATTTATTTTGTATCATAAACCTATATCATGTCAAAATTTGATCACACTACAAATTTAGACAGTATCAAGCTTAAATACTAGTATTGTGTCCAAATTTGACCCAACTGTTCAGGGTTCGACCTCTGCGGTCGTATCAGGTTGCGCTCAGCGAAGGATTTTTATTGTGGTCAAGTCTGTATCTCAGATGCTATAAGCAATAGGTCAATTAAATTTGATGTATGAAATTATTGTAAGGTGTACATATCAGATTGGCATTTTCCTCCGACAGTGACCTCATTGTGATTCGCATGGTTCATAAGTTCTATTGGTCGAGATAAGTCGTGGCTTTGACTCTTTAAATTAACTAAGTCATATGAATGCTAGTAATGTTGTTTAGGTATACTTTAACAGTGCGGTTGGTATTTTACAGAATTACTTGATCAAAAGACAGTCTCAAGGTTTTAATTTAGGCTTCTGTCATGCATATTTCTTGGCAATTGTTAAGGTGGAATCAGACGATCTTCCTTTGTCACAGCAACTTTCTCATTTACTACTGGTAGTTGGGTTTCACAAGATCGTTTGAAGCGTAAGCCATGCTGTAATTGGTAGAGAACTTGGTGGCGATTTGCATGGTTCATGATATTGCGATTATGTGCAGGATTACAGACCAACATATGGTATTTTTCGCGTCGTGAACATGCATGAAATATTTGCCACTGAACATTAAGCAATCCTGTTTAAATTCAAAGTTTGCTTAACATTATCCAATTTTTAGTTATGGGTAAAGATTCGATAATTTATTAATTAAAGATCAGAGATAGAAAGTCATGATGTGGATTCAGGATTTTGATAAAAAGGCGGCGCACGGCTCCCCAAAGTAGATAAAGTTTGGAGGGGAACAGGTAAACAGTCTAGATTAACCATAAATGTAGTTCTATAAGGGGCGGGCATTTTTGTCCCTAAAATCTTCATATATGATCTCGACTGACATCATGACTAGTATAGTGAATTTGGAAACGTAGACCGTGCATCCAATCTTTATCAAAGCTATAAATGATTTTTATGCCCCACCTACGATAGTAGAGGGGCATTATATTTTCTGGTCTGTGCGTCCTTCCGTACGTTCGTCTATTCGTCCGTTCGTCTGTCCGTCCGTCCGTCTGTTCGTCCGTCTTTCCCGCTTCAGGTTAAAGTTTTTGGTCAAGGTATTTTTTGATGAAGTTGAAGTCCAATCGACTTCAAACTTGGTACACATGTTCCCTTTGATATGATCTTTCTAATTTTAATGCCAAATTAGAGATTTGATCCCAATTTCACGGTTCACTGAACAAAGAAATGATAGTGCGAGTGGGGCATTCGTGTACTGAGGACACATTCTTGTTTCCCCAATTTCACGGTCCATTGAACATGGCAAATGATAATGCGAGTGGGGCATCCGTGTACTTTGGACACATTCTTGTTTTTTCTAAATTCAAGATAACAAGAGGTCAACCTTTAGGTGTTGTAAAGCGCAGTTTAATACAAGATTTCATATATATATGGAGGATTAAGTTTACATACCCAGTTCAGACCAATTGTAATATTCTTTACCATAGGAACAGTCTGAATCCCCTTTATTTCAAGGACGTACGGACATTTTCTCCAATTTTGAAATCATGAAAACAGCTTCTTAAGATCTTTGAAAAACATATGTTCACGTGTTCTTAGTTTTGTCAAAGTTGACAGAAAACTGTTATCGGTATTTGAAGCTATACGTTTTTTTTTTTTTTTTTTAGAAATGTTTGTAAAATTTAAAAAAAAAAACACAATATAGTTTCGTTTAATAATGATGCATATGATATACTTGGAACATACCAATGTTTTCTCCTCCCCCTTTTTTTCTAAAATCGGCTATTTTCTTTTAAATTTCAATGATTTTCGATTTTTTTTCTGTTAGTAAGACTTTTTTTTTCTTTCTATGGAATGTTAGTTAATTATCAGCAGCGGTATATTATATTTATGTCAGTCTCGCAAAAATAATTAAAAGAAAATTTTAAAAAGAAGAAAATATACGGGTTTTTGACCCAAAAAAAAAAGGAATTGCGGGTTAAAGTTGACCTGTCTCCCAGCTATCTTTGCAGTGAAGTTGTTGTTCCGTCGCTTGGATCATCTTAAGAGTTTCACTCTTCACATCTGTAATGCAGTTTACTGAACACACGCAAAAAAATCACTTTTTTCACTTATCAAAAGAACTAGAAAGAATTTGCACAATTAATCTTTATTTATATTTTTTAAAGAATTTGCACAATTAATCTTTATTTACACTTTAAATCCAAGAGAGTAAGAGGGGGATTAAAACAAACTCTTCGCATCGTATAACTGACAATCACTGACATCAATTTCCTGTGCCAATTTCAGATGTGAAATCGAACAGATCAAAAGTACATTTAACCTTTTTAAAAGTGCATGAAAAGTACATCATAAACAAAACATCTGATTGGTCATTTAATGTGTAAAGATCTCAGAAACAAAGGTCAAGTTTCATTCATATTTTTTGGACAATAATTACATGCGGCATTAATTCTACCTGTTCAAAGGTACGAAAAACTTGTCGATTTCATGCTTATCTTTTGCTTTGAAGATGACCGAAAATTACATCAATTTATTTGAAAGATTGTCGAACACGGAAAATGACAATTTTATTGAAATTGTCCCGTTACTTGGAGAAGTTGCCTCTACGCTGATACTAAATTGTCTTTTTGATGAATTTGGTCAAATTCTGATGAATTTAGATGCATCGAAATTAAATATTTTGAAAGATAATGAGAAGTTTCTTCGTGCAATGATAGCATTCTACTATGAAAAGAAAAGTTATAGACAAGTCTTCGAAATGTTGGCGGTAAGTACAATAACAAAACTACATTTCAGTTATTAGATTTTTTTTCAAATGTGAAAATGATTTGAAACATTTTGCGGAAACGGTATTTTTAATTATACCAATACGCATTGCGGTGGTCACTTATTTAAGATTCAATATTGTAGACTTTTTCTTGTCATTCGAGAAAATGTAAATAATTATTTATTTCGTTCGTTTTTTTATAGTACGTTATTTTGTTGAAAGAAAAGAAGATAATTTATATTATTTCAAGAAATCAAAATTTACATACGGCTATGTAAAAAAAAACATACTGTCTCATTTTGTTTTCAGAATTGTATTTGCGATCAAAATATATAATTATTTGTATTTTGAGGGACGATATTAAAAGTTGAATATAGGATAAAAAGAAAACTGAACTTTATTTGTTTCACTGCCCCTCCTCTTTTATGGGAAAAATTGATTGACCAATATGGATATTAATAAAAATCGATGCCAATTAATCAAAACTTGCAGCAATTTTCACTCCCCCCTAACTATTTGAAGCAATTGTTTTTTATCCTTCTAAATTACATTTTTGAAGCAAAATGTTCCTTTTACTCTTTTTTAAATAATATTTAAAAACACATATAATATTAATTTTACAAAGTCAAAGGGAAACAATATAATCTGAGTGGTTGTTAGCAATTGTATATATTCTTTAGAACTAAAAAAAAAATGGTTAATTTTTAAAATCATTTATACCAAGTGGCGTTTTTAAAAACAAATTCGGACCCTTAACCTAATTTTTGAATTTTGATCTTTTATTTTGTTTTGATGAATTTCATCTGATAGTCTTCAAATTTTGATTTCAACGGTAGCCAAAATATATGGCTGAATATCATTATTTGATAATTTTATCTACATATAGTAATATATATTCTTTTCTCTCTTTTTGAGGGGAAGGGGTTTAATATATAATGGCATGGAAATAAATGTTTTACAATGATATTTAGTGCTGCTTTATCTTAATTCAACATTTTATTTTTGGTTTTGTTTGACAGCAAAATTAATTTATTTACTAATTTAAATGGAAATGAGTAAAAGAAAAATCGCTAAAATGAGAATTGGGGGTAATTTTAGTTTTCGCAAAAAATAGACTCAAATCCAGCATTTAAAATGATTATACTTTCACTGTCATTGACAAGTAACATTGCATTCTAATTTTCTTGGAGTAAAAGTAATATTGACAAAATTGTTGCATTAATATAATAAGCTTTTTTATTAGAAGAATGTCGATAATTTATTTGAGATCATGACAAAAGTCCGAATATAAAAAGTAAACATTGCCTAAATGTAAATTTTATTTTTATGGTAAATATCTTCCAAAGTTAATCGTCAAAAATTGACCTCATAATTATAAAATTTACTTGAAAAAAGATCGGAATTATAACTTGAAATCTTGAACCTTTTTTCATGCAAAGTTTTGCCTAAAATTTTCTATAATTTGTGTCAACAAATTTATGAATATATTTCTATCCAATAACTTACTAGGAAGAAACCGATTTCGGTTAAATAAAAGATAAAAGTAAACAAAGAAATTATTTTCCTTTTTAAAGCAATTTTATAATACAGTACAAAAAAAAAGATATTTCGTGGCGTGGATATTGGGTTCCGGATATTGCTTATATAATATATGAACTAGGGGCCATTATTTTCTATTTGTGTTTTCTTCTGAATTTGCTATTTTTCTTTCTTCTTTTTGTTATCAATGTTCACATTAAAAAAAAATGAAAAATATCCGCATGAAAACGTTAAATTGTGAAATTAATTTAAATGTTTTATTTAATGTCAGTTATGTAAAATAAATCATGTATTTTTCACTTATTTTGGAGTACAAAAATATCACCCAACAAAAACAAAATTGTAAGGCTTTTGGAAATTTTTTAAAACTCAGGCCGGTTTATATCATATTCAAAATATTCTACCACCAAGAGTAGTAAATGATTAACATTTTAATTTAAAACAATTCCGTGTTTATTGTGTATAAGGTTAGGGTTACTGGTTAGTGAACATGGTTCCATATTTCAGGCAGTTTAGAAATAATATTTTTAGAAAATAAATGATAACTTGTATTCTGTTTGTCCATTTAAAGCGCTCCGGATTCTTGAAATTTCTTTAAGTTTAATGCATTATTTTAGTATGCCAATGAATTACGCTGAGACCGATGCTAGGGGCAGTGTTAAACTTACAGAGAGGGGAGATAATTTTTGCTCCGTGTTGAAGACTTCACTGTACCTTTAAGACGAAGAACAACGAAATAAAGCGCTGTCCCTAAATTGCTTTTTGTGTTGTTTATTTTTGTACTGTGCATGTTGCTGTTTAGGTTTCAAGTTTGGATTGTTTTATATTTGTCGATTCGGAGCAATTTTAAATCTGAATACGTGATATGGGCTTTTCTCATTGTTGAAGGCCGTACAGTGACTTATAGTTGCTAATTTTTGTGATATTTGGTCTCTTGTGGAAAGTTGTTTCATTGGCAATCATACCACATCTCCTGAATTTTATATATGTTAAGTTTGTTTCAATATCCATAGGCGGATCCAGGGGAACCCTGGGAGGCCCGGAGCCCCCTTACATTGGGAAAAAAAATATTATATAGGGAATCACTGAAGCATGACTGAAGCGGCCCCCCTCAGGTCAGTCTTTGCCCCCCCCCCCCTGAAAGTTCTGGATCTAACCACTGGACATATAACACTTATTCATCATCATGATAGACATGTGATACTTGTCACTAGACACATAACACTTATTCATCATCATGATAGACATGTGATACTTGTCACTGGACACATAACACTTATTCATAATCATGATAGACACGTGATACTTGTCACTGGACACATAACACTTATTCATCATCATGATAGACATGTGATACTTGTCACTGGACACATCACACTTATTCATCATCATGATAGACACGTGATACTTGCCACTGGACAAATAACACTTATTCACCATCATGGTAGACACGTGATACTTGTCATTGGACACATAACACTTATTCATCATCATGATAGACATGTGATACTTGTCACTGGACACAACACTTATTCATCATCATGATAGACATGTGATACTTGTCACTGGACACATAACACTTATTCATCATCATGATAGACATGTGATACTTGTCACTGGACACATAACACTTATTCATCATTATGATAGACATGTGATACATATCACTGGACACATAACACTTATTCATCATCATGGTAGACATGTGATACTTATCACTGGACACATAACACTTATTCATCATTATGATAGACATGTGATACTTATCACTGGACACATAACACTTATTCATCATTATGATAGACATGTGATACTTATCACTGGACACATAACACTTATTCATCATCATGGTAGACATGTGATACTTATCACTGGACACATAACACTTATTCATCATCATGATAGACATCTGATATTTGTCACTGGACACATAACACTTATTCATCATCATGATAGACAAGTGATACTTGTCACTGGACACATAACACTTATTCATCATCATGATAGACATGTGATACTTGTCACTGGACACATAACACTTATTCATCATCATGATAGACATGTGATACTTGTCACTGGACACAACACTTATTCATCATCATGATAGACATGTGATACTTGTCACTGGACACATAACACTTATTCATCATCATGATAGACATGTGATACTTGCCACTGGACACATAACAATTATTCATCTTCATGGTAGACATGTGATACTTGCCACTGTACACAAAACACTTATTCATCATCATGATAGACATGTGATACTTGTCACTGGACACATAACAATTATTGATCATCATGATAGACATGTGATACTTGTCACTGGACACATAACACTTATTCATCATCATGATAGACATGTGATACTTGTCACTGGACACATAACACTTATTCATCATCATGATAGACATGTGATACTTGTCACTGGACACAACACTTATTCATCATCATGGTAGACATGTGATACTTGCCACTGGACATATAACACTTATTGATCATCATGATATACATGTGATGCTTGCCACTGGACACATAACACTTATTAATCATCCTGATAGACATGTGATACTTGCCACTGGACACATAACAATTATTCATCATCATGATAGACATGTGATACTTGCCACTGGAGATATACTCCGTCCATTCACCCAATTATCCTAATAACAGTAAACGTTTATTAATAATACAAGAGCACCTTTTACCAGAATTCTGAATGAATACAGAGACATGTACAATATAAAGAAAATCAATATTAAGAAACAATGACTGTTAAAATAAAAAAAAAGCACACACTGCTTCCATACCGGAGAATAGAAACTGAAATTAAAGTGTAATTATGGTATTAAAATGGGAGAAGTTACTTTTGTAATGTCACTCGAACGTGTGAATATGTTTTAAATTGGCCAAACAATACTTGATCATGTTTTATGAACAAACAAAAAAAACAAATATTTCTTAGAAAAGATCAAGAATTATCGAACCTGCACATAGCAATGGTTAAAACAAAATTTATCTTTGGCATTTGTTGGTATTTAGGTCCTCCATAACCACTCTTATGGGCAAGAGGTAAAGGTAAATAAGTAATAAACAATATGTGCCGCAATCACCATTAGAGGGGTTACGGAGGATCTTGATGCCAGAATAATCTGGAAAAAAATTAAGGAAAAAATCAATTTCGAATTATTTACTGGATATTCTGAATAAAGGAATGGATTGCTGACCCTTCACCCCCTAATTACAAATATACCTTATGCCTCATTTGAATCTTTATGTTATAGTTAATGCATATTTTAAGGTTTTTCTTGTCGTATAACACACCGAGGGCCGAAGGTGTCAGTAGTTACGAAGGACCTAAATATCGAAATACGCTTGAACATTTAGAAAAAGCTTATTTTGAATAATGGAATGGACTGTCAGCCCTTACGTAAGGACAATTTGAAAGCTTATAGAAACAGCAATGAAATGATCTATTCATAAGCTTCAAATGAGGTATAAGGTATAATCTGTTGGTGGTGAAGGGTGTATGTGAGCCAAAATTTGTTCCTGTGAAAAAAGTTCAAGTGTAACTAATTTCACAGGAAATATGTTCTGGGAGAACTTTTTCCACAGACAATTTCTATATAATTTGTTCAATCTCTATGAAATAAGTTCCACACTTTACCTGGTGAAATAAGTTCTGGGTTGGTGGAATTTGTTCCTGACATAGTGAAATAAGTTCCATGTTTGTGAGATTTGTTCCTTACCTGGTAAAATAAGTTCTGGATTGGTGAAATTTGTTCCTTACCTGGTGAAATTAGTTCCTTGTCTGTGAAATATGTTCCACTGGTTAAACAAGTTATCTTATATACTGAGCACTTGTCATCAGTGAGTTTAAAGTCATTATAAAAAACATGTATTATATTGATAATGCAATAAATAGAAAGTGTAAACATCCAATTTGGATCATGTGGAGTAAAGCAAAAGTTTGATAACATACTCAATTAATAATACTAAAAACACTTATGATCCAGGAGAGAGTAGAATAAGAAATAATGATAAAAGTCTTTCCGAAAAAAAGTATTATAACGGTTAAAGATGAACAAAGTAACTGATCAATTATATTAAAAGACATAAAGAAACAAAAGACACACTCTTTAAAAACTGTGCAATGACCATAACTAAGTACATGTATGATTAGAACACCCAACATAGATTAACAGGAAACAAGGAGGTCGACTACCACATAAACGATAAAACATATATACAAATTATGATACATTATAATCGCTTTTATTTCTTATCTTCATTCTACAGTCATGCCTTCAATTGCAAATGTTCCCCATGCAAGCACAGAACCTTTTTTCTGGGAAATAGGTTCAAAACAGAACATTTTCATTGACTTCTATAAAATACCTTCGTTCAAAACTAATATCACAGGAACTTATATCACTTTTTGTTTTAAATATTAATATTGGAACAAAACTCATGGTGCTGTGATTTTTGTTCCGGAACTTATTTCACACTTGGTTAAAAAATTAGTTCCGGAACAAATTTTATAGTGCTGGAACATATTTGTTGTGACATAAGTTCCATCGGAACATATTTTCTATGACATTTGCTCCGACGGAACAAATGTCACGCCGGAACATTTTTTTTGTTACATATGCAGTTGTCCTTACGTAAGGGCTAGAAGTACTTTTTTAATTCATGTATCATTGTCATTTTGATTAGTTTCTTTAGTTACCAGTTCTGACATCAGAATCGGACTTCTTATAAACTGAGTTTTATTGTGCGTATTGCTGTGCGTTTGTTTATTCTACATCTTAACCTCTAGGTGAGTTTTGGATTTTGTGTTGTTGTTTTGCTGTCTCATGATGTTTTTTTTGTCGATTGTCAGCTATACAATGCCAAAAAAGAGGAAGGGTCCATTGATATTACAAGATGTACAAATACGACTCCGGGACGCTTTTGGTCAGTTTAAAGGGGCACTACATGTGATGCCTCGTACATGTAATATATACATGTATACTGAGAGTGTAACACAATTTTCTCTCCAATGAACCACAAAATCCCGATTTGATGGATCAAGGTGTGAACCATTTCAAAGTATAATATTTTCTGTTATCTAACATACCCTTCTGTGTGTGCCTATATCAAACATAATGACGCAATCCTTCGCATGTATACTAACAGCTCTTTTAACAAATTCATACGAATTGGGTGTAGAATGAACAACTATTTAAATAAAAAGTTGTTGTATGTGTACAGTAGAGACAAATCTCCACCCAAGTCACAATGTATAAAAAGTTAACACTTATAGGTCAAAGTACGGTCTTCAACGCTGGTCCTTGGCTCACCCTCAACGGCAAGCTATTAGGGCCCTAAACTGACTAATTTTTGGCTCACCTGGCCCGAAGGGCCAAGTGAGCTTTTCCCATCACTTTGCGTCCGTCGTCGTTAACTTTTACAAAAATCTTCTCCTCTGAAACAACTGAGCCAAATTAAACCAAACTTGGCCATAATCATCATTTGGGTATCTAGTTTAAAAAATGTGTGGCGTGACACCGCCATCCAACCAAGATGGCCTCCACAGCTAAAAATAGAACATAGGGGTAAAATGCAGTTTTTGGCTTATAACTCAAAAACCAAAGCATTTAGAGCAAATCTGACATGAACTTTTTAAATTGTTATTTGGATGGAGAGTTGTCTCATTGGCACTCACACCACATCTTCCTATATCTATGAAGTAAAATTGGTTATCAGGTCGGGATCTATCTACCCTGAAATTTTCAGATGAATCGGACAACCTGTTGTTGGGTTGCTGCCCGTGAATTGATAATTTTAAGGAAATTTTGCTGTTTTGGTTATTTTCTTGAATATTATTATAGATAGAGATAAACTGTAAACAGCAATAATGTTCAGCGAAGTAAGATTAACAAATAAGTCAACATGACTGAAATGGTCAGTTGATCCCTTTAGGAGTTATTGCCCTTTATAGTCAATTTTTAACAATTTTTCGTAAATCTTAGTAATCTTTTACAAAAATCTTCTTCTCTGAAACGACATGGTTAAATTAAACCAAACTTGGCCACAATCATCATTTTTGGTATATAGTTTTAAAAATGTGTGGCGTGACCCGGTCAACCAACCAAGATGGCCGCCACAGCTAAAAATAGAACAGAGGGGTAAAATTCAGTTTTTGGCTTATAACTGAAAAACCAAAGCATTAAGAGCAAATCTGACATGGGATAACTTTTTTTATCAAGTCAAAATCTACCTGCCCTGAAATTTTCAGATGAATCGGACAACCCGTTGTTGGGTTGCTGCCCCAAATTGGTAATTTTAAGGAAATTTTGCTTTTATGAGTTATTATCTTGAATATTATTATAGATAGAGATAAACTGTAAAAAAAACCAATGAATGTCGGCAAAGTAAGATCTACAAGTAAGTAATCATGAAAGAAATTGTCAGTTGACCTCTTTAGGAGTTATTCCCTTTATAGTCAATTTTTAACCATTTTTTTCATAAATCTTAGTAATCTTTTACAAAAATCTTCTCCTCTGAAACTACTGGGCCAAGTTCATTACAGATAGAGATAATTGTAAGCAGCAAGAATGTTCAGTAAATTAAGATGTTCAAACTCATCACGATCACCGAAACACAATTTTGTCATGAATCCATCGGTAAATTTTTAATTAATTAAAAATACTTAATTCCATCTCGGATGCTTTCGACATTACTCGTTACCTGTTTGTACAAAAAATTATCGTTTGTAATTTATACGCATTTGATTGGTTAATTGAAATACCTGTTCACTTCAGGTAAATTTTCATAAATATTTCCTGGTCATTTCGAAAAGTTTACTGGTCAATTCAACACGTTAAATTTACCCACCCTCCCGTTAAATTTATGCCAAAATATGATTATCATTACTTATGTGTTGAGTTTTGTTTTATTACATCGAAATTGGAGCGGAGGGAATTTGCGTCCTTTGTTTAATATTCTGACACATAGATCAAGGTGAGCGACACAGGCTCTTTAGAGCCTCTAGTTTGTTTTACATAAATAAGGCCGTTCGTTTTTTTATTTGAATTGTTTTACATTGTCTTATCGAGCCCTTTATAGCTGACTGCGGTTTGGGCTTTGCTCATTGTTAAGGCCGTACGGTGACCTATAGTTGTTAATGTCTGTGTCATTTTGGTCTTTTGTGGATAGTTGTCCTATTGGCAATAATACCACATCTTCTTTTTTATATTAAACAATTTAAACAGGAACCCCAACGGTCTAATCTTTAAACAAAATATCCCAATAAATGAAAAACTCCTATGAACCACACAAACAATCGGCAACCACTGAACAACAGGCAACTGAATGAGAAGGTGCATATACATACAGTGGGTTTAAACGTTTTTCACGGGCGCCAATCTTCACCCTAACCTACAGTATAATGTAACATTACAACAAATACAGACACACTATAATATATGAACTAAAATAATTGTGATAAGTTTGTGACATATATTATTCAATTCAAAGAAGGAAAAAAAGAAATCATTCTCTCTCACACACATACAAACACACAAATACACATAGACAATCATCTCTCTCGCTTTCTCCATCACATTTAAATATACAAATAAGTTAGTAAAATTCTTCATCATCAAAATCAGCGTAGAATTCATTGTAGTATTCCTCTTCTGCCATACGTGCCTTGTCTGCCGCGTAACCAAACAAGAAATCCCAAAAGTAGGTGTAAGACTCCCGATATAGCTGCTGGCGACTCTGTTTGGTAGATAAACTATTTTTGGCACATTTTACAAATAGAGAGAACGGAATTTTTCCTTCCTTTTTTCCTTTTTTCTCATTGCTTTCTGAAAAAAAATAGTTAATAACATAGACACGTGGACATAATCATAATGCCATGGACATATTCTGCTTACCCTTCCAGAGCACCATATATCACTCCGATTGTTAGTGGGGTTAATTATGCTCATTCTTTGGTTTTCTATGTTGTATTTTGTTGTTTGTCTATTAGCCCCCCCCCCTCCCCCGTGTCTATTAGTCCTCTCTTTTTATTTTGTCATGCCATTATTAGTTCTTTTCGACTAATAAGTTTGATTATTCTTTTGTTATCCTTTGCTATCGTTTCTCGTTTGCCTTAGTAATGCCAATTTATGGTTTTCTTTATAAAATACATATTTCTTAATAACTTTATTTGTGCTTTTTGTTTTTGTTTTGTTAAATTACATTTTGTAACAAGAGTAAATAGAGTACAAGCGTTCCACGACAAAGCTGTACAAAGCAGGGTTTATTAATTATTGTCATCAAGTATCGATTTTGTTGTGAATAGCTGTCCTATATTAAAAAAAAAAGAATTTTTAAACTATTTCTTCAAAAAATAAAATAATAAAAATACTGAACTGCGAGCAAAATTCCAGACGGAAATAGGCAAAATCAACAGCTCCAACACAATTTATACTGGACCAATTGTTGCCTAAAACCCGATAATATTTTGAATTTGCATATAACGATACAAATATACCTAATTTAATATTCTATGACATTTGTTCATACCTGTTATACAATGCCACAAACGTTTACAGCATAACTTATATAGGTAAAAATATCGGCGACTGGACATTAGTCAAGAAAATCAATTAATGCTAAATTACCTTGCTGTTGATGTTCTTCCTCGTGTTTCTTCTGTTGTTCTTCGGCTTTCTTCTGTTGATGAACTTCCTTCTGATTTGGATTTGTGGACTTTGTTTTAGTGTTGGTTAATCTCAACAGTTTAATGTTTCCACAATAAATGAAAGGATTATTTGTACTGTGCGTTTCTTTTTTCTGAAAGAACAAATCATGAAGCATGTTTAGCAAATTAATTCAAATCCTTAAAATTTTTAACAGAGATGAAAAAAATATTAAGTTGCAAATGTGAACATGCGATATATATTTGATAATTATATCATCGCTTTAAAGAGATGATTTTCTGCTTAACTTTTGTCCGTTTGTCCGTTTCAGTCGCAAATACAAGTCTCAGCTTTTTGGTAAAAGGCACTAAGCGTTGTCTTAATTGTCTAATCGTACCATACCGTTTAGTTACGCCCATAATCTATGGTTTGTTGTTAATGGAAATAAATATATGATCGACAAACTCAATATTTACAACTCTGACTTCGTGTAATTAACTTCTTTGCTGTTACATTTGTAACAACATAAATTCACTTAACTCGACTCTTAAAATTCATTGGAAGAAATGCTTTCAACGTATGGTTGTTTCAATCTGTCATTTAATTTTTTCGACAGGTTTTCCTTTAATCTTTATCCCTATGTATTTTTAAAAATTCATCCCGAATTCCCGGAAAAATAAACGCTGCATGAATCCCGATCTCCCGAGAAAAAAAATCCCTCATCCCTAGGGCCCGTCCAGACCTCCCGAAAAAGTCAGTCCACGACTTTAAAAAGCTGAATGCCGCAAAAATAATTTGAATACGCCGTGAATTGTCTATCTTACTCGAAAAAAAGTCGTGTTTTGGAAATGTGTTTATATATTAGTATGGCGTTCATTATCACTGGACTAGTATATATTTGTTTAGAGGCCAGCTGAAGGACGCCTCCGGGTGCGGGAATTTCTCGCTACATTGAAGACCTGTTGGTGACCTTCTGGTGTTGTTTTTTATTTGGTCGGGTTGTTGTCTCTTTGACACATTCCCCATTTCCATTCTCAATTTTATTATATATTATTAACCTTAAACATAATCATATACTTATGTAAGACTAGGAAATATAAAAAAAATTACGTGTGTATATATTTTTGATTATTTTTCCTTTCCAAACACGAATAATCGTATACATCGTAAAACACCGTGTCCGAAATTTTGTCTTTTCATTCTGTCAATTGCGATATTAATTTATGAAATACCAGAGGGGGACAAGATTAATCCAAGAGAAACGTATAGTGTACAGGTGGGAATAAATTAAAAGCCCATATTGTACCTATTGTACCTTTCCAAACACGAATGACCGGATACGCCGTACAACTTCGTGTCCGAAAGTCTGTCGTTTCTCTCCGTCCATTTCTATATCTATATTTCTGCAAAAAAAGAAAAATGAATCCTCAAGTATACTTTATAAACGTTATTAATTTATGCGCTAAGTTTTCGCGGGACCAAAAAACATTCAGCATGAATATGGTTCCTTACTTGGAAGAAGAAGAAGAATAGTATTTGATTATCATTGCCTAGATTGTCAACTATTCTGCTAGAATGAAGAAGAAAAACCGCTCCTATATACTCATGGTACAAGTAGTATAATGTTTCTCAATGCAATATCACTGCTATAAGTTTAACGGCATTGACTAACATATAACAACCAATTCCATTGAGTGTGAAGGTAAAGGTAGAATCCCTGGTTAGCTGAATCGTGAGGTCATCATAAGGTCAGGTATACTACCCTCCTTTTGAAATAGCCTAGTCCTACAGACAGATAGATTGGTTATCGGTCGGACTAGTCTACTTTTAAAGAAGAGTAGTTTACCTGACCTTATAATGACTAAACGATTCTGCTAGCAAACAAACTAACCATACATTGTAAATTTGCCTACACTCTCAATGGAATCGGCTGTAAAAGGGTTTCGGACGATCGGTATTTTGATTTATTCCAAAGTCAATGTAAATGTTTTTTTATTTCCTCTATATTTTTACTTGTATCGTATACAATAGACGTAATGCGACATCTCATGAATAAAAGAAATAACTGTCAATATGGGAGGGGTATTTACAAATATTTTTCTTGTACTACTAGTACTAGTAATAGAAAATATATGAAAAAGTTAATTTACAAAGAATGGTCATATTTATTAACTTAATACTTACATAAAATTGACCATTAAGCTCGAAAGAACACAAAACCAGGACAGATTTAATCTTCACTGAAACTACTGGACCAAATTGAAATACCTTCAAACTTAAACTGTATGTTCCTCAGGGTATCTAGTTTATAAATTGCACCCAAAGTTTTGACTCCATCAACAAACATGGCTAAAAAAATAACATAGTGGTCAAATTCCGGATGTTGGCTCATATCTCCAAAAACTAAAGCATTTAAAGTAAATTTGACAAGAGGTATAAATTGCTCAAGCATTTGAATTAAGATTTGCGTATGGTATCATTTTTCCAAATAGGCAAGCAAGCCAACCACCCCTTCAAGTAGCTAGCATTTATTTAGAACAACGGATTCAGATGTTATTGCCCGTTAAGTATAACGCAGAGTTAATTGCAGTTCATAATAGAAATGCTTGAGCAAACATTTATACAACCAAAGGAAGCATGCCAGACAACCAAACATTTGCCTGTCTGTGTCATTTTGGTCTCTTGTGGACAGTTGTCTCATTGGCAATCATACCACATCTTTCTAAGTTTATATATAAACTGCAAGCATTAGGAAAATAGCTCTAATTTGAAATCCTTATTGGTGCGTAGTTTAAAATAAAATTGGCATATTGACAATTCATTATAATAGCTTATTTACTACATATATTTGTAAGTCAAAGTTGTTTTACTGAACATGCGACCAAAAGATGGATTAAAACTGAAACCTTTAAAAAAAATTGTAATAAAAAAATACATTCAATACCCCCAAGAGAGTAAAGCCAGGCATTGTCTCGCTGCATTTTAAGGCCTATTGGTGACCTTCTGTTGTTGTCTGTTCTATGGTCGGGTTGCTGTCTCTTTTACACATTCATTTTCAATTTTATTGTCTTACAGATACAAATTAATCCATTTTCTTAATTCCGTCAACACCAACAGCCATTAAAACTGTCACGCGGATGAGAATACCAATTTTACTGTTTAAGTACTAGTATTCTGTTGTTTATATCTTATGCCTGCTTTTATCCTTAATTGGGAATGATATTCATCAATAAGGTTTTTTTTATTCAAACAATATTATATTTAAATTCCACTGGTTTTTTTTTGTAGACTGGTAAGTTTTCAGATAATTCCGGTTTAATCGAAATCTGGGATAATGCACAATACGCACTGAAAGAAGAACAAGTTGGGAAACCTCTCACACCTCTGATGAAGTTCCGAACACGACAGAAGTAAGTAATTAGAACAAGTGGGGAAATCTCTCTCACCTCTGATGAAGTTCCGAACACGACAGAAGTAAGTAATTAGAACAAGTGGGGAAATCTCTCTCACCTCTGATGAAGTTCCGAACACGACAGAAGTAAGTAATTAGAACAAGTGGGGAAATCTCTCTCACCTCTGATGAAGTTCCGAACACGTCAGAGGTACGTAATTAGAACAAGTGGGGAAACCTCTTACAACTCTGATGAAGTTCCGAACACGACAGAAGTAAGTAATTAGAACTTGATTTTGTCAAAGAAATTACAGCAAAATGCATTGAGCGTGTAGGTAAAGGTAATATCCTTGGTTAGCTTGCTGGCTGCAGCTAGATGAACCGTGAAGTTATTATTAGGTAAGTTTACTACCCTTCTTTAAAAGTAGACTAGTTCGACATATATACTCACTCTATCTGTCTGTAGGACTAGACTACTCCGAAAGAAGGGTAGTTTAGTTATCCTTATAATGATTTCACGGTTCAGCTAACAAACAAGCTAGCCAAAGATATGACATATACCTACACACTCAATGCATTTTGCTGTATTACTCAAATCTTTTGAATTAAATTAACGATAAACGATTTGGTCGGACAGCCATTCATCACTATCATAAATTGTAGTTGCGTCCACGCAGTTCATAGTTACTATTAAATGAAGAATGGAAAAGAATGGTCCAAAAATTCAAGAATAGATAATTTGTTGGTGCGAACATATAAAGAACAGAGAATAAAAAATATAAAACGAAGAATAAAGTCCTAAATACCAGTACACTAAAAAAAAATAGAAAAGAAAGGTACTCTCCCATATTTAGACCTTCGTATAAGTACTGTGGAAATTTCAGCTTTACTGCATCCAAAACAAATCTGAATATATGTGATTGAGTTGAGGTTTGCCAGATGGAAATGTAAATAAGCAGCCGGATACGATTTTCTTCGGAGAACGACTGAGAATATTGAAACAATTTTATTTTATTTCTCTAGATATCCACCACCTGCTAATATAAGCCCTGGTGGAAGATCCACGGCCAAACTTTCCGACCAGGCAAAATCTGTACTGAAATCGTGGTGGTCAGAAAATTCTCAAAACCCTTATCCTACACAAGCAACAAGAGAGGAGATCGCAAATCGAGCAGGACTTACACATTATCAGGTAACGTCAACTTGACTTTATTTCAATTTGACTTTAAAAAATATTGTTTTAACTTAATATTACTAATATAAATTTCTCTTACGGTTGTACAAAGAAAAAAAAATGTCTGATGTTAAAGTTTGACACCGGAACCTGTCATATTGGTATGCACAAAAGATTATATCAAGGAGTCGTGGAATTTTCATTTTAACACAAAAAGAATGTTTAAAATAAGGGATATATATATATTTGAATTCTAATAATACACTCGCCGCAGACTCGTTTTTTACTATATTTAACTTGAATAACTCGATTAGGAAATTGGTTATGATTCATGCAAATGATACAATATCATATGCGGTTCAATTAAGGAAATTAAAAAGGAGAGGCCAGGGGCTCCCAAAGTAAGCAACTTTTAAAGACGTCGGCAGGTAAAAAGTCTATTCATTAACTATAAATGCAGCGCTATAAGTGGCCAGTCGAGCTCAAGGGGAATATCTACCAGTTGCCAAATCAAATACAGATCCTGGGTTCATGCTGAGGTTCAATTTGTCAAATAATTTGCATGTTAGCAACTATAGGTATCTGTGTACGACATTCTACACTGAGCAAACCCCATACTGTATGAAATGTAAAACAGTTCAACGAGAAAAAGAACGTCCTGAGTAATGATCAAACAGTATACGCAAAAATTAATGTGAGAGACAGCAACCAACGGCAATCCCTAAAAAAATACTGCTACTAGCTACCGAATTGGCTTTGATAAGAATGAATAATTTGCCACTGGATGTTCTTTAATTAGCTTGAACTATTTGCCACTGGATTTTCTTCAATTGAGTGAACTATTTGCCACTGTAGTTTCTTTAAGTCATGTGAACTATTTTGCACTGGATTGTCTTTAATAAGTATGAACTATTTGCCGCTGGATTGTCTTTATTAGTATGAATCATTTGCCGCTGGATTGTCTTTTATTAGTATGAATCATTTGCCGCTGGATTGTCTTTTATTAGTATGAATCATTTGCCGCTGGATTGTCTTTTATTAGTATGAATCATTAGCCGCTGGATTGTCTTTTATTAGTATGAATCATTTGCCACTGGATTGTCTTTTATTAGTATGAATCATTGGCCGCTGGATTGTCTTTTATAAGATTGAATCATTTGCCACTGGATTGTCTTTTATTAGTATGAATCATTGGCCGCTGGATTGTCTTTTATTAGTATGAATCATTTGCCACTGGATTGTCTTTTATTAGTATGAATCATTGGCCGCTGGATTGTCTTTTATAAGATTGAATCATTTGCCGCTGGATTGTCTTTTATTAGTATGAATCATTTGCCGCTGGATTGTCTTTTATTAGTATGAATCATTTGCCGCTGGATTGTCTTTTATTAGTATGAATCATTTGCCGCTGGATTGTCTTTTATTAGTATGAATCATTTGCCGCTGGATTGTCTTTTATTAGTATGAATCATTTGCCGCTGGATTGTCTTTAATTAGTATGAACCATTTGCCACTGGATTGTCTTAAATTAGTATGAACTATTTGCCACTGGATTGTCTTAAATAAGAATGAACTATTTGCGACTGAATTGTCTTAAATCAGTATGAACTATTTGCCACTGGATTGTCTTAAATAAGTAAGAACTATTTGCCACTGGATTGTCTTAAATTAGTATAAACTATTTGCCACTGGATTGTCTTTAATTAGTATGAACTATTTGCCACTGGATTGTCTTAAATTAGTATGAACTATTTGCGACTGGATTGTCTTAAATTAGTATGAACTATTTGCGACTGGATTGTCTTTAATTAGTATGAACTATTTGCCAGTGGATTGTTTTGAATTAGTATGAACTATTTGCGACTGAATTGTCTTAAATTAGTATGAACTATTTGCCACTGGATTGTCTTAAATCAGTATGAACTATTTGCCACTGGATTGTCTTAAATTAGTATGAACTATTTGCCACTGGATTGTCTTAAATTAGTATAAACTATTTGCCACTGGATTGTCTTTAATTAGTATGAACTATTTGCCACTGGATTGTCTTAAATTAGTATGAACTATTTGCGACTGAATTGTCTTAAATCAGTATGAACTATTTGCGACTGGATTGTCTTTAATTAGTATGAACTATTTGCGACTGAATTGTCTTTAATAAGAAAGAACTATTTTTACCACTGGATTTTCTCTTAACTGGTATGAACTATTTGCCACCGGATTGTCTTCAATAAGAAAGAACTATTTGACAATGCATTTTCTTTAAATAGTGAGCACTATTTGCCACTAAATTGTCTTTAATTAGTATGAACTATTTGTCACTGGATTATCTTAAATAAGTATAAATTATTTTGCACTGAATTGTTTTCAATTGCTATGCACTATTTGCGACTGGATTGTCTTTAATTAGTAAGAACTATTTTCACCACTGGATTTTCTCTTAACTAGTATGAATTATTTGCTACCGGATTGTCTTCAATTAGAAAGAACTATTTGACAATGCATTTTCTTTAAATAGTGAGCACTATTTGCCACTAAATTGTCTTTAATTAGTATGAACTATTTGTCACTGGATTATCTTAAATAAGTATAAATTATTTTGCACTGAATTGTTTTCAATTGCTATGCACTATTTGCGACTGGATTGTCTTTTATTAGTATGAATCATTTGCCGCTGGATTGTCTTTTATTAGTATGAATCATTTGCCGCTGGATTGTCTTTTATTAGTATGAATCATTTGCCGCTGGATTGTCTTTTATTAGTATGAATCATTTGCCGCTGGATTGTCTTAAATTAGTATAAACTATTTGCCACTGGATTGTCTTTAATTAGTATGAACTATTTGCCACTGGATTGTCTTAAATTAGTATGAACTATTTGCGACTGAATTGTCTTAAATTAGTATGAACTATTTGCCACTGGATTGTCTTTAATTAGTATGAACTATTTGCGACTGGATTGTCTTAAATCAGTATGAACTATTTGCCACTGGATTGTCTTAAATAAGTAAGAACTATTTGCCACTGGATTGTCTTAAATTAGTATAAACTATTTGCCACTGGATTGTCTTTAATTAGTATGAACTATTTGCCACTGGATTGTCTTAAATTAGTATGAACTATTTGCGACTGGATTGTCTTAAATTAGTATGAACTATTTGCGACTGGATTGTCTTTAATTAGTATGAACTATTTGCCAGTGGATTGTTTTGAATTAGTATGAACTATTTGCGACTGAATTGTCTTAAATTAGTATGAACTATTTGCCACTGGATTGTCTTAAATTAGTATGAACTATTTGCCACTGGATTGTCTTAAATTAGTATGAACTATTTGCCACTGGATTGTCTTAAATTAGTATAAACTATTTGCCACTGGATTGTCTTTAATTAGTATGAACTATTTGCCACTGGATTGTCTTAAATTAGTATGAACTATTTGCGACTGAATTGTCTTAAATTAGTATGAACTATTTGCGACTGAATTGTCTTAAATCAGTATGAACTATTTGCGACTGGATTGTCTTTAATTAGTATGAACTATTTGCGACTGAATTGTCTTTAATAAGAAAGAACTATTTTTACCACTGGATTTTCTCTTAACTGGTATGAACTATTTGCCACCGGATTGTCTTCAATAAGAAAGAACTATTTGACAATGCATTTTCTTTAAATAGTGAGCACTATTTGCCACTAAATTGTCTTTAATTAGTATGAACTATTTGTCACTGGATTATCTTAAATAAGTATAAATTATTTTGCACTGAATTGTTTTCAATTGCTATGCACTATTTGCGACTGGATTGTCTTTAATTAGTAAGAACTATTTTCACCACTGGATTTTCTCTTAACTAGTATGAATTATTTGCCACCGGATTGTCTTCAATTAGAAAGAACTATTTGACAATGCATTTTCTTTAAATAGTGAGCACTATTTGCCACTAAATTGTCTTTAATTAGTATGCACTATTTGTCACTGGATTATCTTAAATAAGTATAAATTATTTTGCACTGAATTGTTTTCAATTGCTATGCACTATTTGCGACTGGATTGTCTTTAATTAGTAAGAACTATTTTCACCACTGGATTTTCTCTTAACTAGTATGAATTATTTGCCACCGGATTGTCTTCAATTAGAAAGAACTATTTGACAATGCATTTTCTTTAAATAGTGTGAACTATTTGCCACTGGATTGCTTTTAATTGTTATGAACTATGTGCCACTGGATTGCTTTTTTAAATTATTATGAACTATGTGCCACTGCATTGTTTTAAATTATTATGAACTATTTGCCACTGCATTGTCTTTTATTATTATGAACTATTTGCCACTGGATTGCATTGAATTGATTGGTAATATTAACCATTGACTAGTCTTAAATAAGTATGAATTATGACCTACTGGATTGATTGAATTATTAAGAATTATTTGCCTGAAATTTGGAAATCAATTTTGAGTTAATAACAGAAAGTGACAGAAAGTTTTCGTCAAGCGCTGATCTCCCTTAGGGGAAGGCGATTAAAAACAGAAATTTCACGATAAGCAGATTATCGGATTTTGTGCGTATAGATATCGTTAAAATATCGGCCGCTCTTATCAATTTGAAGACATCACTTTCATCTTCTCCCTTTGACTCTCTGGCCGAAAATATATACAGAATTAGGCTCTTGATATTTTACGATATCAATGCCTAGCAGCCCAGATAATCTATATTTAACTCCCATGGACAGAAATATACTTAGGCCAATCTGCCGCTATCATATATGAAAAATGATATATAATAGATAATATGTAATAAATATAAATGTTGTATTTCAATATAGGTTAAAACTTGGTTTGCAAACGCCAGACGACGACAGAAAATGAGTGCCGAGAAAAATCAATTGAACTATGAACTGTACATGAAAAAGAAACGTGAGCTTTTGAGTAAAAATGGCACACAAGCAAGGTCTAGAAACACTAAAAAAGATGAACCAAGCGAATCGACCGAAATGCATTCCACTGACAACGCCAATTCACATGGTACAAACCTATTTAGTACATCACAATGCACCACGACAACTCCACAGCATGTTTGTCAAGAAACACTTCAGAGCAACATTCAAGATCGACACCCGTCACAACCTTTCAAATATTTTGTTACCATTCCAAAGTTGGTGCCATTAGATTATAACAATAATTTTTCGTACGGTAGCATACCACCAGTTAGTCGACCGAATTTTAACCAGTCTGTAAGCACAAACTGTATTCAAAACTTAACACAACTTTGTCGACACATTGGTTCTAACGCTGACGCCGACAGTCAATCAAGAAATCCTGTTTCACACAATAGTGGAATTCTTCCATTTGTCAATGTTCAAAATAACTACCACCATGCATTTCGGTATCAAAATATCGACGACACGCGTGTATCATATGGACCAGAAAATCAGTTGAGTCCAGTGCCTAACTACTGGCCACAAGTACGAAACCCTGTCCAATTATGTGCCCAAGAAACCCATACGTATGGAATAAATTACATTGATGGAAGAAATAGTATACACAAGTGTAACCATAGTGAAAACAGACAGGCTTCTGACCTTTTTAACTCAAGGTCGGTAAGCGATCAGGCATTCATTAATCCCGTGTACTCATCTCAACATAATAGTCCCAGAGTACCAACATTTACATTCCAACAGGAGAATTGTACATCCTTAGTTCCTGACCACAGTCTCATAGATAATCCAATGATATGTTCACGTACAGTAGAAATCTCCACCAAAGAACTTATAGGTAAGCAACAATTAAAGAATATGAAAGGAATATTGAGGAGGGGGTATGTTTGTTGGTATGTTAAGCGTCAGGCTTGCAGAATTGCGTTTTTGGAACCCTTTTTTTTGGTGAATATTATGTGGAAAGTGAATAGTATAGTTGTATCATTGGCAATCATACCCCATCTTATTTATAGTTGCCACTAAGTATTTATATTTTCTTTAATTAATCTTTTTATTTGTCCTTATGCATAATTTCTATCTGAATAGTTGAGTCCATTTCTTTTGATATTTAAAGTTTATGGTAAAAGATCACTGCTGTGTCCTTTGGTCATGATCATAATGGATAGTTTTCACACTAAACACGAACTACTTGCCACTGAACAAAACAATTAAATACAGCATTTTCTGCTATACCTGCTGGTTAAACTAAATAGTTTATAATTTGGATATGTATAAACTCGAGGAAAGACTCCATAACGGTTTGAAAAAAAAATATTTGATTCATTTCGCGTATTTCAGATCTTCAATGTTTCTGACATGTTTAAGGTTTTGGTTTTCAAATATTTGGTCACGAGCATTGTCGATGTTGAATACAGTAAAAGGGTACTGTTTTTTATATTAACCCAGAAATATTTGACTAAATAAGTTTATTCCCTAAACTTAGCCAGTGATTGTGTTTAGTCATGTCCAAACATTTTTCCTTACGAATTTAATGTCAATGGCTTGTCTTCGACATTCTTAGGTCTTATTCGCCGACTCTGAGCATGCGAGCGGTTTTTAATTCGAAATGTTATCATTTTATATGCATATTTCATTAAGATAAATACTTGTGTAATAAATAAATAAAAATAACATACTGTAATAATATATTACCCCTTTTATGTCCATTTTATTGAACTCAACTTTGGGTATGCGTCATCCTATTTCTTGAAACTGTTTTGTAGGAAGCCAACAAATCAAGAACTCTAATGATGGATTTAGAGTAGAAAATAGCATCAGCCCGATGCTTCTTTCTCGGCCTAGCTCCTGTCCACTACCGACCACAGAAAAGTTACGCTATTTGTTGACCAGCGAACATACAACAAAATCTCACTATCAAATCAAAGAAGCATCTTATAACAGAAGGTAATAAGAACTCTAACGCCTAATCAAGGTTAAAGATACGGAGAAAAACGTAAAATGTGAACAGCATACACAGAAATATACATTAGAGTAATAAAAAAACGTTTAAGCATATTTGGTACATGTTTTTGTAGAGCAACATGTTGAATCCATTCCTTTGACAAAATTATTTCACCTCATGTTTTAGGAAACTGATACCAGTGTTAATATTTTAATGCCAGAAGCACATGCCTGTGCACACACAATAAAAATGTGGCATATGACATATCTAATAATGTTTTCTTCTTCTTCAGATACCCAGAGCAACCGGAGAAACAAATTCAAACTAATTATGAAATAAAACAGGTTTGTAAATAATAACTAATATGAAAATTAAACAAAAGATGTGGTAAATGATTGTCAATTATAGATTTCTCTATCAAAGACCAAATGACCTGGAAGTAAGGTATCAAAAATGACAAAAGCAAAATAATTCAAAGAAAAACTTAACGGTCTGATAAATGTACAAAATGATAAACGAAAAAAAATGATTTAAACAACAACAACTGAAATATGTATGATGGTATATTTTGCAGGAGATGGGGATACGTGTAGGCCCAAATTTGATTGAAATACTTACCATGTGTCTGTACACTATACTGTTTGATAACAAACAGTGGTCAGTTTAATCAGAATTCGTAGGAAACAGCGATTTAATAGGAGGTTGCTAAGAATTGTTTATATTTTCTGTAAGGATTTCTCATCTGACACGTTGAAACATTTTTTTTCTAAAAACGGGTGTTATTTGTTATTTGATTGATTGGTAGTCTAACGCGACCTAAGAACACACAAAACATGTCGAGGCGAGAATACATTTCCAAAATTCCTCAATTCACTTTTCTAACTTGTTGCCAGTCTGAATTTATATGCAAAAGAAACGAAACCAACATTGTGGTTTTGTCATTTGATAAGGGACTTTGCGATGGAATTTTTGTGATTTTACTTTTGAAAATGACGTAACATTTTTAACCCTTAAGCCTCGGTCACACCTTACCGGATAGCTCGAACGGACGCCTAACAGATAACTTTTTTTCAATCCGTCCATGTCCGTTAGACGTCCTTTCGTATCCGTTAGACGTCCATTCATATCCGTTGCATGTCCGTTACGCGTCCGTTTTATCCGTTGACGTCCGTTCTGTCCGGTGGAAAATTTTGAGCATGTTCAAAACTTTGAACGGACGTCCAACGGATAAAATGTCCGTTGGACGTCCGTTAGGCGTCCGTTTTGTACGGTACTCGTCCGTTTCGTTTCCGTTTTGTATCCGTAACGTGTCCGTTATACATCCGTTGGAGGTCTGGCAGATAAATTCACCAAAAGACTTCTAACGGACGTTTAACGGATAAAACAGATCATGAACGAATATGAAACGGATAAATATAAAAAAGAAGATGTGGTATTATTGCCAAGGAGACAAATCTCCACAAGAGACAAAAGTGACACAGAAATAAACAATTTTAGGTAACTGTATGGCATTCCACATTGCCGAAAGCCCATAGCGCATTGTCAGCCATAAAAGACCCCGAAATAACAATGTAAAACAGCTCAAACGAGAAAACTAATAGACTTATTTATATAAAGAAAAAACACGAAAAACAAATATGTTACACATAAGCAAACGACAACCACTGAATTACAGGCTCTTGACTTGATACAGGCACATACATACCTAATGTGACGGGGTTAAACATGTTAACGGGATCCCAGCCTTCCCCTAACCTGGGACAGTGGTATCATAACAGTACATCATTCATCATTAGAACAAACTATCAAAATCAGCTGAAAAAGGCTTAACTCATCAGATGGACAAAACAAATGTTAATTTAAGATTTCTAGTCAGAAATGGCGGTTATTGATATGTCAGATTTCTTAAGGTTTATCAATTCTTATTATTCATAATCGATCTTAGAGACAGGGCACATTTTCACAATCAAGCAGCTGTTATTCAGGTCAGACACTGCTCTTTAGCTGCATTTTGAAGAACAAACCAAAACCAGTTATACACAGAACATTTTCAATATTAATGCGATTATTATTGTCGCCTTTAATTTTTTCGTATATATCTTGTTTATCCGTTTTATCCGGTACGCTTCCGTTTGGTGTCCGTTTTATGCGGTACTCGTCTGTTGGATGTACGTTCGACATCCGTTCTGTCCGGCACGTCTCCGTTTCTCGTCCGTTGCATGTCCGTTATGCATTCGTTAGGCGTCTGTTTTACATCAACGGACTCCCAACAGATATCAATTTTTTCAACGGACAACTTTTATTTTCATCCGTTGGGCGTCCGTTCGTCTTATCCGGTAAGGTGTGACCGATGCTTAACAGGGATAGCAGTTTTATTATTTCCTGACAACAGGAAATTCATCAATCTTTCAAATATTACAACTATATGAATAAATGGAGCACTCTACACTTACAAATCAATTTAATTTCAGGGTAATGAAGAAAATGATATTGCCAAAGTCCTACTCGACTTCTCTAGCCAGTCGGTCGATTCCTCTCAAGACAGTAGCTGATTTGAAACCACTAGTTGCCAATTGATGACATTAAAAACAGGCTACATTTTGTAGTTGTACTGTTCTGTAGATATTGCGTACGAGGGATTGTGCCACCTTTGTGTTAAGATAGAAACTACCTCCATTCTATGACTATGCTTTCTTTCGAATTCGTATTGATATCACAACTTACAAATAATTTTGTAGACTTTTATGCCCCATTTATGAGCATTATGTTTTCTGATCTGTGCGTCCGTCCGTTCGTTCGTCCTTTTGTTATTCCATCCGTCGGTCCCGCTTCAGGTTAAAGTTTTTGGTGGAGGTAGTTTTTGATGAAGTTGGAAGTCCAATATACTTGAAACGTGGTACACATTTGATATAATCTTTCTCATGTTAATGCCAAATTAGATATTTTTCGACATTTTCACGGTCCATTGAACATAGAAAATGATAGTGCTGGATTGGGCATCCGTGTACTTTGAACACATTCTTGTTTTCCTTTGTTATTGAAACAAATGTGTCTTACTGTCTTAACTTTAGTACAATATTAAGAATAGTTAATTGCAATCTTTATTTTCAAGTTCTGAATGTATTACAGTCGATTGGATTGAGTTTGTAGCTATAGGTAAAGGTAATATCTTTGGTTAGCTTGCTTGCTAGCTGAACCTTGAAGATAAGAAGGGTAGTTTACCTAACCTAACAATGGCTTCACAGTTCAGCTAGCAAGCAAGCTAATTATTACCAACGATATTACCTTTACTTACAAACTCAGTGCAATCGGCTGTAAACATTTTTGTAGATATAAATGCAAATGTTATAGTTTTTTATCTTTGGATTTGGTTCACTGTACACAACATATGCATTCATTGCTGGTTTGTTTGTTAAGAATGAACGAAGTATTAAATTGTTGTATCCTTTACAATATTGTTTGCTTGTTACAATTTTTAATGCATTAAAGCTAAATATTTTTAAATGTTGCAGACTTGTTATTGAAAAGAGAAACTACTTATGATTTTGTATCTTTGCATTTTTAGATAGCTATCGTTTTCTTTGTGTTCCTGTTGTTCTCTTCACGGATTAAAAGAAATTGACATTTGTGACTTGCGGGTACGGTACTCAAAAAATATACAGCGGAAAGAATAATGGAGAGAAACAATACGGTATTGATTTGCTTATTGTTAAAGGCCGTATCATGACCTAAAGTTGTTAATTTTCATTTGGTCTTTTATTGGCAATCATACCACATCTTCTTTTTTATAATAATCAGAATGATGTACTGGTCTCCCCTTTCTCTTGTCATCCAAACCGCTTAAGAATTCCGCTATAAATCTTAAAACTTGAAAAATGTTCACCAATTGCGCATGCGAACAACACTGTGTTTATTAAGGTCGTTAGCTCTCTTACAGAATTCCACCACCTTAACCAAGTGAAAGTGTTTTGTAACCTGTATAAATTAATTGTTAATGTTTGTGTCATTTTGGTCTTTTGTGGATAGTTGTCTCATTAGCAACTATACCACATCTTTTTTATACTAAAAAAATCTACTATAGTAGGGTTGCAACCATCCCTGTAGTCACATGTACAGGAAAGATCTTAAGAGAATTTGTCACATATAAGAGGACTAGGGGGTCTTCCTTTCTTTATTCTTCAACTTTCCAGACCATTTTCATCTATTCTTAATTAATCTTAATATTCTTATTCTCTTTTCATTATATTTCAACACCCTTCTATTCTTTGTTCTTTATTTTACAGCTAATTTCCTAATACATGTAAAGCATTACTTTGGTTTGCTTGCTTGCTTTGTTTGTATAATTGTTTATACAAGCTTTGTTAATAAGATTGACATCTTTAAACAATATATTTAGGCAAAGTTTTACCTGTATATACAATATTTGAATTTAAATGGGTGTTATCCTAATGATTGTACAATATAAAAACAAAGCAAGCAAGCTAACTTAAGTCTTGCTCTACATGCTTTAGGAAATTAGCTGTAACGTCATATTTTTCTTGATTCTTTCTAGTTTACCCCTTTATTCTGCACTTTATACACATTATTCTCTTTTATGTAACCCCCAAACAGACCTTCATAGACCTTATATATATAACTACAAATTGCTTATACATGAATTTCATATTAAAAAAAAGAGAATGTCCATTGACTGTTTAAATTGCACCCGACAACTTTAAAATCTTAATCTTAAAATCACAAAAACTATATTTGTCAGATTTATCACACACCCGTTTAATGTTGTTTACAAAATTAAATGACACGTACAATGATAAATAAAATCACACACCCGCTTCTTCAGACCCGGATTCAAATAAAAATATTTAAAATATACTGTTCGAAAAGGGTGCGTACCCGGAAGTTTGGTATACACAAATATTTTCTTAATATTAATTTAATCAAATTATCAAACATTTAACACCACTTGTAATAACTTTGAGGACGACCAAATATTTGGGTGAGATAGCTATTCATAAATAATCCACATTTGTCTATTCCTGAATCAAATTTCAGTTGATTAAATTTCTCTATATTTTCACCATAGGTCTCTTTAATGACATCAACAATCCCTGGTATATCTGTATGTCGCTTTGCCCAATGGGGACGTATTTTCTCATGGCGAAATTGCTGGACAAACTAAAAAAGTAAAGAAATAAAACTTGGTGATATGTATTTTCTCCTGTATATTCTATGTAAGAGTAAGAACTTTTTATTAGTTTGAAATCCAATCAATAGGATTGTTACTAAAATACACAACAAAAACAAACAAACAGACAGGCATATTAAAATTACAGAACGATAGTCATTAAAAACACTACAAACATGTAGCATTGAAAGAAAAACAAAAAACAAAGATTATTAGATCAATAGTATTAATTATAATACTATTTTTGACAGCATGCCTCCTCTTTAAATTAAAGTTATCAATTAAAATATTACGCTTATGTATAAAAAAATATGTTATAATATACATTACACAGTTCATATATTGACATTATAATTGTTTCTCTCATTATACATTATCTATGTGAATAATTTTTACATGTTTTGTATTTAAAATCATAAAATCAGAGTGCTATTACCATGATTACCAATATGGAATAGTACAATGTATACACTTCGCTTTTTATGAATTTCAAGATATTTTGTTTTTCACCGAAATTATTTATCCTCTTAATGTGTAGAGTATTTCTTTATCCTTCACATGACGCAAGTGACATTAAAACGTAATCTATACTTTAGCTACGGAACCCGCATATCTCGTATAGTTTTGATATTTTTTTAAATTTTGGAGACCGCATAGTCAAATTATTTTGTAAGGGCTGTGGTTCCGCAGCCATGTCTATGATATCCAATCTACTCTTGTTGAAGATGTTTGTAATATTTGCCACTGGCTGTTATATAATCATCTAAAAATACACTCGGTCTTAAATCTTTTGCTTTTAGTCAACAGGTGAAATAAAACGTTTTTATCTTTCCCTTGACAAAGAATTATTACTTGGAGGAAGGAAATACGTGTGAATATATCGATACATTTTTTCGATTTTTATTTCAAAAGGTTTATCATGTTAATGCTGAAATACATAAATATTCTGTTATTTATCTTAATGCCACAAAAATATCAATTCACCAAAATGATGATTCCGATATACCATTTAAATCATTCCTTGCAAAGTTACAGGATATTGTTTAGTATATGATGGCTAGTGAAATGATTTACTACGAGGTTCTGGATTTACTATGAGGTTCTGGATTTACTATTAGGTTCTGGATGGCGTCTACTTCCAGAATTTCATAGCAGGGACCGTCAAAAATTTAAGAATACAAAATGAACGACCTACTTCCCTAACTAACCATACACTTGTTTATAATTTTGGCCAAAAAAAAGAAGAAAAATAAGTTTGCCACAAAACTAACGGATTTTTTTACACAGATCTATGAATAACATCCACGACAATACATCGATTGACGAACGTACCATTTTTCTATGTATTTCATTCGGATATTCAGATTTATCTTCATCATGAAAAATAGAGCCTAAGTAAATCATACTATACGGTATTTATATAGTACTTACATCTGCTGCTGTATCATAAAATCCGAACTGTGTGGGCGGAGCTAGGAAGTCAATCACCATAGAACGTCCAGAATCGTCGTCTTGCCTAATCCCGTTGTTCCCAAAACACAACAAACAATCCATGTTTTGTAAAAATCGTGGAAGGAAAGCGTTCATTGGAGAGGATCCTAAAGATTTAATTTGGTTTTCTACTTTTTCTGCCATAAACTGCAGTAAGAATTATTATTATTCAATAACTTGAGAAAATGCTTTTTTTCAATGTTAAAGAAAATTATTAGATGGCACTTTTACTAAGTGTTATAGATAAAAATTGTATTAAGAAGTTTCGTATAACTTTAGGGACCACGGTCTAACGTATCAAACTAGTCTGTCAAGACGTGTTAGTTCGGGCCAGTTGCGTTCGACTACAATCTTAATTGACAAGGATTGTCGGCTTTCCTAACGAAATTCGATGTTTTTTTCCGGCTTCCCCAACCACTAAAAACTGACCTTTAAAACATAGCACAAAAAGTCAATAACACTGATAGTGGCGTTACACACAAATCGATCTTTTTCCTTTAACATGCAGTGTAAAAGTGTCAATGCACTTGCAATTTTAATGAATTATATGAGTTGCTTGATAGAAAAAGTAAAGAAGCCAAAATTACCAGAAAAAGAAAATCTTTATTCACACAAGATCCAAAATAATATGGGACTTGAAAAATTACCGTATAAATAAAAACTAACTCTTTCTTCATTCTACCATCCAAGAGAAACACCCTTTTTATATACAATTGAGGGGATTAACTAGCTATAAAATCAGGTTTAATTCACAATTTTCTATATATGAAAATGCATTTGCCAAGTCAGGTATATGCAAATGTTTTCCATTTGAGCTTTACAAATTATTTTTCCACATGAAAAGGAATTTTTCAATTTTACTCGGAATTGTTTTACATTATCTTATCGGGGCCTTTTATAGCTGACTATGCGGTATGGGCTTTTCTCATTGTTGAAGGCCGTATGGTGACCTATATTTGTTAATGTCTGTATCATTTGGTCTCTTGTGGACAGTTGTCTCATTAGCAAGCATACCACATCTTCTTTTTTATATTTACCTTGAATGCTCGGAGAGGACGTGAAAATGAATTATCAATATTCAATACAAAAGCGGCACTGGTTTCCGATCCATGCTTTGGCGGTAAAATGGTGGGAAATGCATCTACCAAGTAATGATAACTCTCCGACGGAAGCAGCTTTGCTATGTTAAGTGCACCCTGGAATTAAAGCAAACGTATATCAAGTTGCCGAGTATTTGTTTTTTAATCTCTTAAGTCATAATTTTCTAATGTTGATGCCCTTCGAGTCCCTTAATTAAAATAAATTCTTCTTCTATTGCCCAGCATTTAAGAAAAAAAACTAAAGAAAAAAACACTTGTTTTTGTTTGTATATGCTACGTATATATATATATATACATATTTGTACTGTTTATTTTTTTTAATATTTGTGTTATTTAGTAGGAATTCTGTTTGAATTGGTTTTTTTTGTGTTTTTTTTTGCTTTCTTTGTGCATCGTTATGACGGAATGCGAAGGTTACGCCTAGAAGATTTAAGATAAAGAAATTAAATCTTGTAAGAAACAAAATAAGAAGTCAATGAATGGTGGATGTATCTTGGTCAACAATGACTTTGCTCGTTATGTTTTTTTGTCTTTTTGGCCCATTCACCGTTTACATTTTCAATTTTATTTAACTGACCTTTCCTCTCAGTATTCCTGTTTCATTTCCACCCGATATTGATCCCCCGGTTGGTAAATAGACTGGACCTTGTATCACGTGGTCATCAGGTACAGTATTGACCAATACAATTGTTCTGTTGAAGATAAATCAATTTATTAGTTCCTGATACACGAGTTGAACATGAAAATATAGGTCAGACGCGGTCAAATGTATTTGTCAATCGAGGCGAAGACGAGTTTATTATAGATTTAGAAACTTTGAACTGTAAATAAAAATAAAAATGTTTATTTTATATTTAAACTGATACTTTTTGTTTTTTTACTTTTTTTCACGTTCCGCAAAAATTAATATAAAGAAGTTCACATAAAATCATATGATAGTATGCAATTGTGAAAAGACTTTTAGTGCACGCTACTTAACAAGTGTGATGTTCAATAGCAATTTTAGAGAAACTAAAACCATACCTTAGCCATACAATGTCTCTTCTAACTGTCCAAGAGTTTAGAACTGTTTTATTATGTCTAAACACTGCCTCCTCTTCTGGAGTCACAGAATTGAATGGATACCAAGATATTTCCGTTAGGAAATGTGACGTCACTACGTTTTTTAAGTTAGTTTGATTATAGAACAAATCTTCTAACGGTACATATTGATTTTGAACTTTAGCAATAAGCGTCCCGTTGACTTGGATTGTGATGTCATACATGACTCCCATCATTCCTAGATTACACATAAGTGCCTCCATAAGTTGTGGGTGTTCTTCTTTGGAAAAACGTTGCAATCGACCGCGAGCGTTTACTAAGCGCATCTCCACCACATAACCACTCCAAGTTGGAGCACTCCAGGATGAACCCTAGCGAAAGAAAAAAATGAAACTTTTATAAAAAAAAAGCCAAGGGAACTTTTACCTGTAGTAATGTGTTTCGATCGAGAAACCAATTCTTTAACAGACAAACCCCAGATAAAAGAAAGATCAGCACAAATATTTCTGTTATTAACAGTAACAATGTAAGTGAGCCCGCTTAGCTTTATTGTCATTAAAACTGAAAACACATACATATTATATATGAGGTAAACTGCACCCATGCGATGCATTTATAATGTAAAATTAAGAATGGAAATGGGGAATGTGTCAAAGAGACAACAACCCGACCGTAGAAAAAAAACAACAACAGAAGGTCACCAACAGGTCTTCAATGTAGCGAGAAATTCCCGCACCCGAAGGCGTCCTTCAGCTGGCCCCTAAACAAATAATGTGTCTGTTACTTGTACTTACATGAGTAGATGAGGCTACCATTCCACCGACTGTGGCGTTGACAATGAGGGGCTGAGACAACATGGAGAGACCATTCTTGACCAGAAACTCATTCAATTCATATTCTAATACTCCAGTTATTACAGTGACGGTATGATACGGCCTTTCTGAGTTCTAAAATAACATACCAACATAAATTATGGTAATGAAAGTACGGAAAAGATTTTTTTGGGATTACAGAAGCACTCGGACACATGAGTTACATCATACCATCTTGTTCCATACTGAGTGTCAGTCAACTTTCCACCTTTTGACACCATAATTTGCAAAAATCTGACTACTTAAAGGGGCACTAAGCTACGAGAATTATAAAAAAAATATATACTAGTTTTTGGCTAAATCATTAATGAAATGCACATAGTGAGATAATAATTCTCTTTTAGCAGCTTGTATGGTTTAATTTTGTCAAAATAAGATAAAAATATTGATTATGAATCAATCACTTGCAAGTGAATAATACGATCTCATTGATTACGTATTCAAGTGAACTTCAGCCCCTTAGCTTGAGATGGATAACACGTGAATTGTATGTGTATATAAAGTTATCTGAAGGAAAAGAATGTCAACATTGAAAGTGAAACAAAAGAAAATCATTTGATTGACTAATTCGAACTACAAAATCTTGTTCTTAAACAGGTTAAAACATATGAAATTAAATAGACCTAGAAAAATCCAACAGCACGAGTTTGCTAAATCTATTTATATCTTTATTTAAGAAATAATTGATGCAAGCTATACTTTTTGTAGTTTACCATGGGTAGGCGTTATTCGTGATTATTTTTGTCCGAGCGATAGTGATGACTAAAATAACACGAATATAATGCCTACCCATGTGAAATCTACAATAAAGTATAGCTTGCATCAACTATTTCGATTCTGATTAGGACAATTAACTTTAACGGTTATTTTTATGTCCGATGTGTATAAGGGTAAAGCGAATGTGTAGGCTCTTCCATGAACCTTCCTTTTTTGTTTGTAAAGAAGCAAACAGCTGGCACTGTGATTTTTCAGAGGGAGGAGTTTTGAAACAGCTAGTATGAGCGGTTGTAGTATCTAGGTCAAATATGTCAATTGCGGAATGCAACACATTACAGTCATAATGAATGAATTAGTAACAACATGTGCATTATTTAAAAGTTTGGAAGTGTTTTAAGGAGGCTCGCGGGTATAAGATTTTTTGAAAAAAAATTAAACATTTATTTTTCATTACAAATTTTATCTAATATAAATACCTTTAGTAGTTGTTACTTTATCTTACGGTACAAAAATCATTCCAAAAATCAATTCGTGTTGGCCCAAGATGACTTTTAAAATGAAGATGTCATTGAAAATGCTCAAAATTATCTCCCTTTGATGAAAAAATGCCATTTTTTTTGGCATTAAAATTGAAATATCTTTTTTTAACTCATCGGTGACCTATATTTGTTATTGTTGTTTTCGAATAAGCTGAACATAAACTTAATAAATGTAAAATTTAAGCGATTTCTGTTATTTAGTTCTTTTTTTATTTCGTTATTAACGCTATTTCTCCTATTAGTTCAACAGAAAAAAAGGACATTAACAAAACTGTTTGCTTCTTTCGAAGGCAGATTGTGAGCGTATATGAACATTGACCCCATTTTTCTATTTCATTTTTCTTTTTTAAAGTAAAAGACAAAGTTTATATATAAAGAAATATAGCGAAATCCCATACTAAATAAAAAAAATGATATAGACCCGCGAGCCCCCTTATGTCAATGAAATATATTAAATGTTTGCCAATCTGATAGAATTCATTATTCTGTAGTAGTCAATATACGCACGTGCAAAACAAAATTATCAGAATAAGAGCATGGGTTTATTCATAAAGCCAAAGCAGCACGTCATATTAGAATTATGTTTACATCGCTTATATGGTCATCGGATGACTTTAGAGTTCAACTCGATAATTATTTAGATGGAATCTAGACTAAAATACACACGAAACGAAGATACGTATTTTCACGACCGTGCCCTGTTAATTGATTATTTTAGACTTTTAATAGTTTGGATAAATGTTTTATATTGTTATAAATTAAATATGAGAATTTGATTAAAATCGGTGAACAAGAATGTGTTTGCTGCTGGTGCTATAAAATAAAATCATTCAAAGTAGACGAAATTCTGAATTAAACGTAGCGACGTATAGACAATAATAGTGCATTGACTTGACATATCAACGATATAAGGATGAGGCTTAGAAACAGGGAAAGCGAGGCTATGCCGAGCATTTTCCCCGTTTCTAGTCTCGATCATCCAGCCGCTTTATTTTTCATAGTAGAGCGTCTGGATGACAAGTGATATAAAAATGGTAATTTATGACATTCGGAATAGTATCGGATTTTTTAGCTTGTATTTAAAGATAATGTCTAAGACGAATAACCAAGAAGTTGGTTATTGACTTCGGAAGAAATTATATTACGATAATACTATTGAAAAGCCCGAGTGTACCGATTGTTGTTTAAAGCTATTTATATTTTTCTGTGACGACATACAAGTCGTGGAAAACACCAGACAGCATGGCTTCCATCACCGCAAAGGAAAATAACAGCACATCAAACTTTGGTAAGATATAATCATGATATAACAACACAAACTGTTACATACATTTTAATATAACCTGAAACACCGAGTAGTTTTATTCTTTCATGCATGTCCGTGCTACGCAAGCAAGTTAATAATATATATAATAAATGGCAATTTTTGTATTGACTGGGACCACTCGAACAGTCGTGTGTGTGTACGCTATATTACATTTTGTGGTTGATTTGTATTATCTTTAACTTTATAAATACTTTATTGAAAAGTGCTATGAAATATAAACTTCATCCAGGATAAGTTTGTTGTATCTGTCTGCATTGTATAATGGAGTTCGCATTTTGATATGTGTAAAAAAAAAAGGGGGAGGAATGATGCGCAATGTTGTACACATTTAAAAGAGGGAACGCATTCCAAAACCATTAGCAGAAGTAAACCAAAAAAGTATATCTAGAAGATGCCAATTTGAACATACACCAAAAGGTGTGTAAACGATTTGTGCTCGATTTGTTTTTAAACAAATCGTTTAGCTTATAAAAACATAGAAGAAGTGGGACACATTGTTATAAAAAGTAATTTAAATATACTGTTAGTAACCAAAGTCTGGACTGGTCAACTGGACAATACTTTTTTTGCACTTTTAAAAGGCATTTTTTCCACACTCACAAAAAATCATAAAAGAATACATGCAATGTTGTCGGTGAATAGGCAATTGGCTTTCTAAACCATGGCATGAGGAAAACACTGAAAAATCGATTTTATGCAAAACAATAGATCCAGCATCAATGAAAGGAGGTCTCAATGAGGCAACAACCGGTGACTGATCCCAGTGATATACATTACCAAAAGTAGACATCAACTTAATTAAGAGGACATACTGTTGACTTAAACAAAAATTGAGAATAAAAGTACCAAAAGGTCAACCTTATACTAATAAGAAGATGTGGTATGAATACCAATGAAACAGTTATCCACCCCGAGTTCAAACAAGGTGGATGTGAGCACTTAAAGGCAACGGTATGGCCTTCAATAATGATAAAAGTTCATGCATGATTTTGATAGAGAATCAAGTGACAAACAGGGAATGTGTCAAAGAGACATCAACCCGACAAAAGAACAGGAAACAACCCAATACCACCAATGGGTTGTGTCATCAACACAGCGAGATAATCTTGCATGCCGTAGCGGGATTCAGCTTGCACCAAGACATTTTAAAATGTATATTTATATATGATGTTTTTTCCAAACATTTTGTTTTTCATATATGCTATGCTGGTGACTAAAAATTAATATGATTTTAACATTTACTTTCTTTTGTAGACAAACCAATGAAGATTTCTGGACACAGATATTATGTGTAAAATGTGAAGAATTAAAAAAAAATCTATAATACTTGAATTTTTATTGTATCATAAACAGCTCCAATTTTATAAGAAAAAAAAACAAAGATTTGGTTTGAATTACTGAAGCTGCAAGCAATCATTATAATCACAGTATAAACATTATTCTGACAGCAACCATAAAGCGAAAAAAGGTACACAGACATTCATTAAGTAAATAAAACAAAAATCAAGAATCACATTGTTGTCAGATATGTCAGAGAAATTAAACAAATCAAAAATCATATAAGAAATTTAACAGTTTTCACGTTTGAATTGTATCTCTCATTTACATGTCTGGCCCTTCTCAGTTATTTATATGGTATGGAGTTTTCTTAATATTGAAGTCCCAGTAGTGATTATATTTGCGAACATCCATATGTCATTTGAACTTTGCTAGGTTGTTGCCTCATCAGCAATCATACCAATCTACTTATTTTATATAAAGGTTCACATGTACAGGAGAATTTTTGTGAAGCTGCCCTTAAATACATGATGGATATTGGAATCAAATTCGTATTACGTGTGAACTCAGCATAATAGTTTGTAGTAGTAGAATACACTTTTCAGTTATTTTTTTTACAAGTTATGCAGTATGGGACAAATCCCATTCCATCTTTTCCATGTGATTGATTCAAACATGTATTCAAAGAGTATTAAATTGGGTTTCATGAATGACTGGTTAACTTATGAATTTCTTCATGGACACGGAGACTGACAAAGTGGTACTGTGTGAAGATTGGTCCCTAAATGTTTTCTTCCCAAAAGGATTAGGCAATATAGATTATTGTGAAACATTCAGACTATTCTGTCGTTTGCAATTTTAAGATCAGTTAATTTTGTAAATAAAAAGTTGGCTCATTGTATGATCTCACTGATCTGCCAGTAAAAAGTTGTTATAGAGGATTTTCTACATTGAAATCTTAGTATTTGTATGGGTTGTTTTTCTTTCCATAAACGTAACCTGGTCTGTGCTTTTCGAGTTAGGTAAGTGCGTCAGATATCTGAAAGATTATATAAAAAGGAAAGCATAAATTATAACAAGGATTTACAGAAATAATAATAACGAGACAAAGGGGGAAAATAAAGAATACAGACTAATGTGGATACAATATAGATCAATATACCGACTGTTGGAAATTGCTTACAACGTCAAGTGGAAAATAATTCATAGAATAGAGAGTGTATGCTATAATACAAAAATATAGAAAAATGACATTTTATCGAGCATTTTATAGTATGAAGATAAGAGAATATTAAACGTGGTGTGTTATAATATACAAAAAGATTGATTTTGGGTTGCTTGGTTATCGTCTTGTGGTAAATATTGGTATTAAATGTTCAGGACTGAAAAAATGACAATAAATATAAAGATGAGGTCCTAGATTATAGGCCGTTCGGGATACATGTCGGAGAAACTTTAATTTACCAGAAAATTAAGGTATATTGTTTGGCTTTATGTACAACGGTCCACCTATACGGATCCCTGGTCTCTCTTAGCGCATAGTGGAGCGTGATACCCCCTTATACACAAACAGTGGCTGATCCAGACCTTGTTATAATGAGGGTACTCTACAGTCATGCTACATTGTTTCTTTATATAATCAACCAAATTTTTCTCACGAAAAAAAATTCTGACTTACTTTTTAAATATTTTTTTTACATGTGTCACAAAATTCTGGAAAAAAGACCACCGCTATTAATTACAGTTTTCGATCGTTCTTTTAAATTTGCCCATATGCAAGTTGGGCAAAATAGGGTCAACTACAAAATGTCAGTTTTAATAAACACATAACTTTTATACATGCAACGTTACACTGTTTACTGTTTGTATTAATTGTTTTTAAATAGAATGGGTTACCGGAAGTGCTATTTAAAGACATGTTCTATATTTAATTATTTGTTACGCCCCCTATAAATATCTGACCAGTCCGGTTAATCACCCCAGACGCTATATTTAAATATGCGTCTGGGTTATCGAGACTACCCCGTTTCATGCCGAATCCTTATATCGTTGATATGTCAAGTCAATGCACTATTATTGTCTTTATACTGCAATCTAAAAAAAAAACACATTTGCGATTGTTTTTTAATGTGTTAATTTTATTATTTGATTTAAATATTGGGAAACTCCCCCTTTGATAAAAAGGCCCCATATCATGCAGGCGGAGAAATAAACAACACAATGAAATGTACATTTCCTGATGAAACCCTTAATCGATGGTGAAGGAATTGTTTGAGATTTACTAAAATATCAACAATAAGCATAAAACATAATGATTTACTGAGTAAGTGAAACATTTTTTTCCTAAAAATTGTAAAAGAAATAAATTAGAGTCGTTGTTTACATTGGAAACAAGAACAGGTTGAATAGGTTGTATGAATAATTAATTACAATTTCGGCAATTTCTATTTAAATATTCATGAGTAAAAGTGATATCAGGTCAGTGACTGTATATGACATAGAAATATACAGTCAACGCATTTTGACTGCTCAGATAGAACGAGTGCAGTATAAATAATACTTTTAACATTGCTTCACAAAATTTAAAACATGTTCTCTTTGTAAACATTTATTAAACTTGTTTGCAAAATAGAATCTACGGAACATCGGTCGAAAAGCTTTTACACTTGCAAATCTTGTTTGACCGTAACGGAGAACTTATATCATATCATAGCCAAGAATATATTACGTTTGTGATTAACGGACATCAATCCGTTTTCGTTTTAATTTTTCGATTTAAAGTTAATGTTAGTATCTTGGATTTTTAAATTTTGATCATAAGTAAATTAAATACGTAATATTCACCGGTTTGTGAAGTTCCATTCGAGGACCATCATGGCGCTCTAACTCTCTGACATCCATAGATATCTGACCCTCATCCGGGTACAATGGAGAACGTGTATGACCGCCTCCTGTTGCCCGTAGGTGAATTCCTGTCATGGCCGCTGCCTTTACAACTCTTTGAACTTCCCAGATCGTTTTAGGTTTCACATAGAATAAATGGTCAATTATGATAGTTTTGTCCCAGTTAACAAACTGTCTCATATCTACCCTTGGACCTTTAGGTCCAATGAAATAGTCCAACAGTCTTAACTGACTTCTCATCCGGGCGTAAACGGCTGGAATAAACACGAAAGTACTGTAAATCTCAAAATGTTTGAGTCTATTTACAATTCTCTAACAAGTAATATCTTTAAAAAAAACATAAGAGATATTTGTCAGATATTAGCAAAGAGTTTTAAACAAACCACGGACCTTTATCAGTTACTTTTATCGGCATAGTTAAAAAATAAAGTTTCACACAATACGACGGCTAAAGCCAGGCGATTCTAAAATTTGGGTATGTATATGCGCTTTAATTTAAAGATTTATAACATATATATTTGTTGGACTTCGTCTGTTTTCTGCTCTTTGGTCGGGTTGTTGTCTCTTTGACATATTCACAATTTCCATTTTCAATTTATTCTTTAGTTATCTCTAACTGATCAAGTTATGTTTGACATATAGTAATATTGATATTTCTTCATGGTTCAAACTGTTTCAAATTATAAGTTATTCATTACAGATTATTGAAAGAATGGCTGTAATATTTTTTCTGTCTATGAAGAAATAATATAAAAAATGTGGTGCACACTGAATAACGCGCGTAGTCTAGCGGGTTATTTAACAGTGTGTACCACATTTTTTATGTTATTTCGAATAGACAGAAAAAATATTACAGTCATTTCTTATAATTTAATTCTAATTCCATTTTAAACCGTAGAAAACTATGAAAAAACGTTGATGACGTCACGGTCACATGACTAAATTATGTCTATGAGCTCATAACAAAATAACGTCAGCCAATCAGAAGACGCGTTACATCCAAAAATAAATTATAACGTAGTAACATCTTATGTTTATGTCTATTTCACAGCAAGTTAAGTACAGCTTTAAATTCATGTATGCAATTTCAATTAGAAGTTGAATAAAAAGCTTACCGTCACTTCTTGCAATTTCGTTCATCTCGGCAACATTGTCCCCCGCAGCTCTACGATTTTTAGTGTGGTCATTTTCTTTAAGTTTATTCTCCGATGAAAGCACCACGAATAAAAGCAGAAGCATTAATTTTAGAGAATTCATATTGTATTTCAAACTCAGAGATATGCAAATGTTGTTGTAAAATCAATCTGTATTTGATGGTCTCATAAAAAACGCCAATTATAGCATAAATTAAATATTGAATATTCCTACTGGCCAGTTTCAATTTAATCCTTATATATATTTCTTAGCTCAGAATGTAATGGTCTATGATGCTTTTATTTATATTGAAATAACCAAATTATCCGGTTCACCGTGTCACGTGACATGTGTCTGATAAAAAAGGGGTGCACACATCCTTGTTTGGCGCAACACTAACCACAAATTTGTCAATAACTTTGAACCAGGAAATTCAGAAACAAATTAAAATCTGAGTGTTAATTGCTTGGAGCACTTCAGTCTATAAGCCAACTGTTCAGAAAAACGGACACAACAAATAAATAAAAGAAAAATAGGACAAAAGAGATAAATGAATTAAAACGCGTCAATATACAGAGAGAGAATAAAACTTATTACTTTGCTGAATATTTGATACAAGATATGCCAACAGAGAAGAAAATAGAATCTTTTGCTGATAATATTTTAGCCACATATGTTTATGACACCGTGTTTTGTTCCCTCCATGCGTATGAGCTTAAACTAGATGTGTATATATCGCAAGAAGTACCAGTACAAGAATTATTATGAACTGTTTTATGCATTTCATACTTCAATGTTTGTGTTTTTGGACAATAAAGTGAAGTTGGGAAGTATCCATGCAGCAGCAGCAAGAAGAAGATATGTTTCAAAAAAGGAAACATTTGCCGTGTAAACTGCCGGTTCCCGGTCCGAATAAAGGGGGAGGGAAGTCATTTTTCTTCTAATTGGCGCAATCGTATGTTTTATTTTTGGCGCAAATGGTACCATGTAATGTTAAAACAGGTGGCGCAAACGTAGCATTGGAGAAATAAGTTGTGGCGCAAAAGGACGCATTTTTGGCGCAAACAGATCTCTCCCGTGTAATCAGGGGTGTACATAATATAACACCGTTGTTGAAAATTCGGGACCAAAAATTCATACACCCTGAGGTGCAGCCGAATTGGTGAATGAATTTTCAACAACGGTGTAAATCCGAACATCCCTGATTACACCAATTAATATGAATTTATTTCTTATGAACAATTCCTTTACTCATTTTTAAACTTGGATGTAAAAATGAAGTATGCTAACGAAATATTTCAAGTGTATCTTTTTTTCAACGTCGATGTTGCTGCGCATTGTCAAATACTTTTTAGGAAATTCAGAAAACAAACTTTTTTTCTTTTGAATTTTGGGAAATTAAAAAAATAAATTAAAAAATGTTGATCCTTAAATTTTTTTTTTTTTACATTTTATTATTTTATTTTGTTATTTTTGTTATTTTTCATTTTTTGGCAAACATTATACTTATGCCGAGGTGTTATTTACACCGGAATAGTTAACCAATTAGATTGCAGTATTTTGCTAGATAAGAAATACAAATGATTACTTTCGACAAACAACAAACGATTATAAATTTGTTTAAGGGATCGTCTCAAAGACGTTTAGATTTTTTTCTATTGTTAGCATAATGCATTATGTAAAGTCATATGAAGCATAATAAAGTAAAGATTTCATTATTTTCAGACAATTAAATCGGGAACTCTTAGTACCAACCCAGCATAAAGTTTAAGATTTACTTAACATTTTATGACGTTCTTCTTTGTCTTTGTGAATAAACCCATGCTCTAAATCAAATAAAATGTGTTTCCACAGGGGCAGGGGCGGATTTAAGGGGGCGTGGCGGGCGTGCGCCCCCCTAAAATTTGCAAAGCATGGGTTGACTTCAACATATTTAAGTATCAGCAGAGACCATTCAATGTTTTTTTTTCAAATTTCAAAGTATATCAAACAGTCAGAATCAACGTAATAACTAATCAACTGACCTACGCTTTAATAAAGTTCTATAAATAATTTCAAAGGAAGGTGTCAAAAGCGAAGCTGCGTTTGATGACAAATAAAATAGGTTTTTAGCAGTTAAAGTAAAAACAAATGTTACATTGTATTTGCGGTTTTTATAATCAATTTGTTTGATACTCGAAGTTCCAAAACATCCCTTACTCACTTTATTACTCGGTCAAGAAAACAGTCGGCAGATGAGATTCTTTTATAATATATGTAATGAAAAAGAAATACTGTTTCAAGCGAAAGGTTAGTTTATTAATTTGTATCTCTGTGTCTATATTTATTTCTCACTTGCAACCTAAATATTTAGCCGAATTCTGTACCGTATTACTGTATGCTAGGGATCCCAAGAAAATAAATATAACTGCGTAAATGCGTCTCATTCTGCTTTTAGTTGTGTGTGGCGAAAACAGTAAAGTCTTGCACGACCTCCGAAAATCAAAAATGTAAAAAACAGATAATATGAAAGAACAATTGTGTTCTTTTTCACGGGTTCACCCGAACATAAAGCATTTCTTTTCTATACAAGGCTTAATAACACAAAACCCAAATATACTATGGGATGTAGGTTTGCATCATCCAGTCTTTTAATAATTTCATTCGGAACATAATAACATGGGGAAAAAACAAAATTTAGAATGGCAGGTATTACGCCAAAAGAAGTCCTTATCACATTATCTTCACTAGAATTATGATCAACAGCCTGAACAATCAACAAAATATAATTACAAAAATTAGAAACAACTCCATGTAAATGAATGAAAAGAGAAATTAATTTAATACAGTACTGTAACTTTGGACAGTATACATGTGCATCTTCTGAATTGTACAATTCTATAATAATAACCTTAATATACGTGTGAAAGACAGTACCAGTCCTATAGAACAACAATTGTTTTTGTTTCAAAAAAAAAAAAAAAAAAGTCAAACAGACCTTAACAGCAATTGAATTAAACGTGTAGACTGATTGAATGCAAACCGTCGAATGATTTAATTCCCGCTTAGGTATGTACGGGTGAATCCACCCGTGCAAATTACTACGCATAACGGTATTCGTTAAGCCTTATAACGAAAAGAAATTTATTTAAAAATCGCTGGTAAAAGAAGAACTTTTATTTTGAAAAATATATTGGTGAGGTGAGCAATTGTGATCTGTTTCGTTCCACTTTGCGTCCGTCTGTCCGACTTCTATCTGTAGATTGTTATCAGGTGTGGATTAAGGCGGTTTCAGCTTGAAACTTTAATTCCTCCCTAATCAATTTTAACACACAATAGTTCGAGATATCTACATTTCACCCCTTTAGAAGATTATTTCAATAATTTTACCTAAAAAAAACTCCAAAATTTGCGCCCCCCTAACTGGAAATCCAGGATCCGCCCCTGATGTGTATATTGACTACTGCGGAATAATTAATTTTATCAAATTGGCATGCATTTAATATATTTCATTAACTTAAAACACTTCAAAACTTTAAAAAAAAAAATGATGCACATGTTAATTGATACTAATTCATTTATCACGACTGGTATGTGTTGCAAATATAGCTCGAGCAACAATTATCACGAATGCTAAAACAGCTTGCATCAGTAACTTTTTAATTTAAGTCTGCGAATAGCATGTTTCGACACTAGCTTGTCATTATTGGATAACGGTTAGCATATTATATTTTATTAGGTTTATATATAAACTGGTTCTCTAGGAATTCAGGTTGACGTCCGTGTTTCCTTTTCTAGTTTTGAGTTGAACTATTGTGCATCATTTTGTTGGCCTAGGAAACTCCTGTGTATCGATTTGATGAGTTAAACCATTTTCAACTGATTTTTATAGGTTGTTCTTATTTTGTGATTTAACACTACTGTCGCTGGTTAGAGGGAGAATTGAGCATTCACAAACATCCATAACCTCGCCACATGCTTTATGTGCCTGTCCGGAGTCAGAAACCTGTAATTCAGTGGTTGTCGCAATCTAATTAAAATATGTAGTAAACGTAATCAGAGATCAATATTTTAATTAGATTGGTGGTTGTCGTTGGTTCATGTCTGTCATATTTGTTTTTCGCTTATTGTTATGTTATAAATTAGGCTGTTAAGTTTTCTTAATTGAATTGTTTTATATATTTCCTGTCGTGGCCTTTTAAATTCGACTATACATTATGGTTTTTTTTTTCATTGTTGAAAGCCGTACGGTTGCCTATAATTGCTTACACTCACTGTACTAGTATTTGAACTTTAGTGCACAGTTGTCTCATTGGCAATCATACCTCATCTCGTTATTTTTAAACTGGGTGTGAATATAGTCCATATGTCTGTGTATGGAATAAAAATGTTTCTTTGGCTCATTTTGAGGGCGATAAATTGCATGAGACGTACCGTATACTGCCGCCAATACGTTTGACAGTCTTGCAAGGACAACCATTGGTTATGCGACGGCCAATCCAATTTAAAAATATCTCCCACAACAACAGTAATATACCACCAACAGTGTGTGACGTAGTGAATGAAGAAAACATCAAACCACAAAAACGAAATCGAATAAGAAGAATAGAATTAAGTACTCAGCAACAACATTATCATCAAAAGGCGATTTCTGGGAGACCAGTTGCATATTACCGATTCATAATGAGGCAATTTCCAAAATTTTTATAGGCTTTTGGTGTTGATGAAAATTTGAATCTACTTCTGCTTCTTATTAAAATACACGGATTATCATTTATTATGTTAATATATCGCTATGTCCTAAGAAAAAACTATACAAGGACGTTCGTTTTCATGACTTGTAATTTGCCTCTAACCATGCACTGAACTGCAAAACATTATCGTCCAGTGAGATACCATTGCCGCGTGGATTCATAGTTCTGAGGCTTGGAATTCCAACTTGTCTTTCGATTTTTTTTTTTAAATATGTGAATGTTTCATTTTAACAATTTTTCAAGTAGTCTCTGAACCATGAAAATGAGATCAAAGACAATGGACATATGACAGACGGAAACTTCGTAACATAAGGCATCTATATATATATATATATACAAAGTATGAAACATCTAGGTTTTCCTTTTTCGAAATCTTTTAAGTAATTTAATTACGCCGCCGCCGCAGCCGTCAATATCCATGTGTCGAGCTAACTGCGACAAAAGTCGCAGGCTCGACAAAAACTGTATTAACGGGCTTTATTAACAACATCACCGTGTAGCTCGAAGATTATGATCTGCTATCTTGTTTTGTCAAAAACTCTACAGTTACACATGTTTGAATTTTGCTTTTGAAATTTTTTAAAATATGTGTCATTTCATAATTTGATTTACTTAGTACCCTATTTATATATACTTTTCAGTGCTTAATTGAACAAGGAATGTTTGACCACTTTGTGTCTTGACTACATCATTAAATATGACGATCAAAGTTTTCTCGAAAAGAGAATATAAATTATATGTGTACAGATTTATGGGTTCAGTTATATTTAATGAAAGAACTAGGTGTGTGCAGTTTTTTTAATGGTTTCTTTCTGGGCTCTTTTGCGCCATTGAGCTCTTGTCGCAATTCATACTGTGCCTTTCAGACTAAAAACATTTTGTTTGTTTGTTTGTTTTGCCAGAGACATATAATACTGGTCTCTTTTTAGCTAGCTGCTAAGTGGGCCAATGGACATTGTTGAAGGCCGCATTTTGATCTTTAATGGTTCACTTTTTACAAATTGTGACTTACTTAAATGGAGAGTTGTCTCATTGCCACTCATACCACATCTTCTTATATTATATGTCTCTGGTTTTGCTGAGCATGTACTGGATTTGTCGTTTTTCTTTGATGTGGTGTTCGTTTTTATATGTATGTGCAATCATTTCCAGAACCGTAATCTATTGATAAGCACGTGTTGGTGAAATACACTGTATACTCGACATAATATGTGGTATGATTGCAAGCCAACTTTCCTTTATGACGCTGGGACAAATACGTGTACAATTACAGGCTACCGGTCGGCCTTCAACATTGAACATAATTAACCCGCACAATAGAGAAAAACCAGACGAAAGATATCAAAAGGAAAATCAATTCTCACAAATCGAAAATAATGGCAAAGAACAAAAACAGCGAAAAAAGACAACAGTATACAAACCTTGAGATATGTTATCATACAAACTCTTAAATACTAGTAATTCATTTTTCAGATGATTTTGATGAAATCAGAAAACAGGATAACAACCATTTGAAATGTGTTATATACACTGACACTGTATGCTCACACATTTATATACACTGACACGTTATGCGTTATGGGCTTTGTTCGTTGTTGGAGGTCATACGGTGACCTAAATTTGTAGATTTCTGTCATTTGATCTCTTGTGGAGAGTTGTCTAATATGCAATTAAACAAAATCTTCCTTCATATGTTTTATATTTTTAATCTTAATCGAAATATTTTTTAAATCGTGTTTTTTATTTTTGTTTTGACTTCTTAAATCATACGAACTTTCATTTAAAACATTTTGATACAGCTGCATGCATTTTCTATTAAAGATAAAAAAATTAAAAAAAATATAAAAAATCATAGTAAAGGTGAGGTGGACGGAAAATTTTACAATTTTAGAAAGCGGCCTAAACCCACCAAAAGGAATGCACGCTAAAGCAAAAAGTTTTAAATTCTTCAGGACATTTGGTTTTAATACTTCAATAAGATTATATCAATTCAATTCAATTCAATTCGGGTATGAACCAGGAACTGAATCACACAGTAAAGAAAACTTGTTTATTTAAGTTGACAAGTATCTAAAGGAGTGTATCAAAGTGATTTAAAAGGACATCACGTAATATTCTTTAAAGGGATCATATTTTCAAACCACTCCTTCCAACCGTATTTGCTTTAAACAAGGAAGTTTCGAACCCTATAAACACTTTAAATATAATTACAAAAATTATACCAATTTATACAAGCCAGCAGTTTCAAGTTATATGTGCCTGTCCCAAGTCAGGAGCCTGTAATTCAGTTGTTGTCGTTTGTTTATGTGTTAAATATTGTTTTTCGTTCATTTTTTTACATAAATAAGGCCGTTAGTTTCCTCGTTTGAATTGTTTTACATTGTCTTATCAGGGCCTTTTATAGCTGACTATGCGGTATGGGCTTTGCTCATTGTTAAAGGCCGCACGGTGACCTATAGTTGTTAATGCCTGTGTCATTTTGGTCTTTTGTTGATAGTTGTCTCATTGGCAATCATACCACATCTTCTTTTTTATAAGTATATTTTACTATTATTGCTTTTTTTCTCTTTTTTTTTAAACACGTTATTTACATGCAGATGTACATTTACCATTCGGCAATTCTCGGTAGATTCCGCCGAGTTGAGACGAATGGCACATTTACCATTCGGCAATTCTCGGTAGATTCCGCCGAGTTGAGACGAATGGCACATTTACCATTCGGCAATTCTCGGTAGATTCCGCCGAGTTGAGACGAATGGCACATTTACCATTCGGCAATTCTCGGTAGAATTCGCCGAGTTGAGACGAATGGCACATTTACCTGAATGAACAGTAAAACCTTAGTTACCACAAACATAATCTGTATGAAATTACTCAAAAATCTTAGAATTTACAAACGTTTCATTATACACTTTATGTATATAATAATTTTAAAAGCATATATAAGAGTATTTGCGATTAAAAGCTTCGTACAACGTGTTTTAGAGTTCAAATCATTGGGTGTCAATGGTAAAAAGATCTCTTTTTTTTTCTTGATAACATGGAAACAAAAAGTTTTTTATGTTATGATGTATAAACCATATGGGCCGTAAATGCAGACCGGCATGAAGAGGATATGTGAGGTGAGGTGAGTGTATAAACCATATAAGAGAAAAACAAGTTTACTTTTTAAAGAAAAAAGAAAAATCACAATATTCTATAGATCGAAGACAAAAAAAAAGCAATAAATTAAAGCTAATATAAAAAAGAAGATGTGGTATGATTGCCAATGAGACAACTATCCACAAAAGACCAAAATGACACAAACATTAACAATTATAGGTCACCGTACGGCCTTCAACAATGAGCAAAGCCCATACCGCATATAGTCAGCTATAAAAGGCCCGATAATACAATGTAAAACAAGTCAAGCGAGAAAACTAACGGCCTTATTTATTTAAAAAAATGAACGAAAAACAAATATGTAACACATAAACAAATGACAACCACTGAATTACAGGCTCCTGACTTGGGACAGGCACATATATAAATAATGTGGCGGGGTTAAACATGTTAGCGGGATCCCAACCCTCCCCTAACCTGGGACAGTGGTATAACAGTACAACATAAGAACGAACTATAAAAATCAGTTGAAAAAGGCTTAACTCATCAGATAGACAAAAAATAAAAATGGACGTGGCCGGGTACTTATACATCCCGACACAAAAAGACACAATGAACAGATCTGAGAGTACTCGTAGTTATCTGACAGCTAGTTCAAAGCCATCAACAACTAATAACAAAATCATGCTTCTAACACCATTTGAAATAATTCTGAGGACGTCCAAAAATTTCCATTAAGTATTTGTTCATGAAGATGCCACATCGATCTATTCCGGAATCAAATTTGAGTTTTGTGAACTTGTCTATGTTATCTCCGTATGTGTCTTTTATGATGTCCACTATCCCAGGAATATCTGTGTGACGTTTGGCCCAGTGTGGTCTTATTTTCTCTTGACGGAATTTGTGAACAAACTGAAATTCCAAAATAAAATATATACTTGTTACCGTTATTAAAAAAAAATATAAGACATACTGGAAGTGACCATTAAATAGTTTTAAAATTCAATTTGGTTTGGTTATTCTGCTGTTCTTTTCGAGGTCTACTGATGGAATTGAAGTGGGCGAATCTCGCTCCTGCCGTTTTAAATTATTAGCTTACGGTTTTTTAAATATTTTTTAAGCTGTGGCTCCGTTTTATACATCTTACACAGACAAACAAACGCTCACGTTAGCTTTGGTATTCCTGTCGGGCGGTTGATAGCCAGGAATGACCATGCATCATGTAAAGACTTTGTTTACTTAGAGCATGTCACAATGTGTCATTGAAAGTCGTATACTTTCAACTATAGATGTCTTTTTTGTTTAATTAATTTTATAACATTGTAATTTTAAGATAAGGCGAATCTCCGCCATGTTTTTTTAGTTTGTTTATGCTTTATTTTTTTTCATACTTTAAAAGTTTTGACTTCATAATTTGAATAAATTTCAGATGCCGATCCTGAGAATTTTAAGAAGGTGTGTCCACTTTGAAAAGAGGCTTGTCCCAGTCTGACCTTTTCGATTTTCACGTGATTCTAAAAAAAAAAGCAAATTAATATTCAAAAGTAAAATCACAAAAATACTGAACTCAGAGGAAAATCAATTTGGAAAGTCCATAATCACATGGCAAAATCAAAAAACAAAACGCATCAAAAACGAATGAACAAGAACTGTCATATTCCTGACTTGGTACAGGCATTTTCAAATGTAGAAAATGGTGGATTAAACCTGTTTCTATAGCGCTAACCCTCTCACTTTAATAACAGTCTCATCAAATTCCGTTACATTTACATGATGCGTTAAATAAACAGTCACAATCAATAAAATAGTCAAAATATGGGAACATCAGTCATCATCGTATAACAACTTAACAGGACACAACAACATCTACTATCTACGAACACATGGATTGATTTGAGTGTCTGACGTCAGAAAAATTATATACGTCACATAAATTTGTCGTTCAATGTGCATACAATAGTTATCCAAAGTACCTGGATTATAAACAATTTTAAATTTTACATAGGCAATGAGCGCAGACAGGGTTAAAAAATCAAAAGTATGTAAGAATAAATTACAGAAATCAAACTAGTCCAAAAGTTATACATAGAATTTATGAGAATCCAAAACTTTTAAAAGGAACAATTTAACAGGACACAAAAACCTATCCACGAACACATGGATCTACTTGAGTGTCCGACGTCAGAAAAATTATACACGTCACATAAATTTGTCGTTCAATGTGCATACAAACAATTTTAAAATTTACATAGGCAATGTACGCATACAGGGTTAAAAAATCAAAAGTATGTAAGAATAAATTACAGAAATAGACCGAGATTCAAACTAGTCCAAAAATTATACATAGAATATATGAGAATCCAAAACCCCGCGTTACCTCAACTTCATCCGCAGATATAAACTTGTGAATCTTTTTGAAAGTTAAGAATCTAAAGTCTATGGGTAATCTCATTGTTCATAAACCAAAAAGATATAACTTGTTATTGTTTTATGATGTTTTAAACTTATGACAACGTTTTGGTGTGTGATTTTTGAATATATTACCCGAATGCAATAGATTCTAAAACGGCGAAATTCAGTTAAAGGAAATGTTTCAACTTACGTCTGCTGCTGTGTCATAAAATCCAAACTGTGTGGGCGGAGCTAGGAAGTCAATCACCATAGAACGGCCAGAATCGTCGTCTTGCTTAATCTCGTTGTTCCCAAAACACAACAAACAGTCCATGTTTTGGAGAAATCTCGGCAAAAAAGCGTTTAGAGGTGACGAACCCATAGTTTTAATCTGACGTTCCACCTTTTCTGTCATGAACTATGAAATAGAGAAAATAATCATCACATATACATAGAACTTCACATTTTCACATCCATGTTATTTTTATTTTGCTCCACTATTTACAACAGTGTATGCACACATTCTATGGTTTTTAATCGATCTATCAATGTGTTTTTTGCAAAGAACTCGATTTAGGTACTACATGTATCATTCTAGTTTAAGGAATCACCATGGTTGTATGTCTGCAAATTGTAGCCGTTTCTTATTTTTTTTTAATTCATATTAACCATAACGAAACTGTGTCGCAAGTTTCAAACAATTAGAACTAAACGCAACGGATGTCTTTGGTGTAGAAAATAGATTGAATATAAAGCATACATTAATCTTACCTGAAATGCTCTAAATGGTCGTGAAAACTGGTTATCAATGTTAAGTACAAATGCTGCACTGGTTTCTGAGCCGTGTTTTGGTATATTCAGGGTAGGAAAGGCATCCACTAAATAATGGTAACTAATAGACGGAAGTTCCTTTGCTATAGCTAAAGCTCCCTGAAATAAGTTATATATATAAATTGGTTAGATACTGAAATATGCAATTAACGCACAAAACTAGTAAAACTGACATAAAAGATCTCAGTGATTGATTTCAAACTTTAATCAACAAAAACTGTGGTGGATTTATACAAGTTCTTCTTGTTTCCGAATCTCGTGTTTTTTTTTATTATACAATTGTAATTTGTGGCACACTTTTGAAACAATCAAATATTGTTTAAACTAAATAAAATGTGGTAGTTTCTTACATCAGGCCAATTAAAACAGTATGTGTTTTTCCTTTTTCGCCCTACCTACTCTATGTTTTAAGTTAAGAAACAGCCTACCCTAAAGTATTTTTTGTCATTTTGCTATAAGCACTGTTTAAGTCAGAATTACGCTCCCATAGACTCGGTGTGAAAAAAAAATCCCTTCCTACCTACCCTTTTGTTTTCAAAGAAGTAAAAGGAAACACACATATCATTTTATTTTGTCCTTATGAAAGAATTCTATTATAGTCAAAGTTTTCACTTGCCTTTCCACGGAGAATTCCAGTTATGTTTCCACCAGAAAGAGATCCGCCAGTTGGTAAAAACCCGGGACCTTTAATAGTATAACCATCTGGTACACTGTCAACTAAAACAATTGTTCTGAAAATAAACCAAAAAATTAATAAAAAGAAAGCAACAATCAAATTCAGACATTACGATTGAATAAAGACTGTATTGCACGTAAGTTTAATTTGTTCTTAAAAAATACAATTGACACTGCAGAATGATCTATACTTTGTTACATGCGAAACATATATTCTGGCATGCAGAATGTCTATTTATGAAAAGAATAATCGCTGTTATATTATCAAGTATCATTCTAATTATGTTATCGACCATGATAAAATCAAAAGTGTGGACACAGATCAGTGTGGATGGCAATGTTTTTATTTGAGATAATGATTACAAACTATTATTATTGCCATTCGTCATCGTTCATCATCCGTTTAATTGAATATGAACTTAGGAAACACTGGATTATCAGACTTAAGGTGGTATGGGTGTCTTTCGCCATCTTGGATTGTAAAAAACAGAGAACCTAAGGTCCATATTTTCTATCAAGTAAGGAAAATTTGATGCAGGAATGCAATATTTAATGTGAATTTTCATTCAAAAGAATCCATTTATAAGAATATAACTTAAAAATATTAAATTTTTACAAGTGTAGATTATTTTTGGTTGTTTTTTGAATATTTTCAAATTGGCATTTTAAGGGGAGGTAACTATAAAACAGTGCATTTTCTGAAGGACTCTACATGAAATTTTCCTATTTTGTCTTTTAGCCGGAAAAAACGTACGGTGACCCTATCTTTTCTTTTGATATTCTAAAAGCATTGTCTGAAAGCTATCTTTTTCTAATTTATTATACGATTCTATCATTTTGTTTAGTTTCTATTCCCAAAATGGTGCTTTTTCCTGTATAATCCATTCAAAATTTGTCATTTTGTCACAACCTGTAGCTTGAGAAAATGCGCGGTGACCTATCATTTTTATAATATTTTTGAACATGTATCAATAGATACTACATTTTGACAAAGTATGAACAAATTCTATCATTTTTATTTTAGACTCCCATACCACCTTAAGTATTTACCTTAGCCATACGAGGTCTCTTCCGACTCTCCACGAATCAAGAACTGTGTTATTATGAAGAAAGACCTTTTCTTCCTCTTGTGTGACGGAATTGAATGGGTACCACGATATTTCTGTCAAAAAGTGTGACGTCACAGTTTCTCTGAGATTCGTTTGATTATAGAACAAATCTTCTAAAGGTACGAACTGATTCTGTACTTTGGCAATTAGAGTTCCATTCACTTGGATTGTGATGTCATACATTATTCCCATCATCCCTAAATTACACATGAGAGCTTTCATTAATTCTGTGTGACTCTCAATGGTAAATCTACGCAGACGACCACGGGCATCCATAAGCCTCAGTTCTACAACATAGCCACTCCAAGTCGGAGCATTCCAAGTTGATCCCTAAAAAAAATCAGTCAAAAGAACAATATTAAAATCGATTCGTTTATGTCAATTTAAATTCATTTATTTGAGTCAAGACAAATTATACCATAGAGGGGTAACATATCTCTCCGGTTTCATTCCAACTTATGTGAGAGATGGCTCTTCCTTGTGCTTTTATTGTATCAATATAAACAGGTGGACTATCTGTCAAAACTCGTTACCTAAAGGCAGCAACCATTTAGTTATCTGGGTGGGATTGGGGGAGGCTATAGATTTATTTTCTGTGCAACTTTTTCATAAACAATTGATTTCTTTCAATTTTAGCATTACATATAGTGGCAGCTGAAGGTGAAACAAACATTATTTTTTTTCTCAGGGTCATTAACAAATTATTCGATTTTCTCCAAAAATTGGAAAAACCCATTTGTTTCCCCAAAAAAGTTCATAGCAACCCCCCAAAAAAAAATTCCAATGGTTGTTGCCTTAGATGGATTGGGCTAAAAAAAAATTACAGGCAATCTATTTTTCAACTGTTTTAAGTACTTATAGAGTTTTGGCTTTCAACCATTTGGCTTTGAGCGTTCCTGCATGAAATTTATAACGTGTTGTTTTCATTTTTTTACATTGCAACACTTTCATTTTGAAATACGTCTATCCATCTCAATTGTTGCGCATAAACGAGGAATAAGAAATAAAGTGGTAAACAGTGATTAAGGTATATAACTCTTTACATCGGTAATGCGTTTGTACAAGCGAATTTCATCATTGTCTTTTTTAATCGCACTTGTGTGAAAAAAAAGTAAAATACTTTTTGTAAGTTAGATTCTTAGAATATGTTCATCAGAAAGGGTTGACATAAACACACCAGTGATTTTTGTAGAGTTGTGCCCCCTAACTTTGGACTAAATTGTCGTTTTATCAAACCTACATGTGTAGACAATGCCAACATTCCACCAACGGTTTCGTTTACATTGAGTGGTTGTGATAACATTGATAAACCATTCTTCACTAGGAAATCGTTTAAATCATATTCATAGACACCAGTTATAGCTGTGACTGTGTAATATGGCCTCACTTGGTTCTGAAAAGATATGTTACTTTATTTCATAGAATAACTTATCAAAACACACAATAGAGTTTAATGTTCAGTGAGTGAATTACCCAATGAAATAACAATAATAAAAGTGAACAGTAGTGTTGATCAATATAAAAAGCCAATACTGAAAACCAACTTATTTTCGCGTTTATCCCTTTCTAGTCTTGTTTGAATTTCGCAATTTTTTAATTTAATTGACGCAGTAAAATATCTCAATTAACATATTATCGTTATTTTTCTACACGCAAAACATAATTGGTTTATCGTAATCTTTAATTGTATAAATCCTACAAATTCGTATCGGTATTTTGTTTTCTAACCGCTCAGATAAAGCGCAATGTACGATGTTAAAACGTTGAAGAATTAGCTACTGTGGGTTGAGAAAATATGTATTGATTCATTTGGTTGGCTTAGTCTTCTTACAAGCCTGTAGAAAATTTATACTTCGTTTTAAAACATTTAAATTCGTTGTACACCTTTACACACGAAATGAATGAAATTTGTATTCAGCGAAAAATTATGAATCTACAGAATGTAATAATATAATAAAGTTTATTTATTTAAGGTGGCTCACCCCAATAGTGACCCCCGGTAGATTTTTTTTATTTTCACATATTCTGTAGATTTTTTCATGCTGAATCCAAAAATGCAAAGAAAAAAGGGGGTCACCAGGCTCGTTTTCCCCTCAAATTGAAGCGAAATGTGCGATTTTGACCCTATTTCCAAACATGTCCATCCTATTAGCAACAACGGTTACATCAAATTCTAAAACTTTTAAAACCAAGTCCGTATGATTTTTATGTGAAAAAACATTAGAATTTGAAATGTAAACCTTTCCTTTGGTTGTTTTTGACTTAAAAATCCTTTTATTTTCAGATTTATGTCTAAATTATGCATTTTCTAATTTTAGTTTAAGGCAAAAAATATTGATTTAATCGATTTTTTGTAAAAGTTTCCCGGTAGATTTTTTTTAAAAACAGTTATGTCAAAGCTATGAACTTTTGGAGCATTTTAAGGTAAAAAAAAATGGGGGTCACCAGGCTTTTAAAAAAGTTACGAACTTTTGTTTAACCCCTCTACCCCATACGGTCTGATTTCAATGTACTCCATTAATTACTTAATTGTGAATTTTATATTGATGGCTTTAATAAAATTATGTTTGTAATTATATCAATTAACGATGGCTGAATATAAATGTGGTTATCGTATGACTGTTTGTTATCAAAAAGCGAAATTTTGATTATTTTGGTGAAATACGGTAATTTTGTCTGGCGCGAGTTGCTTCCCTCTAATTTGGCGCCATTATCGGACCAGAGGAATTTCAAGGTCGCCCTAGCCGAGTAGCACACTAAATTGATGAATACGACCATGTAAATGCATAACAGACATTGTGGCGAATATACAACGATGAAGGTAGAGTTATTACATAAGAAAACATAGATTTAGATATATTAGGCAGCCAAATGTTATCAGTATCACGAAAAATACAAACTTGGGGGTTGTCTCAAAATACTCGCTACTGTTGAAAATCACTGCGGCTGAAACCTTGCACGGGCTCAATTTCTGTTCCATGTTTAATCGTTATAGCTGGTATCTTATTTATGTGTTTATTTTAGTATTTTTACCCTTTACTGACAAGTTGTAAACATGTCTGGCCAGTTTTGAAAAATATCCGTGTGCAAACGACCGAACAAGAGAGGATGACATCTACTATGAACTTAATGAAGTATCATTTTTACGCTACCGTTAGTGTCAATGAATTAGTCTTTTCTATTAATCATTTGTAATATCTAATTTCGTAGCCAAGCAAGGGTCACATGTATGTGGGATACCCCATAACTTCCCTGGACAGTTCCTACTCCATAGCCCCAACTATATTTCCCTTCCTTTTTACTCTAAAATTTTCTCCTCTTACTTCAATACTTCAATACTTCCATCTCCTTGCTCCAATACAAAATTGAAATGACAAAATGTATTTCCAAGATAACCCTTTTCTCTGATCCCTCATTCCCCTGTCTCCTTACCCCTGTCCATCCCGCAAGGGGTTTGATTGACTTGTTTGTTTTCTTGAGAATACAACATTGGCCTAATTTGTAAATGATAACCCCTACAGTAGGAGGCAATACATCTTATTGAAGGTTTGTCTTGATCAATCACAATTTGTTTACCATAACTTGTGAATAGTATTTTTTAATAAATACAAAATTTGTGTATCCTATATTCCAAACAAGGTACAAAAAGCCTCCGCATAATTTTTTCATGAGGACTGAGTTGCTTGCATTTTCAAATTTGAAGGCAGCCGAACAGCAAGAAGTCTTTATTCAATCTATAGAAACAAAATCACTATTTACACTTGTTGTGCATGTACTTATATTTTGTTTGCTCATTATTGATCACCACAAATTCTTCATTATTTTTACACCATACGGCATAGCAGCAGCTAGGGTATTAAGTTTTACCCTTGCATTGTCAGTCTTACTCTTATCAAACTTGCATGTACGTCCCAAATTTGGTTTCTGTTCTCTAACTTCAGTTTGCCTCTACCAATGTTATTAAACTAATACACAATTAATGCATATATATGCTTGTTACCAACAAACACACATGCGTATCAAGTTTGAATTTTTGGTGGGGTAGCTTTTACTTTTCTAGAGTTATGCTCCTTTACAAATTGAAAAATTGCTAAATTTTTGTTCCTTTCTTTAACACAAGTTTGCTCCATCTAATATAAATGTTCTGAAACTTATATGCAATGCTTGGGCCAAAATTAAAAATATGTTTGTTTCACCCGGCCCACCCGGGTCAAAAATAAGCCCCCAGGTCAAAAAATTATTTTCCACAAATAAATCGAAATTATTTTTTTCCTGAAAATAATTTGTTTCCATTTTTGGAAAGTGCTTGAAAACAGAAGGATTGATAATCTAAATAAATAAGCACAAACAACTGATGAGTGGCCTGGACTGGACAAGTCAAACCATTCATGTGACCATGCTATGACAATCACATCCAGTTAAAAAAAAAAAGAAAAAAAAAAGAACCTGCCTTCCTGGTCTGTTTACAAAGGGTAGCCCTGGGGGAGGGGAAACAGACATTCTTTTAAATGTGGCCTTACTACAACAAAACTCAGATCAAGTACAAATTTGGGTGGTGTCACTCTTTTCATTCTTTATATATATGCAAGCGGCTGCTCATCTGTGTCCCATGGACACATTCCCCATTATGAATTAGTCTACATCTATATGCTTTTGAATGTCAAAAATTGTTGATTTTCTGACAGAATTACTCTTATATTTAATTTCAGGTTGCAAGTACATTTGTACATGTACATGCAAATGGAAGGAGTGATCTTGGAATGTTCAACTTTACTTGGAAACTATTGGCAAAGTACTGACAGAATTTTATGAGAAGTCAGTATCATCTAGTCTTGCAACCGGAAACTATGTGGAAAGTGCTGAAACTTAAGAACAACATTCTACATGTATATGCAATATGTGTTGCCACAACCCACTTGAGGAGCTAAGATCAACTATAAATTGAAGCTACATGTATATGCTTTAGTGCTGTCAAAATCCTTAAAAAAAATCCAATCAAAAGGACCTACTTCACCTAACTGTCCCAATGATGAATACAGATCATATATATATATATTGAGTCTTTTAAAAAAAAAAAAGTGAAGGAGAATAAAAATAATGGAAATATAGAGCTGATCAGCTAATGATTGTACATGTACATGATGTATAAATGGCAACAATACTTACATGTAAACTAGTACATTGAAATTAACAATATTAATAAATGTTTTATAAATTTGATCTCATAGACATTTGAGGAATACAATCAATAACATTTCAAAAATTTTATTTAGTTGAGCCTTTTTTTTTACGCCCGTTTTCAGTACTTATTATGGTATACCATTGACTGTCCGTCGTCAACATG